>NC_133126.1:67906574-68594074 GCF_048418815.1 Hemitrygon akajei | reverse complement strand
GATCAGGTTGTAAGTGCTGCAGAGATCAGGTTTGATGTAGATCTGGGCCCTGCAGAGTGCTTCAATGTGCTATCCGTCAAGTCCAAAGAAGAATCCTGCACCAGCTGAGGTCTGGGATGCTCGAATGAAGCCATGATGTAGTGCTTTGGCGATATACTCATTCATGGTCTGGATCTCAGGAGGGGAGAGGGAGGGGTGCTGCTCAGGAGGAGGTCAGTTGCACAGTTGTGTGATCTGTGGGGTAGCAGGGTGCTGGCTTCCCTTTTACTGAAGGCAATGGCTAAGTCGTGGTATTCCTGCAGAAGATTGCTGAGGTTGAGCGTTTCCGCTGTCTACACAGATTTATGAGTGAACTGGATGCACAGGTGGAATGAGGATCATAAGTGGAAAGCCAGGGATAACCCAGGGTGCAAGGCACGTTGGGGAGGTCAGCCAGGAAGAACTGGATGGATTCATGTTCTCCAGTGCTCATGTGCACTCTGAACATCTCAGATCCCAAGGGAGATCTCTTAATAGCTGTGATGCAGAAGAAGTGAGAGATTGGCTTGGTGGAGAGTCCAAGCTGCAGACACAGAGTCCGGTCCAGAAAGTTGCCTGCTCTGCTGGAATCCACCAGAGCCTCCAGGGCACGTAGAGATTTCAGGGTGTAGAGGAGACCAGAGTGAGTAAGTTGGGCTACAGTGCTGGAACAAATAGTTGGGGGAACTTGCCCAAAAGAAGGTCCTTTGTCTCTATCTGGCAATGCTGTTTTCCCGGATGCAGTGGGCATTTGATGCATGGGTGATTAGCACTCAAGTTGTTTCTCTACTGGCGCTCACACTTTTGAGGAGTTAAGGGCTCTCTCCCTAACTGCATGGGTTCTGCAGGCATTGACAAGAGAGTCCTGCAACCTGAAATGGTCCTGGGACTAGAAGTGGGATTTTGATTGATGACCTGGAGGGTTTTTTCAGAAGACGCATGTCAGTTTGGAGGAGCAGAGTTATGAGGCTTTCGAGGTCAGTGGACACCTCTAGGGTAGGCAGCTCATCTTTCAAGCACGCCAAGAGTAATGGGCCAGCAGTACTTCCACATTCCATCCACACTCTGCTTCAAGAGATCTGAATTCCACGGTGTAATCCTGCACCGACCATGAACCTTGATACAGGGAAAGTGTCCAATCGATTGTCCCCCTACTCGCCCCATCAAGAGAGAGATGACGAAGGCAGTCTTGGCTCTGTCACAACCATGGACTCTTCCACAGGGCCTTCACGCATTTGCAGGTGGGCTGCAGAACAAGTTTGAAAATTGCACTTGTGAGTATGCACTTTCCAGCCAATTTGTGTTTCATTGTGGTGGTATTTAACTCCCTTCCTCTGTTCCAGTCTTGTCAGGACTGGGTCAAAAGTGCAGCAGTGTCTACACTCTCTGCTTATCTTTGCCTTTGTCCCCTGAAGGAAGCCTACCTCTTAGACTGACGCTGTAAAGGAGACGTATTCATTTAGTAATAAGTTATTGCTTCCTAGCCACAGCATTGATGTTAACTTTCAGGTTGAGTGTTTTAGTTAACAGCCCTGTTGGCCTAACATTTATTATTTTTCCTTTAGTTCTGTCAGATCTTATTAAGAGTCTGTGAATTGTTCATCTGCTTCAGTGTCTCTTGCTCTACACTCAGGCCATAACCATACACTTGGGTCAAGCTCAGTCTGTAAAATAAAGAGACGGCTGGAGAGGCACTGGGACAGGAAGTTGCATCATCATCCGTCACTGGGCACTGGAATCCAGGGCTCAGAGGGAGGAGACTGACTGGCATAGGGTTGTTGTATTGAGATGGCGAATTGGAAGAGAATGGCGAGCATATCAACAAGAAAGTGCCAATGGTTTCTTGCAGCTTCTGGATAGTGTGCTCATCTCGACAGATGACTTCCTTAGGTCGGAACGCTCTGCTGGGTCAATCGTTAGTTCACTCATTCTGTCAGAGAATGGTTAGAGGAGGCTTGACCCAAACTCAGAGCAGCAGAGATAATTTACTGGTGAGTGATAACTTTAATAATAAAGTGCAAAATAATGAGCCATGAGCGGCCACAAAATAAGAGAGAACTGATACTTAACACAACAAGGCAAAAAAGTAACTGAACACTAGGAACAACTGCTATGAGTGAACAAAGATTGTGGATGAGAGCTGGGTTTAAATAGGCTGCAGGTGATGAGTTGGAAACGAGTGGCAGATATCTCCTGTTAGCTTGGTAAGAGACTGGGAGGTGCATGTACATGGGCCTGACAGGTTGGCACATCTGTAAGCGACTTCTCAGGACAGTGCGACTGAACGGGTAAAAGTTGGAACCCTTCTTGTTGTTCAAAGGCAGGTTTATGCAGAGGACGTGCAGTGCAGTACAAAGCAGAAACCTCTCCCAAAATGAAGTCCCCTTAGGAAACTCTGTCCCTTTCTTGATCGTGAGGGGCCACTGCGAGTAGCAGGACATATTAAGAAAGCAGAACTCACTTCAGAATTTCCTCAACCAATTGTCATTCTGGGTGAGCGTTGTGGCACATCTATGCTCATTAGACATGACCATGAACACGTATATCATCAAGACCAGCTTTTTCAAAGTGAAAATGGTGAAGACTGTGTGGTAAGACTGATTTCATGACTAGTCTCTGAAGCTACCCTTCTTTTACCTAGGAATTAGTGAAGTGATCATTTGACTTTTAGTTTCAGTAATTAAGTTTGACATCCTGTGGATGCCAGGTGAGGATTGTTCTGGCCTCTTGAGGGACAATTCATTTTGTATGAACATCACTTCCTGTATGTAAGGCTTTTTTATACCATTTCCAGTATAGGTTGGTTTTAAAGTGCATGGTGGAAAGACACACTTCTCATTCCACTCTTTACTTGCCCGTGAAACAGCAGTATCTGTGAGTCTGATGCTTTTAGTAATATTGGTAAATATGTAGGAGATACATTTTGAAAAAAATATTATATTTAATTTTATAGTTGTATCACAAGTTTGCTCTCATTTACACTGCATAGTTATGGAGGGTTATGTGTGTGTACTTTTGGTTAATACCATTTGTGAGAATAATCAACAGTATTAAAATATTCAGGTGCACAGTGGTTCTGTATTGAATTTAAGATTTATTTTACTTACCTTTCTGTAGTCTCACAAGTAAGGAGATCTACACCCTAAAGAAAGCTTCCATCTTGGGTGATTTTTGCGAAGTTGTTTAGCTCACTGCATAGCTGTGTACCAACACACAATGAGGGCAGTTTGAATTGGGCAGTTTTGAGTCCAGTGTTGGTAGTTGGCAGCATTGACACTTAATTGTGCGAGGTAATTGGTTTTCTTCATCCAAGGTCTTTGGACTTGAATTGTAAAATCATGACTATCTGGTCCACTACTCATGAACAGGCATCTGCAAGTTCTTTTAAACTTCTGACCTTTCTTGCTTTCCACGTCCTCCACCCAGGCCTTTGGTTCAGGGAACCTCAAAGGACACTGCCTCTCAACTACTGCTATTTTTCAGCTCAGTGTATGGTATGCGGGCAGCAGATGTTGCAGCCATGATGTGCCTGCTGATGCATGGTTACTCATCTGCCGAGTTGGTTCAGACTCTATGTGGCAGCCGCTGGAAGATGCCAGCACCAAATTGGTGAGCTTCTTGTAATTCAGACAACAGCATCATACTGCTTGCTTTAGGGGTCTAATCATCTAAGTCTCCATGTCATTATCCAATGCATTTTGTTTATTGTCACAATACTGTACCTCTGAACACCTCCTTGATGCTGACTTCTGAGTGACTAGTGGCTCTAACTTGTTCCCCATTCACCATCAGGCATTTCTAATCACTGGCTTCTTACTCTCCTTGGGTTGAACTCCACATTAAATGTTGGAAGTTTACTAGCTTTCCACTTGGATTCTTCAAGTCACATTCCACTGCCTGTCCATCTATTTTTGGAACATTTTAAATCATTTTAAAGATTTTTTTATCATCTGCCTGACTGAGATGACCTTTATGCAGTGCACAGCTTTTCACATCTCCTCTGCTGCTTCTAAAAATGTATTTTCAGTCCATTAAACACACAAACTGCCTCTCTGTGAAAGGATTTAGTCCACCTGCACACTTGACCTGTACTTCATTCCTCTTCCTGCCTTCCGCAATGCTCCAGCAACGTTGTAACAATGATGTATGCATCAAACATCTTCAGGGCAGCTTCATTTCTCAAGAGCTTCACAAAAGGAGCAACAAAATCCACAGAAGAGCTGAAAGGACACTTGGTAAAGAGGCTGAATGCATGGTCCAAATGGGTGAGATGTGGGTGACACTGGACTGGTGACAGAGCAGTAAACTGGCTGTACCAGATCTCCACTGATGTGCCACCTAAATGGGCAACCTACCACTCAAGCACAGGCACCATTAATACCTGCAGTTCACTGACCATGTACTAATGCAGCAGAACCCAGAAATGAGGCACCATGTTACCACCACTTTATCTCCAAGAGATTCTAATTTATGCAGTAAGATCCAAAGTTTGTAGCGATCTATTCCAGAATTATTAATCAGTGAAAACGTTCCTGCGATCAATTCATCACAGATATTGCACATTACTGTGGATAAAATTAACAAGATTTGTTATTTTTAGAAGCAATGAAGGCAAGGCTGTTAGCATTTGTCACTAATACACTGTGAAACTGGTTGTGCTTCTGGGCTTTCTGTACAGCCAAATAAATGTAGAAATTCAGGAACTGCTGTGTTTATTCCATCTTCTGTGCTGCACAATATACCAGACTATTCCAGACAATCATGGGAGATCAGTGATTTCATAAGAACTTAAGACAGTTCCAAATTAAATTAGTTGTGAAACACCTTAAAATAATGTGCTTCGTTGTATGTCAGTGAATATAACCCAAAACTACAAGAGATTCTACAGATATACTTTCATAGTTTCAATCAACTTGCTAATAATATTTGGCTTTTTGTTGTTTTATATTTTCTAATGTTTATTTTTCTTGCAAAAACTGTTTAAAGTATTGGTTAAAGATGACACCTTTCCTCCTCCCTGTTCGTTGTTCGTGCGAATCTTCAATTGCCAATTTGATGACATCACTATGGTTGGATCTCAGGGATAATCTGCGACTTACACCTGATAGCGATGGACATGCGAGAAGTCCAAATTGCAGCATGATTCATTTGACAAACAGCGAATGTGTGCACTGCTTTACTGTTAATTGCTCTAGTTAAGATGTATTTGCCATGTCTTCCGTGATAATACTCATAAAACTCATGGAGATAAGAGGCCACAACCTATCAGTATTACATCTGGTTTTTCTTTGTATATTTCAGCTTTGCCCTTAACCAAGTGTAGAGTCATAGAGTCAAAGTCTCATAAAGCCATACAACATGTAAACAGGCTCCTCAGACTAACCATGACAACTTGGTTGCCCAGTGACCTAGCCCCATCTGTTCATATTTAGCTCATATTGTGGCCTTCCAAACCCTTCCTATCCATGTACCTATTTAGATGGCTGTTAATGGTTTGGGGGGGGGGCACTCTTTCTAGTTTAATAAAATCTTTTCTATAACAGGGTGACCAAAACAGTGCATATGGTCTCTCCAGCATTTTATATAACTGCATTATAACTTCCTAGTTCCTATACTTAATACTCTGATTGATGAAGGCCAGACATTTTCTTCTCTATCCTTTCAACATGTGACATCGCTTTCAGCAAACTATGCACACCTAGGTATCTGTTCCATAACATTCTCCAAGGCCTTACCATTCAATGTATAAATCCCTGGTCTGACCTCCCAACACACAATACCTCACATTTCTCTGGATTGAAAGCCAAATGCTTGTTATTAGCTCATGTATCTTGTTGATTCATTTTTCATATTCTTCTACACTATGAACAGCATCATCTGTTTTAACATCCACAAGCTTGCTAACCATACCTTGTACATCTGCCTCCAAGCAACACACACAAAATTCTGGAAGAACTCAGCAGGCCTGACAGCATCTATGGAAAAGAGTAAACAGTCAACTTTTTGAGCCGAGACTCTTTATCAGGACCAGTCAGACTTATAGAATCTGCAGGTTTTCTCTCGTTTGTGATTGGACATCTATATCCAAATAATTTATATCAATTACAAACAACAAAGTTCCCGGTGGCACACCACTAGACACAAACTTCCAGTCTGAGAAACAACCCAAAGATGAAGTAAAACTCTCTACAAAAGCCTTTGCAATATCTTCTGTAGCTTCCCACAAGGTCTAGAAATGCACTATGTCAGACTTGGGGGACTAAACTACCTTAATGCACTTCAAGGCCTCCAATACCCCCTCCCTGTCAACTTGTACGTAATCCAAGACAATACCACCCATTTCCCCAAACTTATTAACTTCCATTGTTTACAGCACAGTAAGTAATGAAGAGAAATACTCATTAAAAATCTTACCCATTTCCTTTGGTTTCGTGCACAGATGGCTGTGCTGATCAGGATATCAGCCAGGATTGTCTTTCACCATAACAGGAACATGCAGGAGGAAGTTACAAGGAAGGCTGGTGAAGAAAAGGCAGTGGATGTTGTCTACATGGACTTTAGCAAGGCCTTTGACAAAGTCTCACGTGTGAGACTGGTCCAGAGGATTGAGTTGCTTGGCAAGCAGGATGAAGTCATGAATTGGATTCAACATCGGCTTAGTAGGAGAAGATGGAGAGTGGTAGGAGATGATTGTCTCTCTGATTAGAGACCTGTGACCTGTGGTGTGCCACAGCGATCGTTGCTGGGTCCATTGTTGTTTAGCACCTACAGTATGTGAATGATACAGATGATTATGCAGTATACTGGATCAGCAAACTTGTGGATAACATCCAGATGGGGGCATAGTGAACAGCAAGATAAGCTGTCAAAGCTTGCAGTGGGACCGGCTGTGAAAATGGGCTGAAAAATTGCAAATGAAATTGGATGCAGAAAAATATGAGGTGTTACTTTGGCAGGAGAAATCAGGATAGGATTTACTTACAGTGAACAATAGGGCACTGAATATGGGGCAGAACAAAGGGATCTGGGAATACAGATCCATAATTCCTTAAAAGTAGTGTCAGATGTGTATAGAGTCATAAAGACAGCTTGTAACATGTTGGCCTTCATAAATCAGAACACTGAGTACAGGAGATGGACAAGATTTGGTGTGGCTGAATTTGGAACATCGTGTGCATTTCTGGTCACCTTCCTACAGGAAAGGTATCCTGGATGTTGCCAGGACTTGAGGACCTGAGTTATAGGGAAAGTTTAAATAAGTTAGGATTTTATTCCCTGGACCATTGGAGAATGTGGGAGGGCTCATGGAGATAAACAAAATTATGAGGGATATAGATAGGGTAAGTACATGCAGGCTCGGTGAGACTAGAACTAGAGGTCATAGTTTTAGGGTGAGAAGTGAAATATTTAAGGGGATCTTCTCCACTCAGGGGTTGGTGTGAGTGTGGAATGCGCTGCCAGTGGAAGTGATGGATGCAGGTTCAATTGAAACATTTAGGAGAAGCTTCGATAGGTACATGGATATGAAAGGCTATGGTCCGAATGCAGTAGATGGGAGGAGCAGAAAAACAGGTCAGCATGGACTAGATGGGCCAAAATGCCTGATTCTGTGCTGCAGAACTTGATGTCTCAATGACTCTATGAGAACTTGACAACACACTTCTGATGGCCTCCCACTTGGCAGACACTCCTATCCCTGCGAACAATCTTGACCAAACAATCATTGCAAGATCCTGCCTAATGGCTCCAAGATTTTTTCAGGACCTTAACCTAAGAACCTGTTGGATCCTTCTCCACAGCTATTTTAAAATTAATAGAATTATAGTCTCTGTTTACTGACAAGCACATCCACAATTTGATCACGTAATTACAGGAAGGATATTAATGTTGAAAGAGTGCAGAGAAGGTTTACAAGGATGTTGCCGGGACTTGACAAAACTGGGTTACAGAGAAAGGTTGAATAGGTCAGGACTTTATTCCCTGGAGCGTAGAAGAATTAGGGGAGATTTGATAGAGGTATATAAAATTATGATGGGTATAGATAGAATGAATGCAAGCAGGCTTTTTCCACTGAGGCTAGGGGAGAAAAAACCAGAGGACATGGGTTAAGGGTGAAGGGGGAAAAGTTTAAAGGGAACATTAGGGGAAAATTTCATCACACTGAGAGTGGTGGGAGTGTGGAATGAGCTTCCAGATGAAGTGGTAAATGCAGGCTCACTTGTAACATTTAAGAAAAACTTGGACAGGTACATGGATGAGAGGGGTATGGAAGGATATGGTCCAGGTGCAGGTCAGTGGGATTAGGCAGAAAAATGGTTTGGCACAGCCAAGAAGGGCCAAAAGGCCTGTTTCTGTGCTGTAATGTTCTATGGTTCTATGGTTCTAATTTGCCTTTCCTCATTCCTCAGGAGGATGTCCAGTGTTGTATCTTCTCTCATAAGTCCCTCGATCTATTGATCAAGACACATTTCACAAATTCCACTCTGTTTAAACTCCTAACATTTTGGCTGGCTAAGATAATAGCTGAGAGGTTAAAATCTTCCACTAATCCTACCTTATTATGTTTGCAGCTAGCTGCAATCTGTCTACATATCTGCTCCTCCAATTCCTGCAGACTGCTGGGGTCCTATAATACAATACAATCAGAATCATCACCTCTTTTCCATTTCTAAGTTCCACCCATGTGCCCATATGGCCTCACTGAAAAGTTGTCCAAGAATATGCTCTCTAAGGAATATTACGACATCATTCATCAAGAAAACACTCCCCTTCCTTTCTTATTGTACCTCTGTCATGCCGATAGCATCTGTCTCCTGTTAAATTGAGTTGTCAGTCTTGCCCTTCAGTCAGCTGTATTTTTTATATGGTTATGATATTCCAGTCCCCAGAGCCAACCCAGTACCTGAGTTCATTCATTTGTGATCAACACGTCAAAGGGATCAAAAGTTAAGTTTAATTTTGAACGTATAATAATCTCAGGACAATTGTGAGGAGTGATTAACAGACTAAATAAATTCAATCTAGTCCTATAACTAATTACAACTTGACTGCTCCATTTACTGCACAAGCTGTTATATGTACACACTCTTACATTGAACACAGTCATGGAACTGATTATGTAAAAAAATGCCCCATTTTAATTACTGGATCCTCATCAGTGACTGACCACAACGATACTGACATTTGACGTGTCTGCTTTAAAACTCACCAGTTTTTATAGATGCTCAACAGAGAGCATCCTATCCAGATGCCTCATGGCTTGGTATAGCAACGGCTCTGCAGAGAGCAGAAGACACTTGCAGAGAGTTGTGGACACAGCTCAGCACTTCGTGGTAACCAGCCTTCCCTCCATGGACTCTGTCTAGACTTCTCATTGCTTCAGTAAAGCAGCTAACATTATCAAAGACCCCACCCACCCCATATGTTCTCTTTTCTCCACCCTCCCATCAGGCAGAAGATACAAACTTTTCTCCATCAGGCAGAAGATACAAACTCCTGAGAACATGTACCACCAGGCTCTGTCTTGCTAACACGAGACTGTTGAATGGTCCACCCGGCATGATAAGGTGGACTCTTGACTTCACAATCTACCTTGTTACGGCATTGCACATTACTGCCTGTGACTGCGACACTTCATTCTATTGTTGTCTCTCCCTTGCTCTGCCTCAGTATTGTGATATAGTGATTTGTATGGATGGCAAGCACACATTGATGTATGTGAAAAAAATTAATAAAACATTGAATAAGCTTAAGGCTTGTGGGCTCTGTTCCCCCTCGCACCCAACCTGTTACCAACACATTCCTCTAGTTTGCCAACTCACCCCCATTTGCAAGGTGGCTCTCTGCTTAGTCAATTCCAAATGACTAGTTTCCCGTGCTCCCTCCATTTCCTTTGCCTCTTCCCTGACAACAATGGCCTCACACATTTCTTGCTGCATCCAGACCATTATTTTAGTTTTGTTTCTCATATTTGTTTTCTTATATTTTTACATTAACATCTCTGATGTCCTTTTATGACTTTTCTATTCCTGAACTGTTGTGCTTATCCAAACGTTGGTTTGGACTCCTTGACTTATGCTAACTTGCAGTTTGCATCCCATCACCAATTTCCCCAATGTTATTCCTAAATAATTGATAACTGCTATGTAGCAAATAGAATATTGCTGAATCTCCATTTTGAGCGCCTGAAGCTTTGTGCTTTGCCTGCAGCCTTATCAAGTAGAGCCCCCTCATGGTGATGTTGTTCTGCTGACAATCTGATTTCAGTATTGACAACCTTAGGATATATCAATCTTCGAGCCATCTTCAGCATCAAGCTATGTCACCCTATTAAAATTAGTTTTACAGCTACTGGAACCCACTGGGGCAACCTTGCCAACCAAGCGGAACTTCCTTCACATTTGATCGGAAAGGGGGATTTGCATATTTTAATACTTGGCATACTGCTCTGTGAAAGGTGGCCTTTCCCTCTTATTTGAATCTCCTTGGAAATCGCTGGCAGAGAATTTATGAGAATATGAAGAATCAAATACTAATCAATGCATTTAATTTTGTGGCAGCATAAAATGCCAATATTGTTGGACCAATTGTATTCCTTATATCATATAACTCAGCCAGACCTTAATGATAAAAGAAATGTCTTGACTTCCACAGCTGCTGACTCCCAAAGTGTATGAAAAATGAATTATTAAATCTATTGCGGTAGTGCTGATTTCATTACAGTAGAAAATCATACACTACTCAGACCAAAATTTGTCCTAAGCATTGTATGCTGCAAAGGTAAAATGATTAAAGTCATTCAGCACAGCAGTCAGGAACTTTCAAAGGATACTAGCTGCGAGAGTAGTTCTGCTTTACTGCATAATATATGCTGTTGTTGCTAAAATAGAGGGAATAACGTTTCCTTTCCCAATATATCCCCAGTGTATAATTTGTACATTAGCAATACTTCTGACTAGTTAGAAAAATTAATTGTCAGGTGTTTACTGAAAGTTGTTAGTTACTGATATTTTCCTGGCTTGAGCTAAACAGTATTAGTGAAAGAAAAAAACAGCACTGTAAATAGTCCTGTGAATCTGAAAAAAACAAAAAAAGAAACATGCTCCATTTTCCCCTCTTGCTTTGAAGAATATGCAACCGGGTTTTGATTCCTTTTCTGTCTCTCCTGTCTGCAGTAGACCCAGTTGCACTGGCCTCCTCCATGTCGAGTGATTTGTTAGTTCCCTTTCTCTTTCTCTACACTGCATGTCGTTGCCTCACTTCAGCTCCTAGCAACAGTCTGTGCAGTGTGTTGATGTCCTGTAGCTTGCCTCCCACCACTTCAAATCACCCTATTGTTCAGTGAATATTGTTTGATGGTTTCAAAACAACAATTTCAAAAGCTGCAGTAACACCAAGATACACAGAACTGAGACATCCAAATAGACAAATATTTTTCGATGAAGATGAAACAACTGTGGCATTTACAATGTTGAAAATGAGTTACACAATTTGTGCAGCATAAAAATGAGCTATATCTTAGATGATCTATGTGGTGTTAATACTACCTATGTGGTTTCTCAGAGCACAGTTCCTCGAGCAATCAGCATAACCTCTGCTTCTTTCAACCTCATTTCTTTATCTTGCTTTCCCATAAAGGTGTCTCGGTTCTTTGATTCAACTGCAGTAGTTTCTTCCGAACTGTAAGTGTAAAATAAGTTTTCCTTGAGTTTCTTATTGGATTTCTTAATGCCTCCTCTTAATTATTATGCTTAGTTTGGATCCATCCCAAACCCCTTCCCAACACGCAGAAGCAGTTTTTCATCCAGTTGAACCCTACTATAGTTTAAAAGGTTCTATTAAACCACAGGCCAAGCAACTTCATTTGTGATTAAGCAGATTTTATCACAGCGGATGAGAGCTATATGAACTAAATGGCAAATGTTAGCTCTGCTCTTTGCTATACAAAGAAACAAAATCTGGAATTAGCAGACCAGGCAGCGTGGGGTGTAGAAACAGATTTCCTTTGTCAGGTTAATGTCCTTTTAACAGAACTGGGAGAGATTCCAATGACTAGCTTATATATTAAGTGGCCACTTTATTAGGTACCTCCTGTACCTAATAGAATGGCCACTGAGTGTATGTTTGTAGTCTTGTGTTGCTGTAGCCCATCCACTTACCCTTCAAAGAGCTTTATGTTATTTGATTTCTGCCTACTAATATAAGGACCTCCAAGAGGACCAAAACCTTATCCTGGTTTGGAGGCTTGTGTGCCTCAATGACCCAGAGAGCGATGTTCTCTGGAGTCAGGGCTTCATGCTTTGGCAAAGGGTCACTGTGGTGAACTAGATATACCTGCTGACTACCCCTGTGGCTCCTCCCACAGACCCCTGTATAAAGGCGACTGTGGCCTGCTGCTCTCCCTCATTTTCCCCAGGATGTAGTGTTGTCCTTCAGTCAATAAAAGCCGATATCTCACTTCCTAAGTCTCGGCGTGAGTTATTGATGGTGCATCAATTTTATTGACTGAAAGTTACAACATGGAAACCGCTTTACGCCCAGAACGCCTAGACTTGGACCCCCGAGACCCGGGAGCAGCTCTTGCCTTTGAACACTGGCTGGTGTGCTTCCAATCGTACTTAGAGGAGGTTCGTGCCACCGATTCGGCTGTTCGGCACAAACTTCTCTTCTCGAGGGTCGCCCCAAAAGTTTATTCGTTCATCAGGGACATATCCACCTACGAGGAGGCGCTTGCCGCCCTCCGAAGACAGTACCTGCGGCCAGTAAATCCAGTTTATGCGCGGCACCGCTTGGCCACGCGAAAACAGCGGCCTACGGAGTCGACTGCTGAATTCCTCAGCGAGTTACAGATACTCGCGCGGGACTGTGACTGCAAAGCGCTCTCAGCGGAACAGCATAAGGAACTCTTGGTCCGAGACGCTTTTGTGACTGGGGTTCGGTCGGTGTGTATCCGCCAGCGGCTGCTGGAAAAAGCTGATCTTACCTTACGCTCTGCGATAGAGACGGCCAGTTCGATAGAGGCTGCGCAACTGTACGCCGAAGAAGTCCAACCGAGCCATTCCCCGGTTCCGAGCGAATTCGCCAACGCCGCAGCCAGTCGCGGTATCTCAAACCCCACGAATTCGCCAGGTATGAAACTCTGTTACTTTTGTGGGCTTCGGAAACATGCCCGGGAACTCTGTGCGGCGCGCGAAGCGACTTGTTCCAGCTGCGGGAAGAAGGGCCATTTCGCCAAGGTCTGTAAATGTAAACCGCGCCCGGGGTCGAGCAGCGCCGCGTCTGAGACCTGGGGGCCGCCATTTTGCATGACCGGATGTGGACAACCATCTTTGCCGGCGTCACCTGGCCCCGCCCCTACCTACCCGTGTGCGACCTGGGAGCCGCCCTCTTGCATGCCCGGATGTGAGCGGCCATCTTGGCCGGCGTCACCAGGCCCCGCCCCCGCCTCGCCATCTTGCATGCCCGGATGTGAGCGGCCATCTTTGCCGGCGTCACCAGGCCCCGCCCTCGACACGCCCAGTTCAACGCTGGCTTCCGTGACCCTCGATCAAAGCGCCCCGCACCAGCTCGCAAGGTCGATGATGGACATCCTGGTGGAGGGGCACAGGACTCGCTGCCTGTTTGACACGGGCAGCACTGAGAGTTTTATTGACCCGGCCACAGTGAAACGCTGCGGACTCGTGACACGGCCGGTCCGTCAGAAGATCACCTTGGCTTCTGGGTCGCATTCCACGGACATCCGGGTGGGTTGTGTAGCGACATTGGTGGTGCAGGGCACAGAGTATCGGAACTTTGCGTTCCTGGTCATGCCTCGACTGTGCGCACCTGTGCTATTGGGGCTGGACTTCCAGAGCCACCTCGAAAGTGTGACTATGGCATATGACGGGCCCCTCCCACCACTCACTGTCAGGAATCCTCAGTTTGGTGGGACTTCGCCATATACCCCTTTACCGCACACACATACACCCCGAACCCCACATCCCGCCCAGCACCATGTCGATAGCTGTGCTGCTGACACTATTTGCAACCTCTCCACCCTCAAGATCCCTCCCCCATCGCTGTTCACCAACCTGACCCCCGACTGTAAACCTGTGGCAACTAAAAGTAGGAGGTACAGTGCGGGGGACAGGGCCTTTATTCATTCAGAGGTGCAGCGGCTGCTCAGGGAGGGGATCATTGAGCCAAGCACAAGCCCATGGCGGTCCCAGGTGGTCGTTGTTCGGACTGGGCAGAAAAATAGGATGGTTGTGGACTACAGCCAGACCATCAATAGATTCACGCAGCTTGACGCGTACCCCCTACCCCGCATCGCGGATATGGTCAACCAGATAGCTCAGTACAAGGTGTACTCGACGATTGATCTGAAATCCGCTTATCACCAGCTCCCCATCCGCCCAGAGGACCGCCCCTACACCGCCTTCGAGGCGGGTGGCAGGCTCTATCACTTTCTGCGCGTCCCATTTGGTGTCACAAATGGGGTCTCAGTCTTCCAGAGGGAGATGGACCGGATGGTGGACCAGTACAAACTGACGGCCACATTTCCCTATCTAGATAACATCACCATCTGTGGTCGCGACTGGTCGGACCATGACGCCAACCTCCAACGTTTTTTCCAGGTGGCCGATGCTTTGAACCTCACTTATAACAAGGACAAGTGTGTGTTCAGAACCACACGGCTCGCTATCCTTGGGTATGTCGTGGAGAACGGGGTCATTGGCCCTGACCCCGACCGTATGCGCCCCCTGTTAGAACTCCCTCTTCCCACTACTCTCAAGGCCCTCCGGCGGTGCCTGGGTTTTTTTTCCTATTACGCCCAATGGGTTCCCCATTACGCAGACAAGGCCCGCCCCCTGGTCAAGTCTACCACCTTTCCCCTCTCTGCCGAGGCCCGAGCGGCCTTCAGCTGCATTAAAGGGGACATTGCCAAAGCATCGATGCATGCGGTAGACGAGACCATTCCCTTCCAAGTAGAGAGTGACGCCTCTGACGTCGCGCTGGCTGCTACCCTCAATCAAGAAGGCAGGCCAGTGGCGTTTTTTTCTCGTACCCTTCAAGGCTCTGAACTTCGGCACTCCACGGTGGAGAAAGAAGCCCAAGCCATAGTGGAAGCTATTCGGCACTGGAGGCACTATCTCGCCGGCAGAAGGTTCACCTTGCTGACCGACCAGCGCTCGGTTGCGTTCATGTTCAGCAGCCAACAGCGGGGCAAAATCAAAAATGATAAAATTTTGCGATGGAGAATAGAACTCTCCACCTATACTTACGATATCCTGTACCGGCCTGGCAGGCTCAATGAACCGTCTGATGCCCTATCCCGGGGACCGTGTGCTAGTGCCCAGCTCGACCAGCTGTATGCCCTTCATGCCCAACTTTGCCACCCGGGGGTCACCCGGTTTTATCACTTCATTAAAGCCCGGAACCTGCCGTACTCCCTGGAGGACATCAGGACGATGACCAGGGACTGCCAGATCTGCGCTGAGTGCAAACCGCACTTCTACCGTCCTGACACTGCGCAGCTTGTCAAGGCCACCCGCCCTTTTGAGCGACTGAGTATTGACTTTAAGGGCCCCCTTCCCTCCACCGACCGCAATGTCTACTTTCTCAGTATTATTGACGAGTACTCGCGATTCCCCTTTGCCGTTCCCTGCCCCGACACTACTACCACGTCGGTCATCAAAGTCCTGCGCCAGCTCTTCACACTGTTCGGATATCCCTGCTATGTCCACAGTGATAGAGGGTCCTCCTTTATGAGTGACGAGTTGCGCCGGTTCCTGCTTGCTAGGGGCATAGCTACTAGTCGCACCACGAGTTATAATCCCCGGGGGAATGGCCAGGTGGAGAGGGAGAATGCCACAGTGTGGAAGGCCATACTTTTAGCCCTTAAGTCACAAGGGTTGCCGGTCTCCCGATGGCAGGAGGTCCTCCCTGAGGCACTCCACTCTATCCGCTCCCTGTTGTGTACGTCCACTAATGCCACCCCTCACGAACGCTTATTCTCTTTTCCCAGGAAGTCTGTCACTGGGACCACCCTGCCAATTTGGCTGACGTCCCCGGGGCCAGTGCTGCTGCGTAAACATGCGAGGAGTAATAAGTACTCACCACTGGTCGAGAAGGTTCACCTCCTGCATGCTAATCCCCAGTATGCCTACGTGGTCTTGCCTGATGGGCGGGAGGACACGGTCTCTGTCCGCGACCTGGCGCCCGCCGGAGCAGCAGACCACTACCCCGAGCACTCCACGGTAACTATGCACCCTGTACCCGAGGTGACTCCGCACGCACCGTGCCCCACACAGACTCCGTATGCGTCTGTTCCAGGGCCCTCGCTCACACGCGAGGGGTCCCTGACACCTCCTGTTGGGACAGAATTAACCCACTCTCCGCCTTCGGAGCACACACCACCTCCGGCACCTGTGCCGTCATCACCTCCGGCTCCTGTGCAATTGCAGCCGGAGCTACGTAGATCGCAGCGAACGATTCGACCACCTGATCGACTTAACCTGTAAATATGCTTGGGAATTTTTTTTTAAACAAAGGGGGGGTGAATGTGGTGAACTAGATATACCTGCTGACTACCCCTGTGGCTCCTCCCACAGACCCCTGTATAAAGGCGACTGTGGCCTGCTGCTCTCCCTCATTTTCCCCAGGATGTAGTGTTGTCCTTCAGTCAATAAAAGCCGATATCTCACTTCCTAAGTCTCGGCGTGAGTTATTGATGGTGCATCAGTCACCCATGCCAAACAGGTCAAAGAGTAGAGGCCAGACTAGGAATGGTCTACTGGTCTTCCAGGGTTTTAGGGTTCAGCTCAGGGCTAACAATCCTGATGGGTAAAACAAAATTGTTACAAAAACAGCAATGAAGAATCCTTCTACATCTGATTGTGATGGTATTCCTGAGTCTCCACCCAGGATTTGCATGACTGACGGTTGTGGAAAGCAGGAGGAAGCCACTAACATGATGACGGAAGTCCTGAACACCACCAGAGATGGAGGACCCTCACTGCTGCCCTTAATGCCAGTGGCATTTTGGGCCGTAAATGAAAATCTAATATAAGAAGGAAGATGCATCTTTTCTGGCAGGCTATGCAGTTTTACATGTCAGTTACGTTCTACTTCAGTTCAGAATTATCACAACTTTGCAGGATGGTAAATGGATGACGGCAGTGAAGTACATGGGGAAGGAAACAAACTTCTAAAAGCTGTGCTGCTCCTAGTATAGTCTCCTTCAGAGTGGGGGAGTGCTTAATGCAAAAGGCAGCAGAATAGGAGCTGACTCCTACACAGTTCCCAAAGCAGAATGCGACATAGCCCAGAGATCTTGGACAGCATTACTGTCTCTGTTGGTTACTACAGTCAGTGCCCCAACAGAGCTGCAAACAACCACAGATAGCATTGCCTGTTCTTGCACATTCTCTCCCCTGGAACATATTTGTTGGGTTCTACAGTATGTCCTGTGCACTCTCCAAGGTGCCCCATGGTCCTGTTGTATTACGTTATGATAATTCTGTGCTGGTGCCATAGCGATGGGAACCCCTATAGTATTTGTTTCAGCTCTGTAGCACCTTCTGTACCTGCCTTCGCTTCTTTAAACTCTCTGGATGAACAATGAGAAGTGAAATTAATCTCCCCATTTATAGTCTGAGATTGTTGTCAAGGGTTTCTCTTCAGTGCCCTTTAACAAGGATTAATGGCCTTGACAAATATCCGAGGATGCGAGAAAGGTTTGGAATAGAGAAAATAGCAGCAGAAAAATAACATTAGCACTTTGAATCTGCTTGTGAACATTTTCTCACCAGAATATCTGAGATCATAATGATACAAATTTACATAAGTATTTGACCCAGAGCATCCATCACCCAAAGAGAGCTGTTTGTGCAGTATCCCCAGTTTCTCTGCAATATCCAACTCTTCAAGGGGCATTGAATGGAGGTCTTGGTCTGAGACCAGGAAGACAATTTCCCTGCAATGGAATCAAAATGAAGTCTGAACAATCCCTATGGTAGGTTAGTCTGGAGCAGCAAACTATCTGCTAGAAGAACTCAGCAGGTTGAGCAGCATCTGGGGGGAGGGGGAGGGATGGGAGACAAGGATTGCCCACAATTCCTCTCCCCCACAGATGCTGTTCAACCCACTGAGTTCGTTCATCAGATCGTTCATTGCTCAGTGGCAGGCAAACTACACGTTCCAGTTGCTATGGAGATACGATCTCTGGACCTGCATCCATAGGCGGAGTTAAATTTGGAACACACCCATGCACCAAGCAAGACTTAGTGAGGCCATCACAAAAGGGCACGTGTGGAAATGCTGTGCAAGCAGTTTTCAGGATGAAGGCCTGCAATATTTTCGGAGCTGTTTATTTTCTTCCTGTGTGCTTTACGTGCTGAGATGGCCACAGCAAATCTTTTGGCTGAACCATATTAATTTGCTTCTGTGTACAATCTGGTTGGTGCTTGTTCATCCTACTGCCAGACATTTTGTGTTCCCATCTGCATCATAAATCTTCCTGCCACTCGTGCACAGTTGCACAATCATTCCATAAGGTGCAACCGTTCCTTCAGGAGGATCGGCCATCGATCATAACTAGTGGACAATTGTACAATAGTACATTTCAACAGCATCACCACCCTGCAAACAAGCACAGATACATTGCTGCAGGTTGTTTCCCTGCAGGGCTTTAGCAGGCTGACAGATCCAATGCTACACAGTAAAAGTTAGATTTTAGAGTGACAAAGAGATCATTCCTACCAGAGTTATAACTGTGCATTTTAAACATGAAGCCTTTTTATTTATATTACTTGACTTGCACATTTTTACTTGAAAGACATTTTAACTGGAATTTCCCTGTGGCTGTTTAACTCTGCATAACAGATATGTAATTAGTATCATAAATCAGAGTGAGACTGAGCCTTCCCCATCTGTTTTGACAGAAGATGAGAAGTTTTTGAGATTGCCTTTCATCACTGGTAGGGTGATTGTATCAGTAGTAAACCAAAATTTATTTCCATCCCTAATTACCTATGGAAGGTGGCAATGTACCTTCTTAAAACACTGCTGTCATGCTAGTCAGTATACGCCCGCCATGCTTATCAGTAAGGAATTCTAGAATTACTTCTAGAAATTAAATATATTTTCAAATCAGAATAGTGTGTGACTGGGAGGGAAAAGGTAACCAATGGCATTCCCTTCTATTTTCTGCCTTTGGCATTCCAGAGTGGTAGGGATTTCACAGATTTTGGAAATGCACTGAGGAAAACCT
This sequence comes from Hemitrygon akajei, assembly GCF_048418815.1. Classification (NCBI taxonomy): domain Eukaryota; kingdom Metazoa; phylum Chordata; class Chondrichthyes; order Myliobatiformes; family Dasyatidae; genus Hemitrygon; species Hemitrygon akajei. Next base: position 68,574,804 of record NC_133126.1, on the reverse strand, counting down.
TCAGACTAATGCAAAACAAAAGGAACAAATGAGTTAGAATTCATGAATTCATTGAACATTAAGATACCAGATGATGGAGGGGAAGTAGCTGTTTCTGAATCATTGAGTGTGAGTCTTCAGGCTCTTGTACCTTCTCTCCGATGGTAGTAATGAGAAGAGAGAACATACTGAATGTTGAGGGTCCTATATAGAGCACTACCTCTTGAAGATGTCCTTGTTAGTGTGGAACGGTGTGGCCATGATTGAGATGGCCGAATCGATAACTCCGCAGCTTCTTGCAATCCTCTGTATTGGAGCCTGCATACCAGGCTGTGATACATCCAGTTAGAGTGCTCTGCGTCTATCTGCAGTTTGCTGTAGTACACAGACTGCACTGTCATGGAAGAAGTTGAACTTCTTGATGTCGCTGAAAATTCAGTTGTCTGTGACGATGGAAACTAATCCATCACAAAGTTAGAAAGAGAGAGAGAGAGTGATGTGAGTTCCACAAAGAGCAAGTGTCATTCTTGGGCTATATGCTCACTCCTTCCAGTGTTCAAATAGACCCTGTAAAGTTCATGGCAATTACTGAGTGGCCCAAACCATCTGCGGTCAAGTCTTGCTGACAGGAGTTTAGTGATGGCCCATGTGCAGAGGGACTCATACAGAAGTGGAATGAACTGTTCACTGAGTTTTAACAAGAACTGTACAGAACAAAAGGAAAATAATAAATACTAGGCTAACAGGGCCACTAACTAAACCTCTCATGTTAAAATCTAATGCTGTCACTGCATCTCAGAAGCAGTAACCTAATACTAAACTAACACTTCTCCTTTACTGCATTGATCAAAATTGTAATTTTCTTTCCCAGCACATGGGCTAAGGTAAGCAGGGGTGTTATCATCACTGTTCTTCAGCCAAGACTTGACAAGACTTGTGGTAAACTACATATACCTGTCTGGACTGCTCCTGTGGCTCCTCCCACAGACCCCTGCTGACTGCTCCTGTGGCTCCTCCCACAGACCCCTGCTGACTGCTCCTGTGGCTCCTCCCACAGACCCCTGCTGACTGCTCCTGTGGCTCCTCCCACAGACCCCTGTATAAAGGCGACTGAGGCCTGTTGCCCAGCCTCATTCCCCAGGATGTAGTGTTGTTCATTCTTCCAGTCAATAAAAGCCGATACCTCGCTTCCTACGTCTCAGCGTGAGTTATTGATGGTGCATCAAGACTGAAGCAAGAACATGCCCTTTTCTCATTGCCACCATCAGGGAGGAGGTATAGAAACCTGAAGGCACATACTCAGTGATTCAGGAACAGCTTCTTTCCCTCTACCATCAAATTTCTGGATAGACATTAAACCCATGAACACCGGCTCACCACTTTTTTTCTCCTTTTGCACTAGTTATTTAATTTAACTTTATGCATGTATTTTTATGACTGTATGATGCACCATCAATAACTCTCTGAGATGTGAGGCGAGATATCGGCTTTTATTGACTGGAAGAAAGAACAAGCAGCAATTGACCACCACACTACATCCTGGAGACTGAGGGCAGGGCTCAGGCTCCAATCGCCTTTATACCGGGGTCCGTGGGAGGAGCCACGGTCAGTGGGAGGGGCCACAGGAGCAGTCAGCAGGGGGGCGTGTCCAGACAGGTATATGTAGTTCACCACACTGTAATTCCCAGTTTTTATTATTATGTTTGCAATATACTGCTGTCGCATAGCAACAAATATCACAGCAACCACTCCCTCCCCCCGGTGTGGCTCCCAGCTCACCGGAGACCTGTGCCTGCTCGAAGTCCCACATGCCAGACTTCCTCAGGATGTCTCAATCTGCAACTCAAGAACTCAAGAAAATTCCTCTGGATCACACTCCTCCCATTTGTGTTAGAAGGCAACCAAAGGGAATGGCTCTTCTTCTGTCTTGTTGATTCACCTGAAATGCTGCAGCTGCTTGGCTTTCCCTGGCTATCTGACACATGTGGTGGATTGATTGGTCCATAAAGACACTCTAAGAGTGGGGTCTGGCACATCTGTCTACCTGCCTGGGTCCAGCTCAAGCCCCTGCCAGTATATCCCCTCCTGTGCCAACTGCTAGTGTGGACCTGTCTGGTATCCAGCTGAATAAGCTACCTTCTTGAAATCTTCAGCAAGAAGGCGGCAACTTCCCTGCCTCTAGTCCGAGTATATGTCTGCACCATTGACCTCTTACTGAGTTCTAATTCTGCTGGGGACCAGATCTTTTCACTTTCTCATCCTGAAAGGGCTCATTGAAGAATGCATCAAGGAGGATTGGCCCTAGGATTCATTAGTCTGTCAATCTCACCAATAGAGGTGGGTTCCTTTTTTGTGAACAAAATGGATAGCAAGTTCCGTCCCTGTATTGATTATTGGCCCCTCAATAACATCAGAGTGAAGGACCACCACTCTCTTCCCCTGCTTACTTCTGTATTTGAACATCTCCAGGGAGCAACCATATTCTCCAAGATAGTCTGCACATTGCTTACAACCTGGTTCGTATCCGAGAAGGGTTGCATTCAACACCTCCAATGGCCACTATGAGTGCCATTTGGTTTGGTCAATGCCCTGCTGTTTTTCAGGCCCTGGTCAACGACGTGTCGAATCAGCTTGTATTTGTGTACTTGGACAATATTCATATCTATTCACCCTCTCACCAGGAAAACATCCAACATGGTTCTCACATTCATCCCGAGAGCAACCTTTGTACCAATCTTCTTTCCTGGAATGTGGACTAAAGTAAGGAGGGAGTATTTCCATTGCTGTGCTTCAGTTAATACTTGACAAATTAAATATAATTACAAAGAAACGTTAATGTGCATTCTCATGTGCATGACTGCTGTCTTCTTCCTGCTGCCTGCCTGCGAGAGTGCCCAAACTCCATGGCAGAGTCTTTGGTTGTGACAGAAACAACATGAAAATAATTTAAAACACTGTTATTAACTCATAAAGAATTTAAAATGAATGACTGCAGCACACCATCAGTAAGGAAGCATGCAAGAGAGGAAAGTGTAATAACTTTCCTTCAACCTTTTAGCAAAGATAGCACACACAGTTGTTCTCTGGAACTTATCACTATTGACTTTCCAACTTTGAATTGCTTAAAATGTGTTATAAGAAGAAACTCTTTTTCTGATGAGTTAATTTCATGCATTTCAATAGCTCTACAAGTACTGTAATTTTCAATGACAGTGCATGATGACATCTATACACTTACAGCCAAACAGTTTGTTATTCACACTTTAGGGTGGAGGAAACTCTGCTCCCAAATATCACACTCACCACCGTCCCCACCAGCTAATCTCAAGTATACTCATCTTAAAATAAAGATGATCCAGGATTTCACTGACCATAATGATTTGCATATAATAATTTATCAATATCTCACAATTGCCAACAAACTACTGATGTAGTACCTTAGCAAAATTGTACCATTGTTGTTAATTGCAACAAACAAATTTGTGTTTTAATGAAAATACGCAAATAATTTAAGTTCAGATTGGGTTGTATTCATCTAGTTATCAGTATGAAACACCTGCAAAGTGGGAATTACTTTCCTGCAATGAGCCACAGGAAACAGTGACAGCCATTCCCTGAGGAAAAGACTAAGTCCATCAGTAATTCAACAGAAATCCATTTCATTTAATCACAGTTGGGTTCCATACAGAATTATTTTTTTCCTCTTCAAAGGTCGTTTTCTGCCATGGCTGCAGGCTAGATCTGCCAACTGATGTCAGCCTTTAGTATAGAGATTTTTTTTCTTGCCTTGAGTTCAGCACTCTGTACATTAGCCTATCTGAAAATAAGTTAAATGGATCCAACAAAGCCCAGTTTGAGTGATCTGAATCTTGTTCCGAGATCCTATGGGCCATAATCAAATACACCTATTAACAAATGGGGAATGCTGTGAAGTTTGCACAGCTACATTATTTCTAACTGAAGTATTATTTTATAAATGTTATGTGGCTCATTAATGTGGGCTCATTAAAAGTTCTGTATTTGTGGATACTGAGTTGAAGGTAAAAGTTTTTCTTGTGTTCCTTCCATTCCATTACATTGCATGTTCCCTTACAGACAAAAATACCTGCAGCTAGTAGAGATAGCTGTGCCACCAAGTCTGATGAGAAAACTTGGTGTTTCTGCCATCAGGAAGACCCCAAAGCAAGCAGCACTTGCTTTGTTAATGACATCCTACCACATTATTGACTCAAATCAGTATCTTCATGATTTAATCAGAATGTGGACTACCTCTGTAGGGTGGGCTGGGAAATTTCCAAGTTCAGATACACTTCCTTAAATAATCAGAAATGGTGGAGGAAATTCTAAAACTGTGAGAAGTATGACTTTGTTCACCTACTTTATAATAGTTGAAGACAGGTACAAAGTAAAACAAAATAAATGACTTCTCAACAATCTGAACTTGCATGTTACAAGTAAACTTGGCATCATAGGCAGAAATTTTCAATTACCAGGCACGAGTCCATATTTAGAAACAATGCCACTGTTGGATTGTGATGAGCTGCCTTTGGGATTATCATTTAAAAGTTGCGCTAGTTTTTATTTTGACTAATGTTACATGAAGACTATGAATATATTTCAAGTAATACATACTGGAATTGTCAGCTTCAGCATGTGGTACATATGCAACGCACAGTCAAAGGGCAACTGCATCAGAGGGGAAAATGAAAGACAACAATAGACATATTTTTAGTTCCTCTATTTCACTCTATTATCATTCAAGACAAGTATAATTCTCTCAAATTTTCAACATTCCCAATATTAAAACTTATTTTCTGGCCAATTTTTTAAAAACTTTTTTTTAATATTCAAATGCCAAGTTGAAGTGAAAATTTGCAAGGTTCAAAGAAGCATTTGATTTAGCAGCTGTCCAATGAATGCTACAGCTTAATCAACATAATCAGCTTTGTGATATGAAATCAAAAATAATCTTAAACCAATTAGTTTATGCTTTAGTCAGTAGATTAAGTTATTATTTATGCCAGCAAAAAGAATCATGTTGTAAATATGCATATGTATCTATGAAAAAGTTCTGGACTTTTTCTGTATTTTGAGATGTAGTACATTAGTAATTTAATGCTTAGTTTGTGGTATGGATTGCAGGCTTGGATGACAAAAATGTCATTGGTCCCATGGCTCCCAAAGCTTCCCAACCATTGTGGTCTGCCATACTTTGTGTCCAGATAAACTACTAGATAAAAAGTAATTTCTCTGCCTGGCGAATGTTTCCATTAACATTACATCATGTGTATTGTTAAACTTGCACAGATTGTCATCAAGATGCAGTTATACACAGGTATTGCTATTTTTATCAATGCACTTCTTGCACTAAGTTACTCAGGTATTATATGATTTCAATAAACTCCAATGCTTTTAAGGGGCCTTCAATTCTGACATCTTGCCCAGAAGATTCTCCATTCACCACAATCTCATTTCCTTTGAGTGTAATTGAAGTACAGTTTGTAGGTGATAGGTACATAATGTTAAGTTTATTGGGGATAATAAAATGCAGAAATGCTGGCATGTTCTGCACAATTGATAAATTTAAGCAAGTTTCAGTGTGTGGAAAACCTTAGTGTGCATACAAAGAAGATGAAATACTAAACGTTCACTCTCATTGACACAGATAATATCTAAATTGGAAGGCTTGGAGGGGTGATTTCTTGTGGAGATTCAGCCCACAATCTGAAAGAGCAATCTGCCAGCACAGATTCTGACCATTAGCCAGCTAGAACTGACAGTTTCTCCCATTGTGCTGGTTTAGGAAAGTTCATCGGATTTCACTCAATGTGTGGACAATGGTTGCCTCATTTTAAAGTAGTTATAAAAATTACCTTTTATTATAAAAACTGGTTAGTGCACACAATGGAACTACTGTTTGTAAATTTGTTTTAGCCAGGCTTCAAATCATTCTGCAGCAGTTTGAAAATAACCTTGAAACAGCCGCAACAAAAGACTTGGTGATATAGTTTAAAATGCCAAGAAAGATAGCTGAGTTAGCCTGCTGTTATTAATCATTCAGAGAAATTTGTCTTATTCTATTTAGTTTAAATTATTGATTATATTTAGTGCATAAGTTTTGAATTAATCTTGCTCTTGATAGAAATTCCAGAAAACTTATTCAACACCTTACAAGATTCTGAAGAATTCTCCTTGTATTTTTCAATTGCCTTAAAAATTAAGGAGTACAAAATATCACTTGTGCAAAGCTACATATCATTCTCCAACATCTATGCCATATTTCTGAATGTTGCTGCACAGTTTAGTTCATTTTGTCAAGAGTCAGGCTAACAAAATCCTCTAGCCAGTGAGTTCTTATCAACATGGTATCTTATACAGTTAATGCTAGACTTGTAAATGTATCATCTGTTGTACCTCTGTCAGATTAATTAACGTTTTACCTTCCAGCTTGTCATTGTATTAGACCAATCAACATTTTTACTGCAGGAGCCCTCAGTCATTTGAACATTGCACATACTTATCACTGCAGCTAGAAGCATTGATTTAGTACTTTATATCCAAATCCCTTCAAATTCTAGCATTGAAGACCAGCAGATTTTAAAACGTTTGTCCAGTCCACAAAATGGTGTGCAGTGAACTGCTTAAAAAAAGACAAATTTGCATCAGAAAACAACAAATCCCAGAAAAAAAGAATCATGAATTTTATGTGTATGCCTTTGAAACAAACAATCTCTCAAATACAATGATATGATATTCCAATTATATTGGGCACTGGAGATGAAAATATTGAAAAATCTGTATAGCATTTGAAATATTAAATTGGGATTTTCTTCAAGTAATACAGTTAACATCAGGCAATGGGACAGAAAAAGATCATTGAATGTCATTCTTTAATGCAATGATGTTATCCATAAACCTGTAAAAATTAAATGAATAATAAAAATTACGGCAAGAATCTGAATAAAACAGATGGTAATTCATCCACAGTCTGTTTAACACACTGCACCATTCTGGAACTGAATACTTCAAGTTTTTATTCCTGGCCTCAATTCAATGTACATTAGTAAAGAAGTAAGAGGACAGAATGGATTAATACATTCTCCTCAGCTTAAACCTTGCTATTACTGGCCCTTATTACTTAGTCTACATTAATTAGTGGAAAACACATTATTCTAGAAGTCAACCCGTTATTCTGAAATGTGGCATCAGTCCTCTTAAACTTCCATAACATAGGCAGTTAGCTCTGATGCTGATATGGCAATTCTTAAATATCATCACTTCTTAATCACCTATTTGAGGAATCAAGCAGTTCATTATTATTATAATAATAAACCGAACAGATAAATGCATTATTAATTCATCACCTAAATGAAACCTTCTCCAGCTCCTGCACTTCCATACAATGATGATCTAACAGTATATTAAATTAAATGTCATCTTCTAAAACCAAATATATATCACTTTCTTGGATAATTGAAGTCTAAAATTATACTTTAAGCTTTCATTTTTATTGTGGTAATGCTGCTAGTACATTTGTTGTCAAAAGTAGATCCACCACACTTGAACTGATTTCTTTTGTCACACTCATTAACAATCAATTTCTGATTAAAGAATCATTTACCCATTGGGAACAAGCGGACAGGAAGTGGATGAATTGAAAATAAATTCCACAATACAAGCAATCTATTTCAATTGTGCAAACAATGTTCCTGTGAGTCAGAGTGAGGAGTGAAAGGAATGAGACACAGGGAGCAGAAATTCTTGAAAAGCTAAGCCATCATTGACAGTGTATCGCTCTATGTTCATAGCTGGTCAGATTAAGAGGAGGGTGACTTACAGATGGGGAAAGTCTTTGATATACTACAGCATAGGACCATGCAGGGACAATCTGTGACAAATGGGGAGGAAACAAATCAGGCCAGATCACAGTGTGACATCAAGGAAAGAGAGTGGCTTAGTGAGAATGAATTTTGGAGGGAGAGAAACAGGGACTAAAATGGGAAGGAAGTCAGAGAGGAGCGGCAGTCCATGAAGAGAGAAGCAGATCATATAGAGAGAAGTACATTGTGTTTGGGAGTTGCATAATGGAGAAAGAAGCCTTCTGTTAGGAGCAAGATGTAGATTGCTGAGGTCTTCCACATTGCTTGAAGTAAGATGGATTATGGAGATAAGGGAACGTTGCAGTCTTTCAACCTCCTTGCCCCTAAGATCTGAAGATCCTTCTCTAAAGCTCTCTCCTTGCCATCTTTTCATTCTCCCTTGCGATGCTGCTAACAACCTTCACTTTTGTCCAGCTTTTGATTCATGATGTTAATATCTGCTCTTTGCCAATTTTGTTTGCTCTTGTACCAGTGAAGGTGTTTGCACATTTTGCCTTGCTAATGTTGAGATGCACACAAATACGGTAAATCGCAGACATTGTTTGAAAAAAATATGCTTTCTCCAGTTTAAATTAAATATTTTACAGCTTTTTTTTCTTTTTGATGCTTTACCTCTCTTAATTCCTTCTCTATTTCCCACTCATTATTAATACTTCTTGTACATGATTAATGTGAATTATATATTTTAATATTTTGGTTTGGACATTGCAGTTCAATAGGGTCCAGTGTCACAATTGATCCAGTGTATAGTCCATGAAGAAAGGCAACAGTAATTTTTATACAGAGAGAATGGAGCTGGAGGTGCCTGTGAAATTATCTCAAGAAGCTAAGTAGCACTCTTCTGGAATTAGCGCAACAAGTACTTTAATAGCTCATCCTTTTCTTACAAGATGATTACACGAACACTTCTAATTTGTTGTTCAGCTCATTCCAGTCTTGTACTGTGCCTTGTCATGCTGGCCCACCAAGGTCTTCATGCTCCTCTTAAAGTGGGTGTTCAGAAATTAGCACTGTACTCCAGCACTGGTGTGATTAATGCATTTTCAGTTTGTTGCCTCAGTTTATACAGTCCAGGATTCTGCCCCCTGCAGCCACTGTCTCTTCCTTTGTGGAACATTTTGAAATTGTACCATTTATTGTGCATGGGCTTACACCAGTTTGCAAGATTCTTTGATGGAGTTCATTGGCAATACATCCACCATTCCAACTGCCTGTTTGTTCTCCTATTCTGTTGTTTCAACATTATAAACCAATTCAAATCATAAATATCTTGTACTGTGTTCTGGGCATTGAAATGTTGGGAACACAACTCTATCTCTCCATCTGATGTGACAAAAGAAAAGAGTCCCCTAAATAATATTTTAGCCTTGCTGCTTTGTATCTTTCTGTTTTTCAATTATGCCTAATGTATGCTGCTTTATTTAAAGACCCGTGAAAGTCTATAAACACAATACCAAACCCACATCTGTCAATCAACCATTATTACTCATTAAAAAATGAGTTTCAGTCCAACATAATTTGTCCTTTATAAGCAGGCCTTTATTAGCCATGTTTGTCCTGATGTAAATTAACTCAGTAATTTTCTTTCAGACTTGTTCATAGAATGTTAACTATTAATTTGATAGGTCTGTTCATGCCATCTTTATATTTTCTTTCCCTTTTCAAGTATTTGTAATTCTCCAGACCTTCGCTATCACCCTTTATATAAGAAGGAATGGAAGATTGTTACAAGCACTTCTGCAATTTCTCCTTCTGCATCTTAAGCAGCTTCTAATCTGGACATGGTGACTTAATTGCTTTAAGTATAACCAGCCTCTGTAATACCTTCGCTTTACTCCCCTCGCATCATGTCCAATATTCCTGCAGCTTCTTTCACCATAGTTTTCAAAAAGTTCTTAATAGAAACCAACCGTTGTGCATCTCAGAAGTACATTCAGTATTAATTGTAATCACATAGTCAGTTAATGCTTTGTTCATTCAAACACCTGATGACATGCTACATTTGCTGCAGAACGACTGGGTTTCATGGTTCAGAGTGCTCATCTGGGTACTAAAGAAGGTATCTCTTTTCTCAAAGCACACACCGTTAAATCTGCCTGCAGGATTAGATTAGATTCCATCGCAGAATTAAAGCTTTGTGGAGCTCCGTGAGGACCCACTGCACAACAGCTTAAATGTTTCCTTGTAAATGTACACTGTCTCCGTATCGACAAACCAGAAGCCCTGTGGTTGCTGAATATTCAGAGTAGATGAGGGTGCACGTAAATTGTCACCTCTGTACCATGAATGACACCAGTTGACCTAGTGGCACAGGTCTCTGACCATCTGTAGAAGTCGCCATGCTCTTTTACATTTCTAATCACAGTAATTATCTTGGCAGGTGTAATGAAGGTGAAATGAAGTCATTCACCTGAAGCCAGCCTCTGATGCAAACTTGAAAAGTCACTGTCTGCTGACCATGTTCAAAGAATTACTGGTACAAATGAACTAGCCATTAGTCACCCTTCTTCTGCATTTATGGATTAATGAACTAGGAGACCATGGATCAAGATGTAAGTTAATCATGGTGGCATTTTGACAATCTCTTGAGGGTGGCCTGAGGCTCAGAGATCAAGTTGTGTTGTAGAAGGCAGCAGACATTTGCCAGCAGCTGATGCGACAACCCAACACTCTTAATAGACTTCTGACATGAAGAGGAGGCACATTCCCTGCTTCTGCACCCTATGACATGAGTAGAGGCTGCTGCAAGCTCTCTCTCCCCATGGCCATCCACCCTTTAAGGAGCTTAAGTGCAGGCCAACACTGCTTCAACCAGAGTTCAGCTTCCAAAATGCTGTCCAGCCAGATGTAATTCAAAAAATCTTTAAATAACTCCTCAACAAATTACTGAGAACAAGCATTTTCCATTCATAGACAAAAGCGGCAGAGAGTACTGGATGTTTAATGAAATATCACCATTCGTTTTCAGTGGTCAATTTAATTTTCTTGAATCCTGACCCATAGTCTTAATGCAAAACATTGACTATCCCTCTGTTTCCACAGATGCTACAAGGCACACTGAGTTTCTCCTGCAGTTTGTTTTTCCCACTCCAGATTCCAGCATCTGCTATCTCCTGTGTCTCCAGTTTTCTTGTTATTCACATTTGGTTTTCAGTCATGATTTTCAAGACGGCTGGAAAATCTTAAACTTAAATCTGTTTTACATTTCATTGCCATAACACTGCAATAGCAGCCCATGTTCCCTGAGCAGCCTAATGCACTCAAATTAAATGCAAAAATCAGCAGATTGGAGCTGACTGCTTGAACTGTTCATATTTTGCTGTAATTACTGCCCCCATTCCCAGTCTACACTCTCACTTAAGCATACAGTCTCTTCTTGGCTCAAATCTCCCTTTGTACATCTCTCCTTTTTTTCAACTTTATGCAAATAAAAATTGCTTTTTCTCTGCCGTGCAATGCAACAATGTTCACTTCTAGCTGGTTTCAGGTCAATTTGGAAAGTCAACACTTCTTGGAATGAATCTACCTTGCTTACTATGTGAAAATCATGTCAGCAGCTCCTGTAGGAAGATGCTTCCATTGCTGGTCCATCCCAAATGACTTGCTGTTCCAAGTGGAACACTGGACTCTGGTGCCACTGTTACGAATGTGCCACAACTCTGAGGGGCCGAAGGGTACAAAGTAGCCCCCTCCTTTTCGAGAATCGCAAGATCGCTATTAATTCGGGTCTCAGGAAATGAGAGAGAATCCTCAAGGTTTTGGAATGTGTCCTGGCCCCTCAGCAAGACAAAGCCACGGATAACGGCCATTGTCTCTTGGAGACGGAATTGTGTATTGAGTACTGTGCTATTCATTGAAGCCCTCAGGGAATGACCAGAGTGGGCTGGTTGAGGGATTGCATCATCCCAACCTGATTGACATCTGAGACCTCGTGAGTGAGGATAAAAGAGGGTCTGAGGAACAACCCCTTTAGACGCACCAGGAGAAACGCTAGAAATCCCGTGACAGCGTTTAATAGTGACAGCCAGTGGGGCTCCCGTGCGTCCTTTTCCCTCGCCTGGGAATTGGCGGGCTCGCCACGGAAGAACGGCTTAGCTAAAGAAGAGGCCACCAATGAAATTTCGAAGGATCGACATCATAAAAAGGAAAAGTTGGCAAGTTTCTAAAATCTCTCTCTTGACTCCAACCAAAGGCTGAAGCCTGCATGAACTGAGTGACTTTTATATTTCCATCGGACAATACATTATCCCCTAGACAAAGATAGAGCTATTTCTTATTGATTATTATTATCCCCGCACTTTTAGAGTTAGTATTGACAATGTATATTATCTGTATGTTTGCATTGATATTATTTTTGTGTATTTTTACCAATAAATACTGTTAAAGATAGTACCATCAGACTTCAACGGACCTCTCTATCTTTGCTGGTAAGTGGCCCAGTTACGGGGGTTCGTAACACCACCAATGATAAATCATGTGCTTACCATTGACATCCTGCTACTAACTCTGGTCTGCACCAGCTCTGCCCTCATGCAACCCTGAAATCCCTTCCTCAGCTCTGCTAGTATTCCTTACAACTCTGATTCTCCAAGATTGCAGTTATGGCATTCTCTCCCACCTAGGCAACATCCTACCAATGTCCTTCCTCCTCCCATAATTACTCCAGTGCCTGGCTGTGATATACCTCTCCGAACTGTCCATCCTTGCCCCTGGTCACAGCGAAGTTCAGTAATACAGATCCTCCTGAATCTGAACTCCAAACCTGTGACAGCAAGGACCGAAACAATTTCACTGCTTCACCCACTTAGCATAGTAATTGTGGAACACTGGAGATATTAAGTACCACATTTGCAGCATCCTGTACACTATGAGCTGAAATACATTTGTTACTGAAAACAGAATTCTCCGATCATCTTTCTTGCCATGTGATCTTTCCACATTGCCAATTTTGATCAAAAGTACTACATGTGTGGTGCTACAAACAGACTTCTGTTGTGTCAAATGTGATGTCCCACATTCCTGCATGTATTAACTTGACAAATCATTTCTTATATACTTGATTCTGAAGCCATTATGTCTTTGAAACATTACTTTCAAATGAGGCAAAACCTAAAGATTTCAACATATAGTGATTAACAGTTCGAAGACTGGACTGAAATTGGAACAGTTTAGTTAATGGTCCACTGCTTAAAGACAATCAAAATCCACTTAAAGTCTAACAGCTCATTGGATGACACTACCCGCTGCTCACAGACTACCTTCCTCTTTCTCTACCTAATAAGTTCTTCTATTGAGTTTACTGAAAACATATCAATGGACATTTCTGATTAATATGAAGTACATGTATTGATAGAATAAAGGAAAACAGTTAAAGGCACCATCTCATCTCAAATAGCTGAATATTGTTTATTGACACCCAGGGTAGAATGCTTGCCTTCATCAACCACGATACTGAATGCAAGAGTTATGTTGTCATGATACAGTGTTTACAATATGTTGGTTAGACTGCACTAGGGGTACTCTGTGCAATTCTGGCCAAATTACAGATGTTTCACAAATATGTCGCCTGGACTAGAGGTCTTGAGTTAAAGGTGAAATTGGGTAGTTTGAGGAGCAAGGGAGGCTAAGGAGTAACCTTCCAGAGGTTTACTAAATTATGAAGGCCATAGGTAGGATAGGTAGTCACAGTCAAAGATAGTAAGCATTCTAATGCAAGGGGGGATAAGTTTAAGGTGAGATGGGAAGGAAGCAAAGAAGATCTGAGGAGAAAGTTTTTCACACAGAGAGTGCTAGGTATATTGAACAAGTTGCCAGAGGAGATGGAAGAGACAGGGACAATTAAAATTGTTAAAGAACATTTGGGCAGGTATATGAATAGGAAAGATTTAGAAGGATGAGGGACAAACACAGGCAAATGAGATTAGTTTAGACAAGCATGTTCATTGGCATGGACATTTGGCTGATGGGCCTTTTTCTATGCTGGAAAATTCTATAATAATCCAAGTATCAATATTGTACAAAGAATAATTCCAGTCTTTCATGGTCATTGCAATCCTGGAATGCAATATATGACACATACAAAAGTACAGAATGAGGCTAACCATTTCTAATTGAGATTGTGCTCAGTACTGGATTTCTGCTAAAACAGATATGTGCGAAACTAGAGCTTAGATATAACTCCAACCACTTCCCATTTATTTTATGTTTACTTACTCTTGTAATGTAGGACTCATTGGCAAGGCCAGTATTTATTATGCATTCCTAATTATTTGAGATAGTGGTGATTTGCCATATCTTTGAACTACTGCAGCTCTTGTACTGCAAGTAGAGTTACGTTGCTGTGGGTAAGGATTTTCAGATTTGACCAGTAATGAGGAAGGTTGGCAATTCATCTCTGAGTAGGTGTGATAACTGATTAATGGGGTCCTTCAAGATTGTAATTTTTGCATGCACCTGTACCCTCACTCTTCCAATGGGAGGAGGTTACAAGAATGTGAGATGCTATTGAAGAAGCTTGCTGCAATATATATTGGAGATGATGCACACTGCAGTCAAGATGTGTCTTAATGGAGGAAGTTATTAAGTAGAGAGTGCTGGATCAATCAAGTAGATCACTTTGCCTGCATTTGTTGAGTCATCTTGGAGAATATTCATTACATCTCTGACTTGTTAATGGATGAAAGACTTTGGTGTATGAGGAGGTTAAGCATTCACTGAAAAATCTTCACACTTTTACTTATTCTTGTCTGCCTTCTTAACCGAGTGGTGAATAAAACTGAATAATGTGCAGTAATGAGTGAACATCCCTGGTTCTGACTTTAAGTTTGAAGGTAAGTACTGATGAAGTAGCTGGGCCCAGGAACCTGCTCTGAGGAGTTCCTAATGCAAAGTTCTTAGTCTGAGATGACTGATTAACAATCACAAGTATCGTGAGAGATGGAGATTTTCCCTGTAATTACCACTGGCTTCAGTGTTGCAGAGACTCGGCAACACTACACTCAGTCAAATAAAGCCATGTTCTCTGTAGCAGTAAACTCTGCAGCTCACACAAGAGAACTAGACTTTTAAAGACTGAGATCCAAACCTACCAATCTAGTAGTTGCAGTGTTCAATATTAATGGAAGTATTTACTGACTGTACAATCAATCATGATTAAATGATCTAAAGCAGATGCAGAAATTACTTGAAATAAATTTCATTGGTTTTGGAAAAACAGGGCTAGAGTCACATTATTTTTCGCAGGAGCATGATACACTTGCCAGATTTCATGATTCAAATTACTAATAATCAGGAATCTTAGAATTCATCTATCTTCATAGCTCTGCTACTGAGTTCTCATGTTCTTTTTTATTCCCTTCACTTAAGCCATCCTAGACTCTGTCCCAACAGCATGTGAAAATATTGCTCGACTGTTCCAATAACAATTAAACATTGTACCCAAGAACTTTATTACCAAGACCAGCTTATAAACTGGATTCCTTTTAGAAGTAACTCATTATCTCAATCTTAATTCTCTTTGGAGTCTCTTCAACAGAGCTAATAGTATATGAAAAAAAAACTTAACCTATCCCTAAAGATATAACATTATAAAAATAGAGTCATGGGGGAAAAAAGAATAGAACCAGGTCTTCAGCCCATCTAGTCCATGCTGAACTATTTAAACTGTCTACTCCAATCAACCAACACCTGGACCATGGCTTTCCATAAACCTCTCCATATTTCTCTTAAATGTTGAAATCGAGCTTGCATGCACCACTTGCACTGGCAGCTCATTCCACACTCTGATCACCCTCTGCATGAAGACATTTCCCCTCTTCGTTCCCCTTAAACTTTTCATTTTTCAACCTTAACCCAAGACTTCTAGTTGTAGTCGCATACAACATCAGGGGAAAACGTCTGCTTGCAGTTACCCTATCTAAACCCCTCATAATGATGGATATCTCAATCAAATCTCCCCTCAGTTTTCTACATTCCAAGGAATAAAGTTCTGATCTATTTAAGATTTCCTACAGCTCAGGTCCTCCAGTCCAGACAACATCATTGTAAATTTTCTCTGTACTCTTACATACCTATTTACATCGTTCCTCCAGGTAGGTGACCAAAACTGTGCACAATACTCTAAATTAGGGCTCACCAACTTACAATTTTCAGTGCCTTCTTAAATTTCAAGGATCATTGATCGTAAATTGATAAATTGGTTTATTATTGTCATATATACCAAGGCACCATGAAAAACATGTCTTGCATACAGTACATACAGATCAATTCACTACCTGAGTGCTCACAAAGACACAAGAGATTCTGCAGATGCTAGTAATATTGAGCAACATACACTGGAGGAACCTAGCACCTCAGGCAGAATCTATGGAAAGTAATAAACAATCAAGATCTTCCATCAGGACTGGAGATGAAGGGGGTAGAAGCATTGCATTGAGGTAGTACAAGGTAAAGCAATAACAGATGCAGACTGAAGTGTTACAGTGGGGAGAATGCACAGTACAGATAGAGAGTAAGGTGTTTCGCAAATGTCAAAAACCCATCTTATCATAATAGAGAACCATTCAATAGTCTTATAACAGTGGGATAGTGGCTGTCCTTGTGCCAGGTGATACATACTTCCCAGCTTTTCTATTGTCTGCTTGATAGGATAGTGGAAAAGATGTTGTGGTTGAGATCTGGATGATGCCATCTGCTTTAGCAAGGCAGCGAGAAGTGGAGACAGAGTCCGTGGAGGGAAAGCTGGTTTCAATGATGTGCTGAACTGTTGCCACAACTCTCCACAGTTTCTTGAAATCATGGGTAGAGAATTTTTTATACCAAGCCATGGTGCATCTGGTTAGAATGATTTGTATGATGCATCAATAAAAATTAATGAGGGTCAAAGGGGATATGCCAAATTTCTTTAGCCTCCTGGGGAAGTAGGGACACAGGTGAGCTTACTTGGCAGTGGCATCACCATGTTTCGATCAGGACAGGCTATTGGTAATGTTCATTCCTAGGTACCTAAAGCTCTCAGCCCTCTTGATCTCAGCGTTGTTAATGTAAACAAGAGATGTGCACTGATCACTTTTCTAAAGTCAATGACCAACTCCTGTTTTGCTGACATTGAGGGAAAGGTTGTTGTCATGATAGCATGTCACTAGGCTCTCTATCTCCTTCCTGTGCTCCAAATCAATATTATTTGAGATACGGTTTACTATGGTGGTATCATCTATAAACTTGTGGGTAGAATCTGGCCATGCTGTAGTTTGTGTGTGTCTATAGAGAGTAAAGTAGGGAGCTGAGGTCACAGCCTTGTGGTGTGCCGATGTTGAGAATAACCGTAGCGGGGATGTTGCTGATGTTTCAAATGGCATACTTCTTTCTTCTGAAGTTATTTTATTATATTATGTTATTCATTTAACTCTTTTACTCAATGACCAAAACTGATTGGGAATTGCTTGATGATACATTGTACAAGACAGAAAGGCAAAAGGTCACTTTGGATTGTTTGCAAAATAGTGCATTTAAAAATATTAAAGTTGGTCAGCTAAGAGGAGTTTCCTAATACCGAAATAAATGGTAAATATCAATGCAACATTACAACAAAAGAAGACAAATAGCTGGAGGAACTCAGCAGGTCATGTAGCACCTGTGGAGGCAGAGAAATGGTCATTGCTTTAGGTCAAGACTGCATCTTGATCTGAAAATTGCTTCAGATTGAGCATCTACAGTTTTTTGCTTAATGACAGATCCAGTAGTGGATCAGAGTTGGGGTCCACAATGAAGTTTAAACATACTTTGACAAAACTTATCAGTCAGCATCATAATTATAGAATTTGTGATTAATCTTAATTGCAGCAGTGAAATGTAGTTGTGCTGTTGTTAATTTCAAGTTAGTTCCATTCTGATATCCGTTATTATGTTTATTTTTTCCCCTCTGATCATCTGTTGCAAGAGACAATCAATGATAAAATTTAATCAAAGTTGAATGTAAGTTTTATTTTATTCCATTAATGGTACAGTACATTAGTTCATATATAACCATAAGTTGAATTTCAGAGTTTTAAGTAGCATTGATCAAGTAACTCCAAGTGCTGCCAAGTTTATATTTTGCTGCTTGTTTTGTGAGAAGATCTCTGGTATTTTATACATATAGCATATCTCTCTTATTCCGAGAGTCATTATTCTACACAGTTTGAAGCACAAGGTGCTCCATCAACTATGCAAGTGTATTTTTTTTTGAAGAAAGCAAAATTGACCACTGAAGAATCATAATATTCTATCAAATAAGCAGAGATAGAAGGAGGTACTGTTATGTTACTTCTGTTTAAACATACCGTAAATTAACAATGAAGAATCATATTTTGGAAGAATTAGAGAAATTTTATTTACAATAATAAACAAATATGTCTTAACCCAGCCAGGTGCTGGAACATTCTAGCACTCTTGCGCATGCTCAGTCCTCTGTCCACTCATGTACTGGCACATCATTGCACGTGTTATCACCACATCTTCCTTTCCTTAAAAAGAAAAAAAATTAGCAACATTAATCAAAACAAATGCATAATTTAACATGTCTCTATCAGTCTCTCTGGGGTCTACGAACATGAGTAGACCTTCTAAGCAGTTCACACCGTTCTTGTGTCTCGCTGATATTTTCATGTTTGCTCTGGTCTGCATCAGTTAATGGAAACTCTGAAACTGGCTCTTTCTTCAGGTCTTCGCAATTTCTTCTTAACACTTCTGTTTGGACCATGTATGATCTGGGTTGTACTTCTTCAAGTACTGTAGCTTTCTGTGTCCATGTGTTCATTTTGTCTTGTATCCTCACTTCATCTCCTTGGTGCAGTTCAGGTAACGGACGAGAACATCTGTCAAAGTATGTTTTCTGCTTTGCTTTGTGTTCATCTTTCCATCTTTTCACTTGTTCACCTCCCTCTGTTCTCAGAAGGCTCTCACTTATTGGCAGATTGGATCTCAAACAACGTCCCATCAAGAGCTGAGCAGGTGAAAATCCACATTCAAGTGGAATACTGTGATAGGCTAACAAAGCTTTATAAAAATCACCTCCACTATCTTTTGTTTTGCGCATCAGCTTCTTGATAATTCCTACTGACTTCTCAATTAATCCATTGGACTGAGGGAAAAATGGACTAGATGTTGTATGAACAAAGCCCCATTCCTGAGCAAAATGTCATGCATTCACCATTGAATTGTGGACCATTGTCTGTGAAAACTTCATCAGGTACACCATCTCTGGAATAAACTGATTTCATGCATGTAATTACATTCTCTGCTGTTGTTTGACCCAACCACACACTTCAGGATACAATGAGTAGTAATCTGTTATTAATAGATAATCTTTGTTGTCAGTTACAAACAGATCAACGCCTACCTTCTGATAAGGTCTCTGAGGACTAGGATGTGGATACAGTGGCTCCTTAGAGTTGCTAGGTTGGTATTTAAAGCATATTTGACAAGAAGACACCAATTCTGCAATTTCTTGATTCACCCTGGGCTAAAATATCACTTCCCATGTCCTTCTCTTACACTTTTCAATACCTAGGTGACCTTCATGAATTTTCCCAAACATTTCTTTTCTGAGACATTCAGGAATCACAATTCTGCTATCTTTGTACAATATCCCATCCACAACAGAAAGTTCTGATCTGTGGTTCCAATATTCTTGTACTTCTGATGTATAGTCAATCTTATTATCTGGCCATCCATCCATCACCATTTGTGTTACCTGAGTGAGAATTTTGTCCTTCTCTGTCTCAAGACGCAGCAGTTCCAACTTTTTAGGAGCAACAGGTACAGTTTCTATGACCATATCAATAAATACCTGAACATCAATAATGTTCCTGTGACTGTCTTTTGTTGTTGGATCCACAGCTCTGGAAAGTGTGTCAGCCACGTACATGAACTTTCCAGGTGTGTATGACACTTTCAATGCACATCTTTGCAATTTGATCATCATTCACTGAATTTGCAAAGGACAGTCGCTTAAAGGTTTGTTAAACAGTGCAATCAGAGGCTTATGATCAGTTTCAACATCAATAGATTGCCCTGACACAAACTGATGAAATCTCTCACAAGCAAACATAATGCTTTCTTTTTACAGTATTTTTTATTCAGAAGAAAAAAAACAAGATTTACAAATGCAACACATAGATACATCTCAGCATAAATTGTGTATATTCATATATTGTAATAAAATTGATCAAAATGTTATAGCATATCACATAAAGGTATACCACTCTGTAATCAAAAATTTAAAGATAGGTCATACATCGTAAAAGAAATTTTTTATATAAAAAAGTCAACCCCCTGCAAACTACCAAAGAAAAAAGCTGATGGATGATAATGGATAATTAGAAAAAAAGCATATTCGCTTAAGAAGAGAAGATAAAAATATACATAAAAGTCTGTGCGCTGTTAAACTTTATAAATTGGAGAAGTAATTTAGGAAAGGTCCCCAGATATCATAAAAAGAGCGTTTCGAATTTCAGACTGAGCAGCGGATCTTTTCTAAATTTAATTAAGACATAATATCACATAGCCATTGAAGATGTGTAGCAGGGGTAGACTCCTTCCATTTAAGCAAGATTGCTTTCCTTGCTAAAAGAGAGGTAAAATCTAAAACCTGTAGGTTAGGAGTATTTAAAGTTATATCTTCATTTGCAATAATATCAAACAAGGCAGTAAGGGCATTTGGGTCAAATTGGACCCTAAAAAGTTGTGAGAAGGTATGGAATACTTCCCGCCAAAACTTTTCAATTTTAGGGCAAAACCAAAACATATGAATTAAAGAGGCATCAGCAGAGTTGCATTTATTACAAAGTGGAGAAACATTCAGATAAAAACTGGACAGCTTCTGTTTAGAAATGTAAGCTCTATGAACCACTTCAAATTGTAGAAGAGAATGACGAGCACAGAAAGATGATTTATTAACCCGTTTAAGAATTTTATTCCATCTTTCATCAGAAATCTGACAATTTAGGTCATCCTCCCAAGCTTTTTTTATTTTATCTAAAAAGTCTTGGCTAGAATCAATCAACAAGCAAACATAATGCTGAGCAATTCTTTTTCAATTTGGGCATAACTTGTTTCTGGATCAGATAATGCACAAGATGCATATGCCACTGGGAGTCATTCCTTATCATGTTTCTTGAGTAATACTGCCTCTAAGCCTGCTTGAGATGCATCACATGAGATTTTGATGGGTCTCTCAGCATCATAGAAAGTCAACATAGGTTCTTTGGTGAGCACTTTCTTGAGATTTTGCCATGCCTTCTCCTGTTCATGATTCGAGCTCCATTCGTTTCTTTTCTGTTAGCTACCTCAATGGAGCAAGCTGTTCCCAAAGCTTGGGTATGAATTTTCCCATGTAGTTGACTATTCCCATAAATCTTTGAACATTCTTTTTACATTGCGGTCTTGGCATGTTCTCAAAAGCAGAAACCTTCAATGGATCAGGACACACACCCTCTTTGCTGATGATATCACCCACAAAGATAAGTTCAGTCACTCCTAGCTGACATTTGTCTTTATTCAATTTCAGGTTTGCCTTGCGAGTTGCCTCAAAGACTTGTCCAAGTCTGGCATCATGCTCTTGTTTAGATGATCCCCAAACAATAATATCGTCCATGGAAGTATTTACGGCCTCAATGTGCTCATATAGCATGTGAATAGTTTTATGGTACACTTCAGGAGCTCATTCAATTCCAAATGGAAGCCTAAGAAAAGAGTATCTGGCAAAAGGAGTGTTAAAGGTACACAACTTTGAACTCCGTTCATCTAGTTTAAGTTGCCAGAATCCAGAGGAAGCATCTAATTTACTAAAGTACTTTGCATTAGCAAACTGTGACATAATTTCTTCACAAGTAGGCAATTTGAAATGCTTTCTTTTAATGGCTCGATTCAAGGCTCTTGGATCTAAGCAAATCCTCAGTTTTCTGTTTTTCTTATCAACAATGACAAGCGAATTGACCCATTCAGTCAGTTCATCAATTTTTTGTATGGCTCTTAACCGTTCCATTCTGTCAAGCTCTGTTTTCAGTTGATCATGTAATGCAAAAGGTATTTTTCTACATGGATGTACTACAGGTGGCACCGTGTTGTCAGTTTTAATCATGTGCTCTCCTGGAAGACAACCAAGCCCTTTGAACAAGTCCTCATACTCTCTCATCAAGTCACTGTATTCTGACTCTGCGTCACTATCCAGAACTAAAACTCTTTTCACCAAATTCAGTCTCTCACAGGCAGGTAAACCCAGAATTGACTGTACTTTTTTTGGCACGACCACAAATGAAAGCATGTGCACAATATTTTTGTGTGATACCTTTGCCACATATGTTCCTTTAACTGGAATGTCTGCACCTGAATACCCAGTCTCTTTTATATTCATCTGATGTAACTTGGTCTTTAAAGCATTAAACTCAGATTCAGCAAGAACATTTACTTGCGCTCCAGTATCAAATTTAAACAGATTATTGTTTTGATTCACTTGCAGCGGAATAGTCCAGTCATTTTTACTTTGTTTATTTTCACAAAGCACATCAATATAAAATTCCTCATGTTCATCTTCAAGCACAGCCTTTACTTGTTTCATTTTATTTTCCTTCTTTCTGCTTTTACGATAGCATGAAAAATGATTAATCTTACCACAGCCATTGCAACTTTTGCCATATGCGGGACACTGATTTGGATGATGTTCCCACACACAGCAATCACACGACTTCTTTCTTCCAAATGCCGTCTTGCTCTCTGTCGGTTTTGTCGATGTATTATTATATTTGTTGATATATTCGCACTTTTTTACAGCGGTTACATTGCAGTTTTCGACAATAAGCTCTTCAGCCTGCAACGTCACGGTCTCAGAAGCTTTGCAAAGCGCCAAGCTTTTTCAAAATTTAAATCTTGCTCTTTCAACAGCCTTTCTCTCAGAGCATTATCTCGAATGCCACAAATAATTCTATCTTTAATGAGAGAGTCCATGAACAATCCAAACTCATATGTTCTACTATGCTTTCTTAACTCAGTAACATACTGATCAATTGTTTCAGCAGCTCTCTGCGCACACGTGAAGAATTTATATCACTCATTCATTAAATTATGTTTTGATATACAAAATACTTCAAATCTGTCCATTATGGACTTTAAATTGAAATTTTCTCCATCTTCAAAGACAAAATTATTATATTCCTCTACTGCGTCATTCCCGATTACTTGGAGCATAAGCACAGCTTTGGTTTTTTCCGATTTTTCTTCATAATCG
Source organism: Hemitrygon akajei (assembly GCF_048418815.1). Lineage (NCBI taxonomy): Eukaryota > Metazoa > Chordata > Chondrichthyes > Myliobatiformes > Dasyatidae > Hemitrygon > Hemitrygon akajei. The sequence continues at coordinate 68,551,683 of NC_133126.1, read as the reverse complement.
ATCGCCAATAAGTTCAGTTCAAACTGTTGCTTGTATATCCTCCAATTGTCAGCTACATTGCCAGTCAGCTGAAGTTTTGATGGGGGTTGTAACTCTTCCATTTTACCATTTGCAGTTCAAGCTTTTTTTCTTCTTTTTTTTTGATTACCTTTGATTCTCGATTCTCCCGTATTATTCTTCCAGAACCACTTCTGACACCATGTTATGTTATTTCTGTTTAAACATACCGTGGGTTAACAATGAAGAATCATATTCTGGAAGAATTAGAGAACTTTTATTTACAGTAATAAACAAACACGTCTTAACCCAGCCACATGCTGGAACATTCTAGCAATCCTGCACATGCTCAGTGCACTGTCCAATCATGTACTGGCACATCATTGCACATGTTATCACCACAGGTACAGGAGCCTTAGGTTCCACACCACCAGGGTAGTTTTGAGACATATACGGTACATGCTTTGATAATAAATTTGTTCTGAACTTTGAACTAGCAAGAATAAACAGCTTCAGCAAAATTCTATTTTGGGGTGTGTATACGTAGTAGCTCAACTTTCCATTTGAAAGTACTGTATGTTACTGTTCACATTAAGGTTCTTATGAAATGTTTTCCAGGTCAGGCAGGTCAGTGGAAATCAAACTAGATATTAGAAAAATAATCAATCAAACTTGGAGTATATAAGCCAATCTCTTAATTTCTGATTTCCAGCCTTGACATATTTTTTTTAATGAATTTTCATTTACCAATCTTTCAGAAATTCTTAGGGTTTCTGGAAATTACCGTGACACTTCTGCAAGCAACTCCAGGAGAAAATTTATTGGGACATTCATAATTAATATTATTATGAGACCATAAGACATAGGAGCATAATTAGGCCATTCAGCCCATCGTGTCTGGTCTGCCATTCAATCTTGACTGATCCTATTTTGCCCTCCTCAGCTGTACTCCTCAGCCTTTGCTCCATAACCAATCAAAAACCTATCAATTTCTGCCTTAAATACAAACAACAACCTGGCCTTCACAGCTGCCTGTGGTAACAAATTCCACAAATACACCACCCCCGGCTAAAGAAATTTCTCTGCTTCTCTGTTTTAAATGGACATCCCTCTATTCTGAGGCTGTATCCTCATGTCATAGACTCCCTCACCATGGGAAACATCCTTTCCATATCTACCCTGTCTAGGCCTTTCAATGTTCAAAAGGTTTCATTGAGATCCCCCTTCATCCTTCTAACTTCAGCAAGTGCAGACCTAGAGCTATCAAACGTTCCTGGTATGATAACCCTTTCATTCCCTGGATTCTCCTTGTGAATCTCCTCTGAATGCAAGCACATATTTTCTTAAATGAGGAACCCAAAACTGTTCACAATACTCAAGGTGAGGCCTCACCAATGCCTTATAAAGCCTCAGCATCACCTCTATGCTCTTGTATTCTAGACCGCTTGAAATGAATGTTAACATTGCATTTGCCTTCTTCATCACTGAGTCTACCTGCAAGTTCACCTTCAGAGTGTTCTGCACACGGACTCCCAAGTCCTTTTGCATCACAAATTTTTGGATTTCTCCCCAATTAGAAAATAGTCTGCACATTTATTTCTACTCCCAAAGTGCTTGACCATGCATTTCCCAACATTGTATTTCATTTGCCACTCTCTTGCCCATTCTGCTAATCTGTCTAAATCCGTCTGCGGCCTATCTATTTCCTCAACACTACCTGTCATTCCACCAATCTTCGTATCTTCTGCAAACTTGGCAACAAAGTCATCAACTCCATCATATAAATCATTGATATACAGCATAAAGAGGAGTGGTCCAACACCAACCCCTGCGGAACGCCACTAGTCACTGGCAGCCAACCAGAAAAGGATCCTTTTACTCCCACTCACTGCCTCCTACCAATCAGCTAAAGCTCTAACCATGCCAGTAACTTTCCTGTAATGCCACAGGCTCTTAACTTGATAAGCAGCCTCATGTGTTACACCTTGTCAAAGGCTTTCTGAAAGTCCAAATATACAACATCCACTGCATCCCCTTTATCTATCCTATGTGTAATCTCCTCAAAGAATTCCAACAGGTTTGTCAGTCAAGATTTTCCCTTAGAGAAACTATGCTGACTTTGTCCTATCTTGTCTTGTGTCACCATGTACTCCATAACCTCATCCTTAACAATTGATTCCAACATCTCAACCACTGAGGACAGGCTAACTGGTCTATAATTTCCTTTCTGCTGCCTTCCTCCTTTCTTAAAGAGTGGAGTGACATTTGCAATTTTCCAGTGCTCTGGCACCATGCCAGATTCCAATGATTTTTGTTTTGAAAGATCATTACCAATGCCTTCACAATCTCTACTACTACCCCTTTCAGAACCCTAGTGTGCAGTTCATCTGGTCCGGGTGACTTATGTACCCTCAGGTCTTTCAGCTTTTTGAGCACCTTCTTCCTTGTAATAGTAACTCTACGCACTTATTATTAGTGTTCTCATTGTCTGTTTTCAAATTAAGAAAACACAAGCGAAAGTTGTTTGTTTTTGAACTTGTGGAGGGAGCTGATGCATTGCACACGTGAATGTATCTGTTAACCTGTGAGAGGGTTTTTGTAAGTAGAAGTATGAACTCTTGGTACATGGAGCTTAGAACAATAGAAGGCTATGGGTAACCCTAGGTAATTTCTAAAGTAAGGACATGCTTGGCACAACTTTGTGGGCCGAAGGGCCTGTATTGTGCTGTAGGCTTTCTATGTTTCTATATTTCTTTTGTAGGTATGAACTCATCAAAATAATGAGCAACTAGATATGGCAGCTATCCTCAAGGTTAGGATGTAGTACAAAATGGCAAGAACCTAACAGAAGTCAGTTGACATCTTGCCAATATTTGTGTCATTGACTTTAATGAAGAGTTCATGAATCATTGCAGACTGTTGAGATCCCATTGCTCATTTTATAGTACCTCTTCATATCAGTGCCATCCTCTCATTGTTTCATATCTTTTCCAAGTTCATTTTAAGATCAGCATTCTAACCTGTATCCCACAGAGGATATGAAATAAAAAAGCAAACACGAGGAAATCTGCAGATGCTGGAAATTCAAGCAACACCCACAAAATGCTGGTGGAACGCAGCAGGCCAGGCAGCATCTATAGGGAGAAGCACTGTCAACGTTTTGGGCCAAGACCCTTCATCAGGACTAACTGAAAGGAAAGATAGTAAGAGATTTGAAAGTAGGAGGGGGAGGGGAATATGAGCAATGATAGGAGAAGGCCGGAGGGGTTGGGGTGAAGCTCAGAGCCGGAAAGGTGATTGGCAAAAGGGACACAGAGCTAGAGAAGGGAAAGGATCATGGGATGGGAGGCCTAGGGAGAAAGAAAGGGGGAGGGGAGCACCAGAGGGAGATGGAGAACAGGCAGAGTGATGGGCAGAGGGAGAGAAAAAAAGGAGGGGAGAAAAAAGCTAAATATATCAGGGATGGAGTAAGGAGGGGAAGAAGGGCATTAACGGAAGTTAGAGAAGTCAACGTTCATGCCATCAGGTTGGAGGCTACCCAGATGGTATATAAAGTGTTGTTCCTCCAACCTGAGCTTTCTCCCCACTCTTCTTTTTTTTCTCTCACTCTGCCCATCACTCTTTGCCTGTTCTCCATCTCCCTCTGGTGCTCCCCTCCCCCTTTCTTTCTCCCTAGGCCTCCTGTCCCATGATCCTTTCCCTTCTCCAGCTCTGTATCCCTTTTGCCAATCACCTTTCCAGCTGTCAGCTTCACCCCACCCCCTCCGGTCTTCTCCTATCATTTCGCATTTCCCCCTCCTCCTCCTACTTTCAAATCTCTTACTATCTTTCCTTTCAGTTAGTCCTGACGAAGGGTCTTGGCCCAAAACATCGACAGTGCTTCTTCCTATAAATGCTGCCTGGCCTGCTGCGTTCCACCAGCATTTTGAGGATATGAACTACTGGCAGTGCACAGGGATTGACTTGTATCTATTAGCATTCTCTTTGTCTGTTTCGTAAACACAAAGTACTCTGCAGATGCTGGGGTCAAAGCAACACGTACAACACGCTGGAAGAACTCAGCAGGTCGAGCAACATCCATGGAAACGAACTGTCAATGTTTCGGGCCAAGACCCTTCCTCAGGACTGAAGAGGGAGGAGGCAGGGGCCCTATAAAGAAGGTGGGGGGAGGGTGGGAAGGAGAAGGCTGGTGGGTGACAGGTGAAAAACCAATCAGAGGAAAGATCAAGGGGTGGGGGAGGGGAAGCAAGGAGGGGATAGGCAGGAAAGGTGAAGAAGGAATGTAAGGTGAAAAGCATTGTGTAGTAGAAGAAGGCAGATTCATGAGAGGGGTGTTAGGCAGCTGGAGGAGGAGGCAGAGTGAAACTGGGATGGGGGAAAGGAGAGGGAGGGAGGAAATTACTGGAAGTTGGAGAATTATTCCTCACCCTTCCCCCATCCCAGTGTCACTCTGACTCCTCCTCCAGCTGCCTATCACCTCTCTCATGATTCTGCCTTCTTTTACTACCCATAGTGCTTTCTCCTTACATTCCTTCTTCACCTCTCCTGCCTATTCCCTCCCTGCTTCCCCTCCCCCACCCCTTGATCTTTCCTCTGATTGGTTTTTCACCCTCCCCCCACCAGCCTTCTCCTTCCCACCCTCCCCCACCTTCTTTATAGGGCCCCTGCTCTCTCCCTCTTCAGTCCTGAGGAAGGGTCTCGGCCCAAAATGTTGACTGTTCGTTTCCACGGATGTTGCCCGACCTGCTGAGTTCCTCCAGCATGTTGTACAAATCAAGTCAAGTCACTTTATTGTCATTTCGACCATAACTGCTGGTACAGTACATAGTAAAAATGAGACAATGTTTTTCAGGACCATGGTGTTAGATGACACAGTACAAAAACTAGACTAAACTACGTAAAAAAACAACACAGTCAAAAAAAAGCACACAACAACTACAGTAGACGACAGACCTACCCAGGACTGCATAAAGTGCACAAAAGAGTGCAGGCATTACAATAAATAATAAACAGGACAATAGGGCAAGGTGTCAGGCCAGACTCTGGGTATTGAGGAGTCTGATAGCTTGGGGGAAGAAACTGTTACATAGTCTGGTCGTGAGAGCCTGAATGCTTTGGTTCCATTTCCCAGTCGACAGGAGGGAGAAGAGATTTATGAGGGGTGTGTGGGGTCCTCCATAATGCTGTTTGCTTTGCGGATGCAGCGTGTAGTGTAAATGTTCGTGATTGCGGGAAGAGGGACCCCGATGATCTTCTCAGCTGACCTCACTATCCGCTGCAGGGTCCTGCGATCTGAGATGGTGCAATTTCCGAACCAGGCAGTGATGCAGCTGCTCAGGATGCTCTCAATACAACCCCTGTAGAATGTGATGAGGATGGGGGGTGTGGGAGATGGACTTTCCTCAGCCTTCGCAGAATGTAGAAGCGCTGCTGGGCTTTCTTTACTATGGAGCTGGTGTTGAGGGACCAGGTGAGATTCTCCACCAGGTCTACACCAAGAAATCTGGTGCTCTTAACAATCTTTACCAAGGAGCCATCAATGTTCAGCGGGGAGTGGTTGCTCCGTGCCCTCCTGAAGTCAACAACCATCTCTTTTGTTTTGTTCACATTAAGAGACAGGTTGTTGGCTCTGCATCAGTCCGTTAGCTGCTGCACCTCCTCTCTGTAAGCTGACTCATCGTTCTTGCTGATGAGACTCACCACGGTCGTGTCATCGGTGAACTTGATGATATGGTTTGAGCTGTGTGTTGCAGCACAATCGTGGGTCAGCAGAGTGAACAGCAATGGACTGAGCACACAACCCTGGGGAGCCCCCGTGCTCAGTGTGATGGTATTGGAGATGCTGCTCCCGATCCGGACTGACTGAGGTCTCCCAGTCAGGAAGTCTAGGATCCAATTGCATAGGGAGGTGTTCAGGCCCAATAGGCTCAGCTTTCCAATCAGTTTCTGAGGGATGATTGTGTTGAATGCTGAATTAAAGTCTATGAACAGCATCCGAACGTATGTGTCTTTTTTGTCCAGGTGGGTGAGGGCCAGGTGGAGGGTGGTGGCAATGGCATCATCTGTTGAGCGGTTGGGACGGTACGTAAACTGCAGGGGGTCCAGTGAGGGAGGCAGCAGGGTCTTGATACGCCTCATGATGAGCCTCTCAAAACACTTCATGATGATGGATGTAAATGCAACGGGACAGAAGTCATTTAGACAGGACACTGAAGACTTCTTCGGCACGGGGACGATGGTGGCAGCCTTGAAGCACATTGGAACGGTTGTGCTGCTGAGGGAGATTTTGAAGATGTCAGTGAGAACATCTGCTAGCTGGTCTGCACATCCTCTGAGCACTTTACCAGGGATGTTGTCTGGACCAACAGACTTCCGTGGGTTGACCCTGCACAGGGTTCTTCTCACGTAGGCCACAGTGAGACACAGCACCTGGTCATTTGTAGGAGGACTGGACTTCCTCGCCGCCACATCATTTTCCGCCTCAAAATGGGCATAGAAGTTATTCAGCACATCTGGGAGGGAGGCGTTACCTGCACAGTCAGGTGATGTTGTCCTGTAATTGGTGATGTCCTGGATGCCCTTCCACATGCACCGTGTGTCGCTGCTGTCCTGGAAGTGGCTGTGGATTTGCTGGGCGTGTGCACACTTTGTCTCTCTGATGGTTCGGGACAGTTTGGCCCTTGCTGTTGTTAGGGCTGTGTTGTCACCTGCTCTGCAGGCAGAGTCACAGGACCTCAGCAGCGCACGCACCTCTGCAGTCATCCATGGCTTCTGGTTAGTGCGTATAATGATGGTCTTGGACAGAATAACATCATCAATGCACTTGCTGATGTAGCTGGTCACTGATGCTGTGTACTCCTCTAACTTGGTAGAGTCGCCATCGGTTGCAGCCTCCCTGAACATGTGCCAGTCAGTGTGCTCAAAGCAGTCTTGAAGAGCAGAGATGGCTCCTGCTGGCCAGGTTTTCTCCTGCTTCTGAACTGGTCTGGAGCGCCTGACGAGCGGTCTGTATGCTGGGATTAGCATAACAGAGATGTGGTCTGAGTAACCGAGGTGGGGGCGGGGCTCCGCCCGGTACGCTTCAGGGATGTTTGTATAAACCAGGTCCAACGTGTTCTCTCCCCTCGTTGCAAAGTCCACATACTGATGGAATTTGGGGAGAACTGACTTAAGGTTTGTGTGGTTAAAATCACCAGCGACAATAAACAGTCCATCAGGGTGTGCGTTCTGCAGTTCGCTAATAGCCCCGTACAGTTCACAGAGCGCCTCCTTAGCATTAGCGCTGGGGGGAATGTACACACCCAATATATAAACAGAGGTGAATTCCCGTGGCAAATAAAATGGTCTTCATCGAACAGCCACAAACTCCAATGAGCAGTGTCTGGAAACCAGCACAGAGTTCTTACACCATTCCGTGTTGATGTAAATATGCACACCACCACCGCGAGTCTTACCAGAGAGAGCTGCGTCCCTGTCCGCTCGAAACAAGGCTAGCCCGTCCAGCTGAATAGCGGCGTCTGAAATTCCATCAGTGAGCCTCTAATGTGATACGTGTTTCTTTGTCTGTTATAAAATCTGGACAGGTCCTTCCCAGGTCACTCCTCTGCCTGAGTTATAGATAGTCTGTACCTATGAATAAGCATTTTGGAGAGGAATGGGAGAGTTTGGCATGGATTCAGGGACTCCTGCAGAGCTGCAGCAATCTTCTTCTGGGATGTGTAATGTTCCTTGGGCCTATACAGGGTGCCAGAGAGTACTGGGCTCCAAGGTTGTTAGAATGTCTGAATTGGTTAATTGTTGTTTATCGACAGTCGTTAATTGTTTAGAGTTCCTTGTGTTTTCCTCCAGCAACTCGCTCTTTGTAATCTGGTCTCCTGGTGCTGTCTGCTTAAGCTTGTTAAGTTTATTTTGATGGGCTCAGGGATTCCGTGTTATTTGTATTATTTAAGGAGATGCCCAATTTGCACTAATCACTGGGTTAGCTTTGAGAATGCTACTTCTCACAATGTTGCTCGGCCAAGCCACTGATGTTCTTTTGGACCACAATACCTCAATCACTAAAATCACTAAACCAAAGTTCCTCCTGGTCCATATCACTACCATTAGGACATGAACATCACACACACACACACACACACACACACACACACACACACACACACACACACACACACACACACACACACACACACACACACACACACACACACACACACACACACACACACACACACACACACACACACACACACACACATACGTTAAAGCTCTATGCATGCCATTTAGTGATTCTCAACACAGTTCTAAAACCCCAGACAGAAAATACCAGGGCTTTTGTTTCCACAAAGCAGTATTACATTTATTTCAAAAACCAAAAGCTGGAGTACCTCAGCAGGTCAGGCAGCATCAGTGGAGGGAAGCAGAGAGTTCAGAAAGTTGACATATCCTTTCAAATGCAGATTTATCTTTGGGTCCTACTGTCCTGGAGAAGATAATATATTAATTTTCTCCTCATTAGAATTCTCTTCAGAATTGTAAAAATAGAGATGTTAGCAACCTTCAAGCTTCTCTTTTCTGGTGAAGAGAAGACTAATTTACAACATTTCTCTACATGATCTAGACCCTCCAGACTCAATCAGTCTGTTCTCTATAGTAGCCTTTTATACAATAGTATAAGCTAATAAAACAGTGTGTAATGTAACTGTTCTTCTCCAATATTTGAAGTGTTTATGTTAAGCCCATAACATTCTTAATTTGAAGATAATATTGATGAAAGGAAAGGAAAACTTTTACATAATCGTTAACCTAATTGCCAACACAAGAGATTTTGCTGAAGCTGGAAATCCAGAGTAACACACACAAAATACTGGAGAAACTCATGCAGGAACTGCATGAAAGGAATAAAGAGCCGGCGTTTCGGGCTGAGACCCTTCATCAGGACCAGTGAAGGGTCTTGACCCAGCATGTTGACTTTTTATTAATTTCCATAGACACTGCCTGACTTGCTGAGTTCCTCCAGTATTCTGAGTGTATTAATATAATTGCTAATCTGTTCAGGAGTTTATACTTTAAGCATAGCATATAATCTAAAAATGATGCCAAGGTACAATAGTGAACGCTCCAAGTTGGAAACACTTTCTCCCATGGCAATTGATGCTACCCATACCCTCAATATATCTAAATAATTAAATATAGGGCTGAGTATTCTAGTTTACAAAGGAAGTCTAAGAAGATATACACTGGCGAAGGGATGTGGAGTTAAATAAGATGCTGAATGACATAAACCAGGAGACACTCGGGTTAACTTGATTTTCAGTCTTTTTTTTATATTCCTAAGGGAGAGCTGAAGAATAGGGAAATAAATTCAGTTGTTCCCTCCGGAACAGCGGAGGCTGAGGGGGAACCTGGTAGAAGTTTATGAGATTATGGGAGGCAGCTGGTACCTTCTTCCCAAGGTTTGAAATGTTTGATACTAGGGGCATGAACTTAAGCTGAGTGGGGCAAGTTCTTCGGCACAGAGTGTGATGGATGTCTGATACGTGCTGCCAGGGGTGGTGAGTGAAGAAACTATGAAAGAAGCATTCAAGAGAATCTTAGATATGTACAGAGACTGTGCAGAGAATGGAGGGATTTGAATATTGTGTATGCAGAAGGGATTATTTTACTTAGGCTTTTAGTCACAAGTTTAATTAGTTAGGCATAACTTCATAGGTTAAAGGACCTGTTCCTGTACTGTTCTATGTCCTCAAGGCAGGTTTGGCAATTAATCATGTTTTCCATTCAGTCCAAAAATGTGGATGCCTCTGCCAGCATTTAACATTCATCCACCATCCATGACTGACATCCATCCAGTGTACTGCAAGTCAGATGCTGACTAATTATAATGGTTTTAGCCAATTATAATGCTTTCCTGCATTGTTCATTGACTGGATCCATCAAAAGGAGGTGTTTGACTCTGAAACATGGGTGGCTGATGTTCTACAGCTGAGGTTAATCTACAAATCTGAGCAATAGAACAAAATGGTGAGAGTGGCTCGAGGGTTTTCATTTTCTGTGAGAGGGATAATGTGCCAGGGAACCAGGAGAGCCTGGCCCAGAAGAGAGGATTAAATATTTTCATTTCATTTTGAAAGGATTTCAATAACTGTTTCCTCAGCAAACTGTGAGATGTTGTAAATAATTCCAGGTACAGCCTAGAGGCAAAAAATATATTTTTCATGCTCTCCAAAGGGAAGCAGTGACAAACAATACAATTTCTGCCCCATTTCTGAGAATGGAACTATGGCAGCAGCTTACAGTTTTCAGGAAACCCGTCATCACCAAGGGCCCTACCTCTTACTTGTTGCTCCTCGGCAGATCAGGCAGGACATTTGCTATCTGGGCTGATATGGCTTTGTACTGGGAACCCTTGAGCCCCTACTTCACTGCTTGTTAACAGAAGCTCGGCCTGCTCCGCATGACCTGTGCTCACTTTCTCAGTCACGCTGCGTTCCAAGGAAAATGCTGAATGATGCACACATGCCTGAGGGCAAGTGGCATACAGCCTCGTCTGAAGACAGCAAAATCTGTCAATGCCTAAAGCACCACTCTACTTATTTGATTGTAGCTTAAACAATCCATTGAGAGTACCGACCGTTTCTGAAGTCACAACCAGAAGTAATCAACCTGTTGAAAGCAGATAACTTCTTTAAGCAATGCTGCTGGGTAATCCTTCCTGCTGCTTGGAAACCATTCGGTGAGACAGATTCAACAGATGTCGTTAGCTGGAACACTGAGCTTCAATAGAGCAGTGCTGGAGTCAAATGAAGGTTGCACATTGGCTGCCATCACATTCTGCTGACTGAATTGTCTCAGCGGATGTTACCTCAGCTCAGAATATTGCCCTCCTAAATATGACTTTGAGAACAACTCACATCATTGGAGTTCTTGTCTGCTGCCTATGCAATTCTGGCAAAGTGCCGCTCTGTTTACCTACCTTAAATTTGTTACAATTCTTTGCATTCCTGCGTGATGCTTTGTATTGAAGCATTTTATTTGTTCCTAAGATTGTTTCTTCTTTGTTATGTTAATGTGGAGATCACTTAATCAAACAAAAATAATTAATAAGCTAAATAGTTTCCTGTGATTATGTAAAGCATTCATACTGTGCAGTTTAATTTCAAAATCAATGTTAGATTAGTTTGCTCAAAACCATTCAAAATAATAGCTTCAAAGATAAATGGTATTCTATGTGTTATAAAAATTCCCATATTTCTATTTTTCACCAGCTAGTGGCCGTGGAAAGCTAATAATGTCTGGACTTTGTCTATTTTACTGACATGAAAAAAATATGCAATTTGTATCTCTCAAAAGTGGCTTAACATTACAATGTTAAAGTTTATTCAATTCCCTTTAAAAATGGTGCTGATGTAGATAGACAAATAAATTATTCATTTCCTCTCCATCTGGCTGATACTGAGATCGATGTTAGATATCCACAGAAACATGAGCCTCGAGTTATTAATCTAAATTCGTGGTCCAAAAAGAATAGTGTAAGCCTCATCAGTCAGGATTTCTGGAAAGGTATGGCCTTCCATATGGTAAATACATCACATGCAAGGTAGTTCTGATGGAAGGGGGAATGACTTCAGCATGCTATATCTGCAGAGTCCTTGAAATATGCTGTCAACCTAACCAGTTACAAAAGCTTCCTAAAGCTTATGGCTCTTCACTCAACCCTGGGATATCTGGACAGCGCAAGATGTGCTTCATTGACTAAATCTCAGCATTCATCACCATCATCCCTTCAAAACTCCGACCAAGGCCTCAAAACCTCCTTCTGAAACTGGAACTTTGATTTCCTCATTTGTAGACCCCAGACATTTTGGATTGGCAACATCACCTCCACAAACACCATTAGCACAGGTGCCCCACAAGCCTGTGTGCTTAGCCACTGATCTACTCCCTTTATACTTATGACTGTGTGGTTAAATACAGCTCCAATGCCATATTTAAATTTTCTGATGACACCAGTGTTAGCTGAATCAAAGGAAGATTGAAAATCCTGAAAGGTGCCACAACAACATCTCTCAATATCCGCAAAACCAAAGAACTCATTACTGACTACAGGTGGAGGAAGCTGGAGGGCCATGAGCCAGTCCTCATTGAGGTGGGGAGGCGCGAGGGAGGATCAGAGGTGCAGAGGGTCAGTAACTTCAAATTCCTCAGTGTTATCATTTCAGAAGATCTGTCCTGGGTCAAGCACGTAGATGCCATTACAAAGAAGGCACAGCAGTGCCTCTAATTTCTTAGAAGTTTACCAAAGTTTATCATGTCATCTAACATTTTGACACCCTTCTATAGATATGTAGAAGAGTGTATTGAATGCTCGCATCAAGGCCTGGTGTGGAAAACCAATGCCCTTGAACAGAAAGGCCTACAAAAAGTAGTGGATACAGCCCAGTCTGTTTTGTATTTAATATACCAGTAATATTTGAGTAATATTGTAAATATATTGTTTAGTAAACATTCTTTGTTGTCTAAGTAATGCATTATGGTTATATATATGAACGGTGTGAATGGCAGGCATCATCACACCACCATATCGCATGTGCGCGGCTCGCTTAAAGTAAAAACATATTCAGATACTTTATTTCCAGCTCTTTATTTTTCCTTTCAATTAGCTTTTATGTTTTCGAGTTACAAAACATAATGCATTCATCACAGATAAAGCCATTGAGTACATCTACAAGGAGCGCTGTCGTAGAAAAGCAGCATCCACCCTTCTTCACACTGCATAGGAGCTTCAGGTCCCACACCGCCAGATTCAGGAACAGCTATTACTTCTCAACCATCAGACTCTTGAAGCAGAGCAGATGATGTCACTCACCCAAACACTGAACTGATTCTACAACCTATGGATGCACTTTGAGGACTCTACAACTCACATTCTCAATATTTATTATTTATTTATATATTATTAGTTTGTTTTTCTTTTTCTTTTTGTATTTGAATGATTTGTTGCCTTTTCACATTAGTTGTTTGCCATCTTAGTCGTGTGCAGTTTTTCACTGATTCTGTGTTTGTTTTTATTTACTGTGAATGCCTGCAAGAAAAGGTAGTATATGGTAATATACACTTCTTTTGATAATAAATTCACATTGAAATTCAAACTTTGAACTTAAAATATATTTTGAAAATACCATTTATGCAACTAACAATGCACAAGGTGAATTGAGTAGTTTATATGACAATCTTACTTATTAGCATTATCATGCATTATACATTAAAAGAGATTTCATTTCTACTTTCTGTTGGGAAATTAACAACACATGGAAATTTTGCCAACTGGAATTAGCTTCAACACTTGCTATTCTATACTTGCACTGCAAACTGACAGATTCAAACAAATGAGTCCCTGAGAAATCTGCTTTTGATTGTATATTTATTATTTCACATATGAGTCCAAAAAGGAGTTAAATCCAGTAAAGCTTATTTCCCCCCTAGTGTTCGTACTATTATACCCTGCAATTAACTGAAGGCTTTAACTTGCATGCTGGGTTGCTCAAATGAATCACAACAACAGTTTATTGTTATTTAAAATACAGCACATCTCTATAGAGCAGAATATTCACCTCTAGAATGTAAACATATACTTTACCATTATAGAATTGTACATATTATATAGAATATGGTAGTGTGGTGTATTGCATAAACAGAACACATGACTATATTGGAAATGGTGATTTATGGAAACCAAAGCCCTTCAAACACAGGCATCATCATTAAAATGCCTGGTTCTACACTACTGTGTAATTCCCAAGTCCCTGTTTTCCTATGTTAATACATACTTCAATTTTCAACAAGTTATATGTCAATTCTATTTGAGATGATTCAGTAGAGTGCACTCCTGAGAGAGAGAGAGAGAAATTCTTGTTTATAGAACAAAAGAAAAAGTGACCTAACAATCATATTATCTCATGCAATGACCTAACAAGACAGTGCTGGTGTTTACTTGCATGTTTAATGCTTTCAAGTCTGCAAAAGCTAAATAATGAAATCTAATAGTGTTCAATTCAGCTCATGGAAGATTTCTCTATACAGATGTTGACTGGCCTACTGTCTGTCTGGGTTTTCCTTTCACGCTCATCAGTCATTGGTGAAAGATTTCTAATGGCAGAGGTATTAACCACAAGCTTCAATTAAAGCATTCAGATTCAAATGTTCTTCTAGAGAAGATTAATGGATGGAAAGTCATACATAGTTTCTCTGGTTAATCCTTTCACCTGGAAAGACTTCAACCAAATATATTGGTTCAGTTTTCTTTCCATTGCTCATATCAGTGATATTAACACTTCCAAGTGAAAAAATGTATTGGAATTCTGAGAAGAAATGTGAAAAAAATCTATACCACAGTATTAGTATAGCAAGTAGGCAAAACTAATAATTAGAACCAGACTCAACAATTTGGAAAAATAGGGAACAGTTATGACAACTACATGCTTTCCCCTAATGATCTTGGGATTTAGAGGTGAAGCTCTTATAATCTATATCTGTCAAAATCAATTTCCAAATTAAACACTCATAATTGCTTTTGTGAGACTCAGAGCAAATTGAAGGATATTTTGCAAATGGTAGTTTTGAAAATTATATTATACTCATGATATTGTAAAAGGGGAGATAATATTCTCACTGATTAAGCTGGTGATTCTAGGTGGCAAAAAAAAAACAATGAAACTTCTGTTTTGGTGATTAGATCTATCATTTTACCAATTCTAAATGGCAGATCCATATTCAGCTTTACACTAAGGAAATGTCAACTGTTTCAATTTCATCAACATTGAAATGTCATGATTTAATTTTTGACGGTGGGAATATCATTACTAGCTCAGAGGTACTCATTATTAGCCAAGTAATATGAGGAATATGAATGAGATCCTTAGAGCAATTAATAACAATATCCAAACCAAGTTACATTATGATTATTATCATCAATCCTAATATCACATTTGTTTTATTGAGATGTGTAGAAACTTGTTTCAAGCTGCATGCTAATAGATTATTTTCCTGTGGTCTTTTTCTGTGAGTGGCTGTGTGGTTGTATATGTTTGGGCTGCTCACCATAGTGACTGAATCATTAGATGAAATGTATACTGTAGCATGGAGGGTGACTTGAAAAATGTCAGTAATGGGCAAAGGAACTGATGGGACTTTGTACTGCCAAAAATGTTCTCCTCAAACTACCTTTAACTTCTAAAGCACCACATTTCATTTTAGAAGCAGTAAATTCTGTTAAGTGTAATTCTTCATTGGAATCTGATCAATGATCAACATAAATTAAAAGTATTGGTAATGTTCTGCATAATTTCTGGACAAATGCCTAGAAATTGTCTGCACTAAGCATGCTATATAGTTGTGTCAGCATATTATACAATACCTCTGAATTTCATTTATTTGATGTCAGTGTAACAAGACAGTCTGCTAAATTTGCATTGTGTGCACTCAAAAGCAAAAAAAAATTGCAAGCTGCACCTTTTATAATGACACTCCTAAACTAAGTGCCTTCGTGTTGAATGCTGAGTTGGTGCAGATGTCTGTTAGTGAAGTTTCATCCAGCCATGAGATAGGTTGACCCCAGTGATCTCAACTGAATATTCATAATGCCCATTGGATTGTGGCAGATGTCATCACTTCTGCTACTCTGCTGAGATAGGGAAGCAGTCCAGCAGTCAGGCACTCTCCCCCTCTTATCAGATGCTAAACAACAGAGAGCAATGACATTATCAAGTACTGCTGCCTGCTTTCGATCTGCTGAAAACTTGGCAGGGCAGGCAGAAAGCCAAGGCTATTCTGCCTGATGAGCTTACATAATGTTTTTAAACTGATGTCACTGAGCAACTGAGGTTACCTCTGCATTGTCGCCCTCTACTAATTGAAAGTACCAATTTTAAAATATGATCAACAATCTCAGAATAGCACCAGAATCTTAATGAAAGTACCATACTGCCCACTGTAATGCTTTTCATTTTTCATTATTTTAAGCATTTTGGCACATACAACGAATGTTTGCTACTATCAGACGCCTTATTTGCATGATAATTCTCTCCCCATTTAATTTTACAATCTGTCTTTGTACTTAAAAGTCCAAAGTGAATTATCCTTTCAGTCAATCAGAAAAGATATGCACAGAGGTTTGATAAATAATTACATTAATCAGATAGGCACACCTTCTAAACTTTGCATATCACTAAAAGAGAATCATTTTATTAGTTATCTGCTGATAGCAGCAAGAACTAAATTAGAAATATGAGATAATTTCAAACATTTAGTTTTATAAATCATTTATGATGCTACATAAAAACTATGATGTGAACATGATGACCATCAAAGCCTTTATAAATGTACGGTGTATAATTTTTCAGCCTGTACACCCTTGCATGGCTCTATTCCCATTAAAATGCTGTTTCATTATTCTCTTTTCAGTGAGAGATGCAAAGGATTTCTTGCTTCTAGTTAATTCTATTTTTTTAATACCTCATCCTGACCTACATTTGTGCTAAAAGCAGGCTCATACTGCCAATAAAAAACAGCAATGATTTAAACAACAATTTGATCTGTACATAAATCAATAGACCGCCAAATTTTAATAAGAATTAAAATATGAGTTTGGATGCTGCAACCTTAATAAACACTGGTTAGAATGCCACTCGGAGTAATGTACGCAGTTCTGATTACTATTGGAAGTACATGATTACTTTGGAGATTTGCAGACGAGTTTCACTAGTGTGTTATCTGGATTGGAGGACATTAGAAGTTATAAATTCAAATAACTGGGCTTGTTTTTCTTTCCTAAAGTGGGGAATGAGAGATGACATGATGGAAGTAAATAAGATTATGAGAAGTACAGATAGAGTAGAGAGCCAAAATCCTTTTTACCGTGGTAGAGGTATCAAAAACAAGAAGGCATAGGCTTCTGATGAAAGGAAGGATCTGAGGGCAGCTCCTCTACATAGCAGGTGGCTGAGACAATATGTAGAACATGGTGCTTGAGGAGGAGGTCAAAGTCGAGGCAAATACAAGCACAACATTTAAAAAGACATTTAGACAGGCACTTCAGTAGGTGTAGCATAGAAGGATGCTGTCCAAATGCACACAAATCAGATTAGTGTAGATGGACAAAATGGTAAGTACTGATGTGGTGGGCTGAAGGACCTAATACTGCATTGTATGACTAGTTTTCTTTTTATCTAATTTGGTAATTTCTGTGTCATTTAAGACAGTCACTCATTTTCAGGGTGGAATTGAGTGGTGTTACTTAGCACAGCAAATATTAAGTTCAATTAGAAGCAGACATGGTTGAAGGTTGCGGACCACCTTTGTAACATCATGCTTCAGAAGTATGTGAAGACATTTATTTTCTGCTCTTATCAGGAGAATGCTTTGAAGAGGAGTTAGAATGCTATCTTTCAGACATACATCTTGGAAAGGTGCCAAGTAAGAGAGGTGCATGATCCAGTTGACCAACAAGTTTCTATAATGATGCATGTTACTTGATCCCGCACAAACTCAGAAATTCCTTGAATAAGCCATATTAGTTACTTATACAGAAAATTATTTTAATTAACCTGTGGGTGAACAAACACCAAGTGCAAAGTCTACACATGAGGATTTAATTATTTTCTTAAATCTTTGGCATTTTTTTTTTGGTACTGTTCCATGACTAAGCTCAGACCTGGGACTTGTAAAAAGGATTGATATAGCAGCGTAGTTAATCCCAGGCCACGGAACCATCAAATTGGATTTAACATGGCAATAAAGCAATGGCATCACTGCCTGACTTCTCATCTAAGCTAAAAGGAATGTGCACTAAAATTCACTGCAAAACAGGAGGATTATGAATTGCGAAATCTGACTGCACCTAAATATTAACCTTCAAAACATACACCAAAGAAGTGATTCGTCAGAACTCTACATACACAACCATCAATGCAAGCATACAATTATTACTGTTTGAACACATTTGTATTATAATGATGCTATAACAAGAAATATTATTAATGCTTTGGAATGTTGTGTAACAAAAACTGCTGAAGGGTAAGATTAATGTGCATTTGGAAAGGCAGAGGCTGAACAGGGATGATCAGCATGGATTTCTAATGGGGAAATGCTGCCTCCATAATTTGACTAAGGCCTTTTAGGAAGCTAAGAAAACTGATGATTGCAGGGTAGTAGAAATTGTCTAGAAATGCATTTGAGAAGGTCCTGCATGGTAGATTGTTCCAGAAGTTTAAGACACATGGGATCCAAAGCATGCTAGATAATTGGATTCAAAATTGGCTCAATGATAGGAAGCAGATGGTAGAGGTGGAAGCACGCTGCTCTAATTAGTTGTGAGCTGCAGAGATCAGAGTTGTTTGTGATATATATTCACAATTGTGATCATTATTGTTTGTGATATATATTCACAATATGCATATGAATGTAGGAAGTATTAGTAATAAGCCTGTGAATGACACAAAAGTTGGTGGTACGGTGGACAGTAAGGAAAATCATTTAAGGTCACAGCAGAATAAAGATTCGATAGAAATTTGGGCAGAATGTTGGTAGATGCATTTTAACCTCAACAAGTGAGAGGTGATAAATTTTGGGAAGGTGAATAGAGGAAGGATATATATAATAAATGATAGGATGCTAAGGAATGTTAATGAACTGAGGGACCTTGAAGTTCAAGTCCATAGTTTCCTAAAAGTGACAGCACAGGTGGTGAAGAAGGCTTGCCTTCATAAATTTGAGTAAAAATACTAAAGTTGGAATATTATATTCCAACTTTACAAAACATTGGTTCTGCTGCACTTGGAGTATGGTGTGCAGTTCTTATTGCCGTGCTTTTGAATGATGTGGTTGCACTGAAGAGAGTTCAGAAAAGATTCAGCAGGATATTACCTGGATTGTTAGGCAAGAGATTGGATAGGCCTAGATTGTTTTCCCCGGAGTGAAGCAGGCTAATCTGTGCCCACATAAATGAATGTAGAATTATAATAGGTATAGACAGGGTAGATAATCAGAATCTTTTTTTCCCCATCAGTATAGGTATCAAAAACAAGGCGGCATAGTTTTAAGGTGAGATGAAGGAGTTTTGATCAGAATCTGCTGGGATGTTTTATTTTCCCACAGAGACTGCTTGATATCCAGAACTTGCTATCAAATGAGGTGATGGAATCAGATACATTCTCAATGTTTAAGAGGCGTTTGGACTGGCACTTCCATTGGCATGGTATTAAAGGATAGAGACCTAATGCAAGCAAATGTGATAGCATAGAGGGGCAAAAAGGTTGGTAAGGTTGTGGTGAGACTAAGGGCCTGTTTCAGTACTGTACTACTCTATGACTTTCTACCGTTAACTTGAGCTAGACATTTCCTAAAAATATGCTTAATAATGCACCAGTGGATTTCACTGAATTGCTTAATGTAAGTTGGACAATGCACTTCTTCATATAATGGCAATTTTATATTATGCAATGCTTGATATAATCTGCAGTGATGTGGTCATTTGTATGGGCATCTAGGATAAATGAGGTTATATGTGATGTGATACTCAATGTGAGGATTAGACTGAAAGTTAAGACGATTATTTGAAAATGAAAGGAAGAACCTGCAGAGATTGTGACAAAGGTGCTATGCTAAATAAATGATTTTATCACACTGACCAATCTTGAGTTTCCAAGCCCCAGAAGAACTAACTTCTACTTAACTATCTTTCTTATCCTTTTCAAATTATTGCAAAATTTCACAAGAGGGATAAATATTGCCCAGAATGTTTGGAATATCCAGGAAGAATGTGACATGTTTTCCTTCCAGTTTGTCTTTGGCCCATTGGTAGCAATGGAGAAAGTTGGGGAAGGGAACATGTGGTGTACTTCCTATGGTTACAGAGGAAAGTACCTGTAGATGGGGAGGAGTGAGAGGGCAGGAATGAGCAGAACAGGGAGTCATGAAGAGAGTGGTCCTTGTGAAAAGCAAAAAGGCTGGCAGAGGGGAAGATATAACTATTGGAGGGATCATGTTGGAGCTGATGGAAATAGTGAAGGATGAAACGTTGGATGCAGAGGCTTATGAGGTGACGGGTGAGGAGCAAGGAAATTCTATTGCTGTTCTGTCTGAGTATAGGCAATCTGAGAGCAGACATACAGGAAATGCATGTGAGGTCAATGCATGCAAAGAGTTAGTGGACATATAGAAGATGTCAATGCCAATTTGGCCTCCTGAGATGGCAACAGAGAGATGCAGTTAAGGAAGAGATAGTTTGAGTGAGTTTGAAGGCACAGTGGAAGTTGGCAACAAACATAATAAAATTGATGTGTTCCACATGACTGCAGGAAACAGCACTGATGCAGTAGATGATCTTCCATTAAAAAATGTTGAGGTACGTATTTACTGGAATAGGCCTGGGGAGAAAAATTACTATGCATCCTACAAAGGGTAAGAATTGTGAGGGCAACACAATGCACTGAACATTAGATTTTTAGAATTTCAGATTACCCGCAGTCCCAGTGTTCACCTCCTACATACACTTAGGTTCCCTCTCCCTTTGTTCACTTTTCCCATCCCCTCCCTCCCTCCACATCCACTTGTACACTCATGCTCCTTAAATCCTCCTGCTCTGATTCTACCTATCAGTTATCTGTTATTTTCACTGCTCCACCTCAAATACTATATATTGGCAACCATTACAACTTCCTCTCAGTCCTGATGCAAAGTCTCAACCGAAAGCATCCATCAAATTTCACCTTTTGTCCCCACAGTTGTAGTTTGGCATGCTGAGTTCTCTAAGATTTTTTGGTTTCAAATTCCAGCATTTACCAGTAAAGAATCTGCAGCATGAATTAACTCCAGAACAAATAAAGTTTCTGTAATTTTTTCCATTTCATATTTTTTAATTGATATTGAAATTAATCACATCTTATCAACATGGTGAATTCCCATTCATGACATTGGCTTGCATGTTTTCAAAGAGGTTCTTATAATTCAGCTGAGAAAAACACCTAGTAAAACTTCAATATAGAAAGGAAGCTTTAAGGGTCTTGGCCCAAAATGTTGACTGCTCCTTTCAACGGATGCTGCCCGACCTGCTGAGTTCATCCAGCCTTTTCGTACGTCAGAGAAATTGATTGTGTGCACCCTTAAAATCAGTGAATGGCTCAGTATGTTACAGAACTACAGAACCAGCGAAAGAATAAAGGAAAGTTTTTTTGATCGGGTTGAGGATAGGTGTGGTTAGATGAAGAATTTGATGAAAGCAAAGCAAAATTAAACAATAATAAGACAACAACTAGATCAGTTGATAAGTCCAAAGTGGGTATAAATGTTCTTTTGCAGAAATACATGAGGGAAGTTATCATGGGTCCCCTGTTTGCAGAAGGACAGACAAGCAAGGACAATTAATAATAACCACCTCATTATCTCTGTTATCAGAGAGGTCCGCACCTCCAACTTACATCCCCAACAGAACAAATGCATCTAGTGCAGCCATCTTTCATCAGCAGTACTTATTATCAGAAGGATAGTGGTGATATCTGAATCTGTTTAACTCAACATTCATACCAGGCAGTTAAATGCTGTTTCTTAAACTTGCAATTAATTTCCTTGGATCCTTGCAATTAATTTACAAGGCATCAGGCACAGTAGAACCGGAGTGAGAACAGGATACATCCTCAGAGCCACAGTTACTGACATTGCATGATTGTTATACAACCTTGTCACTACAAGAGGTTGGATTAAAAAAGTTCTGAAAATTTCATGTCAAGCAATATTTGATGGAACTATCAATTTCAAACAAAAAGTCCAATAAATAAATTAAGACTAAATTATATGATAATTGCTCATAGTTTTCCAACATTTGATAAAATTCTTGCATGAGCCCAAATTACCGTCACTTCAAACATCTTCCAAGATCTTCCAACATCTTTTGTTTCCTATCCCATTTTAACTTAGAATCACAGTCTATTGTCCTTGAGAGTGGCTACTAGTCTACTCTAAAGTTAAAGACTCAGATTTTGTTCAAACAAAATGCTTGGTCAACATAATCTTGGCCACCACATGAAAAGATCTTTGATGTTGAGGATGCCATTAAAATCAGTCTTGAGAAACAACTATCCCATTTCAATACAGAGGGGAGCAATTCTGTCCTATTTTTGATCAATATTGGCTGGTTGTTGACATTAAAAATCCTTGGTAAAGCATATGAAACTATCCCGTTATTCAATTACCTTTATTTTTCCTCAATGTTTTTATGTCATGAAAAATATGCAGCGAAGGATTTGAATATACAATGGGTTCTGATGAAGTAATCAAAATTGTTCTTTGCTGAAAACTTGTTTTAAGCATTGTTCTGCTTTCTAATACATATGAAGCAAAAAACATTAACATGCTATTTATGACTAAAATGGACTTATGTGTATATTCAGGTTGTTTGTGCAGGAGCAATAAAATTTCCCAATGATATTTTATTGAGTACATCTGTGAGCTGACTCCATTAACACAAGTATTTTGAAATGTAGTGGCAATTACTTACATTCTTCTAAGCTTTGCATCAAATTGTTAAGTTCTGATGCATATGGGAAACAGCCTAGCAAAACAGTACTATTCAGCAGCATTTAGGATTCCCTATACACTGCTAGGGGTATCTGCTTAGAAACTGGATCAGGAAACACCTTGTTTGCGTGCACTACAATGAAAATTCTATGGTAAAATACAGTCACATTTCAGACTTTCTATCACTTGCTCAGTGATGTTTGACAGTAGGCAGCTTATGTCTGGACATTACTTCCAGGAATTATATGCATGCATGCATGGTACTCATGCAGTAGCAGATCCGCAGAGTGCTTGTGGAAGCTGCTACAGCATTACTTCAAGAGACTTCCTGCAGCAGATCCCAACCCAATACTTAGGTCAGTGCTCTATGAGTGATGTTCTTACCTAGCTCTCTGCTGGCCAATTGGGGGCTCCTGACCCCAAGGCCAATTGCAGCCCCTGCACCCAACCTGGACACAGCAAGTACCCACACACAATATGATTCCCAATTTACCAATTACTCGCTGACGACAAAGCTGCCACTCTGATCCCCTCACACACCCTCATCTATCAGCTTTTTCTTCAAGACCCTCTCCCTTGACCCCTGGTCCTTAAATATTGCTCCAATCATCCTCTCAATGTACTATTCCAAGCACTCGTTGCAGTCATTGGCTGCCAATTATTTTCTGATCTGTGAGCGCAATTCCCTCATGGGTATCAATCCCTGTATGCGAACCAGCCATTTTCCAAATATCATGCTCATACCCTATGTTCCCATGTGTGTCATATCCATGTTTCCATCCTGCATGAGTCAGAGCCAGGTAACCTTTCTCAACCTCCTTCAAATTGTTTCTTATGACTGTGATAGGGTGTCCTGATAACATGAAAAGAATTCCAAATTTCTTCCTTAATTATTGAAAATGAAGATCAATGAACAAAGGCCTATATAGAATCGACATGGCGAGGGTGTTTCCAATAATGGGAGAGTCTTGGGCCAAAGGGCACAACCTCAGAACAGAAAAATGTCCCATTAGAACAGAGATGAGGAGGAATTTCTTTAGTGAGAAGTTGGTGAATCTTTGAAATTCATTGCCACCTACAGCTGTGGAGCCCAAGTCATTTGGTAACTTCATTAGTAAGAGCATCGATCATTATGGGGAGAGGGCAGGAAATGACGTTGAAAGGGAAAATAAATGAGCTATAATGGACTAGATAGTTGAATTCTGCTTATGTATCTTATTGTCTTATGCTTGTATGGCCTTAATTAATTGCTGTTTGCTTGGGTCAGTTCAGAGACTGGAAAGTGTACAAGTTAACCTTTGGAAGTGAACATGGAGTCACTTTATTGATATTTCACATGTTTGATTATGAATATAGGGTACTGCGATTGCAACTGTGATTTAAATATAATGTATTCAGAATTATTCTTTTTTTATTCATAATATATATCCTCATGTACTCTGTATTCTTCTATGTGAAAATTAATAAAAATATTGAAAAATATTTCACTTTTATAACAAATTGTGATCTTGACTGCCTATAGTAATCTGTGATATTACACTGTAAATAGAATACCCCTATCGGCAACATTTGAAGATTGTTCCTCAGGCAAATCTTGGACATCAAAGAAGATGTTACCATTTCTCTCTCATTTCCTCAGCCAGCCTCTGGCACTGTGTCACACCGGGCCCACAGTTCATCTCCTGCTTCTGACAAGCCTTCGGCTCGTTCCTTTGCAGCTCAGTGAGTTTGTCCTCTGGCTATCAGCCGCTGACCAACATTCAGTCTAACCCTAACCCTAACCTTCAGTCCGAAAAAGCCAATCAGCAAGTGGAGAAGTTTCTGCAATGCCTCGCCACCTATAACCCTTCCACATGGAAGAAGTATCTATCTGGGCTGAGCTGTCCTACAATCTGCACTCTTCCTCTGCCACTGGTTTGTCACCCTTTCAGGTGCTTCATGGCTACCGGTCACTGTTGTTCCCCATGG
This sequence comes from Hemitrygon akajei, assembly GCF_048418815.1. Taxonomy (NCBI): domain Eukaryota; kingdom Metazoa; phylum Chordata; class Chondrichthyes; order Myliobatiformes; family Dasyatidae; genus Hemitrygon; species Hemitrygon akajei. Next base: position 68,527,149 of record NC_133126.1, on the reverse strand, counting down.
AGGAGCCATCCACCAGGACCCTGGTTCACCAATGGTGCAACACTTGGGAGAGGGAACGAAGGGCCATCCTAGTTGCCAGACGTCCCTTCTACCACCAGCCTAACTGCTGTCAGTGCCAAGCCAGATTACTCCAGCCTGGGAACCATGTCTGACTGTCCACCCAAGATCTGTTCCGGTACATCAACTCCTGCAATCTGTAGTCCAGTTCATTGGTCCTTTCAGGATTTATCCAATCACTTACTATCTCCAACTGCCACTATCCCTCATGATTACACCTACCAGTCACGTGTCCTGTTTCAAGTGTGTTGTCCACAGACCATCAGGCCAATGAGCCTGCCCTTTTGGAACCAAGGACAGTGGAAGGAGGTCCAGTATGCATGGTTTGATGGTTGATGGATTCACGTCTCCATGGACAGCATGAGCAGGACCTTGTTGATTGGGAAGGGTATAGCCCTGTGGAAAGGTCTTGAGTGACATTCAATTTCATCTTGGATCTATTGCTCATTGAGAAGTTCTATCAGACCTATTCAGATTGTCCTGGGCCATCAGATGCTCCTAATGCATAGGAGGGGGGGGGGGGGGGCAGGTCCTTTCAAGCCAGCAGAGGCAGACACCTCCTAGTCTCCACCCAGCTAACAGGAGTCACCTGCCACTCTTTTCCAAACAGTTGCTCCTAGCCTTCAGTTCTCTTATTGACTTGTTGTTTTCAGTATCGGTTCTCTCTTGTTTGATAACCCCTCATCACTTGTTATTTTGCAGTTAATTATTAAAGTGATCACACACCGTAAATAGTATACACAACTTTGAGTTTGCATCAAGCTTCCTCTAGATTTCCTGATAAACTGGTCATATGAAAGCCTATTGATATTCACAGGTTGAGAATGAGTGTGAGTTAAGGAAGTAGCAAAAGTTCAAAGTGAATTTATTGTCAAAATACTTATATGTCACCATATACAACCCTGAGATTCATTTTCTTGTGAGCATACTCAATAAATCCATAATAGAATAATAATAAATAAGTAAACAACAAGTATTGAGAACATGAGATGTAGAGTCCTTGAAAATCAGTCTGTAGGTTGTGGGAGCATTTCAGTGATGCGGCAAGATGGTTGATGGGTAACAACTGTTCCTGAACCTGGTTGTGTGAGTCCTGAGCTTCCTGTTCCTTCTTCCTGATGGCAACAGCAAGAAGAGAGCATGGCCTGGGTGGTGGGGGTCTCTGATGATGGATGCTGCTTTCCTCCATGTAGATGTGCTCAGTGGTGGGGAGGACTTTACCTGTGATGGACTGGGCCATATCCTCTACTTTATGGAGGATTTTCTGTTTAAGGGCATTGGTGTTTCCGTACCAGACTGTGATGCAACCAGTCGATATGCTCTCCACTACACATCTAAAGAAGTTCGTCAAAGTTTTAAGATGTCATGCTGGATCTCTGCAAACTACTAAGGAAGTAGAAGTACTGCTGTGCTTTCTACATAATTGCACTTACATGCTGCGCTCAGGAAATGATAACATTGAGGAATTGAAATTTGCTGACCCTCTTCACCTTTGATCCTCCAATGAGGATTAGCTCATTGACATCTTGTCTCCTTCTCCTGAAGTTAATAATCGGTTCCTTGGTCTTGCTGACATTGAGTGAGAGTTTGTTGTTGTGGCACCACTCAGCCAGGTTTTCAATTTCCCTGCTATATACTGATTCATCACCACCTTTGATTCAGCTGAAGCCAGTGGTGTCATCAGCAAACTTGAATATGGCATTGGAAATGTGCTTAGCCACACAGTCATAAGTGTAAAGCAATTAGAGAAGGGGACTAAGCACACAGCCTTGTGGTGCACCTATGTTGATGGAGATTGTGGAGGAGATGTTGTTGCCAATCTGAGATGACTGGGATCTGCAAGTGAAGAAATACAGTATCCAACTGCACAAGGAGGTATTGAGGCCAAGGTCTTAAAGCTTATTGATTAGTTTTGAGGGGTTGATGGCTGACGTGCAGTGGAATAACAGCATCCTTATGTATGCATCTTTTCTGTCCCGATGTTGCAGAGTTCAGAGAAGAATCAATGAGATGACATCTGCTGTGGACCTGTTGCTCTGGTTGGCAAACTGCAGCGGAACCAAGTCACTTCTTGGGCAGGAGTTCATCACCAACCTCTCAAAACACTTAATCATTGTGGATGTAAGTACTACTGAGTGATTGTCATTGAGGCAGGTTACCATGTTCTTCTTAAGCACCAATATAATTGAAGCCTTCTTGGAGCAGGTGGGTACCTCAGATCAGTGGCGTATCTAAGGTATGGCAGGTGTGGCACCTGCCCTGGGCACCACTTGAAGGGGGGGCGCCACTGAGCAGTTTCTGTTGAAGTCAGACAAGCCATCCTCAGATAGTGAAAAAAGAATTTTCTTCAGTTGTATGATCTGTCTTTGATTATCATGGGTGAGAAGCACTAGGATGGCCTTATTTCAGAGCATTGTGTAAGAAGATCATGAAACGTTTCTTCATGAAGAAGAAGGAAAGTGGAGCTGAAGGATGGAAGAGACGAAAGTTGGAGGCGGAGGAAGTCACGAAGTCGAGCAAGTTCTTCATGCCCTTCTTTGAAAAGCCCGGAACAAGTAGTTCAACACGTTCCATGGAGTCACCTGCATCTGCTACAAGTTTGTTAGAATCCGAAGGTGGATCAAGTACAAATGCATCACAAGCCAAGGAGGAAGTCAAGTCAGATAAATCCGATATGATGAGATTAAGAGTGAGGCTGCCACAGAGAACGTGCACATGACAGGAGGGGAAGACAATGGTGATGGTGGTGGTAATGTTGAGTTTATTGACGAGATTTTACCTGACGAGATTGAACCTGATGACACTGAACCTAGTGAACTGGATGGTGTCAAAGAGCCTTGAACAGTCATACCAGAAGTGATTGAACAGCATGACATTGGACTTCTGAAGTTCGACAAAGATACTGGAAAAGCAATTCTGCCTGACGCATTGAGAACAGAAATAATAAAGCTGGGTTCGAAGTATTTCCAGAACAGTGAGGGGCCTTTCCTACCGACAAATAACCATTCAATGAACAAAACTTGGTTCAAGAAGAAATTGGAAAATGGTCATGGTGAGGAAGTGACTCGCTCATGACTGGTCTATTCCACTTCTAAAAAGTCTGCATTTTGTATCTGTTGTCTTCTCTATTCCCGGTCAGACCATTAATTCTCATTGGAGCAGGAAAGTGGATTCAACCAGTGGAAAGCACCTGAAAGGATTAGTGTTCATGAAAATGCCAAGAATCATTGGAAATGCTTCACACAGTGGAAAGAAATGGAAAGAAATTTAGCTGGAAAGAGAGGAGTTATTTACGTGGTATTTCAGTCACAGATTGACAAGGAAAAGCAGCAGTGGTGTGTTATCTTGACGAGAATCCTTCACTGCATAAAATTCCCTGCGACTCAGAACTTGGCTTTGCGAGGACACGGAGTCACTTCAGCTAGACGATGACTCTAATGTGGGAAATTTCCTTGGCTTACTGAAACTACTGGCCGTCTTTTACCCTGTCATAAAAGAACACCTCACTCATTTGGAAAGTCATCCTGGATCCACGTCTTATCTTTCACTGAGTGTCCAGATTCCAGAACGAATTCATCCACATGATGGCATCCACCGTTCGCCAGAGTTTACTGAGAAACATTCGTAAAGCCAAATACTATGGTCTCATGTTCGACTCGACTCCTGATCAGGCACACCGTGAGCAGATGTCAGAAGTAGTGTATGTGGAAGTTGATTTTGAGAGGAAAACAGTCCATGTTAGAGAGTCCTTCCTTGGTTTTATCAGATAAGCCAGAAGGATGCTGAAAGCTTGGTTGAAGACATCTAGAAACAGCTAGACAAGGACGAAATGGAGCTACAAGATTGTTGGTCACAGTGCTATGAAAATGCTGCTGTGATGGCTGGACACAGAAGTAGTGTTCATCAAAGAATAAGTGAGAAAAACAACCTGGCAGTGTTTGTGAATTGCGACAATCACTCACTCAACTTGGTGGGTGTACATGCAGCCAAGCAAGATACAATGATGGTCACGTTTTTTGGAACCATCGAAGCTCTCTACGAGTTGTCCTGTCCAAGACCGGAAGAAGCTGCAGAAGATCGTGAACATAGCCCAGCAGATCACATAAACCAGTCTTCCATCCTTGGACTCACTTTACACCACACTCTGTTGGAGCAGTGCTGCCAGGTTAATCAAAGACACGAACCACCCAGCCAACACACTTTTTGTCCCTCTTCCCTCTGGGAGAAGGTTCAGGAGCTTGAAGATTCGTACGGCCAGATTTGGGAACAGCTTTTTTCCAACTGTGATAAGACTGCTGAACAGATCCTGACCCGGATCTGGGCCTACATTCAAAAAATCTTGGACCTGACTTGCACTACCTTACTTTCCGTTTACTATTTTCTAATTATGATTTATGATTTAAACTTTTATTATATTTACTTTGATTTGTACTTCAGGGAGCGCAAAGTGCAGAATCAAATATCGCTGTGATGATTGTACGCTCTAGTATCAATTGTTTGGTGACAATAAAGTAAGTAAGTTTTTCTCGCGTTCAACACAGCGCCGGGAAAAACTCAAAACGCCATGCCTGTTGTTGTTATGTTGGAGTCTGAAACCAGGTAGAGTGCAAGGACAAAAGCAGTGAAGCCCGTCAACAAATACCTTGAGGAGATACTTCAAGTTCTTCAGGACATGATAGATAATGAAAACAAGACCAGTGAAACAAGTGACGCAAGGCAGCTGTACAACCACATGTTGAGTTACGATTTTCTGATTTTGCTAGGATTTTGGAACAAAGTACTCATTGGCATTGACCGCATTCAAAAGAGGCTGCAGGATCCTAGCATGAACTTCCACAATGCTGCCCTGGATTTGAAAGCCCTCCAAGATCATTTTTATGATAAAAGAGAAGTGTTGGTCAGTGAGTCACTCAAAGAAGGAGTTGGTCTCTGTCAAGAATGGAATATTGAAGTTGAAAGACGTCAGAGACAAAAGAAAAGAATAGGTGATGAAAACTCGAGAGACACTGGGTTAACAGCTAAGAAGGAAATGGAAAGAGTCATGAAGGGAACACTCGACCATCTTCACAGAGAAATGGATGAAAGGTTCGCTCAAGTCAGCTTACAGAGAGGAGGTGCAGTGGCTAACGGACTGGTGCAGAGCCAACAACCTGTCTCTTAATGTGAACAAAACAAAAGAGATGGTTGTTGACTTCAGGAGGGCACGGAGTGACCACTCCCCACTGAACATCGAAGGCTCTTCGGTAGAGATCATTAAGAGCACCAAATTTTTTGGTGTTCACTTGGCGGAGAATCTCACCTGGTCCCTCAACACCAGCTCCATAGCAAAGAAAGCCCAGCAGCGTCTCTACTTTCTGTGAAGGCTGAGGAAAGTCCATCTCCCACCCCCCATCCTCTTCACATTCTACAGGGGTTGTATTGAGAGCATCCTGAGCATCTGCATCACTGCCTAGTTCGGAAATTGTACCATCTCGGATCACAAGACCCTGCAGTAGATAGTGAGGTCAGCTGAGAAGATCATCGGGGTCTCTCTTCCCGCCATCACAGACATTTACACTATACGGTGCATCCGCAAAGGAAACAGAATTATGAAGGACCCCATGAACCCCTCATACAATCTCTTCTCCCTCCTGCCATCTGGGAAAAGGCTCCGAAGCATTCGGGCTCTCACAACCAGACTATGTAACAGTTTCTTCCCCCAAGCTATCAGACTCCTCAATACCCAGAGCCTGGACTGACACCTTGCCCTATTGTCCTGTTTATTATTTATTGTAATGCCTGCACTGTTTTTGTCCATTTTATGCAGTCCTGTGTAGGTCTGTAGTCTAGTGTAGATTTCTCCGTGTTGTTTTTTACATAGTTCAGTCTAGTTTTTGTACTGTGTCATGTAACACCATGGTCCTGAAAAACGTTGTCTCATTTTTACTGTGCACTGTACCAGCAGTTATGGTCGAAATGACAATAAAAGTGACTTGACTTGACTTGATGACACTGACACCAAGTTTGGGTTCCTTCTCGATGTCGAGGGACTGTGTTACAGCGCCAACAGTAATGACCTAAAGAAGAAGTGCGAAAATTTGAGTGAATTGTACAGCTCTGATGTTGATGGACAGCAGCTACATGAAGAAATTTTGGATTGCAGAATGTTGCTATCAAGATGGGTCAACATGAAAATATCAAGACCTGAAGAGCTTCTTGAATTTATTGTTCAGTATGGAGATGAGAGCGTCTTCCCCAATCTTCGCATTGCTATTCAGATAATGCTAACCATCGCAGTTTCCATCACCAGCTGAGAGATCATTCAGCAAGTAAAAAGTAATACTTTCGTATTTGAGAGCCTCCATGAGTCAAGGCAGACTCTGTGATCTTGCTCTGCTGAGTGTAGAAAGAGAAGAAATTGAAAAAACTGACTTTGATCACATCATAGATCAATGTGCATCAGTGAAAACAAGGAAGGGGCAGTTATAATTTTCATGTAGTGCCATAATTTGTTAATTAAAAGATTAACAAGCTTGACTTGTACTTTTGAGCTGATAAAGTTATCTAAAAGATGGGTGTCAGATGTTTGGACAGGGCCGCAATTTCAGTGCTTGCCATAGACGCTATTTTGCGTAGATACGCCCCTGCCTCAGATAGATTGAAGATCTCAGTGAATATTCCAGCCAGTTGATCAGTGCAAGTCTTTTGAACTTGGCCAGGTAGGCTGTCTGAGCCGAATGCTTTTTGTGGATTCACCCTCCAGAAAGCTGATCGCACATCAACCTCAGAGACTGAAATCATTGAATTAGCAGGGGCTGTAGGAGTTTGTGACAGCTCCTCCGTGTTTTGATGGTCAAAGTGAGCATAGAAGGCATTGAGCTCATCTGGAAGTGAGGCCCTGTTGTTGCCTGTGTCACTTGATTTTACTTTATTCCAGGTGAAAGAAGCCTGTCACAAGTGTGTGAAATATATATCAGGATGATTTGCTGCATCCTAGTAAGGCACTTCTTAAAACAGAGACAGATGTATTTCTTAAGGCTAGATACAGAGATGGAGTTTCAGTCAAAAATAGATTACGATTTTTGGATGTAGAATTAGAAACAAAAAAATAGAAAAAATAGTGATAGAGATTCTTCAGAAATTGTGAGTGATTGATACAACAGCAATGCAAGCAATCTCGTTCTAACTGAATATTATGGCAGATGGATTTGGGATATCAAGAGGTTTGACAAAATTCATGGCCTGATTCTTCCAGTCTTCAAAATCAGAATCAAGTTTATTAACGCCTTTGCTGTGAAACTTGTTGTTTTGTGGCAGCAGCATTATGGAAGACAAAAACTTCTGTAAGTTACACTAAATAAAGTGAGGGAGTATTCATGAGTTTCTGGTCCATTCAGACACCTGATGTCAGAAGGGAAAAAGCTGCTCCTAAAATATTGAGTGTAGGTCTTCAGACTCCTGTACCTCCTCCCTGATGATAGTAATGAGAAGCTGGCATGTCCCTGATGGTGATGGTCTTTAATGATGGAGTTAAAAGAACTGTGAGGCATCATCTTTTGAAGATATCCTTGATGGTAGAGATGCTCCTACCCATGATGGAACTGGCTACGCTTACAACCCTCAACAGCAGGGGTTCTCAACCTGGGGTCCACAGGCCCCTCAATTAATGATAGGTGTCCATGGCATAAAAAAGGTTGTGAACCCCTGCTCTACAACCTCCTCCCATCCTGCTCATTGCAGCTTCTATACAAAAGACAGTGATGCAACCAATCAGAAACCTCTCTACTGTGCACCTATGGAAATGTTCTAGTCATTGGTGACATACCGAATCGCCTCAAACTGACAATGAAGGATAGCTGCTGTTGTACCATTTTGGTGATTTCATCAATGTGTTGGGCCCAGGATAGATTCTCGGAGATGTTGATGCTCAGGAACTTGAGCTTGCTCAGTGTTTCTGCTGCTGACCCCTCAATGAGGACTGGTGTGTGTTCTCCCAATTTCCTGTTCCTGAGGCCTACAATCAATTCCTTCATCTTACTGACATTGATTACAAAGTTGTTGTTGGAACACCACTTAACCAGCCAACCTATCTCACTCCTGTACGCCTCATCAGTGCCTTCTGAGATCTTTCACTGTCTTTCACCACTGACCATCAGTTTTTGAAAGAAGAAACATAGAGGAAACAATTGAAAATCACATGTGTTTTAGTGGGAATTAATCCTATTATTGCAAAAGTTTATGGTGCTTTTTTACTTTGTCAAATATATTTCAAATAGTTGGAACGTAAATACCACAGTGTTCCTGCAAGTAGCTTAAGAACAATGTCCTCAGTTTAAAAAGCCACAGGCTCATAATCAGCTCAATGAAATGAGATTTCTCATGGGTAGTTTTATTTCCCTAATACTTTGAGCAATTGTAGTTTGTGCCAAACACTGTCACATGTTTTCCTTCCATACATTATGTAAATTAACAGGCCGTCACTGCCTGGCTAAGTGAGGCATTTAAAATAGAATAGGATATTGCCTTCTATACTTAGCCTTGATTTGCTCAACTCCAGTTCTCATGCCATTGACAACCAGCTTGTTAATGAGGGTGGTCAGAAGAGAATAGCCAGACTGGTTCAAGCTGGCAGAAAGGCTTCAATACTCTAACTCGAATCACCACATGTAACAACAGTGGTGTGTAGAAGAGTATTGCTGAACACAGAACACACCAAACCCTGAAGTGGATGGGCTACAGCAGCATTAGACCAGGAACATAAACTCCGTGGGCATTTTATTAAGCACAGGAGATATCTAATAAGTGGCTACTGAGTGTGTGCTTCAGTCATTACAGGGAGGCTAAGTACAATGGTGAAGAGGTTAAATGGTATAATTCACGCATTATGATCTGATGAATGTTCTTAAGTTGCCCTTTCCACACATACTATCTCGTCAACTACAACTGAAAGAGAGCAAAAACAGAGCAGGAAAATAGACCTGGTCAACAGATTTCTACCCTAAGGTTGTAAGCGAGCATTTTCTGTGGCAATAAGCTTCCAACTGTACAAAATAAATTTACTTTGCACTTTGTACTAACACACTCTTAATTGAATTTTAAAAAATACACAGTAAAATAATGTATTTCCCAGTAGATTTAAAGAGAGCATGGGAAGCAGAACCAGTGGAAATTCAATTGACCATGGGATACAGTCAGAATCAAGGGAGTGAGAAGGTGCACGGAAGCAGGACATCAGTGAGTGAAGGAGAGCATGGAAATCAACTTTAGCTGAGCCACATGAGAACCACTGGGATTCCCAGATAATCAGAGGTGGAGATTAACTTTTCCTTTTATTCTGTTCAGATTCAGAATGAGAAACAGAATTAAATCACAATAGGATGTGTGTGTGTGTGTGTGTGTGTGTGTGTGTGTGTGTGCGCGTGCGTGCGTGCGTGCGTGTGTGCGTGTGTGTGTGTGTGCGTGTGTGCGTGTGTGTGTGTGTGTGTGTGTGCGTGCGCGCGCCATTACAAAGAAACATGGCAACGCCTCTACTTTCTTGGAAGTTTGCAAAATTCTGCATGTCATCTAAAACTTTGCAAACACGAGGAAATCTGCAGATGCTGGAAATTCAAGCAACACACACAAAATGCTGGTGGAACGCAGCAGGCTAGGCAGCATCTATAGGAAGAAGCACTGTCGATGTTTCGGGCCGTGATGTTTTGTCAGGACTAACTGAAAGAAAAGATAGTAAGAGATTTGAAAGTTGGGGAGGGGGAGGGGGAAATGCAAAATGATAGGAGAAGACAGGAGCGGGAGGGGTGAAGCTGAGAGCTGGAAAGGTGATTGGCAAAAGGGATACAGAGCTGGAGAAGGGAAAGGATCATGGGACGGGAGGCCTAGGGAGAAAGAAAGGAGGAGGGGAGCACCAGACGGAGATGGAGAACAGGCAAGGAGTGATTGTCAGAGGGGCAGAGAGAGAAAATAGAGAGAAAGAAAAGAATAAAAATGGGGATGGATGATGGATGGATAAACAAACAAACAAACAAATAAATAAATAAATAAATCAGGGATGGGGTAAGAAGCGGAGGAGTAATGGACTGGTATATAAGGTGTTGTTCCTCCAACCTGAGTGTGGATTCATCTTGACAGTAGAGGAGACCATGGATAGACATATCAGAATGGGAATGGGACATGGAATTAAAATGTGTGGCCACTGGATGATCCTGCTTTCTCTGGCAGACAGAGTGTAGACATTCAGCGAAATGGTCTCCCAGTCTGTGTTCGGTCTCACCAATATATAGGAGGCCACACTGGGAGCACCGGACGCAGTATACCACACCAGCCGACTCACAGGTGAAGTGTCGCCTCACCTGGAAGGACTGTCTGGGGCCCTGAATGGTGGTGAGGGAGGAAGTGTAAGGACAGGTGTAGCACTTGTTCCGCTTACAAGGATAAGTGCCGGGAGGAAGATCGGTGGGAAGGGATGGGGGGTACGAATGGACAAGGGAGTCGTGTAGGAAGCGATCCCTGCGGAAAGCAGAAAGGGGGCGGAGGGAAAGATGTGCTTGGTGGTGGTACCTCCTACCCAAGATCCACAAACCTGACTGTTCAGGTAGACCCATTGTCTCAGCTTGCTCCTGCCCCACTGAACTCATTTCTGCTTACCTCGACCCTGTTTTATTTCATTCCTATACGCCCCCTCATCTTCATCTGAGATTCTACCAACAATGGTTGTATCACCAGCAAAGTTATAGATAGTATTTGAGCTATATCTAGCCACATAGTAATGGGTATAGAGCAAGTAGAACAGTGGGCTAAGCACACTCCCTTAGGGTGAGCCAGTTTTGATCATCAGTGAGGAGAAGGTAGTATCACCATTCCGCACAGATTGTGGTCTTCCAGTTAGGAAGTCAAGGATCCAATTATACAGGGAGGTACAGAGGCCCAGGTTCTGTAGCTTTTCGATCTGTACTGTGGGAACGATGGTATTAAACATGAGCTATAGTCAACGAGCAGTATCCTGACATAAGTGTTTATATTGTCCAGGTGATCTAAGGCCATGTGAAGAGCCATTGAGATTGTATTGTGTCTGCCGTAGACCTATTGTCGCAATAGGCAAGATGCAGTAGGTCCAGGTCCCTGCTGAGACAAGAATTCAGTCTAGCCATAACCAAACTCTCAAAGCATTTCCTTACTTGGTTCAGGAACAGTTATTACCCCTCAACCTTCAGGCTCTTGAACCAGTGGAAATAATTTCACTCAACTTCACTCACCCTAACTTTTCCTACAACCTAAGGACTCACTTTCAAGGACTCTTCATCTCAAGTTCTTGATATTTATTATTTATTATTATTATTATTATTATTATTATTATTATTATTATTATTATTATCTTTTTTTATTTTTGTATTTGCATACTTTGCACATTGGTTGTTTGTCCATTTTTTGTGTGGTTTTTCATTGATTCTATTGTTTCTTCATATTTACTATGAATAGCCACAATAAAATGAATTTAAGGCTTGTATATGTACTTTGATAATTAATTTATTTTGAACATTGAACTGCTAATGTTTTCCAACTGAGCTAATTCAAAAGGTGCTCAACGGCCATTTGTGAAACCCCGAGGAGTTTCAGAGGATTAATGGAGGAGTTTAGGATTAATGGCGCCTAACGACAACTCCTTTGCTTGCATCTTTGGAAACAGCTCTATTTCTATCCCTATTTTTCCCTTTCAGGGTTCTTTTGGAGACCCTGACCTGGAGTTACACACTGACTTCGGTTCTTTGTGGGAACGGGACCCGCTCTCAGGGTTTCACAAATGGCTGTTGTTCATCACGCCAAGGGCTCGGCCTAAGAGCTTTGCTTGCCCTTGGAGGACCAAGATTTCGTCACCCTAGAGACGGGGTGATCGGAGGTTGGTGCCTCTGCAGGAGATCGGTGTGTTTTTGGAGAAGGAAGATCTCTGGCTGTGTGCCCAGAGACCCGAGATCTTCGGGCACAGACTCAGAAAAAGTGACACAACGGACTTCTAACATCGTAAACCAGCGAGTTGTTTGTTATGTCTCCCCTCTCGCTGTGAAATAGAGGCACCTCTTTCTCCCTTCAAGACGTACAAAAAAAGCTGGATGAACTCAGCAGGTCGGGCAGCCTCTGTTGAAAGAAGCAGTCAACATTACGGGTCGAGACCCTTCTATGTCGATTACCGGGTAAACGAGCAGTGCTGGTGGGGGAAGGAGGGATTGTTGCTTGCTGCCGCTTGTGCATGGGAGGGACGGGAGCTGGGTGGGACTTTGTGGTTCTAACATTTAACTGTCATTCATTCTTTGGAGCATTCCTCTGTTTTCATGGATGGTTGCAAAGTAAAAGCATTTCAGGATGTAGATTGTATACATTTCTCTAACATTAAATGTACCTTTGAAACCTTTGAATTACTGATGAAGGTTTAAGATATATTGGTGTAAGATAGTTAAGTATATGAATGTGACATTTACTGACACTGGTTGCATTGTTGAATTAACTAGTAAAGTGACTTTTCCAGGCTTGACTGCTCTCCCAGTAATCCTGGTGGAACCTTTGTGGAATTTATTAGTAAAATGCAGAGACATACTGCAAAGGAAGGCCAAAAAAACTAAGATAGTTTCTTTTTGTGCCCAGATGTCTCTTATGAGAAAAAAACAATTCTTGCAGTACTAGTAAATTGAAATATATGGAGCTTGGATTCCCTTCCTGGATATCAAATGGACTTAACGGTTATTTCAATGCTTCAGTACTAATCCTGAAATGAGCTGCAAAAGCCATTTCATTACTTTAATATGTTACATGCAGATGGCCTTTCATGCATTGTGACAAATGCCCTGTTCTGTCTTAGAATGCTATTAGGCCGAAGTAAGCTGGCAGTGGTCCTTTACAAAAATGTCATTTGAAGGTTTGCTGGAATAGAGAGACCTCAGAAGATCAGATATAGAAATATTGCAAAGCTGCAGCTCAAGTTGATCAGAAAAGTAAGACGACCTCTGGACTCTAGAAATAATGCAGACAGCAAAAAAAGTCAAAGAAGTTGTACTAGATCATTACCAATGACTGATTGAATAATAGCTGGATAGATACCATGATAACGTGGCAAACCGGATCAGCAAATTTGTGGATGGCACCAAGATTGCGGGTGTACTGGACAGCAAGGAAGACTGTGAAAGCTTGCAGTGTGATCTGCACCAGCTGGGAAAATGGCCGATGGAATTTTATGCAAACAAGTGTGAGTTGCTGCATTTTGGGAGGACCAACGGGGTAAGTCTTAAACAATGGGCGGTAGAGCTCTGAGGATTGAGGTACAGTATAACAGAGGGATCTGGGAATACAGATTCATAAACCCTTGAAAGTGGTGTCCCAGATAGAGAGAGTCATAAAGAAAGTTTTTGGCACATTGGAGTTGGGATTTTATGTTGAAATTGTATATAAAGTTGGTGAGGATTAATTTAGAGCATTGTGTCCAATTATGGTCACTTACCTACAGGAAAGATGTAAATAAGATTGAGAAAATGCAGGAAAAAACTAGTACAAGGATGTTGCCAGGACTTGAGAACCTGAGTTATAGGGAAATGTTAAATAGGTTAGGATTTTATTCCCTGGAACATAGAAGATTGAGGTGAGATTTGATATAGATATAGAAAATTATCCCAGCTTTTCTCACTGAGGTTAGGTGAGATTACAACTAGAGTCATGGGTTAAGGGTGAAAGGTGAAATGGTTAAGAGAAACATGAGGGGGAACTTCTTCAGTCAGAGAGTGGTGAGAATGTGGAATGAGCTGCCAGCTTAAATAGTGATTGCGAGGTTAATTTCAACATTTAAGAGAAATTTGGATAGGTACATGGATGGGAGGGGAATGGAAAGCTATGGTCTAGATGCAGGTCAATAGGACCAGGCAGATTAAAGGTTCGGCACAGACTAAATGGGCCTAAAGACCTATTTCTGTAGTTTATAAAGGTCTCCATGGAGTGCCAGGGAAGTCTAAGGTCTGTCAGAATGATAAGAAGAATGAGGGATGGGAGCTAATGGGAGAGAAGTTTATTTTGGATTGTTCTCTTGTTGAAAACTTGTGGGGGGAGGGAATTAAACGTACTGATATGTGAATTTCATTAAATATATATAGATAGGTAAGATCTACTTATTCTGATAAGAACTTTGTTAATTTGAGAACATAAGCTTAGAACAAATGGTAAAGGAACCAGGGTTGTGTTAGAAGAATGTTCTTCTAAGAGTGAACTCTAATGAACTGGAATTCACTGAAAAAAGGACTGGAAGCATATTCTGCAGTGGATTCCACAGGGACAGAAATGTTATGTATTTGCAAAGAGAATAATGGTTATGTGGTGCAAAAAGATCAGGGAAGCAAGGACGGATGCAAGAAAATACTCAACAATTCAGGCAAAGCCAGGAACAGATTTAATAAGTCAAGCTCCTTTCTTCAGGACCAACTAGAAAGATCTTTCAAATCCATCGCCAGCATAGACATTACTGGGTTTAATTCTTTCCTTCTATGCCATATTATTCTATAAAAGCAAGTCACAGATATAGCATGAAACATGTATTATTCAAATATAAAAGTACAGGAATTATTCTACAGGTCAAGTCTTCAACATGAAATGCTAATTCAATTCCTCTCTTCCTCACATGTTGCCTGACCTGCAGAGATTTTTGTCTATTTTAGGTATTCCTTGAGTCTGTATTTTACTTTAGGATGAAGTGTATGTCTGTATTATAAAACTTTTCTTAGAGTTATTTAGAATTTCAGTTGGGCAGACCATCCCATCTATTCAATAGCTGGGTTTTATTGCCAGAGTTGCAGCATATAAATCCAAAGAGAGCACCTAGTATGTTGAAATGTTCTACTTGAAGAACTGGACTTTAAGCAAAAGCTCTAAATCAGTATTTTCATCTGAGCTTGAAAAATAGTATATACCTTAGAGCAATCCTCACTCATTTCCTTGCTAAATTGGAAGAGATATTTTCAGTGAGACACAGCATAGCTTACAAACTCTGCATCAGATACACAGACTCCGGGCATTAAACAATGAGAAAATATCAAAATGCCATTTCGCTTGTCAGAGTGGCATTTTCTCAATAAGCCTTCAGCTTGTTTACAGCATTTCACATTTAATAGCTGTCATCATTTATTGCAAAGTGCTGCACATAAGACACATTGCTTCTGATCAATAGAGCTTGATTATGGACACCAAACTGTAAAATTCCACTGTGAATCTTGTTGTCCACGATTATGCCTAATAAATAAACCAGTCAATGGAACAGAGTTTCCTAATTGGAGAGAAATTGTGTGATGGGGCTTTGAGTTAATTGCACTACTTCAAGGTAGTGAGAGGCTGTGGCTCCATTTGTTCACTTATAAAATCACGTTGTACACTTCAAGGGAATCACTCTTGGGAACATATTATCAACCATTCTCTTGTTTGAAGGCAAGACCAAGTCACAAATTCTATTTTAAAATTGCTAATTATGGGGTCATTAGACTTGTAATCTTGTTGCCTTGAGTGGTACTAGACTCCCTCTATCAATTTAAGAAGGTCTACGACTGAAAGCTAATATCTTTTGACAAAGCCGCCTTTTGCAAAATGATGGCTGGTCCTTTCCACCTCATTAAAAAAAGCAAGTAGTATCATATCCATTGTGCGACTGTTATATTACAGACTTCGCTTGACAAAGGAGTAGGCATTCAGTTTCTTCATTAAATGAACTCTTTAAAAAATTACTTTCATAGCTGGAAAGAGCTACAGGCAGTGAGCAACTTTAACAAAGCCTGGAAAGGGTTCGGAAGAAAGCTGCCTGACATACATTTTTCAACTATGAAAGTGTTAGGGTGAGACACATACATTTTTTGCACCAGGCTTAGACTAATTGATCAGAACAGAAAAGTAAATTAAAAATATAATTACCCACCAAAGAAAAATCCACTAAGTTCACAGGACTTTCAATGCCTTAGAGGGAAATGAGTGGGGACCTATTCAATATTTGAAGCTTCTCTTCCAGATGAGCTCAATGCCCTCTATGGTCACTTTGACCAGCAAAACATGGTGGAACCATCACTAATTCCTATAGCCTCTGATGATCCTGCGACTTCTGTCTCTGAGGCCATATGTGAGCAGCCTTCAGAGTGTGAACCCACAAAAAGCATCTGGCCCGGATGGGGTACCTAGCAAAGTATTAAACATCTGTGCTGATCAACTGGCTGGAATGATCACCGAGATCTTTAACCTCTCACTTTGTCAGTCTAAGGTACTGACCTGCTTCATGCAGGCTTCAATTATACCAGTGCCTAAGAAGAACGTGGTAACCTGCCTCAATGACTATCAGCCAGTATCATTTACATCCACAATGATGAAATGTTTTGATGGGTTGGGGATGAAATATATCAACTACTGCCTGAGAAGAGACTTGGATCTGCTTCAATTTGCCAACAAGAGCAAAAGGTCCTCAGCAGCTGCCATCTCATTAGTTCTTTTGTCTACCCTGGAACACCTGCATAGCAAAGATGCATATATCAAGATGCTCCTTACCAACTATAGCTCAACATTCAATACCATCGTCCCCTCAAAACTAATCAATTATCTTCAAGACCTTGGCCTCAAAACCACCGTGTGCAATTGGATACTCAATTTCCTTACTTTCAGACCGCAGTCATGTTTGGATTCTCAATAATGTCCATCAGCACAGGTGCATCACAAGGCTGTGTGCTTAGCCCCCTGCTCTACTCGTTTTACACTGATGATTGTGTGGCTAAGCACAGCTCCAGTGCCATATTCAAGTTTGCTGATGACACCATCAGCGTCAGCTGAATCAAAGGTGGTGACAAATCAGCACAGAGGAGGGAGATTAAATCTGGCCAAGTGGTGCCACAACAACAACCTTTCACTCAATGTCAACAAGACCAAGGAGCTGGGTATTGAGTACAGAAGGAGAAAACTAGAGGTCCATGAGCTAGTCCTCATCAGAGGATAGGACATAGAGAGGGTCAGCAACTTTAAATTCCTTGGTGTTATTATTTCGGAGGACTTGTCCTGAGCCCAGCACGTGAGTGCAATTACAAAGGAAGCAAGGCAGCACTTCCTTTGTATAAAGGAAATGCAGGCACTGCCTTGCTTCCTTAGGAGTTTGTGAAAATTCGGCACGGCAACTAAACTTCTGGCAAACTTCTATAGATGTGCAGTGGACTGGCTGAATCACAGCCTGGTATGGAAACACCAATGCCCTTGAATGGAAAATCCTACAAAAAGTAGTAGATATGGCCCAGTCCATCACAGGTAAAGGCCTCCCCACCACTGAGCTCATCGACATCAAGAGTTGTTACAGGAAAGCAGCATCCATCAACAGGGATGCCCACCACCCAGGTCATACTCTCTTCTCACTTCTGTCATCAGGATGAAGGTATAGGAGCCTCAGGACTCACACCACCAGGTTCAGAAACAGTTCCCACAACTATGAACTCATTTTCAATGACTCTTCATCTCATGTTCTTGATAGTTATTGCTTATTTATTTATCATTATTATTTCTTTTTTTGTATTTGCACAGTTTGTTGTCTTTTTCACACTAGTTGAATGCCTGACTTGTTGCTGTCTTTCAATGATTCTAGTATGGTCATTAGTCTGTCATGGATTTTTTGGGTATGCCCGCAAGAAAATGAACGTGAACCTACCGATTCCTGCAGCTACCTTGACTATACCTCTTCCCAGCCTGTCTCCTGTAAAAAATGCTGATCCTTTTTCTCAGTTCCTTCATCTCCAGGACGCATCTTTCCTTTCCAGCACATCAGAGGGGTCCCCCTTCTTCAAAGAACGGTGTTTCACTTCTTCTACCACAGATGCTACCCTCATTTCCTACATATCTATGCTCACCCCACCTTCTCCTGCCTCAACAGTAACAGAGTTCCTCGTGTTCTCACATTCCACCTCACAAGCCTCCACATGCAACACATCATCCTCCACACTTCCGCCATCTCCATAGGGCTCCTACCATCACACATATCTTTACCACCCGGCCTCTCTCTGCTTTCCACTGGGATCACTCCCTCCATGATTCCCTTGTCAATTCGTCTCTCCCCACTAATCTCCTCCTGGCACTTATCCCCGCATGCAGCAGAAGTGCTACACCTCCCCATTCACCTTCTCTCTCACCTCCACTCAGGACCCCAGACAGTCCTTCTAAGTCCAGTGCTCCTGATGAGGCCTTCTCTACATTGGTGAGATCAGTTGTAAATTGGTGGTGACTGCTTCTCTGAGCACCTCTACCTACCTGCCAAAAGCGGAGTTTTCCATTAGCCCTACATTTTATTTCCAATTCCCATTCCTGTTCTGACACGTCAGTCCATGTCCTCCTCTTGTGCCAAGATGAAGCTACCCTCAGGGTGGAGGAGCAACACCTTATATTCCATCTGAGTATGCTCTGACATGATGGCCTGAATACCAATTTCTCCTTCCAGTAAAAAAAACCCTCCCCTTCCCCTTGTCTTCTATTCTCCACTTGGGCCTCTTTTACACCTTCGCATCTGCCTATCAGGTCCTCCTGGATCTTCTTCTCCTTCCCTTTCTCCTGTGGTCCACGTTCCTCTCCTATCACATTCTTCCTTCTCCAGCCCTTTACCTTTCCCACCCACATGGGTTCCCTGAGCACCTTCTAGCTAACCTCCTTCCATTCCCCCACCTCCAGAATCAGAATCAGGTTTATTATCACCGGAAAGTGACATGAAATTTGTTAACTTAGCAGCAGCAGGTCAATGCAAAACATAATCCAGCAGAGAGAGAAAAAAACAAAAAATAATACATAAAATAAAACAGTAATAAACAAGTAAATCAATTACATATATTGAATAGATTATTTTAAAATGTGCAGAAACAGAAATACTGTATGTTAAAAAAAGTGAGGTAGTGTCATTCAATGTCTGTAGTGAGATGCTGAAGATGTTCTATAGGTCAGTTGTGGAGAGCGCCCTCTTCTTTGTGGTGGCGTGTTGGGGAGGAAGCATTAAGAAGAGGGACGCCTCACGTCTTAATAAGCTGGTAAGGAAGGCGGGCTCTGTCGTGGGCAAAGTACTGGAGAGTTTAACATCGGTAGCTGAGCGAAGGGCGCTGAGTAGGCTACGGTCAATTATGGATAACTCTGAACATCCTCTACATAGCACCATCCAGAGACAGAGAAGCAGTTTCAGTGACAGGTTACTATCGATGCAATGCTCCTCAGACAGGATGAAGAGGTCAATACTCCCCAATGCCATTAGGCTTTACAATTCTACCGCCAGGACTTAAGAACTTTTTAAAAGCTATTATTAATGCTTTTTGAGACGGTGATTTAGATGCATATCATATTTTTTTTTACTGAGTTAAGTATTGTATGTAATTAGTTTTGCTACAACAAGTGTATGGGACATTGGAAAAAAAGTTGAATTTCCCCATGGGGATGAATAAAGTATCTATCTATCTATCTATCTATCTATCTATCTATCCAAAGCTTCAAAGTCCATTTAGGAATCAGATGGCAGAGGGGAAGAAGCTGTTCCTGAATCACTGAGTGTGTGCCTTCAGACTTCTGTATCTCCTACCTGATGGTAACGGTGAGAAAAGAGCATGCCCTGGGTGCTGGAGGTCTTTAATAATGGACGCTGCCTTTCTGAGACACTTCAATGGAGCTGACTAGATTTACAACCCTCTGCAGCTTCTTTCAGTCCTGTGCAGTGACGGCATCTTCCCCCTTCCTTTCCAGTCCTGAAGAAGGGTCTCGGCCTGAAACATTGACTGTTTATTTGTTTCCATAGATGCTGCCTGACTTGCTGAGCTTCTCCAGCATTTTGTGTGTATTGCTTTTGATTTCCAGCACCTGCAGACTTTCTAGTGTTAATAAATATCAGGGTTGTATATGGTGACATATAGGTACTTTGATAATAACTTTATTTTGAACTTTGAACTTTAATCATTTTTTTCTGTAATCCAATGTCGTGATAGACATATTTTAAACTTATGAAAGATTAAGATAGCTTTTCAGAAAATGGGGAGGTATTTTTATTTCCTAGAATGAGTGGGTTTCAGTTAGAATTCAAAATATAAAAGGAGTCAAACTCTCACCCAAGCAGCTTCGAATACAACCACCTCATGTTTTGATAGATCAGTATGGAGAATAGATCACAAGTGCTTTCCCAAGAGCCAGATTTTCATTTAACTATTTTAGCCAGGTTAAGTGAACCAGATTTCATTCTGCATTTCAGTCTTAGTGTTGGGTGATTGGTTTTACTGGGTCTCCACTCCTGAAATAAGCAGTAGGCCACAGACTGCATTCCCAATGGTACTTATTGCTCAAGAGAAGGGGATTGCTATCCATTGCATCATCATCATCAGGTGCCACACCCAGTTTGAGCTTTGACTGCCATGGCCCACACACTCCTGTTTTGGGTCAAGTGGATCAATTCATTGGTATTCATTTCCAGTTCTCTGGCTGCTGTCTCCATCATCATTTGTCTTTGCCTTCCTCTTGCTTTCTTCCCTTCAATCTTTCCCATAATTACCGTGCATTCTAACTCCTCTTTCCTAATCACAGGTCCAATGAAGTTACGTTGCCTTTTCATGATCTCATACATTATTTCTCTTTTTGTACTTGCTCTGTTCATGACATCCTCATTTGATATTTGTTTTGTCCATGATATTCTTTGCATCCTCCTCAAAAACTACATCTCTGCTGCTTCGATTTGTTTCCTCATGTTACTGGATATTGTCCAATATTCTGAACCAGATTAACATAACTGGATAAACATAACATTTCAGTGCTCCGAGGTGGGTTGTCATACCTAGTTTAGTGTTGGTCAGTATACTCTTCATTCTCGTAAAGGTGTCTTTTGCCATCCCTATTCTTCTTTTGATGTCCATATCGCACCTGCCATCTGATGTCACCCACCTTCCTAAGTAGCAAAAGTTCCGTACTTGTTTTATGTCTTCCCCGTTTGTTCTCAGCCTGCAGATAGGACTCTCCTTTTTGGATATCACCATACATTCTGTCTTTTTGCAATTGATAGATAGACCCATTTTTGCACTTACTTCAACGACTGTATCAATTAAGTTTTGTAGTTCTTCCTCCGTACTTGCCATTAACACACTGTCATCCGCGTATCTGCAATTATTGATGATTTCACTGCCAACTTTGATTCCCAAAATGTCTCTTGTTTTTTGTAATGTTGTTTCACTGTATACATTAAACAAATCGGGAGAAAACATACCCTTGTCTAACGCCTCTCTTGATTTTCGTAAACTGATTCACTTATCCATCTATTCTTACAGCGGCAGTTTGTTCCCAGTACAGATTTCTGATTAGGCGGAGGTCTTTTGAATCTAGATCTAGAGTTTCCTGTAATATTTCAAATAACTTATTGTGCTTCACTTTATCAAATGCTTTTGTGTAGTCGATAAAACAAACAAGCAAATCTCTTTGCACTTGAATAGCTCGTTCTGATAGTATCCTTAACATCAATATCGCGTTTCTTGTACCTTTGTCTTTCACAAAACCACATTGTTCTTTACCTATTTCAGCTTGTATCTTACTTTTGGCTTTTGTCATCAAAATTCTTAGAAGTGATATGACTCATTAAACTTATGGTCCTATGTAATTCACATTCTATTGCTCCAGGTTTCTTAGGGAGAGTGATAAATACTGATTTTTTCATCTCTTCTGGTATTATTACAGTCTCATAAATGTCATTGATTAAATCAGTAAGTTTTTCCAATTCCATTGCATATTAAGCAAATGAATACACACACACACACACACACACACACACACACACACACACACACACACACACACACACACACACACACACACACACACACACACACACACACACACACACACACACACACACACACACACACACACACACACACACACTTCCCACAGTCCCTTTTAAACACAGGGTTTCTGGGTTCCCACATTGCCTTTCACAGATCAGTGCCCCATTCCCATCTCCCATGTTCACACTTCCTGGAATTTTACTGGTTTCACTGTAACATGTATCATCCTTCTGCATAACATCTTAAAAATATTTAATTAAAAGTGCAGGAGTAACATCCAGCAGTTGAAAAAATTTGCTAGATGGCTCCACTATCATTGTCCTGAGCATGCTGGATTAATCAAGTTTTACTCTACCTTCAAAATTCAGCCGCACTGTAACACTCTGAATTTCAGAGGCAGATTCCACTGAATTGACGCAATATATAGTGCATCCTAAACTAAGCGTAGTAAATCATTGGCCAATCCTAAATCAGTAAACATTCCTTCATATAGAGGCTGGTGAAAAATTAATATTTCCTGTCACATAAGAAGGTTTAGGTGTGGATTCATTTAATGTGGAGCTATGTAAATGTACAAGAGATGGAGGAATGGAAGGATTTGTTGTAGGGTGAAAAAAAGGCTTGAGGAGGAATTAACCTGCCAGGGCTATTGTGTCCTTTTCCCTGATGTAATTATATTCTGGTAATTTGTTAGATGACACCATTGATCTGATGCCTAGAGATAAGGCTTTTTTTTGCTTGTGAGGTGAATGCATGTTAGCGAGGCTGTATTTTTATTGTTATCAAAGGCTGTTGCAGATGTCGGCCAATGTCTTTAGGAACAAGTGAAGCCCTGGCGAAGATCATTCTCTGATTATGATAATTGAGGTTTTGTCCTTTGAAAGTAATCGAATCCAAGTCATGAGAATGCATAACAAAGAGAAGAACTTGGAGGTGATTTTAATCACAAGAACTTTGTTTCCTCAAATAAAACCAAATTGTTGGCACTCATAATATTAAGACAACCATTGCACCGATGAAGCCAATGGGAAATCTTACTTTATAAAAGAAAGATACTGATGGTTGCTGGAGGGGAGCACCTCAGAGCTAAAGGCATTTCTGAGCTCATTGCGCTGGGCTCAGCGACCTTCATCTGCTTCAACATCGACCTTTTTCCACCAGGAGGTTAGAAATGGAAATGCTTGTGCAGATGATTGCGCAATGTTTGGTTGTACTAGCAGCTTCTTAGATAAAGAGCAGTCCAAGCTGACATGCAGAAGAGCCCATAAAACATTCAAGTATTGGATAATGTTTTGATAGGTAATGCCATACACTTGCCAGGCAATGATGATTTTAAACAACAGGAACTTTAACAACCTGAGGACAAAATCAGAGAAAAAATTAATTAAATAAGCCGTATAAACATGGTGTTGGCAAGGAAGACCAGTACTCTGTAGCAGATAGCTCACCTCCTGAATTCTCTTTAATGAAGCAGAAGTCAGGAGCATGAATAAATATCCTGACTTCTATCAAGCAGTGCAGAACTAACAGAAAAAAGCATTGTTACTCGGGCCAAAGCATTGTTCTTAGCTCACGTGCTCTCAACATTTTATACATTCATCAGATAGTAGCTATGGTCTGGCATTACCTATCATACAGGGTTGTCTCGGTAGCACAGCAGTTAGTGCAATACTATGATAGCACAGGGCATCGGAGTTTGGAGTTCAATTCCAACGACATCTGTAAGAAGTTGACATGTCCTTCCCATGAATGGAAGAGTCTCCTCCAGGTGATCCAGTTTCCTCCCACATTCCAAAGACGTATCGACTAGTAGGTTAATTGGTCATTGTAAATTGCCTGTGATTATGCTAGGGTTAAATAGGTAGGTGGTGTCAGGTGGTGAGGTTCGTTGGGACAGGAGGGCCTGTTTTGTATTGTGCCTAAATGAGAGTAAAGTAAATAAGTAATTCAGAATAAATTGACATTTCTTTGAAACCGCCTTCAATTGATCATGTCTACCATCTTAAAGGGCAAGGGCAGCACACAATTCTATTTCCTTTCAAACGATGTGCACTTCTGACTTAGATATCCATTGCATTCCTTCAACGTTACTAGAACAAAGTCACTGAATATCAAACCTAACCACCAATATCCAGAAGTACCTTACCTACACAAACTGCAGCATCTGAAGATACTGGTTGGCTACTAACTTTTGAAGTGTAGTTAGGGTAGCTAATGCTGCTATTGCCAATGATACACAACTCTCAAAGTGTGTGATATAAAGGCATTCATCATTTGAACTGTAAGGTTACATACTATCCAAGAATATGGAGGAAATTATAGAAATATTAAGTTTGTCCTTTAACTACAGGAAAATCATGATGGCTATTTTCTTACACCTACTAAAGTGGGTTCCTCATTGTTTTGTTGGGTGAGAATACATAAGCACTAATTCATGTCAAAATTATCAAAAATGGGCATTATCTTCATGACAAAAGTATCAAAAGCATGGTGTCCCTTTGCATTTTAAGGTAACATTACGTCTCAGGAAAGCAGTGTCTTCTAATATCGGTCTACAAATTTTGGAAGAATTGTTTAAAAGTTATGCAGCATTATGTTGAAATCTCAGCTGCGAACATGACAAGATGGAAAATAGGAATAGCACTCAACCATGCTTCTAAAATTGATCCATCGTAGAATAAGATCATGGCTGTTCCTGATCTTCCTTGTGGAGAAACTACTCCTCAGCTCTGCTCTAAATTCTCTTTTGATGCACAGTCTATGACATGCCCTTGGGGTTATCACAAGGGCATGCCACTAAACTATCCATCAAAAGAGAATTTTCTCCTCTGTTCAGCCTCTTGGAGCCTAAAATATGGCAGATATGTTTTTTAATATCCCATTTCTCAAAACTCAAAAGGGTATGGGATGATTCTACTCAATTTAAGTTCTTAGTAATAATAAAAACAATAAGTATTTTATTAATCCTGACTGGGAATTTTTTTTGTTACAGCATCAACATTTAAAAACACACTTAGCAGTGTGCAGAATTAACTAATTTACACAATAATAATTTACCCATGTTCAGTAAGGTGCAATAATACTGTATGAAATAATAAAACAGACTAATGTACTATGATGTGTGTTCTCCTGTCACACAGAGATGAAATGCTGTATATGCTTATTGTATTTAGTAGGAGGGATTTTCTTTAACGATCCTAGTGACAGCGGAGCTGAACGAGGACAAGCCTTTCATCCCAAAAATTTATTTAGTGATGACAACATAATTTTCCTTGGGAGTAAAAGTTGTAACTGCGTGCAACATTCCAATTGTTCTTCTTCTCCCTAAACCCATCACCCCTAATGGGCCATGGGCCACCAACAGCAGCTTGCCGGAGTCATGGACTGAAAGCTGATCGGCCTGTGGCTTCCATATTTGCCACACAACTTCATTCATCTTCTAGGCAAAGATCCTTCTGCTTGTAGAGATGAGGACTTTAGAGCTTCTGTTGTCATTTCTGTAGCTCTGCATTTTTTCAGATTGGGTTGCTAGTCCTATGCCCAACCCTCCTCCTTTTGCAGCTAGGCTTGGGAATGTCCTTGGCTATTCCAGTGCATCTAGACTTCCTTGTTTTTCCACTCCTGTATCTAAGCTATGAAGGTCAACATTGTACTTGCTACTTAACTGCTTATCGTACCGGCATGGTACCTTTCTGCATCTCATGTACACATGTTGAGAAAGTAAATGCGATTGAAGTTTCTGATTCCTTCATGAATTCATAATTCACAAGCATATTATTTTTTCCCTATTTTATCAGTTTTCTATTTTGAGTGATGGAAACACATTGTCTTGCTTTCTCTGCTTACCAACCAGGTTGCCAAGGTCTATTAAAGGCCTTTCAGTTATGTAAACCATGTTCTCACAAGTTGCTATTAATGTGTTGATTTGGTTGCTGACTTTGTAGGGGGTCAGTTTCACAGATGGGAACCCAGTCTGGGGCAAAGAAATAAACTTTGATAATGATAAATGATGGTAGGAAGATGAAACTGTATACCCAACAGGGATCCAGCAGGGAACAAGATATATTCATCCATCAGTCTCAAGTATACTAACTCTCAAAAGCTGACAGAAAGTAAAGCAGTCACTATGTGATTATAGAGCAGGTTGAGCTGCAGATTGCTGGAAAGGTATACCACAGTCAAACATGGCTCTGAGCAACAAACTGGTGCAGCTTCTGTTGAAGTAATTCAGTTATACATTTGAAACTTATCAGATAGTCCCATAAAGATTGGGTGATCTTCTCTGCCAGTTTATTAGCCAAATACTATGCAATAGTAAATGAACTGTCTCATCCCTTCCTGTAGCATGTCGCTAACTGCTTGGCTGGGCCCAGGTAGGTGCAAGCATTGGCTTCAAAACTAAAGTAATCCTTGAGTCAATCACCGCCCCGTTTGTAATTCAGTAGAGTTCAAATCCACATCATGTGCATAGAAGACCAAATCCTTTTGACAGTGATACTTCTTATGAACCTCATGCTAAGCTACACATGCATTTCTAATACTGATGAATGCTTACCTATAATAGGAGAGATTTACCCATTTGCTTGGAGACTGCGCTCTCTGGTGAGTTCCCATGATTGCTAAGGGTGAAAAATTAGTGAGTGGTGACAAGCTTCCAGTAATATGGCGGCAACTTCTACGGGGTTAACAAAAGGTACTACTGTTGCATTTAAACGTATTTTTAATGATCGCAAGATCCTGCTGAATGCTAGGAACTGCAGGTCTACCCTGTCAGCGAGTTGCTGACTTGTGGAGAAAATGAAGGAGCAATGCAACGTGACGCTGCCTAACTTGAAGGAGGCTTACAGCCTAATGGCGAGTGACTATTTTGATTGCTTTTCTTGTGATCACAAGACCCTTTTGGACATTGTAAGTGTGGAATGTCACAAGTTCGATTCATTGATTCGTTGATGGAGAGCAGGGGCAGATGGCAGGGCAACTGCATGGCCTTAGTCATAGCAAGGACTAGGCCTCAAGCTGCGGTGTCACCTGTTTACAGCCGCCAAGGGAGAGATGTTGGAGCTAGAAGGCTCCACCAGGGAGCAGTGTGGTGTGGCATCCAGGCCGGTGTTGGTAGTGCACCCTCACTCCAAACCCTCCGGTGCTCACTTGACAGAAGACAAGCTCTGTTGTGGGCATTTGCTGGTTTTGATAGTGTTTGATGGCTTGAGTTTGGTCTCTTTTACTGAGTGGCTGTATCTTTCTATCTTATACACGTTATGTGTGCTTTCTGATGTGTGTGCCTGTTGGTACTGTGTTTTGCACCTTGACCCTGGAGTAACGCTATCTTGTTTGGCTGTATTCATGAGTATTCATGTATGATTGAATGACAATTAAACTTGAATTGAATTGAATTGAATATTTAAGGACATTTGGGTTTTGGATGCAACTACTATAATTATTAAAACAGCCAGTCAGCCGGCTTCTCACTGAACTGTAGGTGTGAGTACAGTAGCAACCTGAGTACAGGTGTGTGAGAGTTCACTGCATGGCCCTTCCAACATGCTTTACTACCGAACCCTGCCCTTAGATCTGCAGCAGAGATCTCCCACCTCCCACTGAAATGCACAAAGAAGTGTGAAAAGTTATGTTTTGGTAACTGACCTAGTTCATTGTCAACACCTTAAGGGTTCCGGGATGCACTCTGAGACAGACATCAGTTATTACTGCTGGGTTGTCAACGCAGTGGAAGCTATGCTTGTTCCTCTCAAATGCTCTTGGTCTCCCTGCAGAAAGAGCATGTTGTATGGAATGCAAGGAGTGACCTGTGGGGAAGGGCTAATGAGTGATGTCAAGCTCCTCAAACCTCCTCTGCACTGTGTGTAGTCGGGCACAGACTATGTATGTGTTCTTAAAAGAACAACTTGCCCTCTATACAACAGCCATGACTAATATAAGATATGAAGATATAGTTATTAAGACAGGAAGCTCTCCTGTTATTTGTATGAACTACAGAAATTCTCACCATGGCTTGAAGTGTTGATTTAGTAAACAAAACAGTAGGCTTGTCCCTTGCATTCAAAGTGAGGTGGGAATAGATGCCTTGGAGCCACTTCCTCTCTGCCAATAGTTGCTGCAGTCCTCTGGGCAGAAGCAAGCTGTCAAAACCTTTTCCTTTTCTTGAGCTGCCAGAAGATGAAAAATACTCTCCTACACACAAATCCCAATCTCCTGTCCCCTCCCTCCAACAATGCACATCAAGTCATGCTTGCTCCTGGTGAATCCATTACGCAAAAGATTTTCTATTGACTTCTTGTTCTGAACTCAGTGGTCTACTGTTACATCTCTGCAACTCAGGAGAATTATACTGGAGTTCTTCTCGCATAGCATCACTGGAACTGATGTGTTGTGTTGAGGCTGGAAGAAGCACCCTTCTCACATTCTTCTCCAGACAACAGTGGGAAGACTTGGAGGAGTTAAGATCACCACAACTGGAATCTGCTTTAGGAAGAAATAGCTAACATTGGCACTACCCAGTGATAATTCTTCTAGCTCAGCCTATTTTCCTGCTAGTGACCATTCAGTTTTTCACGGCAATCTTCCAAAGTTGTGTCTTTTAAGTGGTGCCAGCTTGGTATCTGAAACCTTTCCTTGCATCATTTTCTTTACCTCCTTACTCCTCTGTTGTATTTGAACAATTGTGGACAGTGCTCGTAGCAATGATAAGTGTCTCCCTGCTTAAATTAGCTCATGCCACAGCCAACACATGACCTTTCCTGAATCCTAGTCTGATATTGGCCACCATAATTCTTAGCAGATGTCACACCAGTCTTTGACTTAATGTAATGTGATAGGCCACTAAATTATAAATCCTCTAATTAATGTGCAATCATGGACCACTTTTACATGAACATTTCCACAAGGTTATGCCAGCATTCGTCCAACTATACTGAAGCCAGAAAATAATAACAGTCCTAAGAAAACAGAAAATGAGGCTGGGTTGCAAGCAAAATGTTGAACTTGAGCCAAAAAAGTGAGAAGTTGATTTGGAATTGCTGTGAATTATGTTATTTATGTCATTTATGCTTGTCATTTATGTGCTGTGGGGGTAGTTGTTATATTGAGAGGAACACTAGGGTTTCAATGGGGAGTTCCTTGATAGCGGGATTGATGGGGAACTTAGCAGAGAAGAGGAGAGTTGAGGGCAGCTGAAATAAGCCATGATCACGTAGAATGGTGGGACAGGTTTGAGGGGCCTGATGTTCTACTCCTTATCCTATTTTAAAATATCCTATACAAAGAAAAATTGATAAAATCTTGGCCTGGAGGGCAGTTCAGCAAAATTATCTACACCTCCTGTGGTGAAAATAAGCAGTACACCACTTTTACAATCTTATTTTGCTGCAGGTTTCAAGGAAATTTGAGACTTTAATATTATAATATTAATCCATTTGTTAGGCATAATGAGAAGAATTAGATTATACTGGTTCTTTGCAGATAATGTCAGACGGAAATTAATACCCTTTTTTGGCGTCATGCTTCTCATTTCAAATATTTCAATCAGCCATTTGGTTCATTGTTATACGCAGTCTGTGAAAATCACGAACGTTCAGCCTCAAGGTTTCTCCTTGAAGATGTCCTCAGTTGTCTTTCAATGTGGCCAGTGACATTTCTAATTCTGTCGCTTGCAGCCATCCCTCAACCACAGAGGTAGTTCAGCCAGCTTCCAAAAATACCAGCTCTTTGAAGCAACCCTCCTGTGCTTAGAGTGTAAAATGGGTCTCTCGTCCGTATAATAAATGAATTCATGAATCTCTATTCCCAGGTGACATTAATAGCAGTGTGGAACAGTTAATGTTAATTTCTGCAGGTAACGCATGAAGGCTCAATAGGAAGCTGTAAAGGTCAGCATCTGTTGTCATGGAGGAAGGTGATGAAATTTGATTGGTTGTTAAATGTCATCAATGTGTCCTAAAATTCTATGTGTCATAATCTCCATTCAAGCTGATTAATGATAGTGTCTCACTTTTTTTTAGATGTCTGCTAAATTTCATACAGAAGATGATTAAGCAAACAAAATTCTTCTGAATTCCTTACAGGTTCCCTGCAATGTATGTTTACAATCCGCAGAAGGTCTCCTTTACAGCTTTTTGAATTCAAAGGCAGCTCAGGAATTCTCAGTGCAGTAATATGCAGCTTGATCAGTAGATGAACTAACTTCAATAGTTGCCATGGTACCATTTACCGACTTCTATGATACTGGCTGGAAATAGATTACAGGGCAGGCAAGCCATTTCAATTTCAATTTGCTCACCAAAATGCTGAGCTATCGCAGTACTCGGGAAATTTGTTAGAATGGTCTGAAATCCATTCCAGTCTATAGATATTTCAACATCCTTTTTAATCAGACCTTGTTAAATGAATGCAGTGCCTGAATAATGTATGGCTGTGGTTCTTTTGGTTAAATGGACTAGATAGCAGGCAATCCTCGGAGGACCCATGTTAATCAGTCATTTCCAGGTGAACCTTTTCTCTCTGTAGGCAAGGCTTGATCTTTAACGCAGCCCAGGCATTACAGACTGCCAGTAATCATTTCCACTCAGTTGCATCTTTTTTCTTCAGTACAATTCGGCCTAAATTTGGAAAAGAAAAATTGCAAAACTCCAACCATAAATTGCGTGCAGTCCAGTCTAAATTTCCGTGATCCTCTGCATGAGTTTAAAAATAAAACATTGAGCAGGATTGGGGTCCACTCATAAAACTGGTCAAACCCTAAAATGAATTCATCAGCATGCTCTCTGAATTTGTTGGCAGATCTTCAGAGGCCTTAAAAATGTGCAGAGTGCAAGGATATAGACAGAAGTAACTTATAAACAGTTCAATATAAATTTATTTTAATCAACCTGCCTTGTGCACCTGAATTTAAGGAGGAAATGAGAGGCATCATATATTTTAATAGTAGTCTTCAATCATATAATTTTGGATGGCTGGTGGGCCATTGACAATGTGACTTTAAGTCCTTACGTTACTGTGATACAATCATTTCCAGGCCCATAGTTACCAATCACATGTATATAAAGGAATATTTCATTGCTATTTAAAATGTTGCATGACAGGTCATTTGATACAGATTTTTTAAACATTGAATGTAAATGCGTTTGAATGGGAAGCAGGAGAGACAAGATATTTTCCAAAGCAGAAGAAATTCCAGCCACAGTACCCATGATTCAATGGCGATGATTTTTATCTCAGCCCAGGGTCAGTACATGTGGCTGAGAGGTGTGAGTGGGCAGGCACCAGATATTCAGAATCTCAGGAGGACACTGTGGCTTTAAACGTAGACCTTATTAGAATGTAGTTTGCTGCAAGTTGCTTTGAAAACAGGGAAAGAAATCCAGCTGGGGAATAATGCTCTACAACTCCTGATGTAGCAAGATGTCAGGAGATGGTGAGATTAGTCACTTCCCTCAATATGACCATTCATTGCTTATTAACATATTAACATTAAAATTTACATTTGCCAAAAGCAGTTATACGTTTAGCCTACATTCAAACCTTTCTCACTTGGCTTTCCATTTTTCTTTGTCATCTTCATCCTTTTCTTCTCTTCCATGCCATTTACAGTAGGGGTTACCTCCTTTATTTGGTGACCATGCCTGACTCCTCTGAGCAGCAGAGCCTTCCTGGGCAAGCACTGTCAGGAGCCCCATCTCTGCAGCCACTGCTCTCATGGTGGGAGACACAGAGAGTTGGAGTGACATACACTTGAGAGAGGTGTGCTTCATTGTTCAGGAGCAAGCACTAACAGCTGGAACAATCCAGTGGGTGACGTTTTTGACAGCTCAACCATGAATATATAAATACTTTGGTCACACCAGCAATTACTAATGTTTAGTAAGAGTCTAAAAGAGCTGATTTAAGCAGGCAGTAACTCCATCCTGGATCAATGTCACTTTGTAAGCCATCTTATAGGGTATGGTTCCCTCTTGATTTCCTCTCTTTCAATTGATGCCAAGTTTTAAATGTTAAAATTGATTCTCAGGTTCTAGATTAGGATAACATTTTGCCCTCTCAAGGTGGTAGTGGACTGCCTTCCTGAACCACTCCAATACAGCATTTTATTAAACTGAATGGCTTCCTGGGCCACTTAGGAGAGCAGCTGGCCGTCATCGACAGCAGACACTGAAATGGCGGAAAGGCTAGCTGACCGGGTAAGGTCAGCAAGCAGGAGGTGTTTCCTGCTAGAGAGGCTCCTACTCATGCACCATGATCAAAGGCCAGTAGATTTCAGACCTGCCACATTTCCTGATGATGCTGTGTTATGATTCAACATTTACCAACTTCCTTCATTCAGGGTTACTTGTCCTAAACTTGGAATGTTTGCACTTCCAGAGCAGAGCTAATCCCACATCCCCACCATCTTCCCATACCCCTGCAAGCTTTTAGCATTCAAGAACTTATCCAGTTAACTTCTGAATGTCGTAATTGAATCTGCTGAAGATTTAATACCTGATTGAATAGAGATATTAATTTTCATCTGGCAAAGCACTTGTGAAACCCCTTGGGATGTTTTACTAGCTTAAAGGTCCTATATAAATGCAAATTTGTGTTGTTGATGACTGCCTATAACATTGAAAAACTATTTGCTCAACAGTTTTTCATTTTGCTTCCACTAAAACCCAATTTCACACAGATTGCTTGAAGATTATCAGATTTTCTTCATTTATTTCTGTCCTGTTCAAAGTAAAATGAGAGCATCAAAATTTCATTGCTTGAAGTACTCTGATGACTTGTGTCCTAGTTAGGCAGAAACACTGAAGGCCCTAGATCATAAAAGACAGAGCCACCTAAAATGAGTGCAGAATCAGACCTTGAACAGGCAGAAACCTGCCATGTTAATTCAGTTCCTCGCTCTTTGCACACTATTGTATTTTCTGCTCATTCCAGCAATGTGGCTTTTGCAGACTGAGGCAGTACGTAAGAGGACCTTCTTAGTTGCCCTTGTTCAGGGTCTTATTGAACTGCTGCACCCACAATGTCACTCAGGAGAGAGTTCCAGAACTTTGACCCGGTAACAGTGAAGGAATGGTGGAATATTTCTAGGTCAGGATAGCTTGTGGCTTATAAGGCAACTTCCAAGTGGTGGAGTCCTCCTGTTTTTGCCGCATGTGACTTTTGATTGAGGCTGTCAGTTTGGAAGGTGCTGTCTAATGATACCTGATCTACTCAGTATTTGCGATTGGCACCCGATTCCGACTTAAAACAACAATTAACTTTTAGTTTCTTGGCAGATCTGCATGGCTAAGAGGTCCACAGATAGATCTGTTCTCCATGGAGAAATTACAGCACACGTCAACCAGGTGCTATTACACTTAGAGACCAGGGAACCCTCTGAACTTGAATTTAAATTAAACATGTATTGAGATCCTAATTATGGAATGGGCAGAGCTTAGTTATGCTCACGCTAAACAACGACTCCTTTGCTTGCATCTTTGGAAACAGCTCTATTTCCATCTTTAATATCTCTATTTTTCCCTTACAAGGTTCTTTTGAAGACCCTGACCTGGAGTTACATGCTGACGTCAGTTCTTTGTGGGAATGGGATCTGCTCTCGGGGTTTCATGACTGGGCGTTATCCGACATGCCAAGGATGTGGCCTTAGCACACTTTCGGAGGCCCAGGATCTCATTGCTCTGGAGACGGGTGGATCATATGTCGGTGTCGCAGCAGGAACTCAGTGTGTCGTGTGATTCGGAAGATCTCTGGCTGTGTGCCCAGAGACCCGAGATCTTTGGGCACAGAGCTCGGAAAAAGCAACACAATGAAGTTTTAACATCTTAAACCAGCAAGTTGTTTGTTATGTCTCCCCTCTCGCTGTGAAATGCAAACACGTCTTTCTCCCTTATTAGGGAGAGATCAAACCTGGTGTATGTTGATTACCAGGTGAACGAGTTAGTCTTTGGGGTAACTGCAAGTCTGTGTCTTTGCTGTTGCTTTGCTCACGCTTGAGTGTTCAGTGGTGGGTGCCAATGCTTTTTTTGCTGGTGGGGGAAGGGGTGATTGTTGCTTGCTGTCGCTTACACACCGGAGGGGGGAGTTGGGGGGGACTTTGGGGTTCTAACATTTAACTGTCATTCATTCTTTGGGGCACTTCTCTGTTTTCATGGATGGTTGCGAAGAAAAAGCATTTCAGGATATATATTGTATACATTTCTCTGACATTAAATGTACCTTTGAAACCTTTGAGACCATAGACCATAAGGCATAGGAACAGAATTAGGCCATTCAAGTCTGCCCCATCATCTCGTCATAGCCAATCCGTTGCCGTCTTAAACCAATTCTCCTGCCTTCTCCCCATAACCTTTCACACCCTGACTAATCAACCTAGACCTTAAATGTACCCAGTGACCAGGCCTCCACAGCTGCCTGTGGTAATGAATTCCACAGGTTTACTACCCTCTGCCTAAAGGAATTCCTGCTCATTCTGTTCAAAATGGAAATATTTCTATTTTGTGGCTGTGCCTTCTGGTCCTAGAACTTCCCCTTCCAAAGGAAACATCTTCTTCATATCCACTGTATCTAGGCCTTTCAGCATTTGATAGGTTTCAATGAAATCCCACCTCATTCTTCTAAATTCCAGTGAGTACAGGCAAGAGCCTTCAATCACTGCTCACATGAAGAGCCTTTCATTCCTGGAATCATTTTTTGTGAACTTCCTCTGATCCCTCTCCAATGTCAACACGTCCTATCTTAAATAAGGGAATCAAAACCGCTCACAGTACTACAAATGAAGTTTCACCAGTGCCTTATACAGCCTCAGCATTTCATCCTTGCTTTTATATTGTAGTCCTCTCAAAATGAATGCTAACATTGCATACGCATTTTCCTCACCACTGACTCAACCTGCAAATCCTTCCCAAGGACTTCCAAATCTCTTCCCACCTCAAATTTTTGAATTTTCTCCTTGTTTAGTAAGTGCTCTGCTTTTATTCCTTCTACAAAAGTGCATGACAGCACACTTTCCAACATCTTCCACCTCCCTGCCCATTCTCCTGTGACATTTAAGTCTTCCTGCAGCCTCGCTGCTTTCTCAACACTACCTGCCCTTCCAGCTATCTTCATATCATCCACAAACTCAGCCAAAAATCCATCAATTTCATCATCTAAGTCCTTGACATACAACATAAAAAGAAATGGTCCCAACTCAGACCCCTGTGGAACATCACTAGTCACTGGCACCCAATCTGAAAAGGATCCCTTTACTCCTACACTTTGCCTCTTGCCAATTAGCCAATGCTTTATCCATGCTAGAAACTTTTCTTTAATATCTAGGCTCTTACAATGTTTAGCAGCCTCATGTGTGGCACCTTGTCAAATGCCTTCTGAAAATCCAGGTATATACACAACAACAACAGATTCTACTTTGTTTATCCAGCTTCTTCTTTCTTTAAAGAATTCCAACAGATTTGTCGGGCAAGATTTTCCCTTAAGGATTTTAGCCTATATTGTCATGTGCCTCCAAGTACCCCAAAACTTCATCCTTAACAATCGACTCCTATGCCTTACCAACCACTGAGGTCAGACAAACTGGCCTATAATTTCCTTTGTTCTGCCTCTCTCCCTTCTACAAGTGTGGAGTGACTTTTGCAAGTTTCCAGTTCTCCGGAACTATGCCAGAATGATTGATTCTTGGAAGATCATTAATAGTACCTCCACAATCTCTTCAGCCACCTCTTTCAGAACCCTGGGGTGTAGACTATCTGTTGCAGGTGACTTATTTGCCTTCAGTCCGTTTAGTTTCCCAAGCATCTTCTCCCTCGAAATAACAACTTCACTCACTTCTGCCCACTGACATTCATGAACTTCCAGCATACTGCTAGTGTCTTTCATAGTGAAGACTGATGCAAAATACTTATTCAGTTCATTTGCCATTTCCTTGTCCCATATTACTACTTCTCCTGCTTCATTTTCCATGGTACAATATCTACTTTTGCTCCTGTTTTTTTTACTCTTTTTATATTTGATAAAGCTTTTGGTAACTTCTTTGATATTATTTGCTAACTAAACTTCGTATTGACTTTTCCCATCTTACGGTTTTTTGAGTTGCCTTCTGTTGGTTTTTAAAAGCATCCCAATCCTCTAATTTCCCACTAATCTTTGCTCTGTTATATGCCCTCTCTGTGGCTTTCCTGTTGGCTTTGACCTCCCTTGTCAGCCATAGTGGCATCATCTTCCCTTTAGAATACTTCTTCTTCTTTGGGATGTAACAATTTGTGCCTTCCAAATTGCTCCCACAAAGTCCATCCATTGTTGCTCTGCTGTCATCCCTGCTAGAGTCCCCTTCCAATCAACTCTGGCCAGCTCCTCTCTCATGCCTCTGTAATTCCCTTTACTTCACTGTATTACAAATACATCTAGCTTTATCTTCTCCCTGTCAAGTTTCAGGGTGAATCCTATCATATTATGATCACTGTTACTGAAGGGTTCCATTACCTTAAGCTCCCTAATCATATCTGACTCACACAACACCAAATCCAGAATTGCTGATCCCCTATTGGGCACAACCATCTGCTCCTAAAAGCCATCTCAAAGCTATTCCATAAGTACTCGCTCTTGCGATCTAGCATCATCTTGATTTTCCCAGTCTATCAGCATACTGAAATCCACCATGACTGATGTAGCATTGCCTTTTTGACATGCTTTACCTATCTCCCATTGTAATTTGTAGACAATATCCTGGCTACTCTGTGGAGGCCTGTAAATAACTCCCATCAGGATCTCCCTACCCTTGCAGATACTTAACTCTACCTACAAAGATTCTATATATTCTGAAGATTAAATTTCCTATTTTATTAGCAGAGCCACTCCTCTTCCTCTACCTACCTGCCTGTCCTTTGGATAGATTTTATATCCTTGAAAGTTAAGCTCCCAACTACAATTGTCTTTCAGCCATGACCTGTGATACCCACAATGTCATACCTGCCAATCTAACTGAGCAATAAGATTATCTACCTTATTTTGCATACTGCGTGCGTGCAAATGTAACACTGTCAATCCTGTATTTGTCACCCTTTTCAATTTTGTTCCTCTTTTACACTGCAACTCATCTCACTGACTGCAATTTTGCCCTATCATCAGCCTGTCCTGCTAGCAGTCTCACTACACACTGCCTCTGTAAACCAACTACCCCATCCTCAACACTATCACTCCAGTTCCCATGCACCTGTCAAATGATCTTAAAACTTCCCGAACAGCTCTTGCAAACTTGCCCGCAAGGATATTGGTCCCCCTCACATTCAGGTGTACAGGTCATACCTTCCCTAAAAGAGATTCCAAAGATCTAGAAATCTGAAACTCCATTCCTGCACCAGTTTCTCAGTCACCCATTCATCTGCCAAATCATCTTACTCTTGCCCTCGCTGGTGTGGGGCATGGGCAACAATCCAGACATTGTTACCCTGAAGGTCCTGCTTCTCAGCTTTCTATCTAGCTCTCTTAATTCTCTTTTTAGGATCTCCTCTCTGTTCTTTCCTATGTTATTGGTACCAATATGTACCAAGACACCTGGCTGTTCACCTTCCTCCTTTAGAATGCTGTGACAACGATCCGAGATGTCCCTGACTCTGGC
Source organism: Hemitrygon akajei (assembly GCF_048418815.1). Lineage (NCBI taxonomy): Eukaryota > Metazoa > Chordata > Chondrichthyes > Myliobatiformes > Dasyatidae > Hemitrygon > Hemitrygon akajei. The sequence continues at coordinate 68,489,691 of NC_133126.1, read as the reverse complement.
ACATGGGAGGCAACATCCCTCTATCCCATCCACAGGCTCTCCTATCTACTCTAGCTATGGAATCCCCTATCACTACTGCATTCCTCCACTGCCCTCTTCCATTCTGAGCAACAGTGCCTGACTCAGTGCTGGAGACCCAGTGGCTCCCTCCTGGTAGGTTGTCTACCCCCACAGTATCCAAAATGGTATACTTGTTACTTGTTATTGAGTGGAATGGCCACATGGCCGTGTGCTACCTGCCTATGTCCTTTACCTCTCCTGACAGTTACCCAACCACCTGCCTCCTGCAACCTAGGGGTGACTACCTCCCTGTAGCTCCCATCTACCATCTCCTCAGTTTCCCTTATTAGCCGAGGTTGCTGTTCCTGGTGCAGATGTGGTTATCTGGTTATCTTTCCAGAATTCTCGTATCTCACACAAAGAACAAAATACAGCTCCTGGAGCCCACTCATACTGCCCTAACTATACACTAATTGACCATGTTAATCCAGAATCAAGTTCGCTGTATCTCAGCCCAAATCAGTCTTCATTTTAAATGTACACAACACATGTTCCAATAGTCTCTCCAAATTAAATTATTTCCACAATACTGTATAAGAAACCAAAAATCTGCAACCATTTTTGGAAGGTGGTATGATAAGTGGATCAAACTGTCTAAAGTGCATACACAACATGAATAAAACATTTAAAGGGGGAAGAGAAGTGAAACACAGATGTGGAAGCAGGGCTGGGAAAACTCAAAACTCTCAGTATTGGAAGGGCTCAGATCACAACAGTAAGGATGCAAGGACAAAAGCAAAGTTTAGTGTTTAGTTGGAAGTACTGGGTGGGCTTGTGCTAATTGGCCAATTGAGGCTCTAGGAAGAACTCAAAGAAACCTAAGTGGTCAGTCATAGCAGTGAAGAGGCTCTGAAAAAAGCCACTTCTGAACTTAAACCACATTCTGAGCGTCCCAATGTCACATCCCGATGACAACTTCATTTAAATTTATTAATTAAACTTTGAGAACAGTACAAAGATATGCCACATAAACAGAAGATGCAAATAATGCTTTCTATATGTTGTACCCAGTAGCTGTCCTTTGTTTAAGTAAAGTACGCACGAACATATTCTGAGGGTTCTTGGTGACAGGTTGGGAGCTAAGCTACCTACAAGCCTGCAACTTTGCTGTCCTTCACCTTTGCAATACCCTATGATCTCTTAATATTTGGAACTTACAGTAGGCAAAGCAGCAGACTGCAATATCGTAACAGCTACTTTCAGTCTCACTTTCGCAGTGAAAATGGGTGATATCTCTTGTGCCTTGTTAGTGAGCGAGAGAGCCTGTGGCATGCCGAACTGCTGGGTAAACAATGGTTTTTGTTGACTGCAGATCATGGTCTGTGTTTCGGTGCTTTGCTGTTACTTGGAGGGTGGTGGGCGCAGACACTTTTTGCTGAAACGGGCAGGGGTGTGGTTGAATATTTCTGCTGCTGCTTGTGTGACAGAGGGGGAGATGGTGCTATGGGGTTCATTCTTCTGAGGTCCTTCTGTTTTTCATGGATGTCTGTGAAGACAAGTATTTCAGGTTGTATACTGTATACATTCTCTGTTAATAAATGGAACCATTTGAACATTTGAACCATTTGTTTTATCATGAGGTGGCATTACATGGCACAACATCCTTTGCATCTTGCTTTTTATATTCATCGAAGAGTGTTTATTATTTCACCATGTGATTCAACAGAGATTCAGTACTCCCACCTCTCTAGTAAATCCAAAAACTTTAGCGTATTAATGGTCGTGCAATTTAAAGTACCTCTTAATAGAAACTGCTGTACTTTAAGCACAACATTGAAGATAAGCATCTGATCCAATAGCTTTATTCCTGTTCTCCTCAGCACAAAGTATATTTGAGACCCAGTTGAGTTATGATGTTCTTCTGTGGGAAGTGTGAAGCAGCTTCCTCTTTTAGTTCAGCATCACTTTCAGTCCCTCAAACATCTTTCGCAGACTTCCTCAGATGACACCTGCACCTGTGGTAACACCTTGTTCAGTCTTCACCTCATAAATCATATGTTGTAATGACTTCCTGATGGCTATTACATTCTTCCATCTCTCTTCCTGTTGGCTTGGTTGGATTCTCTTGACCTCACCTGATTTAAGAGGAGACACTTCCGTAGCTGACATCCCCTTTTTATCCCATATGGGATTTTGGTTTTGCCACTTTGAAATTGGAATGTGGTTCTGGTCCAACAGTTTAACTGTCTCTGGATTACACTGGAAGTGAGCCCTGGTATTTACACTACACGCTGCATCCGCAAAGGAAACAGCATTATGAAGGACCCCATGCACCCCTCATACAATCTCTTCTCCCTCCTGCCGTCTGGGAAAAGGCTCCGAAGCATTCGGGCTCTCACAACCAGACTATGTAACAGTTTCTTCCCCCAAGCTATCAGACTCCTCAATACCCGAAGCCTGGACTGACACCTTGCCCTACTGTCCTGTTTATTATTTATTGTAAGGCCTGCACTGTTTTTGTGCACTTTATGCAGTCCAGTGTAGGTCTGCAGTCTAGTGTAGCTTTCTCTGTGTTTTTTTATTACGTAGTTCAGTCTAGTTTTTGTACTGTGTCATGTAAACCATGGTCCTGAAAAATGTTGTCTAATTTTTACTATGCACTATACCAGCAGTTATGGTCGAAATGACAATAAAAGTTGACTTGACTCGACTTGGTGTCGACATACTTCCAAACATTGTAACAAGCATCATTACAAGCTCCTTTAGCCTTTCTACAAAGTGACCAGGCTGGTCCTATGATATTCTCCAACTTTCCACTGAACTGTGTTACGTATTCAGGCAACAATAATTATAGATGAGTTAGACGAAGGGTTTTTATAACAAATAACACGTTTATTAAACACTGATAACAAACCCCCTTCAAAAGTAAACAACCCAAACAATGATCCGAGCTCAGCTGTTCAAACAGTCCTTAATAGCGTTGCAGTCCCAAACAGTCTTTAAAGCAGTATTGAAAAGAACTCAGTTCTTTAAAGCGATATGCCGAACAGTTCAAAAGCTCACGGTACTTTTAAAAGGAGAGACTTTTTAAAACGAGGTAAATTCTCTTCCACGTCGATGTCCTTCGATTCCCAGCGTCGAACTCCCACGTCGAATTTTATTAAATATAACAACTTAAAGTGACTGACCTTCCTTCCACAATATTCTCAATCTCCCGCTTTTTCCAGCGGAGACTATCGTGAGAATAGTAAACGAAATCCTTCCGAATGAGGATCACACAAGGTCGAAGTCAATCCATCGAAAATCGATTTTCCTCGATCTCCATTTTCCAAACTTCACTCTCCCTTAGCAAAGAAACCGTTGGCTCTGACCTTTTAAACTTTAGGCATTATATAAAACTTCATTTTTTAACTAAACTGCGTCATCACATTAAATCACACAGTAACATGAAGTCATCTTGGCAAATCCAGCCACGAACTGCCCCACCTGACAGGGTGGGTCTCCCTTTTATACCCTGTAGAAAAAACCTGTCACATGACATCTACTGGCGGGAAAATGACATCACTCCACCATTACCTCATGTCCAGAATAACTTCAACCCCAGTCACGTGACAAGGGTACCACCGTCACGTGTCACGGGTACGTAACACCTCCCTCCAAAAAAAACATTTTTGGTCTGACAAGAACAAAAATTTTTAACAATTACTTACAAGAAAAACAAATGTATAAATTATATAACATACACAACATACAATACAGTAGGAGTGTTACAATAAAAAAAACCACTCCAAAAAAAAAACATTACATTGTACATTCAACATCAAGATAGACAATCAGCAACCACATTATCTTTACCTTTAATATGAGTTATCACAATATTGTACTCTTGTAACCTCAAACTCCAATTTAACAATCTTCTGTTTTTGTTTTTCATCTTACTCAGAAAAACTAACGGATTATGATCAGTGTAAACAATAAGTGGTTTTTGAGTTGTACCAACATATACCTCAAAATATTCCAAAGCCAAAACAAGAGATAACAATTCTTTCTCTATTGTTGAATAGTTTCTTTGATGCTTATTAAATTTCTTAGAAAAGTAAGCTACTGGATGATCAACCTCATCACCCTCATTCCTTTGCATCAGTACTGCTCCCGCAGCTTCATCACTAGCATCCACAGCTAATGAAAAAGGTTTTTCAAAGTCAGGTGCCTTAAGCACAGGTTGTTCACATATCATTGTTTTCAATTTTTCAAATGCTTCCTGACAAAACACTGTCCACACAAACTTTACATTCTTCTGCAGAAGGTTAGTTAATGGAAGGGCAACATTAGCAAAATTCTTACAAAATTTTCGATAATATCCTACCATTCCCAAAAATCTTCTGAGAGTTTTTTTCCCCGTCGGAGTGGGAATCTCTAAAATTGCCTGAACTTTTGCCTGAACAGGAGCTACCTTACCTTGACCTACAACATAACCAAGGTAAGTCACAGTAGCATGTCCAAATTCACTCTTGGCTAAATTAATAGTCAAGTTAGCTTTTGAAAGCTTTTCAAACAATTTCTCCACCGCAATAATGTGTGCTTCCCAAGTATCATTTCCTGTCACTAAATCATCAATATAAGCATCAGTATCTTTCAAACCCTGAATCACAGAATTAATCATCCTCTGAAAAGTACCTGGGGCATTCTTCATCCCAAATGGAAGAACATTATACTCATATAACCCAGATGGAGTTACAAATGCAGAAATCTCTCTACCTCTGTCCGTTAATGGAACACACCAATACCCTTTCAATAAATCAATCTTTGTAAGGAACTTTGCTTTCCCAACTTTATCTACACAATCATCTACTCTAGGAATTGGATATGCATCTGTTTTCGTTACAGCATTCACCTTTCTATAGTCCGTACAAAACCTAATACTACCATCAGGTTTTGGCACCATAACACATGGCGAACTCCAATTCGAGTTAGAATGTCTAATAATATCATTCTCTAACATGTATTCAATTTCCTTCTCAGCAAGTTCACATTTTCCCATGTTCATCCTATATGGATGTTGTTTAATAGGTTTGGCATCTCCAACATCTACATCATGTGAAGCTATAGTAGTCCTTCTCGGAACATCTGGAAACAAATCCTTATACTTAAAAATCAATTCCTTCATCTGTTGTTTCTGCTCTAGCTGTAAATGTGCTAATTTCTCATCCATATTTTCCAAAATGATCGAATTAGGTAACCTAACAGAAACAATGTTAGATTTAGAATGAAAGTCAGATGAATCATCTATCATGTTCCCAGTTAAATCCAACTCATTCTCACTAACCACAACAGTCACAGTATCAGATTGTTTCTCAAAATATGGTTTAATCATATTTATGTGGCAAAGTTGTGTTGACCTTCTACGATCTGGAGTTTTTATTATATAATCCACATCATTAACTCTAGACACAATTTCATAAGGTCCATGAAATCTAGCTTGTAAAGGATTTGTCTGCACTGGGAAAAGAACCAACACCTTATCTCCAGGCTTAAACATCCTCATCCTAGCTTCCTTATCATACCAAGTTTTCATTTTCTCCTGAGCCAACTTTAAATTTTCCTTGGCTAAGCTACAAGCTCTATGTAACCTGTCCTTAAATTTCAAAACATAGTCCAACAAATTAGTATGCACTTCCTTACTAATCCATTGTTCCTTCAATAAAGCTAAAGGTCCTCTAACTCTATGCCCAAACACAAGTTCAAATGGACTAAAACCTAAAGATTCCTGTACCGATTCCCTTACTGCAAATAAAAGTAAGTTTATACTCTCATCCCAGTCACCTTCATTCTCCACACAATATGTCCTAATCATATTCTTGAGAGTAGAATGAAACCTCTCCAAGGCACCTTGCGATTCTGGATGGTATGCAGACGAAGTAATTTGCTTAGCTCCCAATTTATAAACTATCTGTTGAAACAATCCAGACATAAAATTACTACCTTGATCAGTTTGTATTTCCTTAGGCAATCCAAAATAAGTAAAGAATTTTATAAGAGCCTTCGTCACAGTTTTAGCTTTTATATTCCTAAGTGGTACTGCCTCTGGAAACCTAGACGAAGTACACATGATAGTCAACAAATACTGATAACCAGTTTTTGTCTTTGGTAATGGACCAACACAATCTACAATAACTTTAGAAAACGGTTCACCGAATGCTGGAATAGGTTGTAATGGAGCTACTGGTGTAACCTGATTTGGTTTACCCACAATTTGACAAGTATGGCACGTCTTACAAAACATCACCACATCTTTTCTTAGACCAGGCCAGTAAAAATGTTTTAAAATCTTGTCCACAGTTTTCCTTACCCCTTGATGTCCACCTAAAGGCACACTATGAGCTAAAGTCAAAATCTCATTCCGATAAACTTTAGGAACAACCACCTGATAAACAACATTCCATTCCTCACTTGCAGGAATTGTAGGCGACCTCCACTTCCTCATCAACACTCCTTTTTCCAAGTAATATCCTACTGACACCTTCTTAATTTCACTACCTAGTAAAGCTTGTTCCCTTAATTTTACAATCTCAGGATCTCTATTCTGCTCTGCTATCATCTCCTTCCGAGACAGAGATAAATCTTCATAGTCAGACTTACTCCCAGAACCTTGTTCAAACAACGAAGGTAAGAAAGTCTCTGACACATCCTCAAAACTCACATCCTGAGTTGAACAGTCATGAGTAACAACCTCATTCTGCACATCAATTTTTTTAGCCATAGCTCTAGTCACAACACAAGAAGAATCTGTGTTAGAATTCACCTCTGGTTCCTTTGACTCCATTGTCAAATGCACTTCAGGAAAAACTTGTCCACCTGCCAAGTCATTACCTAACAATAAAGAAATACCCTTCACAGGTAAGCTATGCTGTAATCCTACCTTAACAAATCCTGTAACTAACCCTGACTTTAAATTTACTTCATGTAAATGTACAGGCATAAAATCACTTCCAACACCTCTTATGTAATTTACCTCACCAGTATCACTCTCTTCATTAAACTTCAACACACTATCTAACATCAGTGATTGAGAAGCTCCAGTATCCCTAAGAATTTTTATTGGCACCAGAGTAGATCCTTCTTTCAAGGATACAAACCCTTCAGTTATAAAATGATCATATCCCTTTCTAACTTTGTCAGACTCTAACAAATCCTCATTTGTGTTTACCAAACCCTGTAACTTTACAGGTGCTTTAGTATGTTGCACACAAGCATCCGGAACTGCTTCCTTCTCTTTCTTTTTCAATTTGAAACAGTTAGCTATTACATGGCCAGGCTTCTTACAATAGTTACAAATAAGACCAAACTGTCTTTCCTTCACAGGTTTTCCTTCCTCCTTACCTCTCTCATTAACCTCTAATTTAATTTCTAATTTACCTTGAGTCTCCATATTATTTCTCCTCTTAAAAATTCTACCCTGAGGAAATTTATTCTTATGGATTAAAACATACTCATCAGCTAATCTAGCACAGTCCTGCAATTTATCAGTATCCCTCTCATTTAAGTAGGTCCTTACTTCAACAGGAATGCTTCTTTTAAATTCCTCCATCAAAATCAGCTCTCTCAATGTATCATAGTCCTCATTTACATTTTTAGAAGAAACCCATCTCTCAAAACACATAGCTTTATCATAGGCAAATTCCACATAAGTCTTTTCCACAGACTTTTTCAAACTCCTGAATCTTTCCCTATACGCTTCTGGGACCAATTCATACGATTTGAGAATATTTTCTTTCACAATATCATAATCTAATGCTTGCGCAGCAGTTAAAGCTGTGTAAACCTGTTGTGCCTTGCCTTTGATTACACTCTGTAATAACACTGACCATTTATCTTTCGGCCACTCTGACATCCGAGCAATAGTTTCAAAATGTTGAAAATATCTCTCCACTTCTGTTTCACTAAATGGAGGGACCAATTTAATTTCTTGGCTAACAACAAACGGTTTTTTAGAATCAGCAGACTGTTCTACAGACCTTAATTTCGCCATTGCATATTCAAAATCTCTTTGCTTTTGCTCAGCTTCCAATTTACACCTTTCTAACATCATTTGTTCAATTTGCAACTGCATCTCCAGATTACTTATTGGAAACGATTCTAAAATCGATTCTTCAAAAGCACCCGAAGCCACATAGTGAGACGCGATTTTTCTCTGTATTACAGCTTTTGATGTAGTCGACAAAATCCCTTTAAGATGCAACCGACTAGCAATTTCAGAGACTTCAGTTTTTTTCGCCTTCGCTAACAAATCCGCGACTGGCGAATCCAGAAACTCATCAATATTCATCGTTGCCGAATACCACTCACAAGCCAAACAAACAAAAAAAAATCGAGCAATCCCCGTTACCAAAACACCGATTCAAAATTCAAAAAGCCTATTAAACTCAAACAATTCAATTCCGGACGTAGCCCCCATATTTATGTTACGTATTCAGGCAACAATAATTATAGATGAGTTAGACGAAGGGTTTTTATAACAAATAACACGTTTATTAAACACTAATAACAAACCCCCTTCAAAAGTAAACAACCCAAACAATGATCCGAGCTCAGCTGCTCAAACAGTCCTTAATAGCGTTGCAGTCCCAAACAGTCTTTAAAGCAGTATTGAAAAGAACTCAGTTCTTTAAAGCGATATGCCGAACAGTTCAAAAGCTCACGGTACTTTTAAAAGGAGAGACTTTTTAAAACGAGGTAAATTCTCTTCCATGTCGATGTCCTTCGATTCCCAGCGTCGAACTCCCACATCGAATTTTATTAAATATAACAACTTAAAGTGACTGACCTTCCTTCCACAATATTCTCAATCTCCTGCTTTTTCCAGCGGAGACTATCGTGAGAATAGTAAACGAAATCCTTCCGAATGAGGATCACACAAGGTCGAAGTCAATCCATCGAAAATCGATTTTCCTCGATCTCCATTTTCCAAACTTCACTCTCCCTTAGCAAAGAAACCGTTGGCTCTGACCTTTTAAACTTTAGGCATTATATAAAACTTCATTTTTTAACTAAACTGCGTCATCACATTAAATCACACAGTAACATGAAGTCATCTTGGCAAATCCAGCCACGAACTGCCCCACCTGACAGGGTGGGTCTCCCTTTTATACCCTGTAGAAAAAACCTGTGACATGACCTCTACTGGCGGGAAAATGACATTACTCCACCATTACCTCATGTCCAGAATAACTTCAACCCCAGTCACGTGACAAGGGTACCACCGTCACGTGTCACGGGTACGTAACAACTGTGAATATTGTAATCATGATCTTTGGCGAGTTAATTTCTATTTTATGTCAAAAATTTTCAATTTCATCTATGGCAAAATGTGTGCCATTGGCTGATCAACGTACCTATCAACTTAAGCCTTCAGTTTGTCAACAGCTGCTGAAGCTGTGGTTGAATTAAAGTAGTCGATTTCCAGGAAGTATCAATTGTCCCCAGCTTTTTTGTAGTCTCAGCCATGGAGGGAACACTCATTCAGGCACCATCAGACACCCTCTTGCCGAGCACTTGGTTCCTTGCCTCCTGAACTCTCAGCATATCACACCTTTCGTTTGAAGATTTTAACTTCTCCATTCATTCCTGGTCATTTCAGAATCTGACAAAATTTCCTCAAATGTACTCTCCAGTTATGTGTGCTTCGGCATTTCTCTCTTCTTGGTGATGACGCTGGCTCATTTTCAGCTCTAAAGCGTAATCCGTCAGAGTTGCTGAGCTCATCTCATATGTGCAAGTGTGAGTCAGGACTGTTTCACTGGCCATCCACTTGTAATGGCTACAAGCTATTCTTCCAGCTGTCCATCAAGCGATAGGCTTTGCTAAACTCCATAACTGATTCTGCAGATCCTTTTGCTCTGTTTCTGTGTGTCCAGAATTTGTCTCTCCTGCAGGAAAACACTCACGCTGTCATGCATCTGTAATATGCCTCTTACTGCCAGGATGGTGGACAATCCGTGAGTACGTCTGCAAGCTCTCAGTCAGCTGCTATAGGCTCTTGGGGGCTTACTGGAACTCTTCATTACAAACACTTCAGGGGGTTTGGAATCAATTTGCATACGTACATATCTCCCATATTAGCACTGCAACATCTCAAGGCCAAAAGTCACAGCCAATAGCTCCTTTGTGATTTGAGCTTAGCATGTCTTAGTCTGTCAGGGCTCTGTTTGTGCACAATATTGGTTGGATGCCTTGCATGAAAGCTGCTCCAGGATCCTTTGCTGAGGCTGATTATCGCATCAGCTCTTCTTCGTCATTGAATCAGAGCAGTTGTACACTTAGCTGTAATTTGTTGACGGTGTACCTGTGGATATGCTTCAGACAGCATCCAATATTTCACCATGGGATGAAGAATTCCATTAAGCCTGAAATAGATAATAGCAATTGAGTCAGTGTTTACAGATTGCCCATCATACCAGTTATAAAATGCCCAGCATCACGTGTATCTTCCTCCAAGAGAGACGAAATGTTAACACAAAAGTAATCTCTCTTTGCTCAGTGATTCAGATGGGGAAGGAATTTGCTTCAATAGAGTCACCAGGATGAACTGCAGAGCTACTAGATCTTTAACCCACCACCTTGTTGTGTATTTATTATTTCAGTAATATTTGAGTAATCTTGTAAATATGTTGTTGATTATGCATTCTTGTCTGTTTAAATAATTCATTACAGGTTCTATACAAAATTAAGTGAATTGCATGCGTCACAACAGTACCAGTGATAATTGTGCACTTCACTTAAAGTAAAAAAAATGAAGTTAATCTCATATCAGACTCATTTGTTTTCTTCTGATTAGTTTTATGTTTTGGAGTAACAAACCATAATAGTAGTGATGAGGTATTTTAAAAACAAACCAGGGATGAATATCTACCTGTGGAAAGGCAGCAAGGTGTTGAAGTTAACAAAAAAGCAAGCTCAGCATGAGTTCTTCAAAAGGGAAGATACAGTTAATTCTAAAAAAAAGGCAGAAAACTGAAGAATTTACGGGTTGTTAAACAGTGAGTACTAGGTGACAATAATCATTAAGAAAAGAACAGAAATGGCTGGCTGCTTCAGAAAGATTGACGTGCTTGACTACACAACAGATAACTGGATTTTATATACAGAATGGATTGGGCAGTATTTTAAAGCAAAGGAAATAGCCAGTGAGAAGTGAGTGCCAGTTTTGCTGAGTACATTGGATTTAAAGGTGTACAGTTTGCTTAAGAGTTTGACTGCTCCAACCAAGTCACCAGAAATGAGCTTTGCTGATATTGTGAAAGTATCCAGGAACATTTAGAACTGAAACCATTGTTGATTGCAGAATACTTTAGGTTTCATAAGGGAAATCAAAAGGCAGGGCAGTCCATTTTAGCATATGTAGCTGAATTGAAGAGATTGACCGGGCATTGCTAGTTTGGTAATGGGCTTAATGATGCACTGAGAGATTGCTTAGTTTGTGGAATCTTACAACAAAACATTCAAAAGCAGCTTCCAACAGAAGCATTTAAAAGAGCAGTTGAAATTGCAATATCAATAGAAACACTAGCCAGAGACACAACTGATTTGCAGTCAGGAATGAAAGTGAGTGTGAACAAAATTGTAACATCTAAACAGAGATCTGCCTGGCCGAACAAATTGGTTAATGTTGTGGCAGGAGTTCACATACACCAGACCAATACAGGGTTAAAGGTGAAACTTGCATAAGATGCAACAAAGTAGGATACGTAAAAGAGCATGTTGGACAGACAAAACTGAATGGGCTGCAAAGAGAAGAGAAAAAGCTAAATCATCAAGTTGCAGTTTCAAAAACAGTATGGATCTACATGCTGTTAATGAAAAATCTGATAATGATGAAAGTGATAGAGGACTGAGTAGCCTTTAGATTTATAGTGTGAAACTAGCAAAAGACAGCAATATATCTTACAGTAGATGTGAACAGAAAATTATTTAAAATGGAATTGGACATAGGTTCCACTATCTCAGTCATTCCACAAAATGAATTTGAATGGCACTTCAAAGATATTAAACTGAAGTTTGCTAATATCCAACTGAGAACATACTGAAGATCTGATAAATCCTGTGGGAATGAAATTCATGACAGTGAAGTACAACAGCCAAGAGACCACATTGTGCATGTATGTGGCAAAATCGGAAGAATCATCATTGTGGAGGCATGATCGGCAGAGACAACTACAAATTGATTGGCGATCCATCCACAATTTGTATGCCACATCGCCTGTAACAGAGACCATAAGATCACAAGAGACAGGAGCAGAATTAAGCTATTCAGCCCACCGAGTCTGTTCTGCCATTTGATCATGGCTGATCCATTTCCCTTTCAACCCCATTCTCCTACCTTCTCCCTGTAACTTTTCACACCCTGATTTATCAAGAATCTATCAACCTCCACCCTAAATATAGCCAATGACCTGGCCTCCATAGACACTTGTGGCATTGAATTCCACAGATTCTCCACTCTCTGGCTAAAGAAATTCTTCTTCATCTCCATTGTAAATGGACATCTCTGTATTCTGAGGTTGTGCCCTCTGATCCTAGTCTCTCCCAGTATAATCTCCTCATCACTTTAATTTAGGCCTTTCTATGAGATCACACCTCACTCTTCTAAATTCCAGTGAGTACAGGTTTAGAGCATCAATTGCTCCTCATAAGAATGTCTTTCATTCCCAGAATCATTTCCTTGAACCTCCTTTGAACCTTTCCCCAATGTCCACACATTCTTAGGTAACAGGCCCAGAACTGCTCACAATAGCCCGAGTGCCATCAGACCAATGCCTTATAAAGCCTCAGCATTACATCCTTGCGTTTTGGATGCTGTAGGTGGGGATGACCTACCAGGGACAAGTTGCAGTGGTTGCATCTCTGGCACCGAGAATGGACTCTCAGCTCAGAAGGGAAGGAGGGAAAAGAGGAGAGCAGTAGTGATAGGGGATTCGATAGTTAGGGGGACAGATAGGAGGTTCTGTGGAAGAGATTGAGAATCCGGGATAGGAGAAGGTGGGAGTGGAGGATGCTATCACGTATTTGCTGCACAAATCACTCTCTCACCTAGAGGGGGTCAGTTGTGCTGTGAGGATTACATTCCTTGACTTCTCTAGTGCCTTTAACACCATCCAGCCCAAGATCTTAAGGCACAAACTAACGGAGATGGGAGTAGACTCTCACATGGTGGATTGGATAGTGGACTACTTGACAGATAGACCTCAGTATGTGCGGTTGGGAGACTGTAGGTCTGACACGGTGGTCAGCAGCACAGGAGCGCCGCAGGGAACCGTACTCTCTCCGGGCCTGTTCACCCTGTACACATCAGACTTCCAATATAACTCGGAGTCCTGCCATGTGCAGAAGTTCGCTGATGACACGGCCATAGTGGGGTGTGTCAGGAATGGACAGGAGGAGGAGTATAGGAAACTGATACAGGACTTTGTGATATGGTGCAACTCAAACTACCTGCGTCTCAATATCACCAAGACCAAGGAGATGGTGGTGGACTTTAGGAGATCTAGGCCTCATATGGAGCCAGTGATCATTAATGGAGAATGTGTGGAGCAGGTTAAGACCTACAAGTATCTGGGAGTACAGTTAGACGAGAAGCTAGACTGGACTGCCAACACAGATGCCTTGTGCAGGAAGGCACAGAGTCGACTGTACTTCCTAAGAAGGTTGGCGTCATTCAATGTCTGTAGTGAGATGCTGAAGATGTTCTATAGGTCAGTTGTGGAGAGCGCCCTCTTCTTTGTGGTGGCGTGTTGGGGAGGAAGTATTAAGAAGAGGGACGCCTCACATCTTAATAAGCTGGTAAGGAAGGCGGGCTCTGTCGTGGGCAAAGTACTGGAGGGTTTAACATCGGTAGCTGAGCGAAGGGCGCTGAGTAGGCTACGGTCAATTATGGATAACTCTGAACATCCTCTACATAGCACCATCCAGAGACAGAGAAGCAGTTTCAGCGACAGGTTACTATCGATGCAATGCTCCTCAGACAGGATGAAGAGGTCAATACTCCCCAATGCCATTAGGCTTTACAATTCTACCGCCAGGACTTAAGAACTTTTTAAAAGCTATTATTAATGCTTTTTGAGATAGTGATTTAGATGTATATCATATTTTTTACTGAGTTAAGTATTGTATGTAATTAGTTTTGCTACAACAAGTGTATGGGACATTGGAAAAAAGTTGAATTTCCCCATGGGGATGAATAAAGTATCTATCTATCTATCTATCTATCTAGTCTGTTGCCTCCCTGGTGCCAGGGTCCACGATATCTTGGATCGAGTTCTCAGTATTCTCAAGAGGGATGGTGAGCAGCCAGATGTCGTGGTCCATGTAGGGACCAATGATGTGGGTAGGAAGAGTGAGGAGGTTCTGAAAGGTGAGTTTAGGGAGCTAGGTGCCAAGTTAAAGGACAGGACCTTCAGGATAGCAATAACATGCAGGTGGGTTTAGAAATAGTAAGATAGTGCAGATCTACACGTGGCTGAAGACATGGTGCAGGAGGGAGGGCTTCAGATTTATAGATAATTGGGCAGTTTTCCAGGGAAGGTGTGACCTGTTCCAGTCGGATGGTTTACATCTGAATTGGAGGGGGACAAATATTCTTGCAGGTAGGTTTGCTAGAGAGGCTCCAGTGGATTTAAACTAGATACGAGGGGGGAGGGGAACCAGAGTGTAGGAACAGATGTATGGGAGAAGGAAGAAAAAGAAGACAGTAAAGTTCTTTGTACTGTTAGAGATAAACAGAGAGGAAGAGGTGGAGAATTTCTTAAATGCATTTATTTTATGTTGTAGCTATTAGTGAAACATCGTTGCAGGAGGGGTGTGATTGGCAACTAAATATCCCTGGATTTCGTTGCTTCAGGTGTGTTAGAATCAGAGGGGCAAGGGGGGAAGGTGTTGCATTGCTTGTCAGTGAAAATATTAGAGCAGTGCTTTGGCGGGATAGATTAGAGGGCTCGTATGGGTGGAATTTAGATAAGTTAGATATGGCCCTTGTGGCTAAAGGGATCGGGGGTATGGAGAGAAAGCAGGTACAGGGTTCTGAGTTGGATGATCAGCCATGATCATACTGAATGGCAGTGCAGGCTCGAAGGGCCGAATGGCCTACTCCTGCACCTATTTTCTATGTTTCTATGAATTGAGGAATGGGAAAGGTGTAGTAACACTTATAGGGGTGTATTATAAACCACCTAATGGGGAGCGAGAATTGGAGGAGCAAATTTGCAAGGAGATAGCAGATATTTGTAGTAAGCACAGGGTTGTGATTGTGGGAGATTTTAATTTTCCACACATAGATTGGGACGCCTATTCTGTAAAAGGGCTGGATGGTTTGGAGTTTGTAAAATGTGTGCAGGATAGTTTTTTGCAGCAATACATAGAGGTACCAGCTAGAGAAGGGGCAGTGTTGGATCTCCTGTTAGGGAATGAGATAGGTCAGGTGACAGACGTATGTGATGGGGAGCACTTCGGGTTCAGTGATCACAATACCATTAGTTTCAATATAATTATGGAGAAGGATAGGACTGGGCCCAGGGTTAAGATTTTTGATTGGAGAAAGGCTAACTTTGAGGAGATGCAAAAGGATTTAGAAGGAGTGGATTGGGACAATTTGTTTTATAGGAAGGATGTAATAGAGAAATTGAGGTAATTTAAAGGTGAAATTTTGAGGGTACAGAATCTTTATGTTCCTGTTAGGTTGAAAGGAAAGGTTAAAAGTTTGAGAGAACCATGGTTTTCAAGGGATATTAGAAACTTGGTTAGGAAAAAGAGAGATATCTACAATAAATATAGGCAGCATGGAGTAAATGAGGTGCTCGAGGAATATAAAGAATGTAAGAAGAATCTTAATAAAGAAATTAGAAAACCTAAAAGAAGATACGAGGTTGCTTTGGCAAGTAAGGTGAAAATAAATCCAAAGGGTTTCTACAGTTATATTAATAGCAAAAGGATAGTGAGGGATAAAATTGGTCCCTTAGAGAATCAGAGTGGACAGCTATGTGTGGAGCCAAAAGAGATGGGGGAGATTTTGAACAATTTCTTTTCTTCGGTATTCACTAAGGAGAAGGATATTGAATTGTGTAAGGTAAGGGAAACAAGTAGGGAAGTTATGGAAACTATGATGATTAAAGAGGAGGAAGTACTGGCACTTTTAAGGAATATAAAGTGGATAAATCGCCAGATCCTGACAGGATATTCCCTAGGACCTTGACGGAAGTTAGTGTAGAAATAGCAGGGGCTCTGACAGAAATATTTCAAATGTCATTAGAAACGAGGATGGTGCCGGAGGATTGGCATATTGCTCATATGGTTCCATTGTTTAAAAAGGGTTCTAAAAGTAAACCTAGCAATTATAGGCCTGTAAGTTTGACATCAGTGGTGGGTAAATTAATGGAAAGTATTCTTAGAGATGGTATGTATAATTATCTGGATAGACAGGGTCTGATTAGGAATAGTCAGCATGGATTCGTGCGTGGAAGGTCATGTTTGACAAATCTTAATGAATTTTTTGAAGCGGTTACAAGGAACGTTGACGAGGGTAAAGCAGTGGATGTTGTCTATATGGACTTCAGTAAGGCCTTTGACAAGGTTCCGCATGGAAGGTTAGTTAGGAAGGTTCAATCATTAGGTAATAATATTGAAGTAGTAAAATGGATTCAACAGTGGCTGGATGGGAGATGCCAGAGAGTAGTGGTGGATAACTGTTTGTCAGGTTGGTGGCCGGTGACTAGTGGTGTGCCTCAGGGATCTGTACTGGGTCCAATGTTGTTTGTCATATACATTAATGATCTAGATGATGGGGTGGTAAATTGGATTAGTAAGTATGCAGATGATACTAAGGTAGATGGTGTTGCGGATAATGAAGTAGGTTTTCAAAGCTTGCAGAGAGATTTAGGCCAGTTAGAAGAGTGGGCTGAATGATAGCAGATGGAGTTTAATGCTGATAAGTGTGAGGTGCTACATTCTGGTAGAAATAATGCAAATAGGACATACATGGTAAATGGTAGGGCATTGAAGAATGCAGTAGAACAGAGTGATCTAGGAGTAATGGTGCATAGTTCCCTGAAGGTGGAATCTCATGTGGATAGGATGGTGAAGAAAGCTTTTGTTATGCTGGCCTTTATAAATCAGAGCATTGAGTACAGGAGTTGGGATGTAATGTTAAAATTGTACAAGGCATTGGTAAGGCCGAATTTGGAGTATTGTGTACAGTTCTGGTCTCTGAATTATAGGAAAATTTCAACAAAATAGAGAGAGTACAGAGAAGATTTACTAAAATGTTACCTGGGTTTCAGCACCTAAGCTACAGGGAAAGATTGAACAAGTTAGGTCTTTATTCGTTGGAGTGTAGAAGGTTGAGGGGGGCTTGATAGAGGTATTTAAAATAATGAGGGGGATAGATCGAGTTGACGTGGATAGACTTTTTCCATTGAGAGTAGGGGAGATTCAAACAAGAGGACATGAATTGAGAGTTACGAGGCAAAAGTTTAAGGGTAACACGAGGGGGAATTTCTTTACTCAGAGAGTGGTAGCTGTGTGGAATGAGCTTCCAGTAGAAGTGGTGGAGGCAGGTTCGGTATTGTCATTTAAAGTAAAATTGGATAGGTATATGGACAGGAAAGGAATGGAGGGTCAGTAGGACTAGGTGAGAGTAAGTGTTCGGCACGGACTAGAAGGGCTGAGATGGCCTGTTTCAGTGCTGTAATTATTATGCGGTTATATGTTCTAGTCCTTTCGAAATGAATGGTAAATGAAATGTTTGCCTTCCTCACCACTGACACAACCTATAAGTTAACCTTTAGGGAATCCTGCACGAGGACTCCCAAGTCCCTTTGCACCACAGATTTTTGAATTTTCTCCCTGTTTAGAAAATAGTCTACCCTGTTATTCCTTCTATTAAAGTGCATGATCATACACTTCTCGACTCTGTATTCAATCTGTCACTTTTTTGTCCGTTCTCCTAATAAAGCCATCAATTCCATTATCCAATTCATTTGCATACAATATAAACAGAAGCGTCCCCTACAGTGACCCTTGTGGAACACCACTAGTCATCCACAGCCATTCTGAAAAAATTCCCTTTATTCCTGCACTTTGCCTCCTGCCATTCAGAAAGTGCTCTGTCCATGCTAGTATCTTTCCTATAATACCATGGCTCTTAACTTGTTAAGCAGCTGAATGTGCGGCACCTTGTCAAAAGGACACAATATCCACTGATTCTCCTTTGTCTACCCTGCTTGTTATTTCCTCAAAGAATTCCAACAGATTTGTTAGACAAGATTTCCCCTTAAGGAAACCATGCTGACTTTGGCCTGTTTTGTCATGTATCTCCAAGTACCCTGAAAGCTCATCCTTCACAATTGGCTCCAACATCTTCCCAATCATTGAGGTCAGGCTAACTGGTTTATACTTTCCTTTCTTCTGCCTCCCTCCTTTCTTGAAGAGTGGAGTAATATTTGCAATTTTTCAGTCCTCCAGAACCCTGCCAGAACCTAGTGATTCTTGAAAGATCATTACTAATGCCTCCACAATCTCTTCAGGTACCTCTTACAGAACCTTGAGGAGTAGTCCATCTGGATCAGGTGATTTATCTACCTTCAAATCTTTTAGTCCTCAAGCACCCAGTTATAGTAACTGCATTCACTTCTGCCCCCGACACTCTGGCATACCGCTAGTGTCTTCTACAACGACGACTGATGCAAAATAGTCAACTGAAAGCAAATTAAGAAAGCTACTGGATGATGCCAAAACTGTCTCCATGCGAGGTCAGTATTGAATCCGGGCCTCTGCTCTGTGAGGCAGCAACTCTGCTCCTTATACCACTGTGCCTCCAATGTAGCATTGTACATTTTTAGCACTTTTTATTTACCTCTGGAAACTTAAAAATTTCTTAGGAGTGAGTTACATGTTTTAGCATACACTACATGGGACTACGTTCTTCCATGTCTTCTGTGTTCGATCCTCTCTACTCTCTCTTGTCCCTCTCCCTCTGCCTGGGTTCAGTGCCATGATGTTTTACACTCTTCAAACACCCCTTTAGAGATTTCACTGGCACTCTGATCATCATGTGATATTGTGAACTGACCTTGACCTGTCTCTCATACTCCTCCGCTTGCTGCTAGACTTCTTACCTCTGCATATCTGTTTGCATTTGTGACATTTATCCTCACTAGCTGAGCAAGACTCGTTCTGCTGTTCATGTCATTTCCCACAATACTTCCATGATCTACAGTGTTGCTCTTCTTTCCTTTGCTGGATATGTTTGATTGCTTTAGAAAAAAATTCTGTTGTCCGCTATCTGACCCACTAAACACACAAGATGTTGGAGGAATTCAGCAGGCCAGGCAGCATCTATGGAAAAGAATAAACAGTCAACGTTTTGGGCTGAGACCCTTCATCAGGACCCACCCTGATAAGATCTTAAGACCATAGACATAGGAGCAGAATTAGGCAATCAGCCCATCAAGTCTTCTCCACCATCCCATCATGGCTGATCCTGGATCCCACTCAACCTCATACACCTCCCTTCTCAAATCTCCTTTGATGCCCTGACCAATCAGGAAACAATCAACTTCCACCTTAAATATACACATGGAATTGGCCTCCACTGCAGTCCGTGACAGAGCATCCCGCAGATTTACTAATTTCTGACTGAAAATATTCCTCCTTGCCTCTGTTCTAAAAGATGCCCCCCTCCTCAAGTTTTGAGGCTATGCCCTCTAGTTCTGGTGCCCCATCATAGGAAACATCCTCTTCACATCCACCCTATCTAGTCCTTTCAAAATTCGATATGTTTCAATGAAATCAGCCCACATTCTTCTAAATTCCAGGGAGTACAGGCCCAAAGCCAAAACGCTCCTCATATGTTAACCCTTTCATTCCCAGAATCAACCTGTTGAACCTCCTCTGGACTCTTTTCAATGAAAACACATCCTTTCTGAGATACGGGGCCAAAAACTGTTGACGATACTCTACGTGTGGTGTGACTATTGTCTGATAATGGCTCAGCATTATCTCCTTGCTTTTATATTCTATTTCTCTTGAATTAATTGCCAACATTGCATTGCCCCATTTACCACAGACTCAACCTGCAAATTAACCTTCTGGGGGTCTTGCACGACTCCTGAGTCCCTCTGCACCTCTGATGACTGAACCTACTCCATATTTAGATAATAGTCTGTACTATTGTTCCTTTTACCAAAGTGCATTATCATATATTTCCCAACACTGTATTCCATCTGCCACTTTTTTGTCCATTCTTCCAATTTGACCAAGTCCTGCTGAAATCGCTTTGTTTCCTCAGTACTTCCTACCCCTCCATCTATCTTTGCCACAAAGACCCCGATGAAGGGTCTCAGCCTGAAACTTTGACAGTTTACTCTTTTCCATAGACGCTGCCCTGCCTGCTGAGCTCGTCCAGCATTTTGTGCGTTTTGCTTTGATTTCTGGCATCTGTAGATTTTCTCATGTTTGTGTTCTGACCCATCAGCTCGACATTAACACACATTTTCCTGGTCTAAATCAATAGATACTCATTCACTCTTGCATTTCAAAGTTTCTATTTAATCTCTTCACAGAGCAATGAATCCCTCTGATTTGCAGAGTCACAATTTGCAGCCAGTAACTTTGGTTCAATCAAATATGTGTTGAATTTCTCCCTGTTCACTGGACATCTCCTGACGTACTTGGATCTGTCAATCACTTTGTTGCATGAAGACTGCAAGAAAGTTGAAATGCTTTGACCACCTCATCCAGTGCCTCAACGGGAGTCCTGATCGTTGACTGAAGTTCTCGATCTTAGTGACATACTGAGTACAATAACATCTTCATTTTTCATTCCTGCTCATTACTAGCCATTAGAAAATCTGACCAAGAGAGAAAAAGCTTTCTCCCATTGTTTTTGCTTATTTGGTTAATTGCTTGCCGCTAAGTCCAGCTACTGAAGTGGATTTATCTGCTCCATGTTCCAACTTGTGGGTCGATAGTGTACGGCCCAATGGTAAAATCAAAGTCTGTGGTTTCCACTCACACCACCCATGCATCCAGTGCGTGCTATCTCAAAGGGCTATTTTTATCTGTTATCAACATACACAGTACCAACAGATGATCCTATAATCTGTCTCTTTAAAGCCCTATTGCCTACCTATCTCCTAATACAATTCTCATGGCATTTCTTGAGAGCAATTCAGCTTTACAAACAAAACCACAAGTAAAGTCATTATAAATATTCAGCCTCATTTGAAACACCATGTTACATAATTCCCCACTCAGTAGCTGTTCTTTGAATACGTCCCTTGTCACATTCAGTGAATTCTTCACAAATCACATAATTAGTTTATTTCTGAATTACATACAAGCTTGTAGTGTGGCCAATGAACATCTTAACAAACTCTCTGCCCAAGAAATGCTAGTTGCTTACACAATTGTTGCATAACCTTAGATTTCACCAGCATGAAACAAACTACTGGAGGAACTCAGTGGGCCAAGCAGCAAGGGATTGAAAACGATACCCGACCCACTGATTTCCTCTAACATTTTGCGTTTTCATTTGCTCTAGATTCCAGCAGTCTCTTGTCTCATTGTCTCTTGTCTAAGATATCGCTACATGGGACAACATTCCTTAAAGGTGCAAGTCAGGATCCAGATTTAAATGTTTCATTTTTAACCTTGCTTCCTTCATGCTCCATTCCTGCCTGTGTATAGGAAAATTCATATGACAGTGCAAAAGTGAGGAGACTTTCATCAGCCATTGGGAAAACAATTCTGGGCTCCATCCTTTAGATCAAAATTCGAAGTATTAAGGAAAGTGAAGTCAAGAATGATACTTTGATAAGAAATATGAATTTTTGCCAGTTTTACATCTGCATTGTTCTCTATCACACAGACAAATGTAAACATTAGCTTGATTTCCTCTCTCCAAGTGTACAGTTACTCCACAGATAAGCAAAAGACTTACAGTGTTTTCTCTTTCATTTTCACATTTTCAGCTTCTGCAGTACTTTGCTTAAGGTCAAGGAGAGATTTAAAGTAGATGTTTAAAATTATGCGGGGAAGTCTGTTTTCACTGGTGACAGGAAGAGACAGATTCAGGCTACAGAATCTGAAGGATCCAGAACTGAGAGCCTGAAACGATGAAGGAAACAGATTCAAAAGTAAATTCTGAACAGGATGTTGAATATATACTTACTGCAGAGACATTCTACAGAACTATGGAGAAAGAGATTTATTTTTGGAATCGACAGTGCTTGCTCCTGTACCTTCAAAAAAAGCACAGTGTAATCAAACCACAGTTGATTGATCCCAGAATATTATGATATGAACATAGAACGTAAACATATAATGCTACAATGCAATATGGGGGATTAACTATTTGTAACTATTTATCTATTTTAACAATTTCTTCCAAGCACAATATAGAAAGCTGCACACACAGCATAACCATAATTTTGGCAGACACCCGCAATAAAAGTCTTTTCCAAAAGACATAGGATTAGTAAAACACAAACTGTGCGTCATGAATAAAAACACGTGGAAATTTGTTTATTTGTATTAGGGGAATTAAAATTTTATTAGGAAAAAACTTCATCTGTGTCCTGTGATACGTAATCCAATACAAATGCATCTCACTAACATCCAGCTGAAATGTAATGTCAAACAGATTCCACCACAGTACACATTTCAAGCTTTTCTACATATTCTTTCATAATACTCACAAAATGTAAAGTAAGTATTTGCTTCAAAAGAATCTCTTTTAAAGAGATAAGGAACCATTTTCACAGTAACTTCACTAAATTCCTCTCTTTGTGGTACTGTCACCAGATCCAAGTACTTTTGTTTATCCAAAAACAGCAGCCCAAAAATGGCCCCTTTTAACTGGTGCTGAAAATTTGAAATCAAGACAAGAAAAATTAGAAATAATCAACAATCTCTAAACCACCCAGGCTCTTTTTCTCACTGCTGCCATTGGGAAGGAGGTACAGGAGCCTGAGATTGCATACCACCAGGTTCAGAAATAGTTGTTACCCTTCAACCATCAGGCTGCTGAATCAGCACAGATAACCACTGAAATAATTTAACAACCTATGAAATCACTTCCAAGAATTCTACAACTCATGTTTTCAGTACTATTCATTTGTTTGTTTGTCTGTTTGTTTATTTATTTGTATTTACATTTTTGTGTGTGCACAGTGATTGTCAGTTTTTGTGTGTAGTTTTTCATTTATTCTATTTCTTTGTTCCCGTGAATACCTACAAGAAAATGAATCTCAGGGTATTATACTTTGATAATAAATTAACTTTGAACACTTGTAGGTTCAAAAACAAGTTTGAAATTCTGAGGGAGGAGCCAGTCAATCTTGTTCAGTACTCTCCTACCCATCAGTTGTACTGTAATTTTCTTGTGAGGATCCACAACAGTCTTCCTTAAATAAATATAGAAAATGCAAGGTACACGCAGAAGATCAGGCAACATATGAGGAAAGGGAAACAGAATTAATATTTCAGGTCAAAACCCCTTCATAGCAACCTGATAAGCTTCAAACCCTGGACCTCTGAACTCTCTCTGCAACTGGTTGCTTTACTTCCTTATCCGGAAACCATAGTCAGTGTTGATTGGTAATAACCTCTTTCATGCACTGACAATCAACACAGGCACATCTCAAGGATGTGTGCATAACCCACTGCTTTACTCTCTCTATGACTGTGTATGAAGCCCAGCACAATTGGCATCTATTAGTTTGCAAATTACACCACTGCAGTTGGCAGAATCTCAATGACAACAAGCAGGCATACAGAAATGAAGTGTATCAGCTGGTTGAGTGGTGCTGCAACAAACTCACTCATTCTTTTTGCACAATTTGCTTATTTTGTAATTTATAGTAATTTTTATGTCTGTGCACTGTACTGCTGCTATAAAACAACAGTTTTTACAACACATAAATCAGAATTATGAACCTAACTCTGACACTGATCCTGAAGCAGCACTTGACCTGGTTGACGAGACCTGATCCAGGAAAGGTTTGAAGAATCTCCATTGACAAAAAGGCTTTGACTTCTGCTGAAGTTGTACTAGCAGACTAAACCAGCCTTCAAGGCTTTGAAATATTTTGATTGCCCACACATTCCGATGTCACTGTGGATCAAACGGAGTATTATTTTTTTTGTTTTTTAATATTTTAAACAATAGAAGGAAAACACCTTAAGCAACAAGAAATGACTTAAAACAATTTTTTTAAAGTGAGCCCAACTGGGGCAAAAATTTGTAAATGACCTTAAACTGATCCTTCCCTCTGTCTTATGCCATTCCTCTCCAGTGAAATGTGTGAAGTCACTGATTGAACCTGATACAGATTCAATAGGCAGATTTACCAGCATAACTGCTGTGAAACAAAGAAGTTTGGATCTCCAGCAGTGGAATCCATTCAGATCCGAATGTTGAAACACAATCTGATATTGCTGGGAATCAGCCATGAGGAATTTAGGACTTCTTACTTGCACCTAACTTGAGTGATTTCCTGAGTTTCCAGACATTTGTAAAGGAGAATGCCAATCATGGCAATGTGTTTTGCGTTGATGGTCTTTGACTGAAGGTAGTGGGAGAATTTTAAACATTTGCAAAGGGAGGGACGGACATTTGTTCTTAGGATACCAAAATCTGGCTTTCAGTTTCTTTACTTAACTATGGTACTTCCAAAAATGGGCAGCACC
Organism: Hemitrygon akajei; assembly: GCF_048418815.1. Classification (NCBI taxonomy): domain Eukaryota; kingdom Metazoa; phylum Chordata; class Chondrichthyes; order Myliobatiformes; family Dasyatidae; genus Hemitrygon; species Hemitrygon akajei. The sequence goes on along the minus strand of NC_133126.1, from coordinate 68,464,956 downwards.
ATCTCTTCCATGAGGGTCCATCATCATCTGCAAGTAACTGGGTCAATACTGAAAATCAAAGCCCAAAGGTTGATTGGAAGTCCAGATCAAAGCCTGAAGGTTGTTCAGCAGTTCAGAAGTCAAGGGCCAATCACTGAACCCCTGAATCTGTGAATTTCGGTGAGTTCACTGGAGAAGGTGAAGACCCGAAGTCCTCTAGTGTGTTGGTTGTTAAAGAAAACGCTGCATTCCACTGTATATTTTGATTTACATGTGCTAAGTGAATCTGAATCGGAAATGCAGATGTACCTGCTCCAGTTTTACTTTTAGGAATACCGGATAGCATTTTTGTTTTATATGTTTCATTTTTGGGTTGAATTGCAGGCAGCTGGCACAGACTTCGAGAAGAACTGTGAGGGTGAGAAGAACATGCAGAAGGTAACTAAGCTGTAATTGAAAAAGAATGTTGGGAGGTGTGCAATGGGGATGTGAGGAACTGAGCAAAGCTCCTGGAGCCTCTTCTTTCCAAGTATTTCTTCACTTCCTCACAACTATCAGCACCCACTCCTGTTAGAATGCATTTCCCTTTTAGGAATTTATAGCAGCAAATAACACATAGAGCTTATCTCAGCACATAGCATGTCAGAGAACGAAAATCACTAACAGCCATTAAAAGCAATTTATTTTATAAATTGGTTTGCACTTAAAACAGAAAACATTCTGTTTATTATGTTGTAGGTTTCTCTGAAATGAATATTTCTTCAATAACCTTAGTCAATAGAAAAACGTGCAGGCAATTTTAAAAGCAATGATGCAAATATCTGCTGGAACTTTCAGGTATTAAAATTCATTGTAATTACCACTGAGCCCTAGACCCCTTTGGTAATCACAAGTCCATAGTTTAACAGTCATGAAAAATTATAAGCATTTATTTCATTTTATTTATTAACGGCAATCATACAGTAAATTATTCAGTGAGAATCACAGGGAGCTTGTATTCTGTGTCCTGTGACAACTGGAAAGACTGTGTAACCCTTAAACTATGTATCTGGCACGTACTTCTCAAATATTTCAAATTTCAGTGATGCCAACAATTTAACCAAAACCCTTTCAAATCCTCATTTTGGAATGTATTTTTCATAGTAATTCTTATCATAGAACAAATGTGGTTGTAGCCAATGGTGCAGAAATATGGTTTACTTATACCCTTCGGGAAAAAAAAGATTCGAACTGATGTATCAATATACAGAACACAAATAAACAGAAATATGTACTTTTATCGGTACCACAAAGAAAAAGACATACCTATTCACCTGGCTAGCCAATAATGTTGAAATACATATTGCATTACATTTTATCCCTTAATCATTTTAGATCACTTTTATGTAAAAATAATTCTCTTCACCATCTTTGTTCCTTTTGTGATTCTCACCAACTGTTGAGTTTGACATCGTGAATTTAAGTTCTGGAGGAATAGTTTAATCTCTAAAATCATTTTATAGCAACTCCTTTCCAATCTGCTTAGATGAGGAGGTTGCTGTTTTAACTTAGAGTCTTAGAGTCATAGAACATTACCCCACAGAAACAGACCCTTTGGCTATTCTGGTTTGTGCCAAACTATTAATCTGTCTAGTCCCATTGACCTGCACCTAGACCATCACTCTCCATACCCCTCCCATCCACGTAACTATCCAAATTTCTTTTAAATATTGAAATTAAACCCCCATCTATCAGGGTTGGTATTGGGGCCATTTCTTTTCACATTATATATCTATGATTTGGATGACTTTTGTGGCCAAATTTAAGGACAATAATAGGTGGAGAGGCAAATAGGATTGAGGAAGCAAACAGTCTGCAGAAGGGCTTAGATTGGGAGAGTGGGCAAATAAGTGACAGATGTAATATAATGTGAGGAAGTGTATGGTCATGCACATTGGTAGAAGGAATAAAGGCATAGATTGTTTTCTAAATGGGGAGAAAATTCAGAAACCAGAAGTGGAAAGGGGCCTTAGAATCCTCGTGCAGGATTCCCTTAAGGTTAACTTACAGATTGAATTGGTAGTAAGGAAGGAAAATGCAATGTTAGCATTGATTTTGAAAGGACTAGAATATAAAAGCAAGAATGTAACACTGAGACTTGGTTAGACTGACATTGGTTAGACTGTACTTACAGTATGGTGAACAGTCTTGTGCCCTCATCTAAGAAAGGAAATCCTAGCATTGTAGAGAAGGTTCATGAGAATTATTCTTGGAGTGAAAGGGTTAATGTATGGGGAGCATTTGATTCCTTTGGGCCTGTACTCAACAGAGTTTAGAAGAAAGGGGGGAGATCTTATTGAGACCTATTAATAAGGTCTCATTTTTTGAAAGGCCTACATTGAGTGGATGTGGAGAGGATATTTCCTAGAGCGGGGAAGTGTAGGAGCAGAGGGCTCAGCCTCAGAATAGAAGAACATCCATTTGAAACAGAGGTCAGGACGTACTTCTTTAGCTAGAGGATAGTGAATCTTTGGAATTCATTGCCACAGTCGGCAGTGGAGACCAAGTCATTAGGCATACTTAAAGTGGAGATTAATAGGTTTTTGATGAATCAGGGCATCAAAGATTATGGGGAGAAAGCAGTAGAATGGAGTTAAGAGGAATAATATATCAGCCATGATGGAATGGCCGAGTGGACTCATTGGGCTGAGAGGCCTAACTCTGCTCCTACCTCTCATGGTCTTATGGTCTATAATTTGCTTTTCAAATTGGCAGGTAAACCACCAAAAATTAAACTAACCATAAAATAAGAAACACATTGTTGTGAAGTTCCTTACTTCCCACACTTCACCTCAACAAGAATGTCAACTTAGGAACAACTTTTTCCTCTGAGAACTTGGTAGAACTTTTCACATGAAACCAAATGATAACTTGATCGTTCTCAGCAGGACTGAATACATACAGAATAAAGTTGGCTTTGTGTTGCTGTAGAATGTTACAGAATCATACTTCAATTCATTTTTTGATACTATAGGAGGAGTTTTAAGTGAGTTATACTAGGAATGTGATCAGCACAATGACAGTGAAACATAAAAATGAATAATAAAAACCAAAAAATCAGCTTAAAGCATTCAGCAGAGGGAATAGTCAGAATCAGCTTTATTAGTGAGAACATTGATGTTTTACAGCTGCAGAACATTGCAAGACATAAAAATTACTATATATTACAAATATAAATAAATAATGCAGAATTCATGGGTTCATGAACAATTTAGAAATCTAATGGCTGCAGGGACAAACCATTCCTGACGCACTGAGTGTGAGTCCCTGATAGTAGACATCAGAACAGACAGACAGACAGACAGACATACTTTATTGATCCCGAGGGAAATTGGGTTACGTTACAGTCGCACCAACCAAGAATAGTGTAGAAATATAGCAATATAAAACCATAAATAATTAAATAATAATAAGTAAATTATTCCAAGTGGAAATAAGTCCAGGACCAGCCTATTGGCTCAGGGTGTCTGACACTCCAAGGGAGGAGTTGTAAAGTTTGATGGCCACAGATAGGAATGACTTCCTATGACGCTCAGTGTTGCATCTCGGTGGAATGAGTCTGGCTTAATGTACTCCTGTGCCTAACCAGTACATTATGGAGTGGATGGGAGACATTGTCCAAGATGGCATGCAACTTGGACAGCATCCCCTTTTCAGACACCACCGTCAGAGAGTCCAGTTCCACCCCCACAACATCACTGGCTTTACGAATGAGTTTGTTGATTCTGTTGGTGTCTGCTACCCTCAGCCTGCTGCCCCAACACACAACAGCAAACATGATAGCACTGGCCACCACAGCCTCGTAGAAAATCTTCAGCATCGTCCGGCAGATGTTAAAGGACCTCAGTCTCCTCAGGAAATAGAGATGGCTCTGACCCTTCTTGTAGACAGCCTCAGTGTTCTTTGACCAGTCCAGTTTATTGTCAATTCGTATCCCCAGGTATTTGTAATCCTCCACCATGTCCACACTGACCCCTTGGATGGAAACAGGGGTCACCGGTGCCTTAGCCCTCCTCAGGTCCACCACCAGCTCCTTAGTCTTTTTCACATTAAGCTGCAGATGATTCTGCTCACACCATGTGACAAAGTTTCCCACCATAGCCCTGTACTCAGCCTCATCTCCCTTGCTAATGCATCCAACTATGGCAGAATCATCAGCAAACTTCTGAAAATGGCAAGACTCTGTGCAGTAGTTGAAGAGGACATGTCTGGGATGGTGAGGGTCCTTCATGATGGATGTCCTCAGGATGTCCTCAGTGGTGGGCAGGGTTATACCCTTGCTGAAGCTCATTGTGCTTACAACTTGTTGCACCCCCTTTCAATCCTGTGTATTGAAGCCTCTATACTCAGTGGTGCACCAGTCGGAACGTGTGCATCTGTATGAATTTTCAACAGTCGTCAGTGATATACCACATCTCCTCAAACTCCAAATGAAGAAGAGCCTTCTTTACACCCAATTGTTGTAAATCTAGAAAATGTTTGGTTACATTATCATGGCAGATTTTTTATTTGGAAATTGATTGATATTCAAAATTTTATTTTGTGTAATTAATATTTTTCCTGATAGTGCTATGGTGTATTTCATTTAGTAGCTTTCTATAGAAGCAATGTGTCTTGCTGATAGCATGTTTGGGTTTTTGGTTAAAGATAAGGGGCTCAATTCAGGAATGCTGAGTCAGCCAGTCCAAATGGTGGAATTGAGAGAGCTGGGTGGAGAAAGATTTGTGATGGACACTGTTGGGGTTCATATCCTTTTTGGCAGGAGCTGCAGAGTGAATAGGTGGGAAGATGGCTGTGGATGCCGTGGGAAGGAGCATCCCCATTGCACAATGTGGTTTGTGCAGATGAATAGCTCCAAGGAGGAAGGGCCAATACTGTACTCCAGAGAGAGCGCTCGTTTGTTCAAGATGGATTTCAAGCAACATTCAGGATGTGCTGTGTGCTTTATCACAGACTCTGAGTCCAGCATGTGAGTAAAAAGCACAACTTCAAGATGAGCTACAACTTTATCTGCATATTTGGACTGGGTAACTGTAATGGGCCCTTTTATTATTTTTCCCCCTTTTCTTTTTCCTACTAATTGATAAAGCTGAAAGTTGGAAATATGGTTTCTTTATAACTTTATGCAGTGTACAATCTGTAATTTCTTGCCGACTAACAATTATGTATGGGCACTATTTACACAGCACTTGCTCAACTAGGTTTCTTTAGTCAGAACATCATGATGTTCCTGTTTGGTTGAACCTCAAATCATACCGACCCTTGATGGCTATTGTTTATGAAAGGTAACCTTTTCACTGCTGAGTCCGTGGCTGTTAGCAGGGCCAGTAACAAGCCAAACTTCCATACAATCCCTGTGAGGGGGGCTTCGATGTATTGTTTTCTATGATGGTTTTTGAATAATTAATTTAGGTTAAATCAGTTCTTCACAGTCTGACATTAAAAAAAACTGGATCTTTTGGTTTTCCACTATAACAAAAAACACAATGACACGTCCCCATTTCCAGGCAAGATGCAACACAAGCCTTTCAGCATTCAGCTCTTAGTTTGTAGCTCTGGTAGCGATCCATAAGCTATGGCACTTTAATTACTCAGTTGAGTACATTTTCAATTAATTGAGGGTTTTTACCTCTGCCCTCTTTCAGGAAGTGAGCTCCAAATTCCACCACACTTCAGGTGAATATTGTCTGCTAATCCTTCTGACAATTACCTTACATGCATGCCTTTGCATTTTCCAAGTGGCTGATTTTAGTTTATACTGTTCGCTTTTTATTTCAATGCCTTCAATTTCTACTTCATCTGTTATGTTCCACATTTAAGCTACTTAAATGTTTGCTTTTAATGATGTATTAGAATGACCAGGTTGCAATGGAGATTCCCTGTTGATTGCTTGCTGGATCATATTTGCCAGCCTCCATTTCTCTCAGGCATGCAGTAAATTTCTATCAACACACAACAGACCAAGCACATTGATTAAAAATTTCATCTTTGATAGATGCAGCTTTCAGAACGTTTTATATTTGTGGGAGGAGAAACATTAACACTCTGTTTGTAAACTAGAAACCCTGCTGCAGCGAATATTCTAATCTCAAGATCCAGAAATTACACAAAAATTTCTAATTGAGTAATTAGATTCAAATCAGTAATTAGACCCACATTGTGACAGCACCAGTGGTATCAGAAATATGTGAAATTGCTACCATGGCACAGAGCCAAGTAATTATGGAAATACTTAAAGAAGCGTAACATAAGTCTACCTTCCTTAAATAGTTTCTGCACCTAAAAAGCACACTCATATTGAAGGGAAATCTGCTATATAATTAAACCCAAGCTTTTTGCTGAATGAGTGTTACTACAGAACTACAATTATGTCATGCAGTTTAGATGGAAAGCAAATTAGAAAATCGGAGTTATAGCAAGATGCATGATGGAAACTAGCCTTTCAGCCCATCGAGTCCATACTGACAACAAACATCCATTTTAACATTAACACAACCCAAGCATATTTTATTCTTCTCACATTCTCAAGAACTTCCCCCCAGATGCTACACTCAAAGATTCAATCCATCGGGACTCATGATGAAGTGTTGATGAAGGGTCTCGGCCCAAGATGTCAACTGTTAATTTCCCTCTATAGATATTGCTTGATCTGCTGTGTTTGTCTGGGTACTTAAGACTAATATCATGCTACCTATTTCCTACTAATGGCTACTTCATTTTGGTACAGAGTGGGGAATGTATAGATCACATGGCAAAAAAAATCACAGGTTGTGTGAGGCAAGCAGCACGTAGCAGAGAGCCCTCTGCCTGTCTGTGTGAACCTTTGGGTAAGACATGAAATCACAAAGGCATGCCTCGCAGCTGAATAATAGCTCCTGACGGGACTTCACTTTAAACAAACAACTGCTTTTGTACACAGATCCAAGTTGCAGGGGTCCGTGATCAGTCTGCCATGAATTCTTGCCATGGCTTTGCCGAATATATGTGTCTGTCCTGTGGTGCAGCAATCCTGGAAGGAATCCAACATTATGTAAAATTGTCAATTATGTGCAACAGCGTGATAAAAATCAGGTCCTGTTGTTAACACAAATGGAAGGCTTGTCCCAGCAATTGCCGATGATGAAGTTATGTGCACCTGGCAAGCCTGATACCATGGAACTATGCCAAAGCCATATATCTGAGTTATAGCAGCTGTGAGACAGATGGGTTGTCTTCTTTTCTGTCCATTCAATAATTATTTCCCCTCACAAGCATTACCTCATAAAGCACTATGAACATAGTCAAAACACCTCACAAGGAAAATTTAAACTATAACCACAGCAAAGAAGGCATCAGTTTGGATCAGCTAAGATTACTAAAAAAACTCAGCCAAAGAGCTGGGGTTAAGAAGGGTCTGAATGAGCTTCAGAGAGGGGAAAAGAATTTAGTAAGGTTATCATAAACATAAGAGATCGTGCAGATGTTGGAAATCCACAGTAACACATGCAAAATACTGGAGGATCTCAGCAGGTCAGGCACCATCTATGGGGGGGAATAAACAATTGCTGTTTCAGGTCAATACCCTTCATCAAATCTAATGATAAACATCCTGCTGAAGGGGCTTAGCCTGAAACGTAAATGGTTTATTCCTCTCCATCAATGGTGCCTGACCTGCTAAGTTCCTCCAGTAATTTGTGTGTGTTACTTAGTGAGAGAATTCCTGGGGTGTTCGTGGAATGGGTAGGGTGGAGAGAAACAGGAGTGGCTAAAGTCAGGTATCCATCTCAAAATTAGCTCAACTTGTTTACTTCTCCCCTCTTTGGTTTAAATTTCCAGCATCTGCAGTTTTCGTTTTATCTTTAATCTATCCTTCATTGTATCCTGGACCTTAGTCCAAGGAAGAGTATTTCCTTATATTAATTTTACTAAGTTACTGACATTTTAATTTTCTTTTTCTTTTGACCTTTTGTCCCAGCTCTGAACTATGAATTACAACAAGAATAAGCTTTTATTTGTGGCCCTGCCATTTCCTCATTATCCACTCCAGATGTGAGCAAATCCACCCTTGACTTGCTCACATTTACTGTTCCTTTGCTTTTTTAAAGATTTCTAGAAATGTTTGCTGGACATGTTAACATTCAGATTGAGTAAACAGTATTTTATACTCTGTAGAGATTGGAAACATGAAAGTGTTTTGTTGTCATTCACTCTTGCATGGCTTGACAGGATACATGTAATTTAACTAAGTTCAATGCCTAAAACCAGGGGTCACCGTCTCAGAAATAGAGGGCAGCCATTCACAACTGAGTTGAGAAGAGGGTAGTAGTTCTTCGGAATTCATTGCCAAGATAGCTATAGAATTCATTCAAGACACACTACTGGATATCAAGGGAATCAGATGATGTGGGGACATGCCAGGATGGTGTTTTGCTTCCCAGGTGTCAGGGTCAAGGATGTCTCAGAGAAGCTGCAGAACATTCTCTGCAGACAGTGGTCATGTTTCAAATTGGCACTAATGACATGGGTAGAAAGGGAAATGAGTCCTTTGTAATGAGTGTAGGGAGTTAGGAAAGAGGCTGAAAAGGTACTAATCGCTGGATTACTCCCAGTGTCACATGCTAATCAAGGCAGAGATAGAAAAACAGATTAGATAAATGTGTGGCTGAGGAACTGATGCAGAGTGGCAGGGCTTCAGGTTCTTGTATAATTGGAACGTCTTCTGGGGAAGAGGTGACCTGTACAAGAGGGGTGGGTACTCTTTAACAGGAAGGGAGCCAATATCCTGGCTGGGAGGCTCACTGATGCTACTCAGGAGGGTTTAAACCAGTCTGCCAGGGGGATGGGATCCAGAGCACCAGATCAGAAAGTGCGAGGAATGAGAGGAAGAATGTCATGACCATTAAGAACAAGGAGGATCAAGATAATAGACACAATGGGATGGATGGTTTGAAGTTTGTGTATTTTAATGCTAGGAGTATTATGGGTAAGGGTGATGACGTTAAAGCATGGATTAATACGTGGAACTATGGTGGTGTTGGCATAACAGAGACTTGATTGAGAGAGCAATAAGACAGTGACAGTGGGAACAGAAAATTCTACAAAAAATAGTTGTTCCTCTCTGCACCCTGTGGTGCTAGCAACTCGACATTGTAAAAACAAGTGCTAAAGAAATGGCAGGAGAAACAAAAAATAGTGGTTGAATGAAAAATCCTACAAAAAGTATTGGATATGACCCAGTCCATTATGGATAGAGTTCTCCCCACCATTAAGCATTTCTACATGGAGTGCTATTTGCAGGAAAGTAGCATCCATCATCAAGGAGTCCCAACACCCAGGGCATGCTCTCTTCTTCCTGCTGCCATTAGGAAGAAGGTACAGGGGCCACATGATCCACACCACCAGGTTCAGGAACGATTATTACCCCTCAACCATCAGGCTCTTGAAACAATGGACATAACCTCACTCAACCTTACTTGCCACATCACTGAACTATTCTCACAATCTATGGACACATTTTCAAGTACTCTTCATCTCATGTTCTCAGTATTTAGTGTTTATTTATTTATCATTATATTTTTCTTTTGTATTTGCACAGTTTGTTGACTTTTGCACGTTGGTTGTTTGTCCGTCTTTTTGGGAGCAGTCTTTCACTGCTTCTATTATGTCCCTTGGATTTAATGAGTATGCCCACAAGAAAACGAATCTCAGAGTTGTAAGTGTGTACTTTGATAATAAATTTACTTTGAATTTTGATTGTTTGCTTATGTTCCAGAATTTTGATGTTTTAGAATAGAGTTGTGCTAATAATTAGACACTGTATCACAGCTGGGGACAGAATGGAGGGCTCATCCAATGAGTCTGTTGGGTAGAACTCAAAACAAGAAAGATTCAATCACTCTGATGGGATTACAGTACAGATCCCCTAATGGCCACTGGGACGTTAAGGTGTAGATATGCAGGCAGATTCAGGAGCAAAGAAATTTCTGGAGAGAATTCTTAAGACCATAAGTCCAGAATTAGGCCAATTGGCCCATCATGCCTGCTCCACCATTTCCTCATAGCTGATCCATTTTCCCTCTCAGCCCCAATCTCCTGCCTTCCCCCCGCCCCCATATCCCGTCATGCCCTGACTAATTAAGAATCTGTCAACCACTGCTTTAAATATACATGAAGACTTGACTCCACAGCTGCCTGTGGAAATAAATTCTTTAACTTCGCCACTCTTCATCTTCATTCTAAATGGACGTCCTTCTGTCCTGAGGCTGTGACTTCTGGTCTAAGACTCCATCACCACAGGAAACATACTCTTCACATACACTGTATTGAGGCCTTTCAACATATGAAAGGTTTCAATGAAGCCACCCCCCCCCCCCCCCACCACCTCCATTCTTCTGAATTCCAGTGAGTACTGGCTCAGGTATCTTATGGTGTCATGGACACGTCAGGCAATTACTCAGCCATCAGTCCGTCAATGTGAAAAGTGAAGACTTGAATACCTACAGCATTTTTGTGTGAGGAAGTTGGACAGACTGACAGAGAAAATCTTCCTGAGAAAGTATACTTACACAAAGCCAACTGAGTACAATGAAAACCAGCTGGGTAACTTAAATGATCCTGAATGTGTAAGCAGCATCAGATGCATGTTCAGATTAATAATTATAGCTCATTCAGCTCCGAACTCTGGTGGGGAAACACAGCTACAGCCTCTACAGAGCTCTAAAAATTCAAAAATATTAGATAATAGACTGACTTCCAATGAGTCTCCATGTAGTGTGAAAAGATTTCCTAATTTTCTTTGCAAGAATGGACATTTCTTCAAATACAATACATTCAGTTTGTCAGATGGTTTACCTGTTCATGTAACTGCATATTATGCTGGCCCTAATCAGTCAGGGCATTGACTATGGGATTTGCCAAGTTATGCTGTGGTGCTATAAGATGGTGATGAAGCTCGGGATAATATGTGCACAGCTCCGTTCATCCTGCTGTAGAAAGATGTTACCAAACCAGGAAGAGTGTGGAAAATATTCACAAGGATTTTGCCTGGACTTGAGTGCCTGAGTTACAAGGAGGGGTTGTGTAGCCTGGTCTTCATTCACTGGAATATGGGAGATTGCGTAGTGACATACTAAATACAAAAGATTCTGCAGATGTTGGAAATCCAGAGTAACACGTCGACTTCTGGATGAGACCCTTTATCAGAAAGATGTTCATAACCCTGCTCCTGTTAGTGAACCCTGGATGATACTCAGTAATATCCCTGTCTCCTACTACCTCTCCTGGTTTGTGGACTTTTCTAAAGCTGATTTAAACATACACAGTGACTGACTGAGATTTCCTTGCCAAAGAAACACCAGGACTCACTTGTATCCCATCTCACTGGAGCCATGGCATACTCCTAGGCCATGGAACATTGCCCATTGAGAGTATGCTCACAATCCTCCCATGAGTGTTGGGCAGGGCTGCATCTGCTGGGGAGGGTCGAAGGAAAGGATCAACCTCTCCACTGTTCATAACCACCTGAAATGCACTGTGGATCAACGCACGGGTGTCAATTGCCACAGAGGGGAAATATTGAAAGCCTTGGACAGACATGGGAGGGTGTTTACACGGAAATATACCATTAGGCTTGGATAGAATTATAAACATTTGAAAAACCATGGTCTAGTTAGGAATAGTCAGTGTTACTTTCTACAGGGCAGGTTGTGTCTTACTAACTTGAGTCAGATTTTTGAGAAGGTGACTGAAGAAGGTAAAGCTGTGGATGTCGTCAACATGGATTTTAGTAAGGTGTTTCTTTGACAAGGTCCACCATGGGGTGACTCATCAAGAGGTTAAGATGCAAGAGATTCACAGTGAATTGGCCATTTAGATTCAAAATTGGCTTGCCCATTGAGGACAGTGGCTGATGGGGCTTATTTTGGCTGGAAGTCTGTAATTACTGGTGCTCTGCAGGAATCTGTACTGGAACCTTTGCTGTTATGATATACATATAACTGACCTGGATGAAAACATAGATGGATGGGTTATAGGTTTGCAGGTGACACCAAATTGGTGGTGTTGTGGGTAATTAGAAAACTGGCACAGCAGTATATAAGAGAAGCTGTGGCTGTGGACTGACAAATAACAGATGGAGTTTAACCCAACCAAATGTGAAGTGTTGCACATTGGGCAATCAGTGTAAAGGGACAATACACTGTTAATAACAGGACTCTTAACAGTTTTGATGAGCAGAGCAATCTTTGGGTCCAAGTCCATTGTTCCTGAAAAAGGCTACTCAGGTTGCTAGGGTGGTATGCTTGTCTTTATTTTTCAAGGAAATGAGTTCAAGAATTAGGAAGATACGGAATGTTGCTGCTTTATAAAGCATATGAAATATTGATTTCAATTCTGGTTGCCCCATTATGGGAATGGCTTTGGGGATGTGGAGAAGGTGCAGAAGAGGCTACCAGGATGCTGCCTGGATTAGAACGCATGTGTTATGTGGAGAAATGAACAAACATTTCCTCTCTCTCTGGAGCGGCAGAGCCTGAGATCTGTAAAATTATGAGAGGCGTAGACAGAGAAGGCAGCTGGTATCTTTTGCACAGGGTTAAAATGTCTAATACCAGAGGACATGAGTTTAAGTTGAGAGAAGTAAGTTCAATGATGCGCTGGGCAAGACTTTTTATTAAACACAGGAAGCTGTGATGACCAAAAATATTCTGTCAGGAGTTGTAGTGGATGGATATATATGGTAGAGACGTTCAGGAGGCTCTTAGATAGGGACTTTAATGTGTAGAAAATAGACATTGTGCAGGCAAAAGGGATTAGTTTAATTGGGCCTATGATTACTAATTTAATTATTTTAACATCGTGGGCCAAAGGGCCTGCTTGTGTGCTTTACTGTTCGAGGTTCTATGGGTGCTGAGTGCATGAAACTGAGATTACAGTAATAGAATGCGATACCAGATCCTCAGGGCCAAAGGGCCAGTTCCATATTTTACTTTGCTGTGTTCTTAATGATATGAGTAATTCTCCTTTTCATCCCGCTATTAGTTTCCACGCATCTCTCACTAACTTTATTTTTTTGTCTACAAATACAAATTCCATTTAATCCATTTATGATCTAGCCTAATTTATAATGATCTGTCTCTTTCAAAATTCGTCTTACTGTTGCTATATGGCTATGTCTACTATAATCTAATATTAAATGCAATCCCCCCCCAGCATTCCCTCATTTAATCACTCCACCATTTCCTGTCATGCATTTTGCTATTTCACTCCTACAATTTTAGGACTTTACCAACCTCTACACATCTCTACCTCCACTAAGATGAACCCCATCCATTTAAACAAGGCTTGGGTATTCTGCCATTTTGTCCTGTTAGGCACCTCAGTGTCAAATATTGTATCATAACACTCCTGTAAACTATCCAGGGTAATCTGACTGCTGAAAGCAAACGTACAAAAATCATTGCATGGAAGATGTTCTTTTACTGCAGGCCTGTTACCTTACCCAGACATTTAGCAGGTAAAATGATCAGGACTAGTCAGAGTTCATCGTATACTCAGTGCATTTATAAACTTTTTCTCAGAAACAAGCCGAAGATAATATAAGCTATTCCAATTATGTGGATGTTGTGAGATCTCTGGAGATAAAAGGTTTTTCATTATTGTGCCTGAAGGGCTGCGGATGCCTTGTTGATGAGGTTTTTGTTTGCAAGTACATAATATATAGCATTTTTAATTGGGTGTTCAGTTGCTGCCTGAAATATAACCTGGATATACATTGTTTTGATGCCTGTTTTAAAATAATCGTGAGTAGAGTCACAGGAACACTTTTGTTTTGAGTATATAACTAACTGACTTCTCAATCCATTCCAAAATTTCAGTATCTGGACATTCTATTATTTCAGTCACAAACTGATATGCTGACTTTAGATCAATAAGTAAACCTTAAAGTGACACTGCTTCTTAACCAAGTGAAGGATACCTAAACACAATCTATTAACCTGAAAACACTAACCGCATCTACAATTTTAATGTGATCAGAAACATTATCAGCTGTAATTCAAGAGTTGAGACACCAATGTAAAACAAGACAAGGGAACCTATGTAAAAATATACAGGGGATATACCTTTCAGATCTACTTTTTTTACTGAAAGGACAAGCTGTCTATAGCACAAAAGCAGACAGATCCACATAAATTGATCATTAACAAGACTGAAATTAGTCTAATTTACCAGGCTCTGTGCTACTGCTTTTCAATTTTGCTTAATTTACCTTTTAGCTTTCAAGTACCAGCATTTCTCCAGCCTTCATTAATTCCCTTTCTTTCCTCATGAGATTTGCTATATTCTGAATGAGTGCTGCAGTCTTTGTGCATTTGGTGAAAACAAAGTTTTTCTTGACACATTATACAATCTGAAGTCTTTTTTGCCAAGTATTCAATTAATATTCAAAGAGACAAAATGCATTTTATTATGTAGACAAGAATAATATTCTTTCAGATTTAAAAAAATCTCACATATATTAATGGGTATCCTAACTCCCAATGGCTTTCAAAAGAACTTCTTTCACACTTGTTTAGCAAGGATATTAATGAATATGGAACTAAGACGGGTGGATGGAGTTCTGATACAGATCAAGAATGATCAATTTTAAAATATGGATGGGATCAATGAGCGGTGTGGCCTATTGCTATACCCAAAAGCTTAAAATATAAACACAAGTGAATCAATGTGCTAATGAACAGAACAAGTGTTTTATTAATTATTTCAGCTAAGATTATCAACCAATGGACAATTCCTGGTGGAAAAAAGATTTACGGAGCTCTGGGGAAGACTGAAACGTTTGGATTAATTGTATAGTACTACCAAAGAGCAAGTGCGGGCATGAGGGGGTCAAAGAGCTTCATTCAGTGAAGAAGGATTCTATTATTTATGATTCTCTGGCTTCTATTAGATTCTCTTTTCCATCATCGGCACATATCGTAATATCTGTTCCCACTTAAGGTTTCAAAAGTTAAAGGAATATTTACAAAGGATGAAATATGACTCATAGATACCATCTTTAATTTTCTAATTACCTTTTTTGAAGGAAAACAATTAAAATCACAATCTATTCTTTCTGACATAACTTTTATCTGCATTATGTTTTCATAAATATTTAACATTGGCAGTAAGCTACAGCTTTTGGGTGTCCATTGAAAATTGCAGACTCTCGGATATTCCTGATGCAGTTGTGCACAGTTTCTTGTTTTGGATTGTTTTCAGTTACAGTTGAAAGTGACTACCTATCATACACATAACTGAGCAAATCAAGCTGTATTGTTACCACTTTCAACCATTCCCAGGCAGCCAAAGGAGTGAACTGAATTAATTGAACTGGGTTAATCTTTTTATGGTGATTCTACCTACAATGAATTACCTTAAATACAATCTAACCTTCAATTAGTAATTGAAGCAAAAGCAAACTATTTTGTTTTACTCACAGTCAAAATGGAGTCAGATAGGCCCAGTGTCCGAGAGCAATGAGAATAAGGGTGATTGACTCTTTAGGATAATCAGGATATTGTAAGAAGGTATGAACATGGTCATATTCTTATTGATTCTAACTTAATATTTTGGTTCTGTCAAAAATAGTTTCATTATATATTTCCTCATCTAATTTGGTGTATTAATTTCCATTTCATCAAGAGTTAATAGGCTTATAACTTATCTGACTTGTATTTTCCAATCCATTGACTGTACCTTTTAAGAATCAAGCTGACATGAATCTTCCCTTTATTTGTCAGCTCTTCATCCTCTTCCTTTGCATCTTACAACAACCTTTTACCTCTAACTTATTCAAGTTCTAATAAAAGGATATTTACCTAATATGTTAACTGTTTCTTTCTCCACGGATGTTGCCTGACCCGCTGAGTGTTTCTAGTATTTCTAGATTTGGTTTCCTTTTCAGAAAGTACTGTGCCCCCTCTTAATTGCTATTGAACTATCTGAACAATTACCCATTTACTAACTGAGCAATACAAGCATAACCACGCTTAATGTACCAAGAATATAAAAAGGAAAATCTAATTGATTCTTGACAGTTTATCATTTTCAGGCATTCTAATGTGATTGGAAACAGAAGCAAAAAAAACCCTCCAAAATTCACTCCCTCTCAGCAACATGATGAAAACAAGTCAGAACAGAATGCAGACAACTGTTAAAGAGCTATTTTATTTAAAGCTTGAATCAGTTATTCCAAAAAAATCATCTATAGAGTTAGCTGATATTTTTTGCTGCTGGTGTAGTTTGAAATTCAAAACAATTGTAAGTAAGACTCAATTGGGAACGCAATAAAATTGTTGTCTTATTTCATTTTATTGTATCATTTTCTCCACCTAATAAAAAATCTTGACATTGAACCATGTAGTGAGCTGATAGTGTAGATTACCAAAATATGTTGATTATAAAGGATGTCTTGAAGGAGCCAAAATGGCTGGAGACTCGTGGAGGGAATTCCTGTGCTATTGACCTTGATTGACGGCTGAGCAACTAATGTTTAATTAATACATAGAGGAGCAAGGAAATGTACAACTCACCTTGGCTTTCAACCATCCAGGAGAGATGGAAGGGCCCTGAATATCTGGAAAGGAGCACACAGAAACCATCTGCAAACAATAATGCCCAAAGCAACCTGCCCACCTACTCCAGCAAGCATTATGTGTCTATCCATGGTAGAATCTCTGCAAACCACCCAGGAACCTACAGAGGAAGTGAGTCATCACACCGAAACTGCCCATAAAGAAGAATAAGATGGGTAATAAAAGAAAACTGCAATACTTATAAAGAAACTCTTAATTCAAAAACAAAAAACATGATTCACCAAGACTCAGCTAGCCAACCAATGTAAAGCACAAATTAATGCAGAACTAAACAGCAACTCCTGACACCAACATGCTAAGTATTTTCAGTTTTTCCTTTGTACTTCAAAGTAAATGTCTAATAATTAACCCCTGGGAGCAGTTGACCTGTCTATTTAAAAGCGCAAATGTGAGGAAATCTGCAGATGCTGGAAATCCAAGCAACACACACAAAATACTGGTGGAACGCAACAGGCCAGGCAGAATCTATAGGAAGAAGCACTGTCGACGTTTCGGGCCGAGACCCTTCATCAGGACTAACTGAAAGAGAAGATAGTAAGATTTTTGAAAGTAGGAGGGGGAGGGGGAAATATGAAATGATAGGAGAAGACAGGAGGGGGAGGGGTGAAGCTAAGAACTGGAAAGTTGATTGGCAAAAGGGATACAGAGCTGGAGAAGGGAAAGGATCATGGGACAGGAGGCCTAGGGAGAAAGAAAGGGGGAGGGGAACACCAGAGGGAGATGGAGAACAGGCAAAGAGTGATGGGCAGAGTGAAAGAAAAAAAGGGGGGGGAATAAATAAATCAGGGATGGGGTAAGAAGGGGAGGAGGGGCATTAATGGAAATTAGAGAAATCAATGTTCATGCCATCAGGTTGGAGGCTACCCAGACAGAATATAAAGTGTTGTTCCTCCAACCTGAGTGTGGCTTCATCTCGACAGTAGAGGAGGCCATGGATAGACGTATCAGAATGGGAATGGGACGTGGAATTAAAATGTGTGGCCACTGGGAGATCCTGCTTTCTCTGGCGGACAGAGCATAGGTGTTCAGCGAAACTGTCTCCCGGTCTGCGTCGGGTCTCACCAATATATAAAAGGCCGCACTGGGAGCACCAGACACAGTACTTACCAATACTGTGGTATTGTCTGGTGCTTCTGGTGTGGCCTTTTATATATTGGTGAGACCCGACGCAGACCGGGAGACCGTTTCGCTGAACACCTATGCTCTGTCCGCCAGAGAAAGCAGGATCTCCCAGTGGCCACACATTTTAATTCCACGTCCCATTCCCATTCTGATACGTCTATCCATGGCCTCCTCTACTGTCGAGATGAAGCCACACTCAGATTGGAGGAACAACACCTTATATACCGGCTGGGTAGCCTCCAACCTGATGGCATGAACATTGACTTCCCTAACTTCCGTTAATGCCCCTCCTCCCCTTCTTACCCCATCCCTGATTTATTTATTCCCCCCCTTTTTTTCTCTCACTCTGCCCATCACTCTTCGCCTGTTCTCCATCTCCCTCTGGTGCTCCCCTCCCCCTTTCTTTCTCCCTAGGCCTCCCGTCCCATGATCCTTTCCCTTCTCCGGCTCTGTATCCCTTTTGCCAATCACCTTTCCAGCTCTCAGCTTCACCCCACCCCCTCCGGTCTTCTCCTATTATTTCACATTTCCCCCTCCCCCCCACTTTCAAATCTCTTATTATCTTTTCATTCAGTTAGTCCTGACGAAGGGTCTTGGCCCGAAACATCGGTAGTGCTTCTTCCTATAGATGCTGCCTGGCCTGCTGCGTTCCACCAGCATTTCTATGACTTGTCTATTACTTGAATTCAGGACAAACTCCATCAGCACTTGCTATATGACTCTGCAAATTCTACCAACTTTAAGGATTCATACGGTGAATTAAATATCTGCAGGATTGCAGAGGCAATCAGGAGAAGCAAATGACCCATAAATAGCTGATGATTTCATCCCGCCCAATAATGATTATTACTTCCTGCTGGTGTTCTGCTAGACAAGGCTAGGCATTACTGTTAACTGGAACTTGGAGCTCCAGAATTATTCATAGCACCTGTAGCGTACTCTGCATAATTTAGCAATGTGGCCTCTGGAACGACCATACTCTCTCATATGTTTCCATACAGACGTATGCAAACATATCTGATGTTATTATGGAGGCAATGTTGTATTTCAACATTAAAACAAATCACATCCTTCAAAACCAAGTCACAGAGCCAATGATTTTTGTTTTTTGGAGGATGAACTGATCTGAAAATCTCTTTGTTTGCCCTGTTGTCAATGGTTACAGTTCTGCCAAGTACCAGGTATATTTCACTCGGTTGAAGGGATGACATAAATGCATTTTGTGGTAGTAAAATCATTATAATCTATACACTTGCAGGAGAGCACATTCCTAGATTGTCTCCATATAAACTTCTCAAATAAATAAATAACCATGTTCCAGGGTAAGATATTACATTATACATAGTCTTTGGTTCTGCAGAGATCAGAAAAACATTGGTGTTGCTGCAGACCTCAAAGGAAGTTGACATAGAACTGTATAGCATGATGCTAATCTAAATTAATCCCATCTGCCTGCATGTGGTCTGTATCCCTATATTCCCTGAATCACTCTATTCCCTACTTTTTCATGCTTCTATCTAAATGCATCTTCAACATCATTATCACATCTGCTTCTACCACGAGTTCCTGCCACTCTCCCTACTTAAAGTTTGCCCTGTGGTATTCGATAGTCCCACCCTGGATATACGATGTAGACTGTCGGAATTAGGTTTATTATTGCTTTCTCATATGAAATGGAATTTATTGTTCTGTAGCAGTAGTACAGTACAAGACATAAAAATACTATAAATTAAAAAATAACTAGTGCAAAAGAGGAGTGATGAGGTAGTGTTAATGGTCTAATGGACCACTCAGATATCTGATGGAGACCAATGTTGAATGTAGGTGTTCAGGCTCCTGTAATCTCCTGCTTAGCAATGTTAAAGAGGGTAAGTCTGAGACAGTGAGGCTCCTTAATGATGGATGCTGCCTTCCTGTGGCACAGTCTAGAAACATAGAAACATAGAAAACCTACAGCACAATACAGGCCCTTCACCCACAATGCTGTGCCAAACATGCACTTACTTTAGAAATTACCTAGGGTCACACATAGCCCTCTATTCTTCTAAGCTCCATGTACCTATCCACGAGTCTCTTAAAAGACCCTATTGTATCCGCCTCCACCACCGTCAGCAGCATCCCATTCCACGCCCTCACCTCTCTCTGTGTAAAGAAACTCACCCCTGACATCTCCTCTGTACCTGCTTCCAAGCACCTTAAAGCTGTGCCCTCTCGTGTTTGTTAGCATTTTCAGCCCTGAGAAAATGTCTCTGACTATCCACATGATCAATGCCTCTCATCGTTTTATACACCTCTATCAGATCACCACTCATCATCCATCACTCCAAGGAGAAAAGGCCAAGTTCACTCAACCTATTCTCATAAGGAAGGCTCCCCAATCCATGCAACATCCTTGTAAATCTCCTCTGCACTCTTTCTATAGTGTCCACATACTTCCTGTAGTGAGGCGACCAGAACTGAGCACAGTACTCCAAGTGGGGTCTGACCAGGGTCCTATATAGCTGTAACATTACCTCTCGGCTCTTGAACTCAAACTCATGGTTGATGAAGGCCAATAACTGCATGCCTCCTTAACCACACAGTCAACCTGCACAGAAGCTTTGAGTGTCCTAGGGACTTGGACCCCAAGATCCCTCTGATCCTTAACACTGCCAAGAGTCTTACCATTAATACTGTATTCTGTCATCATATTTGACCTACCAAAATGAACTACCTCACATTTATCTGGGTTGAACTCCATTTGCCACTTCTCAGCCCAGTTCTGATTCCTATCAATGTCCCGCTGTAACTTCTAACAGCCCTCCACACTATCCACACCACACCCAACCTTTGTATCATCAGCAAATTTACTAACCCATCCCTCCACTTCCTCATTCAGGTCATTTATAAAAATTACAAACAGTAGGGATCCCAGTACAGATTCCTGAGGCATACCACTGGTCACCGACCTCCATACAGAATATGATCTATTTACAACTACGTACTCTTTGCCTTCTGTGGGCAAGCCAGTTCTGGATCCACAAAGCGATGCCCCCTTGGATCCCATGCCTCCTTGCTTTCTCAATAAACCTTGCATGGGGTACCTTATCAAATGCCTAGCTGAAATTCATATACACTACATCTACAGCTCTACCTTCATCAATGTGTTTAGTCACATCCTCAAAAAAATTCAATCAGACTTGTAAGGCACGACCTGCCTTTGACAAAGCCATGTTGACTATTCCTAATCATATTATGCCTCTCCAAGTGTTCATAAATCCTGCCTCTCAGGATCTTCTCCATCAACTTTCCAACCACTGAAGTAAGACTCCCTGGTCTATAATTTCCTGGGCTATCTCTACTCCCTTTCTTGAATCAGGGAACAACATCTGCAACCCTCGAATCCTCTGGAACTTCTGTCCCCATTGATGATGCAAAGATGAATGACAGAGGTACAGCAGTCTCCTCCCTCACCTCGCACAGTAGCCTGGGATATATTTAGTCCAGTCCCGGTGATTAATCCAACTTGATTCTTTCCAAAAGCTCCAGGACATTCTCTTTCTTAATGTTTATATGCTCAAGCTTTTCAGTCCACTGTAAATCATCTCTACATCACCAAGGTTCTTTTCCGTAGTGAATACTGAAACAAAGTATTCATTATGTACCTCCGCTATCTCCTCCAGTTCAATACCCACTTATCCACTGTCACACTTGTTTGGTCCTGTTCTCTCACGTCTTAACCTCTTGGTCTTCACATACTTGTAGAATGCCTTGGGGTTTTCCTTAATCTTGCTTTCCAAGGCCTTCTCATGGCCCCTTCTGGCTCTTGTAATTTCATTCTTAAGATCCTTCCTGCTAGCTTTATAATTTTCTACATCTCTATCATTATCTAGTTTTTTGAACCTTTTGTAAGCTTTTCTTTTCTTGACTAGATTTTCTACAGCCTTTGTACACCATGATTCCTGTCCCCTACCATCCTTCCCCTGTCTCATTGGAATTTACGTATGCAGAACCCCAAGTAAATATCCCCTGAACATTTACCACATTTCTCTGAGAACATCTGCTCCCAATTTATGCTTTCAAGTTCCTGCCTGTTAGCTTCATATTTCCCCTTACTCTAAATAAGCATATTCCTCACTTGTCTGCTCCTATCCCTCTCCAATGCTATAGTAAAGCAGATAGAACTGTAATCATTATCTCCAAAATGCTCTCCCACTGAGATATCTGACACCTGACCAGGTTCATTTCCCAATACCAGATCAAGTACAGTGTCTCCTCTTGTAGGCTTATCTACATATTGTGTCAGAAAATCTTCCTGAACACACCTAACAAACTCCACCCCATCTAAACCCCCTGCTCTAGGGAGATGCCAATCAATATTGGGGGAATTAAAATCTCCCACTACGACAACCCTGTTATTATTACAACTTTCTAGAATCTGTCTCCCTATCTGCTCCTCAATGTCCCTGTTACTATTGGGTGGTCTATAAAAAACACCCAGTGGAGTTATTGACCCCTTCCTGTTTCTAACTTCCACCAGCAGAGACTCAGTAGACAATCCCTCCATGACTTCCTCCTTTTCTGTAGTTGTGACACTATCTCTGGTCAGCAGTGCCACACCCCACCTCTTTTGCCTCCCTCCCTGTCCTTTCTGAAACATCTAAAGCCTGGCACTCTAAGTAACCATTCCTGCCCCTGAGACACCCAAGTCTCTGTAATGGCCACAACATCATAGCTCCAAGTACTGATCCACACTCTGAACTCATCTGCCTCTTGAATATGTTTCAGTGTGGGGGAGGGTTGTGCCTGTGTTGAACCTGTCTAAGTCTACAACCTGCACATTAGATCCAGCACACCAGGCTGTGATGCAGCCAGTCAGAATGGTCTCCACCATAAATCTGTAGAAATTTGGAAGTGTTTGGTGATGTATTAAATCTCTTCAAGCTCCTAGCAAAGATAATAGCTGGTGTACCTTCTTCATCATTTCATCAATGTGTTGGCCCTAAGATAAATCCAATGAGATGTTGTTGCCCAGGAACCTGAAGCAGCCCACTCTTTCCATCAATGATCCCTCAATCCAATGAGAACTGGTGTGTGCTCTCCCAGTGAACAAGTGACCAAGAATTTCTTGGTTTTCATGATATTAAGTGAAAGTTTGTTACTGTGGTGCCACACTCAACCAGCCATTTTATCTCACTCCTGAGATTCTGCCAACAGCATTTGTGTTATCAGCTCATTTATAGAAGAAATTTGAGCTGTACCCACCAGACAGTCATGAGTGTAGAATGAGTACAGCAGTGGGCAAGTAGTGCATGTGAGCTCAATTGCAATGTTTAAGGGATGTTTGGATATGTACATGGATGGTAGGGGTACGCAGGGCTATGTTCCCAATGCAGGACGATTCAGGTAGGCAGTTTAAATGGTTTAGCATGGTCTAGTGGCCCAAAAGGCCCATTTCTGTGCTCCAATTTCTGTGACTCTATCCAATTGTGTATCTAACTTCATAAATAATTATTTTTGCCGTTTTCATGATGGTCTTCTATAGGTTATGCCTGTAGAATTCTGGATCACTGGTCTTGAATTCCACAGATCATTCCCAGTGGCATTGAGAAGATTGGGTCTAGTTCCACCATACAAAAGCTCAGAGTAAAAGTCAAAGAAATATACTAACTCCCAAACTTCCCAGTTACACACCCCATCAAGTCCTTAGCATCCTGTCTGTGGCAATGTCTGTGTATTCACATTCGTC
This sequence comes from Hemitrygon akajei, assembly GCF_048418815.1. NCBI lineage: Eukaryota > Metazoa > Chordata > Chondrichthyes > Myliobatiformes > Dasyatidae > Hemitrygon > Hemitrygon akajei. The sequence continues at coordinate 68,441,475 of NC_133126.1, read as the reverse complement.
TTACCAGCATGTTAGAACTTATTGAACTGGAGGAAGCAAGTCATATTCAACCCTAGAAAGAAGAAGGGTTGTATTCAATAAGTGTTGTCTGGACCAGTTATGGATGCCCTGTACCCCATCACAGAATTATATCTCTCTCAATAGTTACCCTTTGATCTTTCACATTCAGACTATTGTGCTGGACATCGCTTGTCAGCAGTTGTCAACAGGAGGAGAACTCATCAGAACATGTTTGTAGGGAAAACTTGTAGAATTGTACTTTAATAAGGAAATGGCTGGGATTAATAACTACCCCTCAGAAAAAAATCCAAGCCATTATGCATCAATATGTAGACAACATTCAATAGCAGGCTATTAAATGATAGTTAATATTTTCCCAAGACAAGGACAAAGTCTATAAGACCATAAGACGTAAGAGCAGAATTAGGCCATTTGGCCCATCAAGTCTCCTCTGCCATTTCATCATGGCTAATCCATTCCCCTCTCAGCCCCAGTCTCCTGCCTTCTCCCTGTATCTCTTCATGCCCTGAGTAATCAAGAATCTATCAACCTTTCCGTTAAAAATAACAAATGACCTGGCCTCCACAGCCACCACTCTCTGGATATAGAAATTCATCCTCATCTCCGTTCTAAATGGTTGTCCCTCTATTCTGGGGCTGTGCCCTCTGCACCTAGACTCCCCATCATAGGAAGCATCCTCTCCACATCCACTCTGTTGAGGCTTTTCAACATCTGATAGGTTTCATTAACATCCCCCTTCATTCTTCTGAATTCCAGGGAGTACAAGCCCAGAGACATCGGTCAGTCCTCACAGGGTAACCCTTTCATTCCTGGAATCATTCTCGTGAAACTCTCTGCAATGTCAGCACATCCTCTATTAGATAAGGAGCCAAAAACTGCTCACAATACTCCAAGTGAAGCCTTACCAGTGCCTTATAAGAACTCCACATTACATCCTTGCTTTTATATCCTAGCCCTTTCAAAATAAATGCTAATATTGCATTTGCCTTCCTCACCATTGACTCAGCCTGTAAATTAACTTTTAGAGAATCCTGCACAAGGACTCCCAAGTCCCTTTGCAGCTCAGATTTTTGAAATTTCTCACCATTTTTAAAACCGAGCCTGACTTAATGTCAGAGACCCGGTAACTGCAGCTCTGGCCAAAAGGTCATCCCCTTAACAGTATCCAAAAAGGTATACTTATTATTCAGGGAAACAGCTACAGGGGTAGACTGTACTGCCTACCCATTTCCCTTCCTTCTCCTAAGAGTCCCTCAGTTATCTTCCTCTTGTAACCTAAGGGTGACTACATCCCTGTAACTCCAGTCTATCATTTCCTCAGTCTCCCTTATGAGCCAATCATCGAATTGCAGCTTCAGTTCCTTATCATGTTCCCAGAGGAGCTGCAGCTCAGTGCACGTGGTGCAGGTGTGGTTATCTGGGAGTCTGTAGCTCTCCCAGAATTCCCACATCTTATACAAAGAACATAGTATTGCCCCTGGAGTCATTCTTTCTGCAGTAACTGTGCCTAGTAGTTGAGAATGAAGAATAAAGAAGAAGGAGAAACTTATCTGATACTTACTTCTCCTGAGCCTGATCTCAGCTAAGCTCAATGAGCCAAAGCCAAAACCTTCCCAGTCTAATACTCACGCAATGGACACTCCACAATGGCCGCCTCGCTTGTCCCTGTCTTATTTTTAGTCACCTTTGCTAATGAATTCCATTGACTATTTGGCCACAGTTCAACCTCTGAAAACTGCTGTGATGCACGTCTTTGTTAATCTTTAATCATGGATCTGTGTGAAGCCACACCTTCTTCTCACTCTCCTGTCCACTGATTGCAGTTCAAACTCCAAATCAAAGCTAAAGTAAACATATTGTCAAAATACATATACGTCACCATATGCTACCTCAAGATGTATTTTCTTGCAAGCATTTACAGGAAAATAAAGAAATACAATAGACTTTATGAAAAAACTAGACAATGTTCATCATCGATGAGATAAAATCCAACCCCACTTCCTACTGCCCAAACCCTGCCATCAACATTCTAACTAGACAGTACATTCCATTGTATTGTATAACTATCCTCTATGTCAATCTTATGAAGGCAAAAAAAGAAAGTACCGGTAAGCAAATTTGAGACCCTAATTCAACAGATAAGTCTCATCTGCCATGATCTTGTAGTGAGCAGTATTTTTACTCTTTGCAGTTCTGGTTGAAAATCCAAAGGCTGGAGCTTTCCCTACAGAGACAAAATATGAAATTTTGAAATATTCAGAGATTCGTGATTGTGGTTTATCCATTGCAGCACGGCTGTTCTGTGCAATACTGTCAGCACCATGTAATTGGCCTGTGATTTTCTAATTTGAGCGTTCGAGATGCTGAAGACTACAAAATAAATAGTGGACATCCCAGCACACTGCACCCAGAGCTCCGTTATCATGCTTATGGTTGGAACATAGTGTACAATTTACTCTTACTATGCTAAGTATGCAGCAGCCTCTTATACTTCTATTCTGGCTGATTGCTTGTGGAGCTCCTGGGGAAATCCATAACCTTGGCTTGCAGCAGCCTCCCGTGAATCATTGTGTTTCTACTCCTGAGTCAATTAGCAGTGCTTTTCAAAGAATAAATTTGAACAACTGCCATCGGTGAGCTTTCATCATTTGTGAAATTAGTTTACCATCAGCCAAGATTAATATAACTTCCATTCAAAAACAACTTGTTAAAATTATTTACAGGACTGTCAGAGCCTTGAGACCTCCAGCAGAGAAACAGGGTCCTCAATGCACCAAATACATGCAGGTCATCCACCACCTATCTACATATTCTGGTTTTATTTTTATTCTTCTCATATTCTCAACAACTACACCCCAGGCTCTACTACTCACCTGTGTCCATTTATTTTACCAAGCAGCACATCCTAGGAATGCGGGAGGAATCCAAGCGCATCCAGAGGAAGCACATCAAGTCACAAGGTGAGTCTGCAAAGGCCACGCAAACAGACCTGAGGTCATGTACAGCTGCAGCCTTATGAGCTGCACCACTGTAGATGCTTTCTAAATGATTGTCCTACAGGCTGTTTCTAAATTATTTCAGCAAAATGATATTCACCAATTTTATTTTCTGCCCAAACTTCTCTACTATTCTATAAAAGTTAAGGGTTTATCTAATTCTAGTGTTTAATAAGGTGAATTTCCTCTGGTGAGGAATCCAGAACAACAGTTAATGAACTTACAATTAAGCTATCCTATTCAAGAATGATGCTGGGTGCACTTATTCACACTCAGCTACTCAAGGGTACACACTAAAAGAAATTTCAAATTTCTTCCCCCACAAGAGGCACTGAAGTTAATACCCTTTCAATAAATCATTTGAATTAAGGCACAAAAAATCAAATAGTATCACAGTGCAGATCATCCATGATATAATGGAATGGTGTTAGAAAATTAAAGGATGGATTACTCGTGTTGCTATGTCTTGATGAGCTAGTAAACCTGAAAATTAAGAATAAATGTTTATAAATCATGGCTAATTTTTGCAGACATATCAAGAGTGTGGCTTTATGCCCTCAGCAGGGTGTACACATGCTCGTGGGATCTTTGTATTTACTTCTGACTTTGCCATTAGTTAACTTCCCAGCAGAAGAGTGTAAGAAGCAGAAGCAGGAATCACTCATTCAATCTCTTGCACCTGCCCTGTCAATCAATGAGATTGTGATTGAAATTTGACTTGACCATCACTTTCTCAAGCTAACCATGCGTCCTTTGAATCCCTTAATATTTTAAGATATTTTGATGATCTTTTTTGGAATATGCACAACTGAACCTTCAAACCCTGTTGGACATAGATTTCCCACAATTCAGGATTCTTCAAATGAGAAATTTCTTGTTATACTGACAAACCTCATTCCAAGTCTGTAACCCATAGCTTTAGACACCTAGCCAGAGGGAACCTCCCCCCTCCATCTATAATGTCAAATCTCATTACAATATTGTATGTTAGATTAAATAAAACTCATTCTTCTAAGCTCCTCTGTTTAGTCTCTCAAAGGACAATTCCCCTATCACAGGAATTCACCTCCTAAAGGAATTTCGTCAAACTATCTGGAGAGGGAATCTTAGCCACTTGCCGTTTCTTTAGTCCAGTGGTGAACAACAGGGGTGTTAACACTTCTTCAGCTGAGGTCATCTAACTTGATGAGCATAACCTGTCGGCCTCTGGCTTTACGATTCACTGGATGAAGTCACTGATCCAGCACGGAATTAGAAACCATGCTTGTTGCTGATGAAGAACAGATTCTCTAGCAAACATTAATAGTGATAATAAATCGGAATAATTACATTGAACTTAACTTGTTACCAATCGCTTTGTTCAGACAGCAATGTCTGCAGCACCAGGGACATTGCTCTGGTGTATATCTGCTTCTGTGCAGAACTCCCGTGGCTGTAACAGAGAGTTTATATAGGAATGCAAATGACAGCAGTGATTCATCATCCACTTTGGGAGAAGAGCAGCATCTCCTTCAAGGATCCCACATGGTGCAGGAATTGGTAAATAAGTAAAGCCTTCTAGCGGGGAAGATAAGAAGTCATTTTCTCAATCCACCTAATGCAGCTTGGAGTCTGGATTGGCTGATTCTCTCAATTGCTTCATAATATTACAAAAGGAAGATTAAAATTCTTAAGTAAAAAAAACTCAGAAGTCTTAGGGCTGAAATAAATGTAAATAATACAAGGTGGTTTATCAGCAATTCCGTACAGACCAGTGCTTCTATTTTTAAAATAAAGTATGTCCAATATTTCAATGGAGGAAAGATGATTAAGGGACAAGATTCGACACAGCTTGCATTGCTTCTGCTTTGACTGCAGGATAAATCCTGTAGCTGTTGCATTATGTTGAAATTCAGTTCTCTATTCACAGTACAGCAATAAAATTAATTCAGCCAAATCATCAAAGCAACCTATGAGCTTTGCAGCCATACTTCCATTGATTAATATGTAAGTATACATATATATTTTCAGAATGACTTTGTAATTAAAGTTATAGATTATAATGAGTAGCCAATCAGTTCTGGGATGTGGGATAAAGGAGAGAACTAATGCATAGACAGAGAATGAAAGAAGCAAAAGGGCCATAAGATGATAGGTACTGGATAGAATTCAGCTTGCATTTCTACCATTAAATTGGCACTACATTACCACATTCAGCTCAGCACCAAATTCATATATGACGTGGCTCTCTTTCTGCCAGCTCTTTATTTCATTCAGAAAGTTCATAGAGATCAAATTTCAGGGTGAATACAGTTTCCATTTATCACCATGACAGATTTTATATTAATTCTAAAAAAAACTTGCATTGCATTACTCATAGATCTGGGATTTCTTGCTGATGGGGCAGTTTGACATGAGTCACTAATTCCTCCTTCTCAAGCTTGTGTTGTCAAAATTTATACAAAAGGGTTCTTTACTCAGCTTATGCTTTGGTCGCTGGGAACTTGCTTGGGTTACATGGTTGCTTGCTTGCAGCAGGAATGAGCTTCAACAATGCATATAAATTATCTTGGAGAAAACCCACCCATTCTACAAGGAGGTACAGACACTCATAACAGAGGACACCAGGATTGAACACCGAACCCTGACACCACAAACTGTAATAACATCAAGTTAATCGCTATGCTACCTTACAGCTCATTCTCTCCAATCCAGGAAGCATCTTGGTAAACATCCTCTGCACCTTCTCCATTGTCTCCACATCCTTCCTATAATGGGGTGACCAGGATTGCAAATGAGACTTCAAACGTAGTCTGACCAAAGTTTTACATAGCTGCAGTGTGACTTCCTTACCCTTGTTCTCAACAGCCCTACCAATTAAGGCATGCATGACATATGCTTTCATAATCACCTTATCCACTTCCATAGTCACTTTCAGTGATCTATGGACTTCGATGCCAAGATCCCTCCTTTATTCAGTGCTATTACATGATCTACAATTAACTGTACACTTTCTCCATTCATTTGACTAGTAGATGTGAGCACTGTTGGGTGACAGTCATTGAGGCAACACACCCTTTTCTTTTTGGGTACCAGTGTGACTGATGCCCTTTTGAAGCCAGTAGGAACCTTTGACTACAGCAGTGAGATATTCAAGATGTCCTTGAATATTCCAGCCAGTTGGTTGTCACAGGATTCCAGTGGCCTTCCAAGCACACCATCAGGGCCTAACACCCTGTGAGTGTTCACTTCTCTGAAAGGAGATCTGACGTCAGCCTCTGAGACAACATCACAGCAGGGTCAGTGCTGCAGAGATTCACACAAGTATGATTTTATTCTCCCTTACAATGCATTCCTAAAAGGTATTGAGTTCATCTGGGAGTGCAGTGTCATAGCTACTTATGATGTTAGGTTTCACCTTCTAGGAAGTACTGGCCTGCAAACCCTGTCAGAACTGACATGCACCGAGTTCTGTCTCTAACTTCACCTGGAATTGCTTTTTTGCTCTTAAGATGGCCATACCTGGACTTCTTTTAAAGTTCTTGAACATCACAGATCCAACCTTCAACAGATTGCAAATTTCCTGGTTCATCCGCCGCTTCTGGTTTGGGTATATCCAGTGAGTTCTCAAAGGCACACACTCATCCACACAGCTATTGATGAAGTTGGTGATAACTGTGGTATACTCATTCAGGTCCAGAGATGAATCCCTGAGAATGGTCCAGTCCATCAATTCGAAGCAGTCCTGATGTGCTCCTAGATCTTCCTTGTCCATGCCATTGTGGTTTTCACCACGGGTCCTGTATGCCAGGTGATCTGACTTGCCAAAGTGCAAGCATGGGATGGCATGGTAAGTGTTCTTGATGGTGGAGTAACAGTGGTCAAGTGTGTTGGCCTCTCTAGTTCCGAATGTGATATATTAGTAGTAGTTGTTCAGAGCCTTCTCCAAGCTGGCTTGGAATGACCGGGAAAGGATCAGGATGTATTGTCTCACAGTGCCGGCCTGCCATTGGCCGGGGGTGGAATATACACGGCAACCAGGATGAAGGCAGGAAAGCCACTCTACAGATAGAATGGACAACACCTGATTGCCAGATGTTCCCGGCTGAGGGAACAAGACTGGAACAGAACTGCCACGTCTGTGCAGCATAACGAGTTGATCATGAAGGAAACACTGCCACCTCTGCCTTTACCTGATACCACTGTTCAGACCATGCAATGGAAGGTGAAGCCCTCAGGCTGAAGCATTGTGGGAGCGGGGGAGTCAGCCATGTTTCTGTGAAGCAAAGTACACAGCATTCCCCGATGTCCTCCTGGGACTGCAATATTGCTCTGAGATCCTCAGTTTGATTTTCCAGACACTGCATTAGATAGGAGGATGGCAGAGAGAGGCACTGTGATATAATTTAGGAAGGTAAATGGGAAATAGATGCCCTGAACATAATTGACAGAGGAATGTATGGAAGGAAATCTCATATAGTGATATTGTATATCATGTGATGAATCAGGCAACAGTGAAACCTGCTCACAGTTCAAAGTAAATGTTGTTAGAAACAATATGTGTAGACCTGCTTTTGGGAGACCCTTTCCAATCACACAGGCTGTAGATGCTGAACACAAGAGATTCTGCAGATGCTGGATATCTAGAGCAAAGCACAGAAAATGTTGGAGGAACTCAGCAGGTTAGGCAATATCGATGAAGACGAATAAACAGTCGATGTTTTGGGCCAAGACCCTTCCAGTATCTCACGTGTGTGGCTGTAGTTTCTTTTTCAGAGATCCAATCTATCAGTAGGATCTCCTACTCAACTGGCTCTTGCAGCCTACTGGATGTGTATTATATCAGTAGTGGAGGGACAAGTGTAAAGAGGTGGTGTGCAGGGCCCAGCAAATTTCTTTCTATAAGATCCTTACACCCCATTAAAGGGCAGTTAACTGCATCTTAATCCTGCAAAACACTGATATTTTAAACAAGATACCCACACCCTCCACCCCAGGACTGTGCACTGCATCCCTATGCTCCTTCCGGAAGGCTTATAGTGTTGCCAAGGATGCCTATCACTTTGGTCATTCTCTTTTCCCTCTTCCAACTTCTTGGTGAAGATACAGGAGTTTGAAAGCCTGGAAGCCAGACTCAAGACCAATGTCCTGCCCTCTGCTGTCAGACTTCTGAACCAGTTATCTCTTTCGCATCCCCTTGCCAATAGTGCTTCCTTGTTCTCAGAACATTAATTCTACCTTTTCCTGCATTATCAATTTAGCATTTTTGCACTACCATGAGGCATTCCATTGTTTTACACTCAATGTAATTGTTAATTTATAATTACCAAGTACATTATTTACTCTGCGAGCTTCATGCAAACAAGGAATTTCATTTCATCCTCAAGTACATGACAATAAACTAATACGAATTTTAATTTGCAACCCACGATGCATTGGCAAAATCAAGGGCATCAATCTGCCATGATGATCTTCATTTGCACCAATGTATTGTTGAAGTAAAAGCTAGATATTCTTCAGCTCTGAGGTGTCTATATTGTGCTCTTCTCTCTGAAACATATTCCACTCAGAAATTTTCCTCATTACAGTAGAGTGCTGCATGGTGTGCAGTGTAAGCTGTCAGAGGATCCTTCAGAGAAGAGGAACAAAAGCAGCAGAGGTCCTCCTCAGAAGAGTACGGCATAGCAAAAGCAGAGGATGCAGCAGTTGACAAAGAAGCATGGTGTGGATAGTAAATTAATCTGTCAGCAATTCTGGTGGTCAGATTAGCCCCCTGCCCTGAAAATGGACACCGTTCTTACTAAAAGCTTCATCGTTCTTTCAATCTCGTATTAAGAAACATTCAAACCATTCAGTCAAGTTCTGTGTTAAGAACACAGTGACAATGCAAACTCCAAAGCTGCTGTAGAAGTGCATTGCACATCAATGTGAAAAATGTGATAAAAGATGATAAATTTAATCCCAGCACAATATTACCTTCCATTCATTCCTCTGTCAATTGTTGTCAGGAACATTTCCCAAATCCTACTTATACAAGTACATCAAAAATCATGAACTTGAAGGAACAAGCCTAGCCTTCCTTTAGTTATTCATTCCAAACCTTGTTGAAAAAGTTTGATATGATAATTTTATTAACTTTTTCTTTTTTTTTTAATGAAGCTACGTCATTTGGATCTGCTCAAAAGGCACTGATAATTCACAAGCCAATCAAAGGCTAACATGTTTCACTCTCCCTCAAGAATATACATAAAATATTTAATGTTTGGTTTAGTTTTGAGTTGGAGGGATTAATTATAAATCTATCACTCTCCCAATTTGAAACCACAGTGCTGTGCAAAGCAGATTTTCAAATCTTGTCTGTCAGACCAAGAAGCTAAAGCCTCAAACTTTGTTTGTCAACTTGAAGGCATATTTAAATGAAAGAAAAACAGATGGTTTGTATTTTCAATGATAACAATATCTCAGGGCAATAGCAACTGGAATCATAAATATTGTCATGACAAATCGTAAAAGATGGTCCTTTTGTTTTCCAAGGCCAATATGGAGTTCTCAACAAGATTATACATTTTATTTTAGTAAACCATGTAATATTTTAATCGTTCATTAACCATAAAGAGTGCAAAAGTCCAACCACAGCATGCTGGCTTATTAAAAAATAATGTACATTTGCTTCAGGTTGCTTCGAGCCGGCTGTAAAAGTGACGTGTAAAGATATCTGTAATATGCACTTGTGCCAGCTGCAACACAGAGCAAAACAGAAAGGCATGTAAACAACCCAAGCGATAGATTGTAATTTTTTGTTATATCAATGTTTCATGATTAAAGCTGATAACAAAATGCTTGATCTGTTTTTGCTAGCTAAATAAACTTGTGTTTAATAAGAAATCAGTTTCTGTCAAACCGGTTTCTACCCTTAATCTGGCCACCTCTCATCAGGTTCTTAATCATGTGAATTTATAAAACTGTTCTATTCCACCAGTTTCACCTGTTCTGCCACAAGCATCAATTTATTGGCCTAACGTTGAGTGAAAATGCAATCTCTTTACAGAAGCATAACAGTGATTTTTGTATGGAGTCATTAACCTTTGTAAGGGTCTTCTCTGTAAGACCCAGATACAATCTGTTGGAATCCAGCAGAGGGAAACTTTCCAATTAGCTATAAAGCACAATTTGAATATTTTTGCTGATAATCAGAAATGCATTTTAATCTGTATTTGCCATGTGGGAAAAATGAAAATTAATAAATGATAATTTTCTGGGAAGTGCAAGCTATGGGGAGGGAAAGAACATATGTTTCATCCCTGCCTGATGTATGAGTAAAAAAGCTATTTCCATGCCCCAGGTGAGGTATGGCCTTCATCCAGGCTGCTGTGTTCACAGGTAAGGCAGAGATACTGTAGATTCCTAGTTTTTTTTTCCAATTTGGGTACATCTTGGATGGGTAACAGGAGAGGCATTGTTTCTACCTGTCAAGCTTACCCACTGGATTCCGTACTTTAGATCTCAAAGCTCACTTAAATAATGATCTGCTAGCTTTAATCAAATCATTTGTGAGCAGCATGTCAATTGAGAGAAAAGGATTTCTAGTTTAATATAAGACAGTCCTTCAACGTGTCTCGGTCATGGCTGAAAGGTCAAGAAGTGTGATTTTGCTTTCAAAGCAAATTCACACTGATTGCAATTCCTAGAGGAAGTGAATAGCAAGAAGGTGGGCCTCTTCCCCACTAAACAAGTAACAGGACAAATGGAAGGATTTGCAGAGCAAGTCACTGCCATGAGCAGGCAGAGATTAACCTCCTCACCAGATTTCAAGCAAAGACTCCTTTCATATTTATTTTGCTACGAACAGGCAGTGGTGTTTACTTTCATATGGGTATAATCACTTTCTTTTCCCCTCCAATTGTGTGCCTTTTCTCCAGTCTCTGCAGGACATTTCTCTGCATTTTATCCTTCCTGGAATCACACCCTTGAGATCTGTACCCAACCTCAAAACTGTTCCAACACCATCATCCTCTGTCTCTTGCTGCAACTGGCTGTTTCTCTCTTTAAACAAGGTCTCAACCCTAAGCTCACACATTAAAAACCCACTTGTCCAAATCTTCTTTCAGAGGAAGCTGGCATTGCACAGAGTGCAATGGGAAGAAGTGAAGACAATGGAGAGTGCAGATGCTGGAATCGTGAATGAGAAAAAAAAAACACTTGCAGATCAAGCAACAAATGTGGAGGTGGTAGGTGTTATGTCCAAGTTTCAGATTAAGACTGAGAGGGAAGAGGAAAGATTGTCAGGAAGGGGTGGGAAAATGGATGGTTTTGCATCTATGCAAAGTATTATGAGACCAAAGGAGAAGGCAAACTGACCTTACTGGCAAGAAGTGATAACATAGCATTACCTTTGGCCTAGTATGACAGCCACATGCAGCAGAACGTTTTGTTCCACTCTCCTCTCCTAGCAGATTCCTTCATCTTCATTCTTTTACTTCTTCCACTTATCCCCCCTCATCTTAACAACACACAAAATGTTAAAGTAGGAGGTGATAGGCAGAAGAAGTAATTCACCTAGAGGAACTCAGCAGGCAAGGCAGCAGCTGTGGAGGAGAATAAACAGTTGATTTTTTGGGCCAAGACCAGGGATCTAACCTGGTCCCAACACATTGACGTAGTCATAAAGAAGGCAAGACAGCGGCTATACTTTATTAGGAGTTTGAAGTGATTTGGCATGTCAACAAATTTACTCAAAAACTTCTATAGTTGTACTGTGGAGAGCATTTTGACAGGCTACATCACTCTCTGGTATGGGGGGGGGGGGGGGGGCTACTGCACAGGACCGAAAGAAGCTGCAGAAGGTTGTAAATCTAGTCAGCTCCATCTTGAGAACTAGCCTACAAAGTACCCAGGACATCTTCAGGGAGCGGTGTCTCAGAAAGTCAGCGTCTATTATTAAAGACCTTCAGCACCCAGGGCATGCCCTTTTTTCACTGTTACCATCAGGTAGGAGATACAGAAGCCTGAAGGCACACACTCAGCGATTCAGGAACAGCTTCTTCCCCTCTGCCATCCGATTCCTGAGTGGATTTTGAAGCTTTGGACACAACCTTACCTTTTTAAATAGACAGTATTTCTGTTTTTGCACATTTTTAAAATAATCTATTCAATATACATAATTGATTTACTTTATTTATTACTATGTTTTATTTTATTTATTATTATTATTTTCTCTCTTTCTGCTAGATTATGTATTGTATTGAAATGCTGCTGCTAAGTTAATAAATTTCACATCACATGCTGGTGATAATAAACCTGATTCTGATTCTGATTCTGATCTGGACTTCTCACTTATCACTCTTCATGTCTTCTCTCTTCATCGTCCCTCCCCCACCCACTCCCCTTCCCCTTCACCTGGATTCATCTACATCTGCCATCTTGTATTCCTTACCTTCTCTTCTTATTTTGCCTTCTTCCCCTTTCTATTCCTGACGAGGGGTCTTGGCTCGAAACATTAACTCTTTATTCCCCTCCATAGATGCTGCCTGACCTGCTGAGTTCCTCCAGCATTCTGTATGTGTTGCTCAGGATATTTTGCTGTCTGTTTAATCCCTTCACACAGTTAGGCCGAAAGTCCAAAACATGAGAGGAGTTTGGGGCCAGTTCTGCAGCAATGACCTTAGTACATCAGCAATCAGCTTCTCATTTACAAATAAGAGCTGGAACAGGAAGAGCAATTTAAAAGTCTTGTGACACTGCTTATATAGCAAGGCAGAGTCCTACGTGATACACTGTCAACCATCATCTACCAATTATGCTTTAATGGAGTAGGCATCCCTGTAATTCATGAAGTCAGTGTGGTTTATTTGAGAGTATGGAAGGCAACCAGATCTCAGAGCCATACTCCTTATTTCCAGATATCCACATGAAAAGTTACAGTAGCATTTGCTAAGCATATAGGCATTACTTTTGCTTTATGCAAATATAGAATGAGACAGGAGTTGCAGTATTTCCTCAGGCGATCGTTCCAGGTAAATAGATGGAGGCCTGCAGTGGCCTTGGCAACAATTGTGTGCTGGCTGTGGCAGCTTGCTCACAGGACATGAAGTAGTCAGTTATAGCTTCCTTAGAGAAACACATCATCCTTATACTCTGCTCTTTTCAGACCAACCAGTACAATACCCTGCATGTTTCAGAATGAAAAATACAGATTCTTATCATATAGCCTTCTCCATTTGTTCTTCCTGAAGTTCTGCTCATTCCTGTGATCATGATCCTTCTCCACAGTGGGATCTGTTATAGTGAATGTTAAAAATCTCCCAATATCACAAAACTCTTCCCAGGCATTTAAAAAAACAGAAATAAATAGAAGCAAAAAGCATCCCATACTTCTCTAGCTTTGAAATTGAGAATACCTGAGAATTCCTCTCCCAAGTGTAGCCCAATCTTTTGTGACTGATCTGAGAAAAATGCCAGTGGTTAGAAACAAAATATCAGCATTCGGAATCAGAACCACATTTGGACACGTGTACAGTATGAATGCCTCATTTCTTGTGATCAGAACAAATGAATTAGTCCACCATGTGAATTTCTTCATCCTTTTGCTCTGAATTTAGGTTGTAATGAGGTGAAACACGTGTTATGATAAAGCGATGGTCTATTCAGTGTAGCATAAATGATCTCTTGGCATGACTCAAAGAGGAACCCTAGCCAGTATGCAATTTTTTCTGTTACTATCAGAACACACTGGCATATTTTCCTCATGTTCATTGGCTTACAAACAAAACAGTGATGACACTTGTTCATAATTCTTGGGCTGGAAGCACCTAGGATCATAGAGTACTACAAAACAGATATTGGCCCTTTAGCTTATCTAGTATCTTCTTCTCTATTATGTATTGCATTGAAATGCTGCTGCGGCTGCTGCTGCTGTTAACAAATTTCACGTCACATGCCGGTGATAATAAACCTGATTCTGATTCTGATTCTGACCAGATATACAGAATAACCACGCTAACATGATATGACCTTACAAGTTTCTTGCTGTTGACTGTGTAGAATAAAACACAGGGTAACACAGACCAGTAAGTGAAGAAATAGCTACAATGCTTTATTCCACAATATTAGTGAAACCTTTGTTGGATTTGTGTATTTCTATGGAGTATAATGTGTTTATATTCCTGCCTAGCCCATTCATAGAATGAGCTTGAGAACTCTACTTATTGAACCAAGTGTTGAAGGTTCAAAGTAGATTTGAGATGTTTGATTACAAACACCACCATCTAGTGGCTAACCTAAAGCTTCCAAATGCGGCTAGTAAGAATAATGACATTTCAATCAATAACAGATGTCAAATGCTGGAGAAACTTAGCAGATCAGGCAGCATCTATGGATGGAAATAAACAGTAAAGGATTTTTTAGTCGAGAACCTTCACCAGGACTCTGTGTTGTTGAAAAATTCCAGTATTTGCTAAATCTTTTGTGTCTCAGATTTCCATCAGTGAGGAATTCTGTTTCCAAGTTGGCAATCAGGATGCTGCCATCAACATCGGAACAAATGATATGGAAACAGGTACAAGCAGTATTGTGTCTTGATCTTGTTTTACTGGCTGACCTGTTCTGTTAACTCTGCCTTTTTAATATCCATATCTTTTTATATGCTTATTGACCCCAGATGTAAAGGTTAACAGAGCAAGTATTTTCTGAGAAAGGTTTCCACCTTTTGTAGGCAGAAGTGATTACTAACTTCTCCACAGGATATCTGATTCTAATATTGTCTCTTGATTCTAGACCCCTCCACCATGGTTCCAATCTAAATCCTCAATTAAATCATACTTTTGCAATCAATAAAAATATCAGTATTACGGTATTTCATTCCAAATGTGCAAATCAACTTTTCTTTAGTACATAATTGCAACTGATTAAAGGAACATAACTGATGGGATTACACTGAGAGTTGGCACAGATTCGATGGACTGAATGGCCTCCTTCTATGTATTAAGAACATATGAGCAATTTGAGATATATGCATTTAGGAAATTTGAACTGAAAGAAGGTGTGCTTCTTCTTAAACTTCTAGAATTCAAAATATTGTTTCATCGAGGGAGAGTTGAACAGATGTAGGCGATGAACCAGTTCCAATGGCACCAAATCTCTCTGTTGAATGAGCACTCACCTTGTCAGGATGTACTCAGAAAATTAGTGCTTATAGTATGTGTAAAAGTTTACAGAATCAAACTCCAATAAAGTAAGAAAAATACTGCTGGAAACTGAATGGTGAAACATTTTGAGAGTTAAATATACAGAAGCTGAATCAAAAATATTTGCAACAGCAGAAACAGAGAAAATGATGCAAACACACTCAAAAAAATGTACAGAGCCATTAAAATTAGAAAGCAAAGGGAGAACACAGCTTGAAAGAGGATAACAATCTAATGTAAGAATTTTTAACAGAAAACATGTGAAAGGAAAACAAATTAAAAGTGGATCAAGTGAACGCAGAATGATTTCAAACTAAAGTTCCCCAAGAATGCGTTGACTAATGATGGAAGTCCCATGCACATGATTTGCATGGGACTCATAGTATGAATAGTCCTCAATACCCAAACATTCGACTTTACCTTACCTGTAGCATACAGTGTATGGGCTCCAGTATACCATTTCCCTAAGTGAGGGTATCATCAATTGCATTCACTTTGCCCACGATTTATGCCTGACCACTCGACCATTTTACACAAGCAAAAAGAATTCTATTCACCCCATTCCGTTAGGCACAGCCAGAATTCAGAACATAGAAAACCTACAGCACAATACTGGCACTTTGGCACACAAAGTTGTGCCGAATATGTCCCTACCTTAGAAATTTCTAGGCTTACCTTTAGCCCTCTATTTTTCTAAGCTCCATGTACCTATCCAAAAGACTTTTAAAAGACCCTATTGTATCTGTCCCTACCACCGTTGCCAGGAGCCTATTCCATGCACTCACCACTCTCTGAGTAAAAAACTTACCCCTGACATCTCCTCTGTACCTACTCCCCAGCACCTTAAACCTGTCAACAACACACACAAAATGCTGGTGGAACACAGCAGGCCAGACAGAATTTCCAGCATCTGCAGATTTCCTCGTGTTTGTACCTTAAACTTGTGTCCTCTTGTGGCAACCATTTCAGCCCTGGGAAAAAGCCTCTGACTATCCACATGATTAATGCCTCTCATTATCTTATACACCTCTATCAGGTCACCTCTCATCCTCCTTTGCTCCAAGGAGAAAAGGCCAAGTTCACTCAACCTATTCTCATAAGGCATGCTCCCCAATCCAGGCAACATCCTTGTAAATCTCCTCTGCACCCTTTCTATGGCTTCCAAATCCTTTCTGCAGTGAGGTGAGCAGAACTGAGCACAGTACTCCAAGTGGGGTCTGACCAGGGACTAAATAGCTGTAACATTACCTCTCGGCTCCTAAATTCAATTTCATGATTGATGAAGGCCAATGCACCGTATGCCTTCTTAATCACAGAGTCAACCTGTGCAACTGCTTTGAGCGTGCTTTGGACTCGGACCCCAAGATCCCTCTGATCCTCTACACTGTCTTATCATTAATACTATATTCTGCCATCACATTTGACCTACCAAAATGAACCACCTCACACTTATCTGGGTTGAACTCCATCTGCCACTTCTCAGCCCAGTTTTGATTCCTATCAATGTCCCGCTGTAACCTCTGACAGCCCTCCACACTATCCACAACACCTCCAACCTTTGTGTCATCAGCAAACTTACTAACCCATCTCTCCACTTCCTCATCCAGGTCATTTATAAAAATCATGAAGAGTAGGGGTCCCAGAACAGATCCCTGAGGCACCCCACTGGTGACCAACCTCCATGCAGAATATGACCCATCTACAACCATTCTTTGCCTTCTGTGGGCAAGCCAATTCTGGATCCACAAAGCAATGTCCCTTGGATCCCATGCCTCCTTACTTTCTCAATAAGCCTTGCATGGGTAACTTATCAAATGCCTTATCAGGCTCGTAAGGCACAACCTGCCCTTGACAAAGCCACGCTGACTATTCCTAATCATACCGCTCCAAATGTTCATAAATCCTGCAGCTCAGGGTCTCTCCATCAACTTACCAACCACTGAAGTAAGACACACTGATCTATAATTTCCTGGGCTATCTCTATTTAGTCATAGATAGGGTTGCATCTTCTTGGGCAGTCTGTCTAAATGAAGGAAGATTTTATTTCAGTGCAATTCTTTCACTCATGGAGAGAGTACCCACCTTTATTTATTTGTTTTTCAAGTGAATTTGGAGGATTTTTATAGAGACAGTGTTGGTGATAGCATTCCAGTGCTCCTGAGATGTAAGTAGTCCAGTCGCACATAGGAGGATAGAGATCACTGCTAGATTTAGTTACCAGTTTCAGGATATGATCATCAAATACCCAGTTCTTCAATGAATGAGTGCTGAACTGGAACATTGAAGAAAATGATGAACGTTGTTATCAATGTCTGCTTTTGCCAAAAGTGGCTTCCAGGATGTACAGTAAGATGTCGCCCATGTTTGCCAAAATCATGATGTAAACCTTTTTTGTTATAAGACCATAAGACATAGGATTAGAATTAAGCTATTCAGCCCATCGAATCTGCTCTGCCATTCCATCATGGCTGTTCCTGGATCCCACTCAACCCCATACATGTGACTTTTCACTATAACCTTTGATGCCCTGGCCAATCAGGAAACTATCAATTTTTGTTTGAAACATATCCATGGTCTTGGTCTCCACAGCTGTCTATGGCAGAGCATTACACAGATTCACTACTCTATGGCTAAAAGAGTTCCTCCTTATGTCTGTACTAAAGGATCATCCCTCAATTGTGAGGCTGTGCCCTCTATTTCTGGACACCCCCACCATAGGAAACATCCTCTCCACATCCACTTTTTCTAGGCCTTTCCAAATTCAGTACATTTTGATGAGATCCACCTGCATTCTTCTAAATTCCAGTGAGTACAGGCCCAAAGCTGCCAAACGCTCCTCACATGTTAACCCATCATTCCCAGAATCATCCTTATGGTCCTCCTCTGGACTCTCTCCAATGACAACATATCCTTACTGAGATATGGGGTCCAAAACTGTTGACAATACTCCAAGTGCGGCCTGAATAGTGTCTTATAAAGGCTCAGCATTATCTCCTTGCTGTTATAACCTATTCCCCTTGAAATGAATGCCAACATTGCATTTGCCTTCTTTACCACAGACTCAACCTGCAAATTAACCTCTGGGAGTCTTCCACGAGGACTCCTAAGTCCCTCTGCACCTCTGATGTTTGAACCTTCTCCCCATTTAGATAAATGTCCACACTATTGTTTCTTTTACCAAAATGCATTATCATACATTTCACAACAGTGTATTCCATTTGCCAGGTTTTTGCCCATTCTTCCAATTTCTCTAAAACCTGCTGCAATTGCATTGCTTTCTCAGCACCACCTATCCTACCACCTAACTTTGTATCATCTGCAAACTTTGCCACAAAGCCATCAATTCCATTATCAACAATATGAAAAGTAGTGACCCAATACTGACCCCGAGGAACACCACTAGTCACAGGCAGCCAACCAGAAAAGGCCCCCACTTGCTACCACCTGCTTGTCAGCCATTCCTCTATCCATGCCAGTATCTTTCCTGTAACGCCATAGGATTTTATCTTGATAAGCAGCTTCACGTGTGGCACCTTATCAAATGCCTGATGAAAATCCAATAAATTACATCCACTGCCTCTCCTTTGTCCACCCTACTTGTTACTTCCTTGAAAAACTCTATCAGATTTGTCAGGCAAGATTTCCCTTTACAGAAACCATGCAGAAACCAAGCTCTCAACTATGACCTTCTTTCAGCCACAACTCAGTGATGCTCACATCATCATACCATCCAATCTCTAATTGCGCCATGAGTTTGTCCACCTTATTCTGAATACTACGCGCATTTAAATACAGCACCTTCAGTCCTGCATTCTTTGTCCTTTTGAACTTTGCCTCTGTGGTACAATTTAACTCTTTGCTCGGTCTGTCTTTGTTCCCAATCATTGGCTTGCCCTTCCTTACATTCATATTACATCCATCATCTACTTGCTGCTCATCCTCAGCTCTGTCATACTAGTTCCCATTCCCATGCCACATCAGTTTAAACCACTCCCACGGAACATGTGCTGCAGTGGGGACAGGATAGTAGAAACTTCTTGTCTTGCAGCTGTTGAGTGTAAGGCCCATACTCTCTAGAGTTTCAGGGAATTAATGTCTTAAAACTCACCCTCTGAATGCACATAATTGCAAGTGTTGTCTACTTTCTATAGACTTGGGTTCTAGAGTGTAGTTGCTATACATTGAATAGCTCCCCATTAGTTGTGAAGGTGAGCTCCATTCCTACAGGACATAGAGAAGTACAGAAACTAGTCCTTCAACCCATCCAGTTCATGCTGAAATATTTAAGTTGCCTTCTCCCATCAACCTGCACTAAGACCATAGCCCTCCATATGCCAATTATCCCTCCCTATATCCAAACTTCTCTTACACATTCAAATCGAGTTTGCATGCACTATTTGCACTGGCAGTTCGACCCACACTTTCACAACCCACTTAGTGACGAAGTTTCCTGTCATGTTCCTCTTAAACTTTTCCCCTTTTGCTCTTAAACCATGACTTCTAGTTCTAGTGCCACCCAACCTCAGTGGAAAAATAGACTGATTGCATTTACCCCATCTATATCCTTCTTAATTTTGTATACCTCTATCCAGTGGGATATACTTTGCATCAAGGAATATTGAGACAAATGATGTGATTCTATTGACACCAGTCACCACCTTCTGCTGTATAATCATTGGTTAGTATGGTAGCTTTCCAGTTACCCTGTGAAGGCAATTTCAGTGAACAGCCAAATTTGATGAGTGTTTTGCATAGCCACTCCCAATTTGTGAGGTCAAGAATGCATCAAGCCGACAATTGCCTTGTATCATGGCTGTTGGGATTTTGCTATGCTGGAGCAACTTCCTACATTTTCACTTCAAAGTCAAAGGGAAGCTGTTGGGTGGCGGTGTTAACGACATTGCCACGAGAGTGACGTGGGAATCAACACACTTGAATTCCCACACACTTGTTTACAGTGAAAGCTTTGTTTCCACAATGATGATTATGAAGCAAACTATCTGGATCTTCAAGCAACAAGTCGGCTATCTGTATCACTGGAGAGGAGCAGGAGCTGAAGCACATCTGGATCAAGTA
Organism: Hemitrygon akajei; assembly: GCF_048418815.1. Taxonomy (NCBI): domain Eukaryota; kingdom Metazoa; phylum Chordata; class Chondrichthyes; order Myliobatiformes; family Dasyatidae; genus Hemitrygon; species Hemitrygon akajei. The sequence goes on along the minus strand of NC_133126.1, from coordinate 68,421,221 downwards.
GGCCTGTCATCAGAAAGCACAATTGCTCCCTGGGCTGGGCAACAGCAGTGGCAGCACAAATGTCTTTGTGCAAAGAAAGAATAGTAGGTTGGTACGTCATCGCCTTGCTACAGTGTCAGCCTCTAGAACCAAAGGGGATAACTTCACTGAACTTCAGTTGCTCCCTCTCTGAACTATTCCCATAATCTTCGGACTCACTTTCAAGGACTCTTCATCTCATGTTCTTGATATTTTACTTATCTATCTATCTACCTATCTATCTATCTATCTGTTTGTTTATTTTCCTTCTTTGTGTATGTGCACAGTTTGTTGTCTTTTGCACACTGCTTGTCCACCCTGTTGGTGCAGTCTTTCATTAATTCTATTATGCTTATTAGATTTATTGAGTATGCCCACAAGAAAATGAATCTCAGAGTTGTATATGGTAACATAAATGCACTTTGATGATAAATTTGCTTTGAATTTTGAATTAGGCCAAGTGATAATGAAGGAAAAGAGACTGAGGAAGGTGTACGGTTTGAAGGGAAATCTGTGCAGAGTAGTGTTTTCAAACACCTGCTGTCTGTGCTTTCCTTGGGTTTAGAAATGTGGGTCTAAGAGATGCAGTTCTGCTACCAAAGCTCTGCTGTTCGAGCCTAGACTGAACACAACACTGTGATCATCGCACAGATGTTGGTGCTGCCCTCAGTTGCAACCTCAGCCGTGTGCCAGCCATTCTGGCAGATGGAGCAGAGTGCCGGCACAATTGTGTGATGCTCTCAAATCATTTTACTCTTCATTAATAGTGCCCAACCCTTATTGGTTATATGTTTCAGATTGTTCCTTGGTCTCCACAGGGAAAAAAAGGGATGAAAAGATTTGCTTTTGTACAGTCCCTCATTTGGTGCATACCAAATCCCTTAGCATACAGTCAGGTAACTGCTGTGACACAGGAAACACTCAGCAGTCAGTCTGCATGGAACAAGTCCCCACAAACAGAAATACAAGCAGGCAATTAAAACAAGTGCAATTACAGCAGCAACGTCTGGGGCAAGTTGGAAAAAATGAAATCCATCATTTTATAAGGGTGCTCTTTGACTCCGATACTCACTTTCATCTCTATGCTTTGTATCTCTTCTCCTGATGACATTTCATCTGCCCTCTTTTATTCAGACTCCATCCTTCTGAGCTGGTGAATACGAGTGAGAAAAGGGAAACACATTCAGAATTTCTGAAGTTGTCTTTCCTGCTGAAGCACCAGGCCGCTTATCCAACACTCCTTTTCCATCTACTATAATCTGTCTCTTGAAATGATACGTGCAGGAAAATGCTGCATTGAAAGGTGATGGATGAAACAGAAACGTGAGGGAGTGTAATTCTGAAGGATTTAGGTGATAAAATGCCTGATCATTTCTTTCTCACTGTCACACTCCAGGAGTTAGTGCTTGAAAATTGTGGCAACTAATTTTACGGAGAATGAGTTGGCACATTTCTTAGTGAGATTGAGAAGGAAAAGTAGTGAATGCGACAAAACTGTCACTGTCAGCAAATCTGTTTTATGTGATATACAGTATTTATTTTGATTTACCAGAATATGTATACTGATAATCATAAAATGCAAAGCAGGTATTTTAAGCCCTGGTTACAGATCTTGTGCATGATAACAACTAAATCTTCGATATTGATTAGATCGTGTTGTGCCTCTATTATGCTATGTTGTGCACTTTTATTTTTACCTGTCAAAGATTGCACTGGAGATCTTTTACAAATTATACTGTAAAGGATAAAGTATTGGATCAAACATCATGTGTTGTTTACCTTAGCACATCTGATGTTTTCTCAGGCATAGGCGCTCACCATTGAATTTTCTGTTTTGGTAATTTGCATTACTACCCTTTGATGGCATAAATTGCACCAAAAGGCTACAACCTCTGACCTTTGTGCAGTAGTCTTAGCACAAGCAGGAGCTTTATTGTTCTTTTCACTATTTAAAAGCACATGCCGGGGACATCGGGAGAGATAATTAGTCGTCTTCAGAAATGTTTCAAATTGTTCACCCAGCATCTACGAGTGCCCCAGTGGCATCCACAGGCCACATTCCCTGACTGGATCCATTTCCATGGCCTGGTCTGTTTCCTTTTGACGAGCTGGGATTTAATATGGAAGTAGACAGAGACAAACCTATCTCCCAAGAACATGCTCTCACAGCCTGCCTGGACATTTAATATAAAATTGGAGCAGAATCGGGCTATTCTGGCCCATCAAGCCTGCTCCGTTGTTCTATTATGGCCAATTTATTATCCCCCTCAACCCCACTTCCCTGCCTTCCTTCATAACTGTTGACCCCCTTACTAATGAAGAATATATCAAACACCACTTTAAATATACTCAGTGACTTGATCTCCACAATGGTCTGTGGGTATGAATGCTCTGACTGTGCATTGTGGGACACGCAACCAGTAAATGTCAAAGCTATTGAGGCTTCAGTGGTGACTGAGATAGAAGATAGATGAGGAACCCATCATGGTGCCTTTGGTTGGTGCTGATGAAATAGGAGGGTGGGGCTAGGGAGGAATCCATGGGAGAACACCAGAGGTAATGGTGAGAGGAGAAGCCATATCAGGATGTTTGTTTATAAGCACAGGATAAATGCAGAACCCTGAGCTGCATTACGACAAGTAGCTTTGGAAGAAATGGTGCAGTAAACCCTTCCAAAGGCTGCAGTCAGGTCAAGCTAAGGATTAACAGCTTACACGTGTTGCCTTCCAGTTGGCTGTGATTAATGGATTCAGTGAGAGACATTTTGAGTGCTCTGGACAGAAGGGTATTCTAACTGGAGAATCTGCAGTTTCCAAGCAAGCTGGGATGGATTTGTGAAGCCACACAGCAAAATGGCTGTGATGCATCAACACAGTAATGTGTGGAGCCTCTGTGAATTAAGGGATGCACTGACTTTTGCAGGCCCCATTAAAATTTCCCTTATAAAGAGCAGAACATCCAAAACAACATTGAAATATGTACTCAGAAGATGATAGAAAATCTTATTCTCAGATAACTTAGCAATGAGTTCTAGATAGCAGAACGTGATGTTTAACCCTTACATACTGTTTGGGTTAAATTTGACCTGTTTTGACATTTGACAGCAGTAAAAACACCCTAAATGTAATTTTTTTAGCTGAAATTTGATGATTTTTCCTAAAGTGACCCAAAATGAGCGAAAATGAAAATATTTGAGAATTTTATATTTTTGAGCTGGTGCTACAGATTTTTGTGCATTGAGGCTGTTCCGGGTCAAATTTGACCCGTATCTATTGAAATGGATTTTAGATCTCTGTAACATTAATTAAGAATTAATCACCCATTTATTAATGTCAAATAGGCTATTTATACATTCTAAATAGATCTGTGGTTCACAATTTGGTATAGACACTTGTTATGAGGGGATTCTTGGGCCGGGTCAAAATTGACCCGGACCATACCGTGAAGGTATAGAATATGAACACGTTGCCTGGGTTAAAGGAAAGTGATATGCTATGCAGACACATTTCGGGAAAAAGGATCATTTGTACATGTCAACATTTGCCAACTCCTTGATTGAATTTGTACTTTTGTTAGGGTTATCACTTTTGTTTCATTCTGAGGTTTGTAATTTAGATCAGAGAAACACAGAAATTGACTTCAACTTAAATCTGAGAAGGACAAAAGAAGATGGAATCAAATTTCCAGAAGCCAGATTTCAAAATGAAAGTGATGCTTTCTTCACAAAAACAAATGAACACATGGAATGGACTCCAAGGTGGAGACCAAAATTCTGGAATGATCAATTTGTTTTGTTGTATTAGGGGAACAAATTGGTCTTTATAAGGGAAATTTTAACAGGACCTGCAAAAGATGGTGCATCCCTTAATTCACAGAGGCTCCACACAGTTCTGTGTCGATGCACCACAGCCATTTTGCCAGCTGTCTGAATTTATTGTATACCTGTAGTGTGACAAGCAAAGAGCACGAAGGTAGAACCAGAGCGCCTAAAGCAGAACACAGCAGAAGATTATATGGCAAGGAATTAGAGGCAGCAAGATGTTCGGACCAGAATGGATGGGTGAGAGGGGGAAGGGCAGATGGCAAAGGACAGAAAGAACTTGAGAAAATCTGCAGATGCTGGAAATCCAAGCAACACACTCAAAATGCTGGAGGAACTCAGCAGGTCAGGCAGCATCTATGGAAAAGAGCATAGTCGACATTTTGGGCCAAGACCCTTCATCAGGACTGGAAAAAAAGATGAGGAGTCAGAGTAAGAAAGTGGGGGATGGGGGGAGGAAACACAGGGTGATGAGTGAAACTGGGAGGGAGGAGGGGTCACGAGGAGGCCACTCTCAGGTTGGAGGAGCAACACCTTATATTCCGGCAGGGTAGCCTCCAACCTGATGGCATAAACTTCGATTTCTTGAACTTCCGGTAATGCCGGTCAGGACAGGGCAGTGAAAGGTATTTTAGTCTTACTTAAAGCACTGGTATCCTTTGTGAAAATGGGGTATGAGGTGTGGGAATGTTTGAGAAATCTAGCCTCCAAAACAAGGATATAGCCTCTGAGTATAGTGTACATCTGCTGACGAAGATTCAACAAGGAGTTACGGTGTGAAAGTAACTGCAGTGGCTGAGCAAGCCTATGATGTTGGGCTGCAGTCACCCCGGTTGTACTTAGCTAATCTGTACACAGCAGGGCCTACCTTGTTGACCCAGAGCAACATGGTGCCTAGCAACAATGCCCTAACCTGAAGCAGGGCCTCAAACACACACTAAGGGAAAGCTTAGCCCTTGAAGTTCAGCTTTTGCGTATTTAAATGTTTGAATGTCTTTGGCCCATCATCTCAGGTTTATTTTTAATAGGATATAGGGCAAAAACCATTTTTTAAGCCCACATACTTCCCAGACTTGCTCCTTTAGTGGTAGGGAAGAGGAAGGGGTTTTGGGGAATGGGATTATATATTTGCCAACAGCCCCATCTACTGGAATGTAAGCAGCTGGAGGTAAAGGAGTAGGTTTACCATGTTTACCCTAATCGCTGTACCCCTCCAGAATCAAGTATCTTGTGATCCCACGCCTACAATAGAGGGCATTTGCTTTTGAGCTCAGACTGGCAATAAACTGTTGAGAAGAACAGATTTGAATAAAAGAGCATCACTGCATTTACATGGAACCAGACATCTATTATTTTCACAATTATTTAGGATGATATATAAAAGCAAAAGTGAGTCAGCCAATAATTAACTTTTAATTAAACTAAACAAGAATTAATCTTTCTACATAATCTTTCTCCCATACATGCATAATATTTTTCTTGATGTGACCATGATTTAAATTAATTTTGCAAATCTGCTCAACTCTCCTACATCATTCTGCTATTATTTTCCAGGAGTTGTTTAATTATCCTCAATCTTTGCTAGGGGGCTCCATCTCCCAGGAAAGATTTATATCAGGTCAAAGAGCACTTTCTCAGTGATAAGTGAATGTTAATCCAGCTCAAACAGAACAGCAGATTTGCATTTTGACTCTCATTTATTTCTACAATGCATGTAATGCAACAAATATTTCTCTGGCCAATTATTTTTTTAATATTCTGGTCTGCTTTAATTAAGCATGCTGCAGGTATCTCAATTTTACCAGGTTTATGCACTGTAGGAGACGTGGAGCTTGCTGTTGAACTGCATTAATTTAGTAGGAAAGGAGCTTCTTTATCTTCCTAACAAGCTCTGTATTTTTCAGGAACTTAGAACATGATGGTTACTGTGGTTACATGCCAGCACATTGATGAATAGCAGTTCCTAATTAGACCAGATTTCAGGGACTTCTCATGTTCTTCTTACTCACACTTCTGACAGTCTGCAACATTAGGTCACATTGTGCTTGGCTCAGCCAGCACCTGGGCTGATCCCCACAGACCCAGTAACATTCTGCAGCCTCATGGGGCTACTATCCCATGAAGAGATATGGTCTGTGGGCAATTATCCCATGAAGCCCAGCCCCAAATTATCCTGTTGATGTAGAGCAAAGACTTACTCTCAAGCTTTTCCAAGTATTTCTGAAAAATACATTTTAAATGAGTTGGAATCAAATTAAATAATTAATGTGTCTGAAAACACAATTAACTGATGTAAATTAATTAGAAAGATCTTATCTCTGTCTGCTCACATCAATATCACAAATTTCATCCTCTCCACTGTGAAACCTTTCAACTACATTTTTCAGCTGCTCTTTCATAGCACTTTTTCGTTCCTACAGATTTTCCTTTCAGGCCTGCTCTTGGCACCAGATAATCTTAAATGTTATCAATAATGGAAGAATCCCCTTTATTTCTATAGAGTTAATTAACTAATCAGAGGCATATGGAGAGACCAAGATTGATTTGAAATGCATTGCCAGTACAGATGTGGAAGCAGATTTGCAGAACAGAAATGAATATGTACGCCTGAAGAAAGAAATTGCGGGGTAATGATGGAATGGACAGAGAGCAAAACTGTTCCTATGCTTCTTTAAAATATCCAGTTCAGCCAGGAAGGAACACTTGTCCAAGCTTTATAATTTTATGATATTAATTCTTGAGTTCTGTGTAAGAATTAGATTATGATTCAAAATATTTCCAGTGGTACAAATTATTACCACTGCTAGTTGACTATTATAAGCATTCTGAAACTGTGGCCCCATCTACAAAATTGAAATCAGTAAACTGTTGGTCAAATAATCTTTACGTCAGGGAAGAAAGATTGTGAACCATCTTCCCTCAACAATCATATCTAACATTGCCTTTTAACTCTATCCAAAGAGTTCACAATGAATTACATTTTACCAAGACCAGACAAGTTTGTATGAACTAAAATCAGCATAGATGCACATAGTAGTTAAGAGCAACATGAACACACCATCGTTTCTCTGACATGCACACTACATGAACATCCCCAACATTTGATAACTAATGATAAACTGGACATTCACTAACATCCGCTGTATTCTGCTGCTAGGCATCCTCCTCAAATTGTAAGATGTTATCCATCACCAGTTTCCACCAAAAACCAACATGAAGCTGATAGGTAAAAAAAAAGTCATGTTGTGCAATATCATTATGTACCATTCAATACGATTATTAACTATTAGTGGCAGTTTTCTTCATCGGTGCTGCGCTTGAGTAAGTTATTGTTTGACCCTTTGATTTACATGTTTATGCGTAGAAATGGAAATGCATGTAGCAATGTTGCCGACTGACATCCAACGTGTGATTGACGTCACTGTTACCATATAGCAGTATATGAAGTTACTTAGGAAAGAATATAGTCTCATGTTCAGGAGTGGGTCTTGACTACGTGCTCCATATTAACAAAGATCCAGCACAATATTAATAACATTATGATAAATATTATAGTTTATGTGTATTCCTTAACACGTATTGCATGTCACAAAATGCAATTCAGTGTCCAGCATGCCCAAATAATAAACTGCACAAAATGCTGGAGGGTCACACCAATTCAGGCAGCATCTACGGGGGGGAATAAACAGTCAGTATTTTGGGCTGAGAAAATAAATAAATCCCCTTAGGGACATTAGTTCTTAATAATAAATATTGTATCCGTCTTTTATCATGACCAGAAGCAATGGCTCATAACCACGTGAAACTTTGCAGAAGCTGAAAATCTTGAGCAACACTCACAAAATGCTGGAAGAACTCAGCGATACAGGCCTCATCTACAGAGGGAAATAAACAGGTGACATTTTGGGTGGAGGCCCTTTATCAGGACTGGAAAGGAGTGGGGCAGAGCTAGAATAAGAAGGTGGGGAGGTGAAGAAGTACAAATTGGCAAGTGGTAGGTGAGACCAAGTTAGAGAAAAAGTAGGTGTGTAGGGTGGGGGGGGGGGGAAATGAAGTAAAAATCTGAAATGGTTGGTGGGTGGAAGAGATAAAGAGCAGAAGAAGAATTCAAACCCGATAGCATGAATGTTGATTTTTCAAACTACTGGTAATTACTCAGGACTGGAAAGGAAGGGTGCAGAATATGAAGGCGGGGAATAGAAGCTGGTAGATGACAAGTGAAACCGGGTGTAGGGGAAGGTGGGTGAGTGGGGGGGGGGGAATGAAGTAAAATACTGGGACATGACAGGTGGAAGAGGTAAAGGGCTAAAGAAGAAGGAATCTAATAGTAGAGGACAGTGGACCATGGAAGAAATGGAAGGAGGAGTGGAACGAGAAGAAGATGATGGACAGGTAAAAAGAAGGGGTGAAAAGGTAACCATGATGAGGAATAAAAAAAGACAGAAAGGGGAGAGGGAGGAGGGGAGTAATTACCAGTAGATTGAAAAATCAATATTCATGCCATTGGGTTATCCCTTTATCTCTTCCCCTATCAACTATCTCAGATGTTTTCTTTATTCCCCCCTCCCCTACGCACTCACTTTTCCCTCATTTGGTCTTACCTACCGCTTGCCAACTTGTATTCCTTCACCCTCCCTCCCCAACCTTCTTATTCTAGCTCTGCCCCACTCCTTTCCAGTCCTGATGAAGGGCCTCCACCCAAAATGTCACCTGTTTATTTCCCTCTGTAGATGAGGCCTGTATTGCTGAGCTCTTCCAGCATTTTGTGAGTGTTGCTCAAGATTTTCAGCTTCTGCAGAGTTTCATGTGGTTATGAGCCACGGTTAAGCATTGCTTCTGACCATGATAAAACACGGATACAATATTTCCTATTAAGAACTAATGTCTCTAAGGGGGTTTTATTTATTTTCTGCATCCATTGACTGCTTGAGTAACTACATGAGGTTAATGAACTACATTTCATTGGCATCCTGTGCTCTGATCCATGCAGCCAAAACTGGACTTGTTATGTTTTGCCAGTACAATGAACAAGTCCGTAAATTTGACTCGGAGGTAAGAAAACTTCAATGTCTTTTGAATAAAAATCTAAAAAATCTGAGTGAGAGAGAATGAATAGCTTGTGGAGAGATGATCATAGATTTCCTTTAGTGTGACCATCTGACATCACATAGAAGTACAACAACAAGCTACAGAAATGGGGCTGGAAAATGTATTGCCCAAAGCCTAGACAGAAGACTTCCATTTGGATTTTCTTATCATCTCATGAGCAGTCAGGTGGGCTGCTGGCATCTGACCCAACAGGGGCATTATAATATAGCAAGTTGGTGCAATTTCCTTACCATAAAAAAGTGGCAAGATCCCCTAAATTCCTGAAATCTCTCCACAATGGCTAAACTGGGAGCCAGATAGCTAAATTAGTCAACAGCACAGGACACCATCTTGACAAAGTGAAAGATGAAACAGTTTGTTAACAACTTCAGTGCTCCATCAACATTAATGTCTCAGAGGAAAGAGTGCATGATATGCTATAGGGGATCAGACCATAAGAACATAAGATATAGGAGCAGAAGTAGACCATTCAGCCCATCAAGTCTGCTCTGCTACTGGATTGGAGGAGAGAATGTTTAGCCAGGTGGATCCCTCTCAGGTTCCTCCTTTATCTGGACAAGGAATGGAAAGAAAGCCAGTTCTGATTGCAAGATAAAGGTTGTAGATTTCTCAACTACATTATGGATACATTACAGACAATGATGGCTACATTAGACTTTTAAGAAACTCTTAGGTAGGCACGTAGATGATAGAAAATAGAGGCCTATACAGGAGGGACGTGTTGGATTGATCTTACAGTAGGTTAAAATGGCGGCAAAAGATCATCAGCCAAATGTCCTCTACTAGGCTGCAGTGTTCTATGTTCTATATTCACTGGACATTAGACGGATCTGGAAATGCAAATGCCTTGAAAGTAGTGTCACAGGTAGCTAGAGTTATAAAGAGAACTTTTGGCACATTGGTCTTCATGAACCAAAATACTGAGTACAGGAGTTGGGATGTTATGTTGAAGTAGTGTAAGATGTTGGTGAGGCCTAATTTGGAGTATTGTGGACAGTCCTGGTAGCCTACCTACAGAAAAGATATTAATAAGATTAAAAGAGTGCAGAGAAAATTTACAAGGATGTTGCTGGGACTTGAGGATCAGAGTTACAGGAAAAGGTTGAATAGGTAGAACTTTATTCCCTGGAGCATAAAAGAATGAGGGGAGATTTGATAGAGGTACAATAACAAAATTATGAGAGTTATTGAAAGGGTTAATGCAAGCAGGTTTTTTCCACAGAGGTTCGGGTGAGATGAGAACTAGAGGTCATAGGTTAAAGGTGAAAGGTGAAATGTTTAAGAGAAACATGAGGAAGAACTTCTTCGGTCAGAGGGTGGTGAAAATGTGGATTGAACTGCCAAGGGAAAAGGTGGATGCATGGTTGATTTCAACATTTAAGAGAAACTTGGATAGGTACATGGATGGGTGGGTTATGGAGGGCTATGTTCCAGGTGTAGGTTGATGTGACGAGGCAGGTTAATGGATCAACACAGACTAAGTGGGCCTGTTTTGTGCTGTGGTGTTCTATGTCTCTATCACTGTACATCATGAATAGATTGGTGCTGCATCCTGCATCTGTGCAGAACTCAACAATCTTCTCACCTTCGCCGTACGGTTCCACCTCACCCTTGGATTCTCTTAGGTCATTTTCAATAAACAATCTACTGACATTTATGATAAATCCACTGACTTTCACAATAACCTTAACGGCACCTCCTCCTAGCCAGTCACTCGAAAGGAATCCAATTTCTCCGCCTCTACCACATGTTGTAAAATTGAGGCTTTCTGCTTCAGGACTTCTGAACTGCCATCCTTCTTCAGGAAATGAGATCTTCCTCTACAGCAAGTAATGAGTCTTCATTCATGTTGACCCCATTTCCCATAGTTCTGCTTTTATGCCTTTGACATGTATGGTTCTTTAAGCTTGTTATAGCTGGGGGTGGTAATGGGGACAACTTCTACTGCCAGTTAACTGCTCCGAAAGGCATGCACTCTAATAGCCTCTGGCAACCAAGTCCAGCTCCTGGCCTTCACATATAGCTTAGCTACTAAGCCCGGCAGAACTGTTCCAACTGACAGGGGACTGGGCAAAGGTGGGTTACTGGTGCCTTAAAGCCAGTTGCTTTGAGTAGATGAGGCTCATCGGCCATGGTTGGCAGCTCATCGAAGAGAAAGAAAACTCTGATCTCAAAGCTCCGCTGCCTTGCAGTTATACCCACTCATGGGGAAGGCTTTGGGAGTAAACCCCAAGGGGAAATCTGGAGCTGGAGTCCCTAAGAAAGTCCTACATTAAGTTCAATGCTGATTGGCAACTCCTGCGATGCTTCTGGTACCAAACTGTATCGGTCTCTGCCATTCCTTTGGGTTCATCAGCTGCTACAGTTTGCTCTCCATATCATACCACCAAGGCTTGCGTACATAGACAGCTAGGACACAAAATCCGTGTTCAATTCTGACTGACGGAGGCTTGAGACTCAGACCACGTGTGCAATGTCTCACATAGTCTTACAACACAGAAACAGGACCTTTGACTCAGTTGGTTCATGCCGACGAAGATTTCCATTTCAGATGGTCCCACTTGCCCACATTTGTCACAAGAGCAGTGAGATATGCCTGAAGTGGAACTAGATCCTCTGAAAGTGGAATAGTACTAGAAGTGAGAACAACAGAGCACAATTAAATAGTGGAAACATTCTGTAAAATTCTTGATGGGAGAGACGCTGTTACCATCTGATGAGGTGCGAGCTTACCTTGATCACAGGCTGAACTGCTGAATCGATCAGACTGAAGTCATATCCAGCAGGCAGGGCTCTTGGCATTGATTTCCTTCCTTATTAATCTACTTCCATATCTGCCACATTAACTGTCTCCATGCCCTCCTTCCTTTGAGCAACCTCCTGTACCCGTTCCCTTAACGCCCCTTTCCTCCATCCCTGAATATTGCTGATGAGGTATCACCTTTCTCCATTCTACCTCCTTGGCTAGAAAGGCACAGCCCTGCCTCATCATCACCCCCAGTCATAGAATCATAGGATCGAAACAGGCCTTTTTGCTCAGCTAGTCTGTACCAAACTATTATTCAGCCTGATCCCATAGGCCTGCATCTGGACCATAGCCCTCCATAACCCTTCCACCCATGTACTCAACCAAACTTCTCTTAAATGTTGCAATCAAACCCGTGTCCATCACTCCCACTGGCAGATCATTCCACACTCTCACCACCATCTGAGTGAAGAGGTTCCCTCTCAAGATCTCCTTAAATATTTCACGTTTCACCAATAACCTGACCTCTAGTTCTAGTCTCACCCAACCTCGGTTGAAAAAGCCTTGTTGCATTTACGTTATCTATACCTATCATAGCTTTATATACCTCTATCAAATCTCCCCTCATTCTCTTTCACACCAGGGAATAAAGTCCTAACGTATTCAACCTTTCACTAAAGCCCCTTGAATCATACTGAATCATGTCCATCTTTTCCTGTAAACATCTTCTATGAACATACATCCAGGAAGGCTTGATCTGATTGTGGTAAACTATGTATACCTGTCTGGACACGCCCCTCTGCTGACTGCTCCTGTGGCTCCTCCCACAGACCCCTGTATAAAGGCGATTGGGGCACTGCTCCTCCCTCAGTCTCCGAGGTGTCGTGGTCCCTTTTGCTGCTAATAAAAGCCTATCGTTCACTTCCCGTCTCCGAGAGTTATTGATGGTGCATCACTGATACAAAGAAAAATTGCCACTACTCAGCACTCCAGTGTGAAAAACAAGCAAAATTCCACTTTTTTCATCTTCAAGCATTTTAGTACATGATAACAAGCAAGTAACTTCAAAATGGCGGCCTAAAACCAAACTTGTACAAATAGCTATTGGATTCTCAGTTCATCAACCAAAGTGTATTGCTTGCCATTATTCAACCTATTTGTTTTTAACCTTGGAAAATCAAGAGGAAAAAAATACTCACATCTATAATGAAATCCTGTCAGTCTATTGAAAGCATATAATTGCTTCCCTGAACTGTAGTGTTGGTTTATCCTCAAATACAAAAGGGCATAATCCCTAAAATTTGCTTGCTGTGCTTATTCTGAGTGCTAACACTGTCACTCAATCCTTGAATTCAGCTGCTCCTCTGGTATAAGGAGAATGATGATGAGATATACTGTAAATCAGAGGATGTTGAAGCACAAGGTATCAATATCAAAAAACCCACTAAATTCTGAGGCAAAAGGAGTTTTAAAACATATTTCTGAATGCTCTGATACCTTGCTATCAGAGAGGCAGCCCTGATGATTTTGTGTAAACCTACAATGTGGCACTACACAGCCAGAGCAATGTTTTTTCATTGGTTGCTTAGAAACCATCATAACTCAAGCTAGCAACTTCCCTCAAGCTCGGCAACAGAACAGAGCAAAAAGAAACACTCAAAGCTGATTGCACGATTCTGGCCTCTCACTTTGTGTCTCAACAAAATGAAAGGTCTCCTGCCCAGCAAGGGTGTCAAGAATTACAGTGTCTTCTCCATGGCAATGTCTGTTTTCATCCTTTCTCTGAAATAACATCTGCAGAACCTTGATGGATTGAAAAGTTTTGTCAATATTTCAACTCGCTCAGTTGCCAGGCAAACATACCCATTTTTATCTTTGAGACCTGGTGACTGATGTGGTTGTATACGGTATAGGTACTTAAGGAGAACTGTGGATCAAGGCATGAGTTCAATAAATAGACCCAAAACTTGCAATTCAGAAAAGAGTGATCTGTGTAGTTGTGGGAAACAATGAGGAATTGCTTTAGCCAACAGTGGTGCATGGAAAGGTTATTGCAAAAAGACCACCCCCATGTCCAAAGAGATCAAAGAACATGTCATCAACGATTGTTTTCACCATCTAATATTGCCTACATGCTGCACAGTCTATTACTCATAAATCATTTATAGCAATGAAAATCAAATAGCAAACATGTCCTACACCATTCATGTCACTAACCTGCCCTTTGAGCGTTAACATAACCTGCCAGCTGGCTTCAACAAAGAAATTGGTTTACATTTCCCCAATTTTACACTCAATAAAAACCATCCAAAGCAATATTCAGTGCTCTGACTGTAACTTTGCATAGGTACAGGTGCATGAATGTTTTATTTGGGTACTCTGTTTTATTTCCCATTATGGTACATTTGTCCATGATCTATGAAGCATTTACTGGCACTGTCAAACATACAGTCCACTGAAGCTGTCAACAAACAGCAGCATGCAGTGCATTCTCACAAGGTGATGCTGCAGTAACTCACCTTGTGTGTGTGTGTGTGCGTATATATATACATATACACACACATATATATATTTCAAATTCTAATATGTACATCTTTCCTACCTTCAACTGGACTGTAAGTGAAGGAAGTGTGAAATCATTGCCTTATACTCTCGTGCTTGTTCAGAACTAGCAATCAAAATGGAATTTTTTCCCACTCAGCTGTCCAATCAGATATTGCTGGCTGATATTCCATAGGCTGGCACTCAGACAACGTACACTGGTTGCTTATTCTATTGGGAACCATTTGGAAATATCATACTGCTGAAGAAAAATGCACATGACAGTGTTACTAAATCCACTAGATCATCAACAACGGAGCACAATTCTGTTGTATATATTGTGTGGATAAGCTTTAAATTAACAGCTGCTTTAATTTTCCCAGATTTCATTCAACTCAAGACAAATAAGAAATCTGTTCTGCAGTCTTGTTAGTACCATCCAATTATCAACATTTGTGCAGTAGGCCACTTTTGGCTACTGAGATCTGCAAATTCATAGGAGAAGGTTCCACTTAAAAACTGGCAGATCTATCCACATCTGTTGATTTTTACACAAATTGTATTGAAGCTTGTAAGTCCTGTTGGAGTTCAACAGGGGAGCAGAGACTTCCTCAGATTTCCCTGCACTGTTACAGAAAACAAGACAGAAGCCTGTAAACAGAGCCTGTGCCAGGTTAACCTGGAACAATTCCAGCAGGCCCATTGATTTGAACAGAAAATTAGCAGCAACAAGAAGAATGGTAGAGTTTTGTTTTACCAAGTGTTTGCAATGTGGGCATTGCTCATAAGGATAGCATTCATTGCCCATTCCATTTTGTCCTTCAGACACGATGAGTCACCTTCTTGAAACACAGCGGTCCACTGGTAGAAGCATAGTTATGTTGGATAGGGAGCTCCTGGGTACTGGTGCACTGATGATGTAGTACTGATGATATACACTCATTGGCCACATTATTAGGTATCTCTTTACCCAGTGAAGTGGTCACTGAGTGTATGTTTGTGATCTTCTGCTGCTGTAGCCCAGCCACTTCAAAGGTCAATGTGTTGGGAATTCAGAGACACTGTTTTGCACACCACTGTTATTAGTTGAGCTACCTGTTGCCTTCCTGTCAGCTTAAACCAGTTTGGTCATCCTCCGCTGACTTCTGTCATCAACAAGGCACGTTCACCCACAGAACTGCTGTTTCTCTTTTGGTTTTAATTTTTGCACAGTTCTCTGTAAACCCTAGAGGCTGTTGTGCGTGAAAATCCCAGGACATCAGCGGTTTCTGAGATACTCAAAGCACACTATCTGGCACCAACAATCATTCCACAGGCCAAGTCACTTAGATCACATTTCTTCCCATTCTGATATTTGGTCTGAACAACAACTGAACCTCTTTCCCATATCTGCATGTATTGAGTTGCTGCCACATGATTGACTGATTAGATATTTGTATTACCAAGCCAGTGTACCTAAAAAAGGGGCCACTGAGTGTACTTCCAAATGAGGAAAATGAGAAGGTTAGAGAAGTACATGCAAAATGGCAGTGTTCCCATGGACCTTCTCTCTTACACTTCATGGAGATGAAGGTCGTGGGTCATGAGTTATAGAGGCTCTGTCAGAGTAACCTAACCAACTAACTATAGTATGTTTTAAACATAAGAAATTTTGCAAATGCTAGAAATCCAAAGCAACGTACACAAAATGTTGGAGGATCTCAGCAGGTCAGGGAGCATCCATGGAAACAAAACAGTCAACATTTCAGGGCAAGACCCTTTGTCGGTAAGTTTTGCCATAGTATATTCTTTAGACACAGTATATTGATAGAGGAAGTATTGACTACTTAGGATATAGGATGGAGTAGCCAACCAAATGCCTGATTTTTTGGATAACTTGAGTTTCTGGACTGATGTTGCAGCTGTACTTGTTCAGGCAAGTGGAGAGCATAAACACAAGAGATTCTGCAGATGCTATGGAAATCCATAGCAACACATACAATGTGCTGAAGAAACTCAGCAAGTCAGGCAGCGGCTACAGAAATGAATGAACAGTCAACATTTAAGGCCGAAACCTTTCATCAGGATTGGAAAGAAGGGGGAAGAAGCAGAATAAGGAGATGAGGGGAGGGGGAGTATTACAAGCTAGAAGGTGATAGGCGAAGACAGGTGGGTGAGGGAGCAGTATGAAGTAAGAAGCTGGGAGGTGATAGGTGAGAAGGTAAAGGGCTGAAGAAGAAGGAATCTGACTGGAGAGGAGAATGGATCATGGGAGAAAGGGAAGGAAGGGGCATTGGGGGCCAATTCTTTCTGCGCTACATTGACAACTGGATTGGTGCTGCTTCATGCCTCTCCTCGTCAATTTCATGAACTTTGCTTCTAGCTTCCACCCTGCCCATAAATCCCCTTTCTCAATCCCTCTATTTTCCATCTCTGAAGTCAACTGTTCATTGATATTTTTAACAAACCCACTGCCACGCTTGGCTATTTTGACTACACCGCTTCCCATCCCGTCTCCTGTAAAAATACTACTCCCTTTTCTCAGTTCCTTTGTCTCCACCTCATCTGTTCCTTTCCTTTCCAGGATATTAGTGATGTCCTCCTTCTTAAAGAATGGGGGTTCCCTTCCTCCATCATTGATGCTTTTCTCACCCATAACTCCTCCATTTCCTGGACATCTGCCCTCACCTATCCTCTTGCTGCCTTAACAGCATAAAGTTCCTCTTGTCCTTGCTTACCACCCCATGATCTTCTGCATCCAGCACATCATTTTCCGCAATATCCACCATCTTCAAAGGGACCCTATCATCAATTATATATTTACCTTCCCCTCACTATCCACTTTCCACGGGGGTCTCTCCCTCAGTGATTCCATTGTCCATTCATCCCTCCACACTTATCTCCCTCCTGGTACTTTTACCTGCAAGTGGAAGAAGTGCTACACCTGCCATTCACCTCCTCCCTCACCCACATTCAGGTCCCCTAACAGTCTTTACTGCTGATGCAACACTTTACCTGTGAATCTGTTGAGGCCATCTACTCTATCTGGTGTTCCTGATGTGACCTCCTTTACACTGGTTAGACCCAACGTAGATTGGGGGACCGCTTTGTTGAGCACCTCCAGATCCTGCTTTTTAGCAGGGTTTCCTGGTGGCCAACCTTTTCAATTCCAATCCACATACCCATTCCAGCATGTTGGTCCATGGTCTCCTTTACAGCCATGATGAGGCCACTCTCAGGGTGGAGGAGCAACACCTCGCATTCTGTCCGGGTAGCCTCCAATACGATCACGTGAACATCAATCCCTCCCACTTCTGGTAACTTTTCCCCCTGCCCCTTCTCTGTTCTTCAATTCCCCAATCTGAATCCCCCTTATCTCTTCTCTTCTCCTCACCTCACCTGACTATTACCTTGCCCCCAATGCCCACTGACAAAGTTCTACAGGCCCTGAACTCTCTTCCAATATTTGACAATTCAAGGATGCACAATTTGATGGAAGATGTTGGGAACAGCAATCTTTATATGCTGGTGTTTCCAAATACTGGCTCAATCTGGAGCTGTGCATATGCAATCTTGGCCAGGCACCATCCTCACAGTCCAGTTATTACAAAGCCCATCTTGCTGAAAATCGATTCTTGAGGTAAATTGCAATTATAAAATGTTATAACACATATCTGGCACATCAAGCAGGTATTGGTTTTTATCCAAGGATCATATAGTCAAATCATTATATTCTGCTTACTCTCATACGTGTCCAAACAGATTGGGTTGTAACATCACCCTATTCAATAAAAGGTACAGATCCAAAATTTGTTTCTTCAACCTCATGAACAAGACCTGATACCCGAATTCACTTTATTACTAGAAATATGATTTCAATGGTATTCCACCAAGTGTCTACTTTAATTGATTAGATTCTAATCATTAGAGTCTTTGAAACTTTGACTAATGAAAGAAGGCAAATCAGCTGGCAGATGAAAGCATATAAATTCAGTTAATGATGAAAAACACACACATTCAATGTTAATGATAAAGCAGGAAATTAGTGATGAAAAGGAAATCTATACTGTTTATGTTTTTAAATTGAACAAGCCTTTAATCATGATTTTTTCTGTTTCTTTTGTTTATAGTCATCAGATGTATCTAATTATTGTGATATATACTGACAGATTTTGATGGATTCTTGCACAGCTATGAGTTGCTACAGAACGGAAATCCAGTATAAGGGTAGAGTTCAGAATGTCCTCCTGGAAATCACACTTTGCTACTAACTGGGCAAAGTTCAAAACATTAAACATCTACAGTTTGTTCAACGTAGTCTAAAAGCATTGAATTTTACTCATGTTTATAGTTATAATTCTCAAATGTTAATGCCCATAATATGTGGTGAGATTAAGACTGAATTGGTGAGATGTTGTGGAAATACTAAATGGAGATGGATACCAGCCTCTGAACAGACAAAGGAAAAGCCATCAAATTGAATAATAATTTTGGTTCGTTTCTGTTATTCTTTCCATCTGATCCTGCATAATTTTACTAAACTAACTGGACAGCCATTTAGAAGATCAAGCTTTGAAATAGTTTACATTATCCTTCTAATAAAAAAGGCAATTTATTTGGAATGACCCATAAAAATATAAAATTAGTTGACATTCAGAGCTGATTTAAATGTTATAAAGTATATAGTATCTTGGCAGAAAATGTTTTCTCAGGCAGTTTTTGTTGCTCGGGATGATCGCTGATGATGTTTTGGTTCGTCTATGACATTCTGGTGATACCATCATCAAGTCAAGTGTTAACATTAATCCTCTGCCACACAACCAGACTGAACCCAAGATCCTACTTCTTCCCATGGTTTTATTCAGCCAGAGTCTTCCCTCTCTACACATCTCCCACACCCCCTCACACACAATAATAGAATCAAGTGTGGCAAAATATCTCATTATGGCCACAATCATGATCATTTGAGGCCACTTGATACATTGGCCAAACAGGAGAGTCCTCATTCCTAACAACCTATCTCAATCAACAAGCTCATGGTCATAATAGAACCATAGAATATTACAGCACAGAAACAGGCCTTTTGGCCCTTCTTAGCTGTGCTGAACCATTTTTCTGCCTGATCCCACCGACCTGCACCTGGGCCATATCCCTCCAAGCCCCGCTCATCCATATACCTGTCCAAGTTTTACTTAAATGTCAAAAGTGAGCCCACATTCACCACTTCATCTGGCAGCTCATTCCACACTCCCACCACTCTCTGCGTGAAGAAGCCCCCCACCAATGTTCACTTTAAACTTTTCCCCCTTCACCCTTAACCCATGACCTCTGGGTTTTTTTTCCCCTGGCCTCAGTGGAAGAAGCCTGCTTGCATTTCACTCTATCTATACCCATCGTAATTTTATACACCTCTGTCAAATCACCCCTCATTCTCCTACACTCCAGGGAATAAAGTCCTAACTTATTCAACATTTCTCTGTAACTCAGTTTCTCAAGTCCCGGCAACATCCTTGTAAACCTTCCCTGCGCTCTTTCAACCTTATTAATATCCTTCCTGTAATTAGGTGACCAAAACTGTACACGATACTCCAAATTCGGTCTCACCAATGTCTTATACAACCTCACCATTACGTTCCAACTCTAATACTCAACATTGATTGTCTGGGATCAACAAGCAATTCCACCTGTCTGGCTACCTTCCAACTGAATAGGGAGATAAGGTTTCCCATTTGGAATTCTGGACCAATGATATTCTTACAGAATCAGCCAACTAATTCTCTTTTAAAATAATCCTTGGTCTTTGTTTCAATAATGTTTTATGTCACATCCTTTGTGTTAATTTATATTAATATCATTCTATCCTCCTGAGTCAAACATTTTTACTTCTAACTGTTCCGTGTGAGTGGAGCAAGAATGACAACAGAGTAGTAGGATTAAGCATTTTCACTGAGTCATGCTAGTAACGGTCTGCTGTGGGTGACATACAGTGTGGGAGAGAAGAACCGGGCCCATCAAGGGAAAAGCATACTCCAACAGAGAAAGCCTTCTGCGTGTAGGAGGCCTAATTGATTCACACGCGATCAATCAGCCACATGAGCAGCTGCCACATTCTCGCAATTGATCCAATACTGTTCACTAACAAAGCTTCATAATCTAGAAGCCCTTTGTCAAGATATCTGACAGGTGATCTCTTCAGATCTAATGAAGTGAAAACCTGAAATAAATGCCTCATCTTCAGTCTCTTCAAATGAATAAAGTGCACTATTTCTAATGCTTTTCCTTTCCTTCCCTAACAGATCGGTCATTGCTAAACTTCATTATCTATCATTATCTAATTATGTTTTTGTAAAAAGTCAACATTGCTTCTCAGTTTTTTTATTATTTGTAAGCCAACACTGTTTGGCAATAGCAATCGTATGAGAGCACTGGCAAGAGGCCAGATCTTGAAGCAATTCATCACTAATCACACAGCCCTTCCTCCATTCTTATGCTTTGATAATCTGTTAACTTGAAACATACTGAAAAATCTCAATATTTAGTATTTCTAACTCCAAACAGGAGAATATCTTGTGTTAGCTTTCAATCATCAATTTCTGGACTCCTATTCATATCTAAGGTTAAGGACTTTATAAATCTACATGGTAAAAACTTAATCATAATTCATTTTAGCAGATTGCTCTATTCACAATGAACAGATATTCTCAGCTGGGAGAACAGACTCCAGTCATTGAGAGTCAGCAGTGCAAAGGGTGAGCAGCTTCAAGTTCTTGTGCATCAATACCTCAACAGATCTACTGTGGGCCCATCATATTGATGCAATCATGAAGAAGGCACACCAGCAGCTGTACTTCATTAGGAGTTTGAAGAGATTTGGTATGTCACTGAAGATGTCAGTAAATTTCCATAGATGTAAAGTGAAGAGTATTCTGACCGTTACTGGTCTGAAGCCTCCAATGCACAGGATTGAAAGACGCTGCAAAGCGTTGTACCCTCAGTTAATTCCATTATGGGTACTAGCCTCGCCATCGGAATCCGAATCAGAATCAGATTTAACATCACTGGCATATGTCATGGAATTTGTTGTTTTGCGGCAACAGTACATTGCAATGCATAATAATAAAGCGCTTACTGCAATTTACAGAAATTAATATAAAAAATTAAATAAATAGTGCAAAAAGAGAGCAAAAATGAGAGAAAAAATAGTACATGGGTTATGTTGGGTCTGTGCCCAACTACATATTGATTCAATAAAAGCACACATGCAGGAGATGGCTTTAACTGTTGCATTCACATTGCAGTGAGAGAGAGAACAACCTGCTTGCGTATACAACAGATCATTACGTAGTGCTAAGGGAAGGGGGTCTTTGCTCTAAAAGAAATAGATCCATACATTACACTTTCTTCCCCTTTAGACTAATGCAACATAAAACTGTCTATGTACTGTTACGAACGTGCCACAACTCTGAGGGGCCAAAGGGTACAAAGTAGCCCCCTCCTTTTTGAGAATCGCAAGATCGCTATTAATGCGGGTCTGGGACCCAGGAAATGAGAGAGAGACACGTAGAATCCACAAGGGGTTTGGAATGTCCTGGCCCCTCAGCGATACAAAGCCACGGAAAACGGCCATTGTCTCTTGGAGACGGAATTGTGTATTGAGTACTGTACTATTCATTGAAGCCCTCGGGGAATGACCAGAGGGGGGGCTGATTGAGGGATTGCATCATCCCAACCTGATTGACATCTGAGACCCCGTGAGTAAGGATAAAAGAGGGTCTGGGGAACAACCCCTTCAGACGCACCAGGAGAAACACTAGAAATCCCGTGACAGCGTTTAATAGCGACAGCCGGTGGGGCCCGCGTGCGTCCTTTCCCGTTGCCTGGGATTGGCGGGACTGACCACGGAAGAACGGCTTAGCTAAAAGGAAAAGGACACCAATGACATTTCGAAGGATCGACATCATAAAAAAGGAAACTCTGGCAAGTTCCAAAAATCTCTCTCTCTTGACTCCAACCAAAGGCTGCAGCCTGAATGAACTAAAGTGACTTTTATATTTCCATCGGACAATACATTATCCCCTAGACAATGATAGAGCTATTTCTTATTGATTATTATTATACCCATGCTTTTAGATTTAGTATTGATGACGTATATTATCTGTATGGTTGCATTGATGTTATTTTTGTGTATTTTTATCAATAAATTGTGTTAAAAATAGTACCATCAGACTTCAACGGACCTCTCTATCTTTGCTGGTAAGTGACCCAGTTACGGGGTTCGTAACAGTACAAAACATTCAATTTCCCTTTCATAAACCCATATTGCAAATAAACATGCTTTCAAAATAACAGCCCATAAATAACTTCACAGTTCTAAAGATTCAGTCTTTTGAGTGGTGCCTCTGGACCTGTGGAGAGTCATTAGGTTTGTTAGACGTCCTGACTAAGACAACATTTGTTAGGCATCTTGGCCCAGACAACGTTCAGTGACATGATCATCACTGAGAGGTAAATCAAGTGACGGTAATGTGTTCATCTTGTTGGAGGCAGTTGACTCAGGTGTGTTCTTCGGTTGAGCACATGACATCTCCATATCTGATCTCCAACAACCACTGTGTACATCAGTGGTCCAATTCTTGTAGCTATCCTACTGGATGTCAGCTTGTCTTCTCTGTAATTACACACTAGGACTTGCTGTCCAATCTCAAAGCTCCTTGCTGCTTCACTTGGCAACTGGCTGAACTGTTTATTCTGCACTTCCTTCCATAAGTATGGATTCAGGAATTCTATGCAAGATCTCAGAATCCTGCTCATGAACAGCATTGCAGGTGTTTGATTCAATGTCACATCGTCAGAGTTGTGAAACACTATAAGGAAGTTGTCTACCTTGTGCTGTAGAGGAATGTCCTTCTTGTCCATCATTTTAATTGACTCCTTGAAGGTTTAGATGAACCTTTCAGCTAACCTATTCATTGCTGGGTGGTGAGGTGGTTGACTTTATCAGTACAACCTCCGGCCACTTCAAATGAGCATCCACAGCAATCCGAAACATGGAGTCCATGAATGGCCCAGCAAGGTCAATATGTACTCTTTGCCATGGTGAAGACAGACTCTCCCATGGGTATAATGGTGCCTGTGGGAACACATTTTGAACTTTTTGGCATCCTGAACAACTTTTGGCCAAGTCTTCATTCTGTTTATCTACTCCCAGCCACCATACTTAGCTCCGGGCAAGACTCTTCATCTTGACTGTACCCAGATGCCCTTCATGCAAATTTCCTAACCATCTGGTGCACAGTTTAGAAGGAACCACAACATGAGATCTCCACATCAGCATTCTTTGACAAACCATCTGTTGGTCTCGTCTCACAGAGAATTCTGGAAACATGGAGTTACATTGAACTGGCCATCCTTACATGGGATTTCATAGACTTTAGTCAACATATTGTTATTCCTTGTTTTCCTTTGTCTTTCAGAATTTGTTACAGGCAAATAGTCCACCAATGTGGTGTAGGACACTTCTGCTGAGTGACTTCTTCAGTTACCAAGAGTGGAAGATGTGACAAGCCATCAGCATTGCTATTTTGCTTGGTACCATTGAACTCTATGTCATAAGAGTTGGGGTCCTATGAATAGTGCCTAACATTGTAACCAGGTAGCAATCACCACTGGAATTCTCTTCCTGGGATTGAAAATGGACACAAAGTGTTGGTGATCTGTCACTATTGTAAACTTTTGTTTGCAGAGGTAGTGGTGGAGCTTCTTTATTCCCCATGTTAGATTAAGGGCCTCTCAGCTGATCTGTGCATAGTTGCGTTCTGCACTCATCAGTGATCTTGAAGCAAACACAATTGGTCATTCAGATCCATCTTCCATAATGTGTGACAAAACGGCTCCAATGCCATTAGCAGATGCATTGCAGGCCAGTCTGGTGGGCAGGGATGGGTCATTATGGGTGAGAAGTTCATCGGATGTTATTTGTCTCTTTATTTCCTTGAGTGCTCTTTCACATCTTTCTGACCATTCCCACTTTGCTCCTGTCTACAACAGTGAGTTCAATGGGTTCAGCACTGTAGCAATGTTTGGAAGAATCCAGTGGTAGTAGTTTACAAGGCCCAAGTATGACCCGAGGTGTGACACATTCTCCAGTTTGGGTGCCTGATGCACTGCTTCAATCTTCCCTTGTGACTTACATAAGCCATGCTTGTCAATGACATGTCCACAATACAAGATTTCATTCTTGAAAAACTCAAATATGATGGTAGAATATAGTATTAATGCTAAGACTCTTGGCAGTGTGGAGGATCAGAGGGATCTTGGGAACCGAGTCCATAGGACTCTCAAAGCAGCTGCGCAGGTTGACTCTGTAGTTAAGAAGGCATACAGTGTATTGGCCTTCATTAATCATGGAATTGAATTTAGGAACCCAGAGGTAATGTTGCAGCTATATAGGACCCTGGTCAGACCCCACCAGGAGTACTGTGCTAAGTTCTGGTCAGCTCACTACAGGAAGGATGTGGAAACCATAGAAACGGTGCAGAGGAGATTTATAAGGATGTTGCCTGGATTGGGGAGCATGCCTTATGAAGACAGGTTGAGTGAACTCAGCCTTTTCTCCTTGGAGCGACGGAGGATGAGCAGTGACCTGATAGAGGTGTACAAGATGATAAGAAGCATTGATCGTGTGGATAGCCAGAGGCTTTTTCTTAGGGCTGAAATGGCTGACACAAGAGGACACAGGTTTAAGGTGCTTGGGAGTAGGTACAGAGGAGATGTCAGGGGTAAGCTTTTTTACACAGAGAGTGGTGAGTGCGTGGAATGGGCAACAGTGGTGTAGGTGAATACGATAGGGTCTTTTAAGAGACTTTTGGATAGGTACATGGACTTAGAAAAATAGAGGGCTATAGGTAAGCCTAGTAATTTCTAAGGTAAGGACATGTTCGGCACAACTTTGTGGGCCAAAGGGCCTGTATTGTGCTGTAGGTTTTCTATGTTTCTATGTCAAAACTCACATTTCTCTCTCTTTGTGCGCAGACCATACTCACTCAGCCTGGTATGCACTTTACCAATGTTCTGGAGGTTCTCTTCATCATTTTTGCCAGTCACAATGATGTCATCAAGGTAACATTGTGCTCCTGGATATCTTGGAGCACTTGGCCCGTTGTTCTTTGCCAGATTGCTGGAGCTGATATAAGGCCAAAGATGAGATGATTATACTGGAACAACCCCTTGTGAATGTTGATTGTTATGAGCTTCCTGCTTGACTCTACAATCTCCATTTGCTGATAGGCTGGTGACAAGTCAATCTTTGAAAACCTTTCCCCACCTGCCAAAGATACAAAACAATCTTCTATTCGTGGCAGGGGCTACCGCACAGTACACAGCACTGGGTTGATGCTCACCTTGAAATCCCCACATATGCAAATGGCTCCAGTCTTCCCTTTCTTGATTACTGGGACAATGGGCATGGCCCAATCACTCCACTCAACTTTGGAGAGAATTAAAGATACCTCTAAGCTCTGCAGTTCAGCATCCACTTTAGTACATAATGCATAAGGCACTAGATATGCTTTATGGAATCTTGGTGTTGCTGATTCATCCAGTTCAATTCTGGTCTTCATACTTTTGAGTTTACCAATAACCTTCTCAAATACCTTCCCATAAACATTAAGCAGCTGTGCAGTCTCTGATTAGAGCTAATATTTGGGCTGCCATTGCCTGTTGATATCACACTGAGAGCTTTGATTGAGTGCCACTCTTGTTGGGTTTTTCTCAATCAATCATGTCTGAAAAGTGTTGGCCCTTCACTTTTCAATACATAAAGAATTAAGTGTTGTGCTTGGCCTTCATGCATACCATTTACTTTCAGTTTGCCTTTGGGAAACACTTTGTCACCTGCGTATGTCTTCAGCATCATCGAGTTCTTCTCTAAAGGTATCTTAGAAAACAGTATTATTGTAGTCAGCCTCTGGGATTATGGAAAAGGCTGATCCTGGATCCTGCGCCAGTTGTAGTTTTACACCAGACACTTCTATTATGATCCAGATGATTTTGTGATCTACTTTAGTTATCTTTTGCAGTTCTTGGCATAACAGTTCACCTTTGTCAGACTCCTCGTTGTCTGATTCTGTTTTGCATTCCATAACTTTATGCACTTGCTTAGTTTTGTGTTTTGAAACTTTTCACTAGGTTGTGCTTTTTGTCTGCCTTGCACACTCTCTCTATGTGACCTTGTCTGTGACTCTTTTTGCAGACTTTTTCTTTCAACCAACAGTTATTTGCATCTTGGGAGGATTTGCAACATCAATGACATCTTTGGCTTGTTGCACTGTTTAGGAACATTTTGTGCATATGACATTCTAAGCTCCTTTTCTGTAGTTCTGCTGCATCCTTTGCTGCAGTCTCTAATGATATTGCAATGGTCAATGCCCATTCTAAGGTTAGGTTTCTTTCAGATAATAGCCTTTTTTTGAATGCCTTGACAATGCATGCCACATACAAGACTGTCCCTTAATGCATCAGAAAGTCCATCTCTGAAGTCACAATACTGGCAAAGTTTGTGCATTTCTGCAATATATTCAGAAATGCTTTCGTCTTTTGACTGGATACTTTAGTAAAATCTTTCAACTATTACCAGCAGTTTAGGGTTCAAATGATTTTGTATAATTGTAACAATTTTGTTGAACGACTTGCTTGCTGGCTTTTCAGGGGTTACTGGTTGCATAAGTAACTTATGTTCTTGCACCCATTAAGCTAAGTGTAGGGGCTTTCTTTAGCTCCTTCATGTTGTTTGCAGCTTTCTTTAGTGCTATCAAATTTGTCAACTTTCCTAAATGAAGCCATCACCACATTATTTTCACTTTAAATTCAATGAGACTTTCACTGTGCTCACGCATTCCTTTGTTAGCGTCCATGACGGCTTTCTCATGCTGTTTAACCCCACCCCCCTTGTTTTGTCCCATAATCCTTCTGTAACTGTTGGTGCTGTTCGTGATATTTTCTGACGTTCAGGTTTGTTCTCGTCGTCAATTTGTTATGTCTGCGCACAACTACATATCGATTAAATAAAAGCATGCAAGCAGGAGATGGCTTTAACTGGTGCATTCACATTGCAGCAAGAGAGAGAGAGAGTAAAATGCACATGCGCAGATAATAGACCAATATGTAATGCTAAGAGGTGGGGCTCATTGCTCTAAAGGAAATAGGTCCACATGTTACAAGTTCGTTTATTGACCATTTCACTATCTGATGACAGTGGGGAAGAAGCTGTTCCTGAAACATTGAGTGTGTGTCTTCAGGCTTCTGTACCTCCTCTTGATGGCAGCAATGAGAAGAGGGCATGTCCTGCGAGAAGGCAGTCATTAATGATCAATACTGCCTTTTGGATGCCGGAAGGTCTAGAGCCCATGATGGAGCTGGCTAAGCTTACAACTTGCTGCAGCCTTTTCTGATCCAGTGCAGTGACCCCTCCATACCAGATGGTGATGCAACCAGAGGGAATGCTCTCCACAGCACATATTTAGAAATTTGCGAAAGTGTTTGGTGGCATACTAAGTCTCCTCAAACTTCTGATGAAATATATCCACTCTTGTGCATTCTTTATAATTGTGCAATAAGTTGGGCACAGGATAGATCTTCAGAGATGATGACACCCAGAAGCTTAAAACTGCTCACACTTTCCACCACTGATTCCTCGATGAGGACAGGTGTGTGGTCCCTCAACTTCCTGTTCCTGAACTCCACAATCAATTCCTTGGTCTTACAAATGTTGAGTACAAGGCTTTTGCAACATCACTCAACCAGCTGATCTATCTCACTACTGTACGCCTCCTTGTCACCATCTGAAATTCTGCCTACAATAGTTGCATCATCAGCTAATTTATAGATGGTGTTTGAGCTGTGCCTAGCCACACAGTTGTAGGATGAAAAGTGAGTACTTCCATAGGCTAAGCACACATTCTTGAGGTGCACCAATGTTGATGGTCAGTGATGGGGAGGTGTTATTTCTGATCTGCACAGACTGTGGTCTTCCAATGAGGAAGTCAGGGATCCAGTAGGATCAAGGGAGGTACAGAGGCCCAGGATTTGGAGATTGTTGATTAGAACTGAGAGTTTGATTGTGTTGAAAGATGAGCCATAATCAATAAACAGCAGTATGATGTAGGTAATGCTATTGCCCAGCTGATCCAAGGCCATGTAGACATGTTGAAGCAATAGGCAAATTGCATCAAGGTTATCTTCAAATGGTGGTGCCTCAGGAAAATGGCATCTATCGTGAAGAACGCTCACAATTCCTGACATACCCTCTTCTCATTACTACCATTAAGAGGAGGGACAGGTGCCTGAGGACACACACTCAACAGTTTCTTCCCTACGCTATCAGATTTCTGAACCCATGAACACAATCTCACTATTTCCTTTTGCACTATTTGTGTATTTTATTTTTTATTGTAACTTAGTAATATACTGTAGTAATAATTGTAATATAATTCATTGGGATTGTAATTAATTATACTTGCAATGTACTGATGTCACAAAACATCAAATGTCAGTGACAATAAACTTGTATCTAATTCACAAGGGTTCTCACTCAATGGTCATTTTATTAACTACTTCTTGAACCTAATAGTAGCCACTGAGAGAATGCTCATGGTTTTCTGCTGCTTCAAAGTTCAATGTGTTGTGCGTTCAGAGGTGTTCTTCTGCCCACCAGTGTTGTAACGTGGGGTTACTGTCACCATGCTCTCAGCTTGGACCAGTCTGGCCATTCTTCTCTGAGCTTGCTCATTAACAAGACAATTTTGTCCATGGAACTGCAGCTCTCTGGATGGTTTTTGTTTTCTACTCCATTCTCTGCAAACTCCAGAGTGTTGTGTATGAAAATCCCAAGAGATCTGCAATTTTCTGTGATACTCAAACCACCCTGTCTGACACCAACAATCATTCTACAATCCCAGTCACTTTGATCACATTTCTTCCCCATTATGATGGTCTAAACAACAACTGAATCTCTTGTCCATGTCTGCACGTGTTTATGCATTAACGAGCAAGTGTACGGGAGTACCTAATAAAGTGGCCATTGAGTATATATTTTTGTTATTTGTTAAAATTTATCTTGCTATGGGTGGGCTATATCCTTCACTGAAAGCAAAACGATTTAAGCCAGCCTTCAGCCATAACACTCTTCTTTAATGACCTTTTGTTTTTGAAATAGTCTGTTTATTTGATTTTATAACCAAACAGCTCCAATAAGTGACACAGCTGTGCAATTATTAACTTGCAAAATCAATGTAATGTAAAAGGTACCATTGGATCTGAAGCTCAATACAGACATATAAATTAGTTCAAAGCTATGTCTGGAGTGAGGCTGATGCATTTGTTCACAATTCAACATTAAAACTCATGTAGTTTGGTGTGCTGCTATAGCTCAGGCCGAGCAACTTATTATAACAAGCTAAGTTATTAAGTTAGCAGATTTAATTTACCGTCATCAAGATATAACTTCTATTGGTGAAGTAATTTATTCCATCCTCTGTGGAGCACTAGGATCTCATTTGTTAGCATGCTGTTCTACTCAACCACTGCCTGCCATTCATCTCCAGTCTCAGTGGAATATTGAACCTGCACAGAATTTTAATCAGAATTGATTTAACTAAATCCAGGAACCAGCATCAAAATTGGTAGAAACCCTGAGAGAATTATTGTTCTGTTTCTTAAAAGTATCTATCAGACTAAATGCATTGGAATTTTAATATGTTTGGAATTATAAAAGGAGGTAAGAATCTGTGCATGGGAGGGAAAATGGATCTAAGTTTTTTTTCTGGAGTACAGATGGATTTTTTTAGCTGCATTTGAATTATGCAGTTGTGGGTAAAATACCTCAACCATTAATTTTCACTCAGAATATCTGTAGCTGTGTATTCGTTCTTTCTTTTAATTAAAGCATATTCCTTTATCTATGCCTGTTGATCCACCTGCAGCTTTGGAATCACAAAAGTAACGGAGTCTAACACAGCACAGGCAACACGATCACATGAATCGCATGAAAATGAATTGTTTCCTTATTTCATTCTATAAAGAATTACTTTTAATGTGTTCTAGAAATATAATTGGTTGCAATTTTATTAAAACAATTGAAAATGGGTATATCCCCAATATAGGCATTACTAATGAATGCCCAATCATCCATCTCTGGCTTTAAAATTCAAAGTGGTTTAAAATTACAAGCTCATTGTTATGCCTTGTTAGCTCTCTTTCGAAAATTTGACTGAATTTTTTCAGGAAAATGCTATGATTTTTATAATGAACTGCTGCCATTTCCACAATATGTATCACCAAATTCTACATTTTCAAGTGTATTTGTATGGCTATAGAAGACCTGAATTTATTGACAGATGTTTGACAGTATTTTCCTGACTGCCCTCTGATATGTAGCCCTCATGGTGCTTCACCAGCATTTAGAGTGAAGAATCTGTTCAGACAACTGTGCCTTCAGATATTCAGTACTTGAACCAACCAGCAAAATATTAATTACTACAGCTTAGCAACACTATGACCATTTTGACAATGTTGCTGTAAAATGGACTTGTCCTTTTTTATTCTACCTGTGTTCTTTTTTGTTAAAATATTCCTGAATTATTTATGTTACATTCATGTTTTTTTCTTGTAAAAGCTCCTTATCTGATGCTATCTGCCTGCAATGCTGCTGAAAACAAGTTTTCAATTATACTTGTGCATACATGATTTTAATTTGACTTTGAAATCTATAATACAGGGTACGTCTGTGTCTAATTCTTGAACTGAAGTGCTGAAGAGCATTAGTTTGGTGTATCTGTAGGATAGCCATGTAAACCATGAATGCTTTGACAGATGAATACAATGTGACCTTTATCAGAAATATCTATTACTGCTAGGCACTGGAGGCACTTGGGAGTCTTTGTGCAGAACACCCTGAAGGTTAACTTGCAGGTTGAGTCAGTCATGAGGAAGGTAAATGTAATGTTTGCATTCATTTCAAGAGGTCTAGAATAGAAGAGCAGGGATGAGGCTATATAAGGCACTGGTGAGGCCTCACCTTGAGTATTATGAACAGTTTTGGGCAGCTTATCTAAGAAAAGATGTGCTGGCATTGGAGAGGTTTCAGAGAAAGTTCACGAGGATGATTCTGGGAATGAAAGGGTTATCATGCAAGGAACATTTGATGAATTTGGGTCTGTACTCACTGGAATTTAGAAGGATGAGGGGGGATCTCATTGAAATCTTTCAAATGCTGAAAGACTTAGACAGGGTAGATGTGGAAAGGATGTTTCCCGTGGTGGTGGTATCTAGGACAAGCAGGCACAGCCTCACATTAGAGGGGTGTCCATTTAAAACAGAGATGCATAGAAATTTCTTTAGCCAGAGGATGATGAATTTGTGGAATTTGTTACCACAGACAGCTGTAGAGGTCAGATCATTGGGTGTATTTAAGGCAGAGATTGATAGGTTCTTGATTGGACATGGTTACGAAGAGAAGGCCGGAGAATTGGGTTGAGGAGGGGGAAAAAAGGATCAGACCTGATTGAATGACAAGCAGCCCTGATGGGCCAAATGGCCTAATTCTGCTCCTATGACTTATGGTCTTACAATGCATGATTCATAAATCCTGCTGTTGTGTCCATGACCTCTATAAAGCACACAGAAGCAGGGGCTGGAATAGGATGTAATGTCCCTCAAACCAGCTGTACCATTCATTTAGATTGTGGCTATGTGTTCTGTGCTGTCACATTTCCTTGCCAGATTTCTGTTTCATGTAGTCCAAAAATCTATCTCAATCTTTAATATACTTAATAACTCATCAACCACAGTTCTCTAGATAAGAATTCCAAAGATTCACAATCTTTAGAGGACTGTCTTCCACAGTCCTTTATGCAGACACTATGCTTTTCCCATTCAACAATGCCCCTAGTCATCCCCACTGAACACCTCTCATTCTAAAATCCGGAAGGTACAGGTCAGAATCAGAAGGATCACACGCTTGAAAGGTGTTCTGACATTGGCCTCTGAGACAGAGATCACAGTGGCACCAGATGCTGTAGGGATTTGCACAGGTGTAGGTTTATTCTCCTTTTCAAAATGTGCATAACAGGTGTTTAGCTCAATTAGGAGTGAAGCATCACAGCCATTCATGATATTAAGTTTTGCTTTGCAGGAAGTATTGTCCTACAAATCCTGCCAGAGCTGATGTTCATCTAATTCTGTCTCTGACTTCAACCAGAATTGTTTTTTCACTCTTAAAGTTGCCTTTTAAAGGTCTTAGCTGGACTCCGTCTATAGTTCTGGATCACTGGTCTTGAATGCCGCAGATTTAGCCCTCAATAGACTATGATTCTCTTGGATTATCCACAATTTCTGGCTTGAGTAAGTCCAGTGTGTTCTCAAAGGCACACACTCATCCACACAGGTCTTCATGAAGTCGGTGTCAACTGTGGCATATTCATTCAGATTCAAAGATGAATCCCTCAGTATTGTCCAAAGCAGTCCTGCAAATGCTCCTCAGCCTCTGTTGAAAATATTTTCTTTGTTCTCACCACTGCTGCTGCAGTCTTCAGTCTTTGCCGATATGTCGGGAATAGAAGAACAACCAGGTGATGGGACTGTCTAAAGTGTGGCCGTGGGATGGCATGATAAGCATCTTGATAACAGCGGTCATGGTATATTGGCTTCTCTGGTTCCATAGGTGATATCAAGACATACAAACAAGCTGGATGAACTCAGCAGGTCGGGCAGCATCCGTTGAAAGAAGCAGTCAACGTTTCGGGTCGAGACCCTTCGTCAGGACTAAAGAAAGAGGGGGCAGGGGCCCTATAAAGAAGGTGGGGGGAGGGTGGAAAACCAATCAGAGGAAAGATCAAGGGGTGGGGGAGGGGAAGCAGGGAGGGGATAGGCAGGAGAGGTGAAGAAGGAATCTAAGGGGAAAGCACTATGGGTAGTAGAAGAAGGCAGAGTCATGAGAGGTGATAGGCAGCTAGAAGAGGAGGCAGAGTAGAGGTGGGATGGGGAAGGGAGAGGGAGGGAATTACTGGAAGTTAGAGAATTCGATGTTCATACCAAGGGGCTGGAGACTACCCAGACGGTATATGAGATGTTCCTCCAACCGAAGTTTGGCCTCATCATGGCAGTAGAGGAGGCCATGTATGGACATATCTAGATGGGAATGAGAGGGAGAGCTGAAGTAGTGGCAACCAGGAGATCCTGTCTGTTGTGACGGACGGAGCGGAGGTGCTCGACGAAGCAGTCCCCCAATCTGCGTCGGGTCTTGCCTATGTAGAGGAGGCCGCACCGGGAGCACCGGATGCAATAGATTACCCTAACAGACTCACAAGTGAAGTGTTGCCTCACCTGGAAGGACTGTTTGGGGCACTGAATGGTGGTAAGAGATGAGGTGTAGGGACAGGCGTAGCACTTACGCTTGCAGGGATAAGTGCCAGGTGGGAGATCTGTGGGGAGGGACGTGTGGACCAGGAAGTCACGGAGGGAATGATCCCTGTGAAAAGCAGAGAGGGGTAGAGAGGGAAAGTTGTCCTTAGTGGTGGGGTCCTGTTGAAGGTGGCGGAAGTTGCGGAGGATAATATGCTGGATCCGGAGGCTGGTGGGTTGGTAGGTGAGGACAAGGGGGACACGGTCCCTGTTGTGGTGACGGGAGGATGGGGTGAGGGCTGAAGTGCGGGACCTCTCATGATTCTGCCTTCTTCTACTACCCATAGTGCTTTCCCCTTAGATTCCTCCTTCACCTCTCCTGCCTATCCCATCCCCCACCCTTTGATCTTTCCTCTGATTGGTTTTCCACCCTCCCCCCACCTTCTTTATAGGGCCCCTGCCCCCTCCTTCTTTAGTCCTGACAAAGGGTCTCGACCCAAAACGTTGACTGCTTCTTTCAATGGATGCTGCCCGACCTGCTGAGTTCATCCAGCATTTTTGTACGTCTTGATTTGACCACAGCATCTGCAGTGTACTTTGTGTTTTCCTTAGGTGATATGTTGGTGGTAGTTGTTCGGAGACTTCTTTAAGCTGGCCTTGTTGAAATCCCCAGCAATGAGAAGAAGGTATCGGGGTGCACAGTTTCGGGACTGCTGATTACAGTACTCAGCTCCTCCAGTGCCTACCTGATGTTGGCCTGTGGTGGAATGTACACAGCTACCAGGATGGTGACAGAGAACTCCCTCAGCAGATAAAATGAACAACATTTGATTGCAGTATGTTCCAGCTCAGGTGAGCAGGACTGAGACAGAATCACTACGTCTGTGCATCTCGATGAGTTAATCATAAAGCATACTCCACCTCCTCTACCTTTAAAGGACTGAGCTGTTCTGTCTTTGCAGAGAATGGTGAGGCCATTGAGCTACAACTGCAGCATCCAAAATGGCACCCATGAGCCACGTTTCATGAAGCAAAGTCACAGCAGTCTCTGATCTTTCCCTGGTACTGCAATCTTGCTCTGAGATCTCCAGTTTTATTTTCCAGAGACTGAATATTCGCCAGCAGAATAGTTGGGAGAGGGGTTCTAAAGTCCTTATGTTCCTATTGTACCTGCAGGCTGGATCAGTTTCTGTGCTTATATTTTCTTAAAAGAGTAATGCACATATGACCTGTGTCTGCAGTCCAGGGTCTGCCAATTTGAGTATCAATAGATTTTTAAAATGCCATAAAACAATGTTGCTCACTGAAGTACCCATGTCTGTGACTGTGGATTTCAGTTGTAGTAGTAGAAACATAGAAAACCTACAACACAATTCAGACCCTTTGACCCACAAAGCTGTGCCAAACATGTCCTTACCTTAGAACTACCTAAGCTTACTCATAGCCCACTAGTTTTCAAAGCTCCATGTACCTATCCAGGAGTCTCTTAAAAGAACCTATCGTATCCGCCTCCACCACCGTTGCTGCCATTCCACACACTCACCACTCTCTGTGTAAAAAAGCTTACCCCTGACATCTCCTCTGTACCTACTTCCATGCACCTTAACACTGTGCCCTCTCATGTTAGCCATTTCAGCCCTGGGAAAAAGCCTCTGACTATCCACACAATCAATGCCTCTCATTTTCTTGTACACATCTATCAGGTCACCTCTCATCCTCCGTCACTCCAAGGAGGAAAGGCCGAGTTCATTCAACTTATTCCCATAAGGCATGCTCCCCAATCCAGGCAACATCCTTGTAAATCTCCTCTGCAACCTTTCTATGGCTTCCACATTCTTCCTGTAGTGAGGTCACCAGAACTGAGCATAGTACTCCAAATGGGGTCTGATCAAGGTCCTATATAGCTGCAATGTTACCTTTCAGCTCTTAAACTTAATCCCACAGCTGATGAAGACCAATGCACTGTATGCTTTCTTAACCACAGAATCAACCTGCACAGCAGGTTTGTGTGTCCTATGGATCCCTCAAGATCCCTCTGATCCTCCACACTGCCAAGAGTCTTGCCATTATATTTGACCTACCAAAATGAACCACCTCACACTTATCCGGGTTGAACTCCATCTGCTACTTTTCAACCCAGTTTTGCATCCTTTCAATGTCCCACTGTAAACTCTGACACGTCTCCACACTATCCACAACACCCCAACCTTTGTGTCATCAGCAAATTTACTAACCCATCCCTCCACTTCCTCATCCACGTCATTTATAAAAATCATGAAGAGGAGGGGTTGCAGAACAGATTCCTGAGGAACACCACTGGTGACTAACCTCCATGAAGAATACAACCTGTCTACAACCACTCTCTGCCTTCAGTGGGTAAGCCAGTTCTGGATCCACAAAGCAATGTCCCCTTGGATCCCATGCCTCCTTACTTTCTCAATAAGCCTTGCATGGAGTACCTTATTAACTGCCTTGCTAAAATCCATATACAGTACTCTACATCTACAGCTCTACCTTCATCAATGTGTTTAGTCACATCCTCAAAAAAATTCAATCAGGCTTGTAAGGCACAACCTGCCTTTGACAAAGCCATGCTGACTATTCCTAATCATATTATGCCTCTCCAAATGTTCATAAATCCTGCCTCTCAGAATCTTCTCCATCAACTTACCAACCACTGAAGTAAGACTCCCTGGTCTATAATTTCCTGGGCTATCTCTATTCCCTTTCTTGAATAAGGGAACAACATCTGCAACCCTCCAATCCTCTGGAACCTCTCCCGTCCCCATTGATGATGCAAAGATCATCGCCAGAGGCTCAGCAATCTCCTCCCTTGCCTCCCACAGTAGCCTGGGGTACATCTCGTCTGGTCCCGGTGACTTATCCAAGTTGATGATTTCCAAAAGCTCCAGCACATCCTCTTTCTTAATATCTACATGCTCGAGCTTTTCTGTCTGCTGTAAGTCATTCCTGCAATCACCAAGGTCCTTTTCCAAAGTGAATACTGAAGCAAAGTATTTATTAAGTACCTCTGTTATCTCCTCCGGTTCCATACACACTTTTCCACTGTAACACTTGATTGGTCCTATTCTCTCATGTCTTATCCTCTCGCACTTCACATACTTGTAGAATGCCTTTTGGGGTTTTCCTTAATTCTGTCTGCCAAGGCCTTCTCATTGCCCCTTCTGGCTTTCCTAATTTCATTCTTAAGGTCCTTCCTGCTAGCCTTATAATCTTCCAGATCTCTATCATTACCTAGTTTTTTTGATCCTTTTGTAAGCTCTTCTTTTCTTCTTGACTAGATTTACTACAGCCTTTGTATACCACAGTTCCTGTGCCTACCATCCTTTCCCTGTCTCAATGGAATGTACCTTTGCAGAACCCCATGCCAGTATCCCCAGAACATTTGCCACATTTCTTCTGTACGTTTCCCTGAGAACATTTGTTTCCAATTTATGCTTCCAAGTTCCTGCCTGATAGCCTCATATTTCCCTTTACTCCAATTAAAAATTTCCCTAACTTGTCTGTTCCTATCCCTCTCCAATGCTATGGTAAAGGAGATAGAATTATTTTCACTATCTCCAAAATGCTCTCACACTGAGATACCTGACACCTGACCAGGTTCATTTCCCAATACCAGATCAAGTACAGCTTCTCCTCTTGTAGGTTTATCTACATATTGTGTCAGAAAACCTTCCTGAACACACCTAACAAACTCTACCCCATCTAAACCCCTTACTCTAGGGAGATGCCAATCAATATTTGGAAATTTAAGATTTCCCATCACAACAACCCTGTTATTATTACTTCTTTCCAGAATCTGCCTCCCTATCTGCTCCTCGATGTCCCTGTTACTATTGGGTGGTCTATAAAAAAACACCCAGTAGAGTTATTGACCCCTTCCTATTCCTAACTTCCACCCACAGAGACTCCGTAGACAACCCCTCCATGACTTCCTCTTTTTCTGCAGCCGTGACACTATCTCTGTTCAACTGTTCCATGCCCCCACCTCTTTTGCCTCTCTCCCTCTCCTTTCTGAAACATCTAAAGCCTGGCACTGCCATTCTTTAGTGGCCATTCCTGCCCCTACACCATCCAAGTCTTGGTAATGGCCACAACATCATAGCTCCAAGTGCTGATCCACACTCTAAGCTCATTCGCTTTGTTCATAATATTCCTTGCATTAAAATAGACACATCTCCAACCATCGGTCTGAGCACATCCCTTCTCTCTCACCTGCCTATCCTCCCACTCGCACAGTCTCCAAGCTTTCTCTATTTGTGAGCCAACCTCCCCTCTTCTGTCACTTCAGTTCAATTCCCACCCCCCAGCAATTCTAGTTTAAGCACTCCCCCATAGCCTTTGCAAACCTCCCTACCAGGATATTGGTCCTAAATGGGAATATCTAATGATCTCATCAGAGCTGCATGTAAAGAGTCACCAGTTACCAGGCAGCATCTTAACAATCAGGTCCAATCTGTTCAACCATCAGCATCAGACAACTATCTCAATCGAGGAATTTACCCAAAGAATCTTCACTGCTCTGCCTTTAGTAAGGGTGATATCCTTAAACAAGGAAACCAACTGCTATGCAATGCTCCAAATGCAGCAGGACTTCACCACTGTTGTATTCCATCCTTCTGCAATTAGAGCTATTATTCACTTTGTCTTTCTATTTACTTGCTGTGCATGCATATTAACTTCTGGTGTTTCGTTTAAGATGACAGCCCGATTTCTATGAAGACTGGCCTGCATTTGTCTCGCTTCATTAAAGCTTAGTCTGCACTTCCATCTTTCCCATCAAAGTAGACAACTGCACATTTCTCACAATATATTCCATGATTTCAGTCAATCACAACTTGCCCACATTCTCTTTTCAGTTTTCATGCCTCCTCACAAACTACTTTTACACCAATCCTTTTATTTTAAGCAAACAAAAATTAAGATCATTACCCCCTTAATCTAATCATTAAAATAAATTGTAAATAGTCAAAGATCCAACTCAGATCCCTGAAGCACCCACCTAGTTACAGTCTGCAACTTGAAGAATACCCAATTATCCTTACTCTATGTTTTTTTTTCAGCATCACCTTCTCAATGCATGTCAAAACATTACTCTCAATAATTTCTCTTCTGGTATAATCTCTTATAAGATATCAAATGCCTTTTTGAATTCCAAATATCTTTCTTAGACATCATTCTCCTTTTTCATATGCAAGTCCATAATACCTCATACAGTATAAATCTGCAAAACAATAATTACAATTAGTTGTTCAGTGCAGCATTGATACAAGCAAGATATAAGTACTATTTAAACTCTGAACAAAATAATCTCTGCTTGTTCATAGCAGCCCTTTCTTATTTAATTCCAAAGAATTGCAGCTTACAGTATATATAAATGTGTTTCTTGGATGTTTGTAGGAGACTGCAAACCATCTTGGTGATTCCCCCATGGAGAGGCTGCACTAAGGAAATGTCGCACCAAATGTTTCAAACCCAGTGGTTACAGCTACTTGATATCTTCTCCAAGGAACAATAGTTTCATTAACTAATTAGTTATAAGAACAAACTGCCACTTTATTGAATCGATCCACTATAAAACCACACAGCTAGATAAATAAGAAGTTCTTTCTGTAGTATTTGAGTATGTCATGCCTTTAATAACTTTGCTGATTCAGCCAACATCTACATCCGCCATGACATTAATGTCTGCTTTCTGACAAAAATAGATCTCATCCCATTACATTGTAATCAGCTTGATTTGTCACCCTCTAATTCATTTTAACTGAGATTTCCTGACGTGAGTAGTGAAAATCAGATAGGTTCTTTTATCTCCCCTCTCAGTTGTTGATAGGAAAAAAAATCTCTGTGGTGCAGGTATGAAAAAAGTTTTAAAACATAAAGACTACAAATCAAAATCCATCCCATCTTAAAAATATAATTCTTTTATTCCTTCTTACGGGCACTATGAATAAAATGAATGCCATTTACCAGCATATTCATAAAGAGTCAGTAAGGCTGCAGGCAAAGCTCTCAAAAGGATATAAGAAAGACACTTAAAGAGAGTTTCCAAGTTAAAAAAAAACTGGCAGCAATGATTTCAGAGGTCAGAAGACCACTGACAGCAGGCTTATAATATTTCTTTAAGTCATGCTAATGGTGGTAGGTCCCGGTCTCTTACCCAACCTTGGAAAATGACACCCCTCCTGACAGAGGCAGTAAAACATTCTGGAGGATCAGTGCATTGATATTTTAGTTAAAGAATTTCTATAGGATTGCCTGATTTATACATGTGGGAGATACTGACTGAGGGAAGATTTTATACCATTTGCACTGTGCTTCGCGCTCTCCCTTTCCTCACTTTTTAATGACGGTCATCATAATGTTGCCTGTGGGATTGTGGAGAATCTTTCACTGCAGCTGCTCTTGTCTGAGGTCACAGTAGTTAATCTTTTTGATTTATGCACCCTGTTCAATATAATTGTAGTGAAGTATTTTTCCTTGTGCTATTGAGGTTCTCGATGTGCAAATTCATCCCACAACTGGTGTAGCATAATCCTTTTTTAAGTGACTTTCTTCCAAGTGCTGCTGAAGATCTCAGTTGATGTTCATTCTGTGCTGTAGCCTGAGAATTGCATTTGCTGGTCCTCCCTTATTTTGTGACAGCAAGAAGC
The DNA here is from genome assembly GCF_048418815.1 of Hemitrygon akajei. Taxonomy (NCBI): domain Eukaryota; kingdom Metazoa; phylum Chordata; class Chondrichthyes; order Myliobatiformes; family Dasyatidae; genus Hemitrygon; species Hemitrygon akajei. The sequence goes on along the minus strand of NC_133126.1, from coordinate 68,380,939 downwards.
TTTAATGTGTTTAAGGTTTATACAGTACAGCATCAAAGAGTTTTCCCATCAATACATCTGACAGACTTGAAATAATTTACTTCAACCTTTAAATTACACATAAACAATATATTTATTTCTGAAATTATGCATGTTATATCAATAGTGTCCAAGATATCTTCAAGGACTGGTGCCTTAGAAAGGAGGTGTCCATATTTAAGGATTCCCATCACCCAGGACATGCCCTCTTCATGCTATTACTGTTGGGAAGGAGGTACAGAAGCCTGAAGGCACACTCTCAGGATTCAGGAACAGCTTCTTCCCATTTGCCATCCAATGTCTAAATATACAATGAATCCATGAACACTACCTCTCTACTTTTTTATTTCTTTATTTTAACTTAACTATAGACATATACATACTTAATGCAACTCAGTTCTTTTTCTCTATATTTATTTATCATGTATTTCACTGTACTGCTGCCATAAAGTTAATCAACCACAACGTAGGCTGGTGATATTTAATCTGATTCTGATACACCCAATATGGAATATAAGAAATTCTGCAAAGTTTTTAGAACAGCATCTAGCCCAGTACCTGCAATTAAAGCATCAGACATGATGGAGGATTAATAGTTACAAGTGTCTCTTCATCCCTTGATGGCCTCTTGTGTCTCAGTCATTCAGTTGATAAGCATGATCATCTGCTTAAGTATTTCTGAGAAGGTACTGGAGGAACAAAACAAAGTAAAAGCTGAATACAAAATATTAGTGCTTCACAACATTTCCCTTCAATAATAGTAATGTCCTGATTCCCTTTCAGCTATCAGTTTGATAAGTGGTTTAGACTCAAAATCTCTGCATGAAAGTGGTGGTGCTCTGCTAACCCATACATTCTCATGGGAATGCGGGCAGTCTAGCAATTTCTTCCTTCTTGCTTCGTACGAAGACTGTAGCAACCAGCCAGGGCCAACCACAGAGTTCACCGACTCAGCACTGCAACGGGGGCGGGGGGGAGGGGGGGATCATGAATTGCTGGATCAGTTAAAGCAAACCTTCACATAATGCTGAGACATGAGATTCTCCAGATGCAAGAGCAATATTTTACCCATTTAAATGAAGAAGGCTGGGTTTAATTGACGCAACACATAGAAAACGATGGAGGAACTCAGCAGGTCGGGCAACATCTACAGAAATGAATAAACAGTTCACGTTTTGGGTCGAGACCTTTCATCAGGTCAGGAAAGGAAGGTAGCAGAATTCTTCTGGCCCTCTCACAACTTCTCTTCCCCCTCCCCCCACCCTCATGACCTGCTCGTTGCCTCCATTTGGTTCCCTGCCTCTTTCTCCTTTTTCCATGCTCCACTGTCCTGTACTATCAGATTCCCTCTTCTTCTTTAGCCCTATCCCTCTTCCACCTGTCCCCTTCCTGCTTCGTACATCATTCCTTTTCATCCCCCTTTACCACTCACCCACCTTCTCCCTCATGTTTTTCACATCACCTTCCAGCTTCCCCTCCCCACATCTCTTTATTCTGGCTTCTATCCCCTTTCTTTCCAGCCCGGATGAAGGTCTCTGTGCACATTTTTGACTGCTTATTTCCCTCCATAGTTGCTATCCGACCTGCTGAGTTCCTCCAGTGTTTTGTGTGTGCTACTTCATTTTTTAAAAAGGTAGAGTATTGTTCTGGGAGCTGGTGCTGCAACTGAAATGGGCCTTTGCAAAATAAGAGGAGTGATGGATAAGAGAGTGAGGATTCCAATTTTCCGTCGCCGTTCTTAGGGCCTGAATGGAGAAGATTTTTTTTTAAAGAGCAAGCAGTCCTAGAAGTCATTTCTAGTAGCTGGAGTTTAGTGACCTGCATGCTGACAGAAACTCAGTCACCTCGTATGTGGTCAAGACGACTGAATGTATCTTCAAAGATCATCTCCCACCAAGCATACCACAAACATGCATTACCCTTTTCACCACTCACCACCGGTTGCCAGTCAACAGACTCTATCCCCCAGAATGCACATTCAACACCCAAATGCACCAAACCACTCTCATACACTTCAAGCCTCGGACCCAAATTTTTCACACTGCAAGTACTGGGAGCTAAGTCACATCACTTAAGTGCATTACATATGGACAGGTAATCTAATTTCATCTGGAACAAAGAACGGGTCAATCCAGCCAGGCAGTAAGTAACCAGAGATTTCAGGCAAGCCATCATCTCCTATCTCCTCATGGAAGAGGCCAAATTCAGATGTGTCACCTGAAACTGTCATCAGTGACAGTATTCACAGCCCAATCCTTATTCAATTCCACTACCTCACCTCATAGTCTTTGCATTTTCAGACCGAAGTTGATGTAAGCCTGTCTCTCTTATTTTCCCCAACCTATGCCACAATCTTATCCTTGAAACTTTTTAATTTTAAATACCCAAAAATTTCAACCTGGTCGGGCAGTGCAGGGAAGTCAGTAGACTGAAAAGACAAGAGACTGAAAGTGCAATATATCTAGAGCAAAACAATAAACAGCTGGTCAAGCAGCATCTATGGAGCAGATGGATGTTTTGGACAAATGCAACCCGCATGAATGCTGCCTGATCTGCTGACCTCTAACATCAGCTTATATTTCATCTCCAGGAAATCAGTAATGGTGCAACTACGCCGTCTCTTGGTTTCATAGCAAACAGTGTGCAAAGTTTAGGGAATAGCATGGGATCAATAGAGAAGAGACCTCAAAGTTTGTCTCTCAAAGCTACTAGTAGACTCTTCCAGTGAAAGTCCGTGCTACAGACATGTCAGGTAAGGAAATGGCACGTGGAAAATGGGTACTAAACCCTGAGAGTAAGTGCAACTGTTTTAATCTTTCAATAAACACTTATTTGCATTGATTTTTTATTATCACATTGTGGTCAGCTGGACAATGCGGCATTAAGAAATAGGTGGAACTCAATTATTGATGCGGAGGAATTATATTTCTTCTTTGTGGCAGCGATTTAAACAGATTTTATTCACACAGTCTGGACAGCTTGGATGTATCTACCTTTCCGTTTCCTTTTCCTCAGCTGCTTGCCAGGTAGCTGTCGACATGGGCTCTGGGCCCTGACGCACTTGAGTCGGCAAACCAGCACAACAACTACTCAGCCAAGTTCTGCTTGAGCAACTCAAGCAGTAGAGACATGGTTTCAAATGACCCAAAGGACTGCTCTGTCTCATTTCCTGTCACATGGTGTATATATGCAGGCCCAGGTGTTCTTCTTAATGTTCTTCTTCAAAGCTATCAGCCAGATTTTCAAAGGGTATCACTGTCACTTCGGTGGCTCCCTTTGTTCTGTGGAGTAGACTGCCCATGACTGCTGCCAGAATTCAAGGCACTGTTGTCAAAGACAAAATCTAAGTAAATTTATTATCAAAGTACCTGCAATATATGTCACCATATAATACCCTGAGATTCATTACCTTGCAAGCATTTACAGGAAAATAATGAAATATGATAGAATTTTTGAAAAACTATGCATGTGTTTTTATACATATTAAGACTATTCTTTACTCCAATAACTACCTGTCCAGTAGGTCCATCACATCAGTGAGCTGCTCATTGTTCAGAGTAGCTGGCTAGCGGTTCAGAGAAGGTAAGTCAGCCCGTCAGGCAGTGGATGTCGAATCGGGCCATCGGGCCATCGGGCCATCGGGCCACAGGAGAAGCCAGATTGGGTTCAGAAGAGCTAACCTGGGTGGAAACCGTGCTGCTGCTTGCTACTCGGAGGCATCGGAGTTGGTCCTCAACCATGAGTGACTGTCTTGGAGGTTTCATTCGCATCACAAGACCCTGTTGGACACTGATTGCTGCAGACCTGCTTCCCTTGTTTGGTGGTAGACAGGTGGCGAGGCAACAGTGTTGCCTTGGTTGTAGCTGGACTAGGCCTCAGTCCTTGGGCTTGCGTTGTAGCTTGGTGTCTGCTCCCCTCGGTGCTGTCCTCCAGTGGTGGATCAGTGGAATTACAGGCTGGACACCAGGACGTCGCTTAGAACTTGGTCAAAAATTTTATTTTCTTAAGTGACTATGATCTTTTTTTCCTTTATTGTTATTCTGAATGAGCATGTATGTTTTTGCATCTTGGCCCAAGAGGAATGCTGCCTCATTCGGCTGTATCCATGTATGGTTTGAATGACAATTAAACTTGATTTGATTTGACTGACAAACAACCAGTACGTGAAAGAAGATAAATTGTAATTTATATATGATACCTATATTATTTATATGTATATTTATATAAAATACTGAGACCATGGGTTGAAGAGTCCTTGAAAGCGCGTATGCAGAATATTGTGGAATCCGTTCAGAGTTCACAGTTTGCACGCAGTTTGCTACATCAATAGCTGTCAGACATTGAGCAACTAAAACCTTTTTTTATTTCTAACAGAGACAAGTGTGATCAATGATGCCTAAAGTTCAACGTGGCTTCAGTTGGTGCCACTTTACCTCAGCAGCATCTTCCCTCAGTACGCTAACCTTTAGATAAAAGGGAGTAAGATTTGGTTCTTTTTAGTGGCTTCCACTAAAAAAACTCGAATGGCAATTCATCAGATGTTTTGTGCAGCTTTGGCTCCACTCACCAACGTACCTAGTGAATAAGGACTAATTGCTATTGTACAGTAACAGATGTATGCTGTGGTAAGAACACCTTGATGCAGTCTATCATTGATTCTATTATGGTTATTATTCTATTTGCGATTTATTAAGTACAGCCACAAGAAGATGAATCACAGGGTTGTATGTGGTGGCGTATATGTACTTAGATCATAAATTTACTTTGTACTTTGTACCTCCTCCTCTTTCTTCTCCCAGCAGTGAGCCCTCTGTTTAATCTCCCAATCACAATATCCTGTAAGAAAAATGCCTACCACTGTACCCTTGTCTAGAACAGCACAGGAACAGGCCTTTCTGCCCATCATGACTGTGCTGACCATGGTGCCAATCTAAATTAATCCCATCCATATGCACATGTACCCTGTCCCTACTTTCCCTGGCAGTTCACAAGTCTGTCCAAATATCTTTTAAAAATTGTATCTGCTTTTGCCATTGCCTGTGTATTTGTCATTTCTACCCTGGGGATAAAGACTGGCTATTCCATCTACTCCTCTCATATTTTTATATGTGTCTATCAGGTTGTCTAACCTTTCCTTATTCCTTGTACATTCCAATCCAGGTAACATTCTGGTGAACTTCTATTGTACCCTCTCCAAAACTTCCATGTCCTTTCTGTAATATGGTAAGCAGACCTGTCCACAATACTCCAAATGAGGCTAAACCAAAGTTTTATACAACTGCAGCATGAATCGTCACCTTTTATTGTCAATGCCCCAACCGATGAAAGCTAGTCGGCCATTTACTTGCACTAACGGCACTTTGTGCATTACTGTGACATTCTGGTGCTGCCTCAACTTATTTTCTGCTACTTATCTATTTAATACTGTTTTTCTATTACTGTTTTGTTTTTATCTACCGCTTTGTTTGATTGCCTGAGAGGAAGCCAAACAGAGTTTCATTGTACCTATGTATAATGACAATAAAGATCATTCAATTCAATTCAATTCAATTCAATTTATCATCTTTTATCATCCTATCCATTTACACTCAGTGGCCACCTCATTAGGTATACCTGTACAAATACCTAACCAGCCAATCATGTGGCAGCAACTCCATGCATAAAAGCATGCAGACATGGTCACAAGGTTCAGTTGTTGCTCAGACTAAACATCAGAATGGGGAAGAAAAGTGACCAAAGTTACGTTGACCATGGAATGATTGCTGGTGCCAGACGAGGTGGTGTGAAATCTCAAAAACTGCAGTTTCCTGGGATTTTCACACACAACAGTCTCGAGAGTTTACAGAGAACAGTGTGATAAACAAAAAAAAACATCCAGTGAGCAACAGTTCTGTGGGTGAAAACACCTTGTTAATGAGAGCGGTCAGGGGAGAATGGCCAGACTGGTTCAAGCTGACAGGAAAGTGACAGTTACTCAAATAACCACGCATTACAACAGTGGTGTGCAGAAGAGCATTTGTGAACACACAGCATGTCGAACCTCGAAGTGGATGGGCTCCAGCAGCAGAAGACAACACCAGGTTCCTCTCCTGTACCTAATAAAGTGGCCACTTTATTTTGTGCCATTTTTCTTCAGCTACAGACTCTTACCTCAAGATCCCTCTGTGTGTCAATGCTCCTGCAATTTACTGTACCTTTCTTCTTGAATTCACCCTCCCAAAATGCCTCACACTTGTTCTGATTAAACGCCATCAGCAACTTCTCTGCCAAAATTTCCAACTGATCTATATCCTGCTGAATCGATTGGCAGCCTTCCTCTCTACCCACAACTGCACTGATTTCCATGTCATCTGCGCACTTACCAATCAGACCATCTACAGTTTTATCCACATCAAACAACAGAAGTCCCAGCACTGATTCTTGCAGTATATCACTGGTCACAGGCCTCCAATCAGAATATCACCCTTCCACCTCTATGACCAAGTCCATTCTGTTTCCAGTTTACCAATGCCCATGTGTACCGTAGCAGATCGGTAGTGAGAATGTGCCAAGTGCACGTGCAGCCAATCGATTGGGCCTCCTATGTGCAGCAGGCACTCTCCTTTGGGTGCAGGCCCACGAGTGCGCACGTGCTTTCGTTTCGGTGTAACTCCCACACTGTAAATTGCACAGCATGTGCCATTACTAACATGACTTAGTAAAAATGTTTACTCAAACGAGTCTGTTGTAGTTCTTGCTCTGCGCATATGTAATACCACAGAACCCATGTGACTTAATGTTCTGCGCCCGCAAACCATGGGAGATGTTGTAAAGTGCTTTATTAATGTCTGTGTGGAGAACACCCATTGCATCGTTAGTCATCTTCCCCACTTCCTCATAAAGTTCAATCAACTTTCTGAGACAGGACTCACAAAGGCAGGTTGATGATCCCTAGTAAGTACATAATCTTCTAAATGCAAGTAAATTCTTTCCTTACAATTTTACTCAATAGCTTCCCAATAATACCACTGATATGGGGCTCAGACGCCTATAATTTCCTGGTTTGTTCCATTCCCTTTCTTAAACAAAGGAACCATATTGGCTATTCTCTAGTGTTCTGGTACTTCACCTGTGGCTAAAGAGGAAACAAAAATCTTTGGTAAGGCCCCAACAATCTCCTTCCTTGCATTCCTCAGTATTCTGCTCGAGATATCTTCAGGCTCCTGGGACTCATCCAGGTTAATGTCTTGAGATATTCTGCACCTACTCATCCTTGGTATTGATATGCCCTAAAATATCAATATCAACTCCCTTAATCTCACCATCATCCACTGGAGAAGATTGAAACTAAGTAATTATTAAGGACTCATCAGCTTCCTCTTCACATATAAATCCTCTTCTTTATACCTGACTGGACCTACCCTTTACATATGAAATGCCTTGGGCTTATCCTTAATCTTTTTAGCCAAGTATATTTCATTCTTTCTTTTAGAGCTCATAATTTTTTAAGTTCTTTCCTGCTTTCTTTATACTCCTTGAGGTCCTTGTCTTTATACGTGCTTCCTCTATTCTAATTAAATTATATTAAATACTCTATATTTTGTTATCTAAGAACATTAGCAACTCACAAGAACATGCCAGTTCTGAATCAATTTGCCTTTTAAAAAACGCTCTTATATCAGATGTACAGTACATTTATTCCCAAACAGGACAATCCCAGTATATTCTCCCAATTCCTGCCTATTGACATTCTAATGTGATTCCCCTAATTTTAGCATTTCACCTGAAGACCAGACTTATCCTTATTCCAAGCAATTTTAGAACATACTGAATTATGCTGGTAAGGGGGTATTCTAAAGTTATGTTGTTATTGTAAACATAAATACATTCAGGCAGCTTGCAATTAGCCTTCAGTGTTCTGTAAATTGCAAGCAGCAAGTTGAAGTTACCAACCCAGGCTGCTCCACAGACCAAGAGATTGCATTTATATTGGCCAGATCTTAAGACAATGGGGTTGTATTAATTGCCCTGCATCAACTATAGGTTTAAGGAATTTGCACCAATGAATAAGTGTTCCAGCCAAGGTATTTGAACAATCAGAGGTGTCTCCCACTGAAGACCTATAATTCAAAGGTAGCATTGTCAACCCAAAGTATTGATGTGAACAATGTCATTGTAAAACTACAGAGTAGGTACCCTGCAATCTTCCACTTATGTGCCTCTGAACTCAAAATGCCTGTTGTATTCCCTTATATTTAAAACCCTTGTTATCAAGGTTTCAAACTTATTCTAAAATACACCAGCTCACAAACAAGTATGCCACTATATAGTGCCCCCAAATGAGTGTATGCATATCCCTCTGGCATTCCAAACAGTCAGTAGCCACCTTTTGCAACTGCTGGCCCTGTTTCACCAAGGCACCGAAGACTGCCTGATAGCTGGTCTCTTACACAAACACGTATACACACATGAACTGTATTTTATATCTACCAACGCAGATCTCCACCATGTTCGTTGATACTTTGTGATCCTGTAGTCATTGATCTGAACAGATCATAACATGGGTGCTGCTTTCAAAAGTACTCACTCCCTTAGACTGCTAAATCACTAGCTACTCAGTGGACCATGAACGAATCCCGGATCAGCCCCCAGATGTTGTGATTATGAATAAAATCGCTAAAGTCACTGAAGCTGGTGATATAGAAGTCTTTATTGAGCACAACAAGTAGGCATCATTCTGGAGACACCTTCAGCAGAGGCTCAAAAATTCAAAGGTACATTACATTTTTATACCCTTATGATCAAAGATAACAGTAAGTGATCCAATAAAGTTTCAATAGTTATAATGACATTGTCATTACTTCAACACTTTGGGTTGGCAATGCCTCCCTGGAATTGCATATCTACAGTGGAAGACACCTCTGAATGTTTAAGTGCCTTGGCAGGGACTCTTCCCTGAACTAACACAATGGTACAAATTCCTTAAACCCATAGTTGATGCAGGGCAATTATACAACCCCATTGTTATAACATCTGGCTGATACATATGCAGCTTCTTGGTCTGTGGAGCAGCCTGGGTTTGTAACTCCAATTTACTGCTTGCAATTTACAAAAACACTGAAGGCTAATTGTAAGCTTCCTGAATTTATGTATGAGAACTGAGTGTTTGTGGGAATTTAGAGTTCTAGTGTAAGCTGAAAGAAATGATTGAAATTTACTAGATGCACCCAACTAGATGTGCTGGTAAAAGTGAAGTGCTTAAGGAATATTTGGGATAGAATTGTACAAGAGTGGTTTTTGCTTGAATTAATATCTGCTATATCCACATAACTCTAAAAGACTCTGGAACATTCCTCTGGACAGAAATATCTCCCAGCAAGGCCAAGATTTAAGAAGGTCAGATTAAGCAGTGCAAGGGAGATGCCCTTTACTTTAGATCCCTTCCCCAATGACTAGCCTATCATATCCCAACATGTACCTACGTACATCTACGCTATCTAACATCCCTAACTGGCTATCTACAAGACAGAGCAGAGATGGCAATAAAATGTTCCAGAAATTTGATTACATCCTCTTCGTCCCTTCAATATCTGATAACTATAGCTATCAGTAGTGGCCGTCAGTAGTCACTCTGTGTGCAGGGGTACCATCAAGGTAACTTCATTTCAGGTTCACAGGTAACAGTTCACCATAACAATACTATGACGGCTGATTATCAGAATGATCTGACAATGGCATCTCAGTCCCATTGATTAACCTGCAGGAGGTATGGGGTAGTCTCTATTTGAATGCTCTAAGGACCTCACCCCAGTTAGTCTGTCATTTTGATCGCTGGCCTAGCCACTGAAAGGGCCCAGGACTTATTCATGCCAGGTCCTGATGAAGGGTCTCAGCCCAAAACATTAATGGTTTCCTCTTTTCCAGAGATGCTGCCAGGCCTGCTGTGTTCCTCATGCATTTTGCGTGTGTTGATTAGTTTGGAGACATTTGAGGGAGAAGTTATGTCCAGGTGTATTTGTTGGGATGGCACCTATTGAGGTGCAGGTAACTTAACTACCTTCAGACCTTCAATTTCCCAAGCATCTTCTCCTTAGTGATAATAACTACACTCACTTCTGCCCCGTGATGTCTTCAAAATCTGGCATACTGCTGGCGTCTTCCACAGTGAAGACTACTTACTTTGGCAACCTCATTGCCACATGAATTTTCTTGAACAAAAAGAATAAATCAATCCTTTGTGTGATTATGCCAATAACAAGATGAAATTAACCACAAATAACTTGCAATATTCATTATCAGCTTTAAAAAAAGCATGGAATCAATTCCTTTGCTGAATGTGTTTATTCATGTTTTATAAAAGGGAATGCATTGGCTGGAGCACAGAATCTGTCTAAGGTGTGCATGCACACATCTTTTGCTACAAAGGAATTTAAATGGCACACTAATGGTTGTCACCCTCTATCTTGTTGGCATGTTAAGTATATTTTGCGATTGTACACAAACATATTTCATTTTCCAGTTTCTGATATGGACAGTATTGACAACGTGGAATTTGCCATGATTTGTCTTTAGATTATAGAACTGTCTTATTGATACTTCTCTTATTGAAGAAATTATTTATTCACTATGTCAAATTCCAAAGAAGGGCGTGAGGCACAAAAGAACTTGGAGATAAAGGTGGGAAGATGTGCCTGGAGGCTGTGGAAGTGAGCAAGGTCCTCAATGAATACTTCTCTTCGGTATTCACCACTGAGAGGGAACTTGATGACGGTGAGGACAATATGAGTGAGGTTGATGTTCTGGAGCATGTTGATATTAAGGCAGAAGAAGTGTTGGAGTTGTTAAAATACATTAGGACAGATAAGTTCCCGGGGCCTGACGGAATATTCCCCAGGCTACTCCACGAGGCAAGGGAAGAGATTGCTGAGCCTCTGGCTAGGATCTTTATGTCCTCGTTGTCCATGAGAATGGTACTGGAGGATTGGAGGGAGGCGAATGCTGTCCCGTTGTTCAAAAAAGGTAGTAGAAATAGTCCAGGTAATTATAGACCAGTGAGCCTTATGTCTGTGGTGGGAAAGCTGTTGGAAAAGATTCCTAGAGATAGAATCTATGGGCATTTAGAGAATCATGGTCTGATCAGGGACAGTCAGCATGGCTTTGTGAAGGGAAGTTCGTGCCTAACAAGCCTGATAGAGTTCTTTGAGGAGGTGACCAGGCATATAGATGAGGGTAGTGCAGTGGATGTGATCTACATAGATTTTAGTAAGGCATTTGACAAGGTACCACACGGTAGGCTTATTCAGAAAGTCAGAAGGCATGGGATCCAGGGAAGTTTGGGCAGGTGGATTCAGAATTGGCTTGCCTGCAGAAAGCAGAGGGTCATGGTGGAGGGAGTACATTCGGATTGGAGGGTTGTGACTAGTGGTGTCCCACAAAGATCGGATCTGGGACCTCTACTTTTTGTGATTTTTATTAACGACCTGGATGTGGGGGTAGAAGGGTGGGATGGCAAGTTTGCAGACGACACAAAGGTTGGAGGTGTTGTGGATAGTGTTGAGGATTGTCAAAGATTGCAGAGAGACATTGATACGATACAGAAGTGGGCTGAGAAGTGGTAGATGGAGTTCAACCTGGAGAAGTGTGAGGTGGTACACTTTGGAAGGACAAACTCCAAGGCAGAGTACAAAATAAATGGCAGAATACTTGGGAGTGTGGAGCAGCAGAGGGATCTGGGGGTACAAGTCCACAGATCCCTGAAAGTTGCCTCATAGGTAGATAGAGTAGTTAAGAAAGCTTATGGGGTGTTAGCTTTCATAAGTTGAGGGATAGAGTTTAAGAGTCGTGGGGTAACGATGCAGCTCTACAAAACTCTAGTTAGGCCACACTTGGAGTACTGTGTTCAGTTCTGGTCGCCTCACTATAGGAAGGATGTGGAAGCATTGGAAAGGGTACAGAGGAGATTTGCCAGGATGCTGCCTGGTTTAGTATGGATTATGATCAGAGATTAAGTTAGCTAGGGCTTTACTCTTTGGAGAGAAGGAGGATGAGTGGAGACATGATAGAGGTGTACAAGATATTAAGAGGAATAGATAGAGTGGACAGCCAGCGCCTCTTCCCCAGGGCACCACTGCTCAGTACAAGAGGACATGGCTTTAAGGTAAGGGGAGGGAAGTTCAAGGGGGATATTAGAGGAAGGTTTTTCACTCAGAGAGTGGTTGGTGCGTGGAATGCACTGCCTGAGTCAGTGGTGGAGGCAGATACACTACTGAAGTTTAAGAGACTGCTAGACAGGTATATGGAGGAATTTAAGGTGAGGGGTTATATGGGAGGCAGGATTTGAAGGTCGGCACAACATTGTGGGCTGAAGGGCCTGTACTGTGCTGTACTATTCTATGTTCTATGTTCTATGTTTAACTTCTCGTTCATTTAAAGCAGAATGGCTTAACAAAAAAGTAGTATGAGCTACACGGAAATCTCACGAGGTCAGAAACACGCAGTTATGGGAAATATTCATGTACAATACAGAAACTGGTGTTACTTGTGTGCATTGTCGCAATGCAGAAGTTGCTGGAGAATTGGCAAGTGGGAAGAAGTGAAGTGATATTGGAAACTTGACTTTTTAAAGCATCATTTAACAAACAAATCACATTTGCTCTGGCTAGAAAATCCTTCATTACCCTCTACAGGCCTGCTATGTATGTTTGTGGGGGTGCATATGAGTGTTTATGTGTACGAGAGCAAAAGCAATCAAGCCCAGAGGAGATCAAAGTTCGTATTGACAGTTATTTTATTTCTTTTAAACAATGAACAACAAACTAGACTTGATAGTTTATAATCCTCAGAATAGCTTCAGGTTTACTTCTGTTTAAAATTCAGTGCACGTACATTATTGTCGCTGGGTAAAAAATTGCACAGCGCAAGCTTTCTCACACACTGTCCAGTACAAATTAGAGGGAACATTATTCCAAAATGGCAGTACTGGAATCAGATTAGTCTTACACACTGAATGATGCCACAATCTGTCAGCCATGCAGATTCCCTACAGGAGTTGCTATAATGTCAATTCATTCCAATCTGATCTAAGGAAGAACATAAAGACAGGACTAGGTCATTTAACACAAGCTTTTGCAATGAGGTATTGGCTGATTGTCACTAATTCTGTAGGCATGGTTTGGGCCATAATTTGTCAACATAAATCCATCAATCTCGGATTTGAAATTAGCATCTGAACTTGTATCAAATGCCGTTTACATGTGAGTATTACAAGCCACAACCATATTCTGCTTTGCAGAATTATTTCTTAACATCACTGCTGAAAGCCTAGCTCTAACTTGTAGCCTATACCCCACAATGCTCAGGCTGTCCAGCCAGCAGAATTGTTTAATCTAATGTTAGCTTCCATTAACATCTTACAATTTTCAACCAGGTTACTCTTTTTCTTTCAAATTCCAGAGAATATAACTCTAGTTTTTGTAATTGATCTTCATATTTCAAAGGTTGAACTTTAACCTTAAAAGTATGTTACTGGGAAATTTGCATTGAATTCCTTTCTAAACTGCTGCCTGTAGATGTAGGCCTCCTATAACTTTTTCATTCATTTCATCCTTGTTCCCTGTCTCTGAATGTTAGTCAAATTTCTAATCAGATCAATTATCCTCCTTCATTGATTCCAATAGCTTCAACTTTAACCAACCCTTTCTAAACAACAGCTTTATCAAATGCTTTCTTGATCAACACTCATGGCATTCAATAGCATTTATTTGTGGATATGGATAGGATGTTTCCTATGGTGGGGGTATCCAGAACTGGAGGGCACAGCCTCTAAATTGAGGGGTGACATTTTAGAACAGAGGTTAGCTAGGGAATGGTGAATCTGTGGAATGCTCTGCCACAGACTGCAGTGGAGGCCAAGTCCATGGGTATATTTAAGGCAGAAGTTGATCATTTTCTGATTGGTCAAGGCGTCAAAGGATATGGAAAGAAGGCATGAGTAGGAGCTAAGTGGGATCCAGGATCAGCCTTGATGGAATGGCAGAGCAGACTCGATGGTCTGAATGGCCTAATTCTGCTCCTATGTCTTATGGTCTTCATTACATACATTCAGTGGCCACTGACTGTTTGTTCATGGTCTTCTGCTGCTGTAACCCAAGGTTCAAGGTGCTGTGCATTCAGACAGGCTCTTCTGCATTCAAATATTGTTATCTGAATTACTGTTGCCTTCCTGTCAACTTGAATCAGTCTGACCCTTCTCCTCCGACCTCTCTCATTAACAAGCCATATTCACCCACAGTTGCACACTGGCTGCTTTTTGTAATTTTCACACCATTCTTTGTAAACTCTGTTGTGAGTGAAAATCTCAGGAGATCAGCAATTTTTGATACAGTCAAACCACCCCATCTGGCACCAACAATCATTCTATGGTCAAAGTCAACTTTCTTCCCAATTCTGATGTTTGAGCTGAGCTGCTTGACCAGGAGTGGCTGTTTAGATATTTGCAATAATGAGCTGGTGTACAGGTATACCTGATAACTGAGTGTACTTGCTCCTCAAGTCCTTCTCCATATAGTTAAAAAGCAATTAATCACGTACCCTTAACTCTAATATAGTAACTTCTAACAACAATTGTTCCTTATTTCTTGCAGTTCTCTCTCAGAATTCTTCAGAAAAGGAGTGCCATGCAGAATTTTCCGATCTAAGTAAATTGTTCGCCATTCATAAGACCTTTGTGAGGTTATAAGAGTATGTGCAATGTTCTCACCTTCTGCCTTTCAGTACTATATTTGATGGGGGAAGGGATGCCTAAAACCCATGGAGAAATTTTCACCACAGAAGCTCCTCTCAACAATAAAAACAGAGCAACTGAGATTCATGAAATGAATTAAATCCTGTATTAACATTCAGAAAAGCAGAAACAATTAGAGAGGGACTATGAAAGAACATTCCTCTCTTCAGAATTTCAACTGATATTATTTGGCATTATTCCATAAGATATCATTCTCAAGTCAAGCTGAGAGCACACACACTCTCTGTCTTCCCAAGTGTTTGTCCTGTGGTTCACTGTTTGCAGGAATTAGCAGAATTTTTGATGTCTGCAGGGGTCGCATTACTGGCAACCAGAACCATCAACAACTAAATTTGTGGGTATCATCATCTGTTGGCATGGGAAAATGTTCAATGTGATATCTCAATTGCCAATCTAAACTGCATCCAGCTCTGTGCAAAACCGATTTTGCCATCTTTAGGTTCTGATGTCGTTTTTTTCAAACTAAGATAATAGCAATCCATTTGATGATTGTTGATATTGTTCTTTTTCTTGAAACTTTTACTGGAAAATAAAATGTTTCAAGTACTATTCAGGAATTTTATTATTAGAGTAAACACAAAATTCACAAGGCACAGCTGTTGATTTACTGAACAACATATAATAGTCAGGGAGTAGGATATGTATCAGCTACCTGTGATCTATTGAAATGAATCATTGAATATTATTCCAAAAAGGTGCCATTCAATTCATTATCTGAGTCAGCTTTATGATACAAAACAGGCCTTCAAGAAAGTTTCCACCTGTTATTTGCAATTAAGAGAGCAGGCTATCTTGGGGACAGTATTACGGTGACTAAAGTATGAAGACTATTTTCTGAGTAACTGCAAATAACTTTCCTTCAAGAATACAGTATATTCAATTCCCTTCAGATAGTGCCGAGAATTTTGTTCTAACACACTTTCAAATTCCGCAATCCACATTTTAACTGTTCCTTCTGCGAATAAATTCCCTATTTTGCATCTAGTTGTTTTAGCAAATATTTTAAATCAATGACATCTAGATACTAACCCATAGGAAATCGATTCTATCAAAAGCTCTTGTCTCTCCTCATTCCTGAGGCTACCATAATACTGCTTACAAGATAGTGAAGTCCCTGAAGAACCGTGTACAAATAGCACATCTGAGTCCAACCCAAAGATCTCCAGTACAGCAACTAGAGTCCACTCTCTCCCATGTTTTGAATGCTCCCAAGATAGAACAAACTGCTGTTATATGTTAAGTGCTGTTTTTAACAGGTGCAGAATAATGTTAACCAACAACAAAGTGGGACCTCCAACAGATGTAAATGGCATGGGCAACACTGGCAGGACATGAATGACAAGATGCTGAGCAGATAAAGCATAGTTATCCTGCTGTCATAATAGAAAATAACAGGCAATTTTCTTGTAGGTCTGTTCTGGGGACAATCTATTTATATATACATCTCCATTAATTTCTTTAAACTTCTATGTTATTTCATCAAATAGCAGGTTTTCAAACACATCTATGTTGGCTATGCTGTACTAAAGTGAGAAATAATTCGACATGTCGTTGCCACTCATCTGTTTTTGAACAAGGAAGATGAAGGAGTTGTCTGAGCTCTTTGATCTGGGAGATAATTGCGCCCCTTAGGTTAGACTGGATTTGAACAGTGTAGATGAACAAAAAGGATTTTATATCTTTCACACTCTTTTATAACACAAAAGGCCATTCAACCCACTCTCTTGCTGCTATCTCATGGAGCATTCCATTCTGTCAGTAATTTGCCTGCACTTAATGAAGAAGGCATTTAGCATGGTGACTTCATCAGTCAGGGTACGGAGTAGAAGAGGTGTGAAGTTATGCTCCACTTACATAAGCTGCTGGCTACACAACTCTTGAAGCATTGTACACAGTTTTGGTCACTCTGTTATTGGAAAAATCTTATTGTAAGAAGGTATGAAGTTGCCCTAGCAAGCAAGGTGAAAGAAAATCTGAAGGGATTCTATAGATATGTTAAGAGCTAAAGGTTTTAAAGGATAAAATCAGTCCTCTGGAAGATTAGAGAGGTAACCCATGTGTGGAGCCAAAAGAGATGGGGGAGATCTTAAATGGATTTTTTTGCATCTGTATTTACTAAGGAGATGGACACAGCATCTATAGAATTAAGGCAAAGTGGCATGAACTTCACGGAATCTATACAGATTATGAGGAGGAGGTGTTTGAGACGAATTAGGGTGGATAAATCCCCAGGGCCTGACAAGATCCCTGCAGGAGGCAAGTGCAGAAATTGCCAGAGTCCCAGCAGAGCTATTTAAGTCATCCTTAGTGACAGGAGAGGTACCGGAGGACTGGATGTTGTTTCACAGTTTAAGAAAGGCTCTAAAAACAAACCAGGGAATTCTAGGCAACTAAGCCTGATGTCAATAGTGGGACAGCATTGGAAGGTATTCTAAGGGACTGGCTAATGAGTATTTGGATAGACATGGAGTGATTAAGGATAGCCAGCATGGCTTTGTACAGTAAGTGACGTCTAACCAATTTTATAGCGCTTTCCAAGGAAGTGGATGAAGGCAAGGCAGTAAATGTTGGCATTGTGGGAGAAACTAGACAGTGGCAGGAGAAGTTAGCCTTTTTGACTTGAAACTTGTGGCTAGTGGAGAGCAGCAGGGATCAGTGTTGGGTCCGTTGACGTTTGTCATCTATATCAACAATCTGGATGATGATCAGCAAATTTGCGAATGACACCAAGATTGGGGGTGTGCTGGACAGCGAGGAAGGTTATTGTGGCTTGCAGAGGGATCTGGACCAGCTGGAAAACTGGGCTGAAGAATGGCAGATGGAGTTTAATGCAGATAAGTACGAGGTGGTCCACTTCGGTAGGACCAACTAGGGTAGGAATTACACAGTGAATGCTAAGGCTCTGAGCAGTACTGTAAAACAAAGGGATCTGGGAATACAGGTCCTTAATTAATTGAAAGTGGGGTCACAGGTAGATAGGATCGTAAAGAAAGCTTTTGGCACATTGGCCTTCATAAATCAAAGTATTGAATTCAGGAGATGGGATGATATGTTAAAGTTGTCTAAGACATTGGTGAGGCCTAATTTGGAGTATTGTCTGCAGTTCCGGTCACCTACCTACAGGAAAGATGTAAATAAGTTTGCAAAAATACAGAGAAAATTTACAAGGATGTTGCTGGGTCCGGAGGACCTGAGTTATAAAGAAAGATTAAATAGATTCGGCCTTTATTCCTTGGAACGTAAAAGGTTAAGAGGGGATTTGATAGAGGTATACAAAATTATGAGGGGTATAGATAGGGTAAATGCAAGTAGGCTTTTCCCACCAAAGTTGGGAGAGACTACAGCTAAAGCTCATGGGTTAACAGTGAAAGATGAGAAATTTAAGGGGAACATGAGGGGAAACTTCTTCACTCAGAGGCTCATGTGGTGCATGTGAGCCTGATTTCAACGTTTAAGAGACATTTGGATAGGTATATGCTTGGTAGGGGTATGGAGGGCCATGGTCCCAGTGCAGGACAATGGGAGTAGGCAGTTTAAATGTTTCAGCATGATCTAAATGGGCCCCAGAGCATGTTTCTGTGCTGTACTTTTCTATGACACTATTAAACTAGAAAGAGTGCAGAAAAGGTTCAAAGGGATGTTTCCTGGACTTTGGAGGCCTGAATTACAAGGAGAGGTTGCATAGACTAAGACTTTATTCCCTGGAACATAGGAGATTGGGAGGTGAGGTATGTAAAACCACATGGGACAGAGACAGGGTGAAAATACAAACTTTTTCCGAGCGAGATAGGGACAGCAAGATGGCAATAGGTTGAAGGTTAGAGGCAAGAGATTTAAAAGGGATGTGAGTGGAGCAAAAGGCCCTGCATGTTTGGATTGAGCTGTCAGAAATAATGGTTGAGGCTGGCACGCTAGTAACATTTAAAAGCCATCTCAGTCTTGGAGAGGTGAGGATTAAAGAACTATGAGCCAAACACACGCGCGAGAGTAACTCACTGGGAAACGCAGTCAACATGAATGAGATGGGCCAAAGGGCCTGGTTCCACGCTCTTTGACTCTCTGACATGCCGATGAATTTCCCCTGAAGCCCTCACCACTGACGTACGATAGGACCAATTGTTTTTCATTAACCATTAACCTATTAGCACATCATCGGCAGGTAGGAGGAAACCAGAACACTCGAGGGAAGCCCAAGTAGTCAAAAGGAGAATTTGCAAACTGTATGCAGTCAGCAGGGGAGATGAGCATCAAACTATTTTGTTGGAGCTGTGAAGCAACAGCGCCACCTGCTGCACGCTTCTATAATGTGTCTGCAAGGCAGTCGGGAACAGAACCTTAAACTTGGACCTTTCTCAAAAGATACAAGCCACCTTTGGCCTGACTGGATGTGTTATTTTTTTTGCAGTTTAACTTTTCTCTGCTTGCTTTATATAACTTTTATAGAATCACCTATATACCTGTAATTGTTTAGTGAATTTTCCAGTAATTCTAGTAAGTTACCTTTATATTTTTCTGGAAACTTCTTAGTTTTCAATAACAGGTGTCACATGACTTGAATTTGGCTATTTTATAGGCTAATTGTTATCACTAAAATTTTCTGTTATATATCGTTTAAGTATGAGACGACCACAACTACTTTTTGGTCTTGCCTTTTCTTTGTTCTTTTGACTTCTCTTCTACTTGTTCTCCTTTGCTTTTGTAACCCTTAATAAAATGATGATAAACAATAAATTTTATGCCTCATTCTGAAGAACTTTTGGATAACAAAGGCAACAGGTGCAAATAATGATGTAATAAAGGTGATGTCATGGTTCGGGAGACCATTCCAGTCAAGAGATGGAAGGAGACAGAGTAAATAGGTGATGGATATTGATCTTTGCTGCTAGAGTGAGCAGATATCAGTGCTGAGTATCTGCATGACTCCAGGGTCAATGCAAGATACTGGAAGACAGATGGTTTTACGGTGTGCACCTAGGAACCAGCCACGCAAGTCAAATTAGAAATGAGCTTTGCTGTGACACTTTCAATAGCCGGAGACCAAATTAAAACGTGGAACTTGAAAGGTAATAACCTCTGCTTTTGTTTTAGCTGAGCCACACTTACATTGATGAGAGCACTAAGTGCATGACTCACAAAGTAGTGCAGGGAAAATTGGTTTCAATTCACACCATGTTGTCAGCAACAACAGTGAAAGGCTGAACTGAGATGGGCTCCACTTACCCAAACCAGAGCAGCATCCTGTCAAATAAGAGAACCGGGGTTGTTGTCGCCTTTAAAACACTAAAGACAGGGGCTGGCTCAAAATGTGCGAATAGTCATCAATTTAAAGGAAAAAGTCAACTCCATAGCATAAAGACCTAATTAAGAAAAGACAGGATAGACAGAGTCCAATTGCAACAGTAAGCAATGTTAATAAAAATCTGAAGTGCATGTTAATGTATTAAAAAATCAAACACAATTAATCATACAACTGAAGTCAAGGGGTCTTGCCCTAAAACTATATGGGCACCACAAATCTGTGCTGGTCAAGAAGCTAATTAATAGGAATAAAGCTTCTTGTGCAAATGTGAGAGTTGCATGCATAAGCTAGATCAGGAGATTAAATTACTTTTACCAGTTGGTAAATAATGGCAAACATTTCAACCAGTATGCATTTCATTGAAACCCAAAGCCTAGTTTCTGTGATTTCTCCTCCCATTGATACACAGCCTATTCTCAATTCTAATTGTGGTATAAATGGGATGGGTGAGGGATTAAACATTTTCCAGATCAATGAAACCACAGTTAACCTTGCTAGCAAGAGGGAATACATGTTTAAAGATTACCTATAAAACCAGAAGAGAGTTGTGGCGATATATTTTTTTTTTCAAAATGTTATCTGGAAGACATTGGAATATAACGGCATAAAAACAAGATATGATTTATGTCCAAATTCATGCTCATGAAATTTTCTCCCAATGAGGAGCCTTGAGAGAAGAAGAGAGAAGCAAGTTGGTGGAAAACATTAGCTGGAAAAAAATGTTGCTGTACATACTGCTGTTGACTATCTAGCATAGGAATGGTTTACAAAAGTTTTATTACAGTACATTAATACCACTACCAGTTTGCTGAACTATTATGGAGATGGATTAGACATGGCTTTAAGACAATACAGAATGAATACATGTACGTACAAACCTGAGGTCTTGTGCAAATCGTAAATGTAGTATTTCTTTGCAAAAATATTGGACTGGAAATAAAGAGCTTGACATCAAAATACAGATAGAAATAATGTACCATCTGCTAACTCATTTTAAAACTGCCAAACTGATTTCTGAGCTCAAGGTGACTTGAATTTTTACAGCAAGAAAGAAAGAAGAGACTGATATGCTCAATGCATCTAGGTTTAGAGTCCAATAAGAGATACGGAAGGCAGTAGGAAATTCATTGTAATGAATTCTGGTCACCACATTTCTGGAAGTCTGTCAACACCTTGGAGTAGATGGGGAAGAAATCTACTAGAATAGTAAATTTCTTCCCCATACTGTTAATAATAGTAAGACTCAGGTAAAGGCAAGTTTGTGAAGAAACTGGAAAAGACAAGTCTCTGCAGCTTATTTTGATACTGTGCAGTAGCCCCCCCCCCCCCCCCCACCCCAATACGAGATGGTGATGCAGCCAGTTAGAATGCTTTCCATGGTACATCTGTAGAAATTTGAGTGTTTTTGGTGACACACCAAATCTCCTCAAACTCCTAACGAAATATAACGACTGTCATGTCTTCTTTGTGGCTGAGTCCTTATGTTGGGCCCAGGTTAGATCCTCAGAGATATTGAAACCCAGGAACTTGAAACTACTCACTCTTTCCATATCTGATCCCTCTATGAGGACTGGTGTGTTATCCCTTGTCTCACCCTTTATGGAGCCCCCAATCAGTTCTTTGCTCTTACTGACATTGAGTGCAAGGTCGTTGCTGCGACATCACACAACCAGCTAATATATCTCGTTCCTGGACGCCCTCTCGTCACCATCTGAAATTCTGCCAAAAGTAGTCATGTTGTCAGCAAAGTAGCAATGTAGTCTCAGTATTTCTGAGTACTTTTCCTCGAGATTATCATCAGTTTGTGAATTTTAATTATCTATTCCTAATAAAGTCCCCTTTTCTTATGTTTTAAAGGAGGATATTCTTTCTTTGGCCCATTTCTAACAGTGTGATAGCTGATTTCTAATTACTCATTGTTCAGCATTGCCAGTTATATCTAACCATTTACACCCAGCCATACAAATAGCTGCCAGGTCCTTGACACTGACATCTGCCTTAAATTGGCTGTTTGTCAGAGCAACATTCATCATGCTAAAAATTATAATTACCAAAAATTATTACCTTCCTGTGTACTATTGTCTGAGCTGAACTTATCCATGTTAAATGCAGTATATGTTCTCACACTCCTGACTGTGCTTTGTAGATGGTGGGAACACTTTTTGGATAACTCTGAATACCAGACACTGACCTACTCTAGGATTTATACAGCAGATCTAGTTAAGGATATGGTCAACATTGACTCAGTGGATGTCAATGGTGGAAGTGGACTTCAAAGTCAATAGAAAATTAATATATTCACTTGGAGATGGTTATTGTTTGAAACCAGTGGTATAAGTATTGCTTGCCGCTGATCAACCCAGATAATAGCAAGAATTCAAAGGAAGCTTGCCTCTATACATCTAAGAAAAAATAGAGCTGCTATATTTATTTCTAGGTTCATAATGGGCGGACAATGTTAATTTGGTTATGTACTAATGTCATAAAAGTAAAGGAAATTAATATTACAATGCAGATATATGTCAAATTTTATCATTTTATTTCTGTTCTCCCCAATCCCATGGAAAATGGCATAATTATGATGTTTCAGCGAACTGTTTTCATCAATTATGGCTTAACCTAGTCGCAGTTAGGCAAACTACTAAATGGATATTAATTCTGTGGAAATCCTTCATAATGACAGTGATCCAAGTATGTCTAATGATTGTATTTGTCACATCCTCTGCTGATAAGGTGAGAAACCCTCTAACTGTAAAATTCGTTTGTCAATGAAACCATGAGGTTTTCTTTTTTCCATAGGAGCTGTCTATAATTGTGCCATCCAAGTCAATTAGGAAAAAAATCGGACTTCCAGATTTGCAATACGAGTCACATTTTCACTGTCAAATTTATACATATGCAATCTTTCACAATTATACTGGTAGAAAAACAAGTAACAAAATAAAAGTCTTGTGAAATGCTGTCACATTCAAAGCATTGAAGAAATAGTTTAGTGATTTTAGATTGAATCTTCATGAAAAACAGCAATTGACATGCTGTAGATATTTACCACAATATGTTCCTAAATCCTGGAACTCTGCCATTTATTTCAATCCTGCTTAGTTTATTGGCTCCAAGAATGAGTAAGATATAAGGCGGTACAGTTCATAGGACTAAAATGATACCAACAAACGTTGAAGTGTGTGTTGGAAAATACTGGATTGTTGTCAATGGATATTGCATGGGATTAGAAAATGTTGTCCTCAGGCGTTTTCACGTTATGTGGAAATGCAGATGTGGAACGGTGGTTTCGTCAGCTCCACTTGAAGTGGAAGGTGCTGCTATGGCAGCAAACTCTAGACACGACAGATAACACCAGAGAGCATGAAGAAAAAGATGTGTTAAAAGATTTTATAAGCAATGCAGATGCAGTCAAACACTGACAACTATTGACTTATGTTTCATTTTGGATGAAATCTCATTCAGATGTGTTACGTTTCTAGACTTCTGTAAGTTACTGTTGTGAATCCAGCTTGAACTATTACTGTTATTGAAAACTTAATGTTTGCGAAATAAATCTGTCTAGCTTTGGCAAGTTATTACAATTTGCAAGCGTATTGAACCAAATTGCTTTGGATGGAAACCGTGATGGGAAAGATATGTAAGTGCCTTTGCCAATCTATTACAATTTACAGGCAGTTTGAACTCAGCTGCTGGCATTGAAACCTTGTTCTGTGAAAGAAATGTGACTAAATTTGCCAAGATTTTACACATGGCAAGTATTCTAAACTCAATAACTGAGACTAAAACTGTGATGCGAAAGAAATGTTGCCTGATTTTGTCAAATGCAAATATATTTTTATTAATTTGTAACTAGTTGCATCTACTGCTAGAGGGCTAGAAACCTTGGCTGATGTCTTTTTATAAATCTGATAACTGACTAGATTGCTGCCAGCAGCTGAACAATTCTTGCAACGTAAATGATCCATGCTTACCTAGGGCAATCACATCCATTGTGCAAATGGGTTTAACTATTTGCCATTCCCACAGACATTAATTACAAAGATGCTATTTATACCACATTGTGCATGCTATCTATTTTGGGCAGTTCAATAAGATTTTTTGCTATCTCATTAAAATGCAATTAACTCAGAGTAGTTAATTCTCTGTACCACTGTTTTAAAAGTTCTGCCGATTTCAATCACGTGATATGTCTTGAATAGATTTCAGTTTGCACTGGTGAGGATTCTCCCAAGGAATTGACAGCAATGTTTGTAACAGCAAAGCCCTGAGACTCCACATCAAACATTCACTCGTGGATGTTGATCACAATTCAGGAAAAAAGTTGGAAGTTAAGCAGATACTAGCCTTATTTTTATTGAAAGGATCTGAGTTTTATTATTAGCTTCATGTAGCAGACAAATTGAACGGACCTGAAGCAGTGCAGAATTGTGGAAACTTAGCTTTTGACATTTAGAAATTCTTCCACTCCTGTTTGGTGTCTTTGAAACGCAGCTGTATATATGTCGGGCAGGGTTGAGCTTCTCACTTGTCTTTTCTGCATCATGATGGGACTGATTACAGAAAGTACTGTACATGCTGCAGTCACAAACCACATTCACAAGCAACACACAACCAGTACAAGCTTCAGGCAAGCTATGATATGGGCAGGTGATAGAAGGAAAGCATCCTTCAAATAAAAAATCGTACATAAGCGACTCTCACCATGTTGTGTAGTTAAATATTTAAGTTGCCCTAAAATTGGCTGCACAGTTATCTTTGAGGTAATAAACCGAACAGGCAACTTTGGATATGTGGATTTTGTTTTAGGCTTGTTACCATCAAACAGAACTTATTATGTTGGTATCATTATCACATAAAAAGGTTACCACGTGCTGTTGGTTAATGCCATTCTCATACTTGAAAATCTATTCTCTTGTATAAGTCAGCATCAAACTGATTTAGTTACCCAAATTTTTCCAGCCAAAGCAAACTGACTCCACAAGACCACACCTACCCACAAATCTTTAGCATTCATTTCAAGAGGACTGCAACATACAAGCAAAGATGTAGTGCTGAGGCTTTATAAGGCTTTGGTCAGACCAAATTTGGAGTACTGTGAGCAGTTCTGGGTCCTGCATCTAAGAAAAGATGTGCTGGTATTGGAGAGGGTCCAGAAGACGTTTACGAGAATGATTCCAGGAATGAAAAGGTTAATGTATGAAGAAGATTTGATGGCTCTGGGCCTGTACTTGCTGGATCTTAGAAGAACGATGGGGTTCTCATGGAACCATATCAAATATTGAAGGGCCTATATAGAAAGGATGTGGAAGGATCTCGGAATGGAGGGCACAGCCTCAAAATACAAGAACATCCCTTTAGAACAGAGATAAGGATGAGTTTCTTTGGTCAGAGTGTGGTGAATCTGTGGATTTCCTCGTCACAGATGACTGTGGAGGCCAAGTTATTGAGTATATTTAAAGTGGAGTTTGATAGGTTCTTGATTAGTAAGAGTGTTAAAGATTACGGGAATAAGGCAGGAAAATGGGGTTGAGAGTGAAAATAATCAGCTATGATTGAATGGTGGAGCAGAGTGGATAAGGAGAAAAGCCTGATTCTCCTCTATGTCTTCTGGTCTTATGGTCTTGCTGATTTTCCACAGGCAACTTCCATCCCAAAGTTGTTCAATCCCAAATAAAAACGGCCACAAAGAAAAGTATTTGGATATTTTGACAGGTGGCTAATCCATAGCCTGCTGTCAAAAGTTTTGAATGTTTCTGAATATTCCTAACAAAGACAAGTAAAAGTTAATTTAAAAAGATAAACACTGATTGCATGTTTAAAAATCTTAATTTGAATTAAACCAGAAATAATACCGTATACCTAATACATTTTTGGTCCCTTGCAGCTGTTCGTCTTTCTGCAGCTTGATGGGGGAATGAATGAAGCTGCTGAGCACGAGTTGGAGAACGATGCTTTCTACTCATACTTCATGACATAGTGTCGATAACAAAACACAGAAAATCAGCTCTCTGGAATTGGGACTTCATGAAAATGCATCCATGTGCAGAAGTCCCAAGCTACCTCAAACATATTTCAAAGTTCAAAGTGCATTTATCATCAATGTATAAATTATACAACCTTGAGATATGTCAGCTTACAGGCAGCCACAAAACAAGAAACCTGAAAGAACCCGATTTTAAAAAAATACTGACACACAATGCACAGGGAGAGAGAGCAAAAAAACAAACCATGCACCAATAAAAGCAAAGAACAGCATTCACAGTGAAATTGAGCCCAAAGGGTGGAAACCCGGAGCAGGCCCATAGCCTCAATCGCCGTTCATCATAGAGCTGGGCAAATCATTGCCAAACTCACAGACGTGAAGCCCGGAGCTGCTGAAGTAGCGTCAGTGCTGGGGAGAGCTGAGTAAAGTGTCAGCAGTTTCAGCATTTCTCTGAAAGATCCAAGCTATTACCACATTTATTAATATTCACCTAGACTCCCAGATCAAAAATGTTTAAAGCAGTAAACATGTTAATAAAAAAAGCAATATTTTTAAATTCACTTAGAATCATGAACACAAGAGATTCTGAAAATTCTGGAAATTATTTTTTGATTGAATATTCTTAAGAGTTATGTATATTGTTTTTATTAATAATTATTTTATGCACATTGTATTGCCATATACTTGATTTTATTTTATAAATTTGGTTTGAAATTATAGCAGCTCCTTCATCGTGAAAACACCCATGATGCATTGCTTTTGTTTTGAGCTGTGAGAGCTTCAGAGCTCATTAATGGGACAAATTAAGAATTTATTACCAAGAGAATTTATTTTAATTCAGTATCAGAATGCCTGAGGAGAAAACAGATGTGTGCCTCCATCAAATGCATCTCTGTGTTGTAAATTCTCTCAGTTGATGTGCACATCATATTTGACGTCCGTGATGAAGAAATGCCTTTTTGCAGAAGTCAACCCTGGTGTACACATACACCACATATCTAAACAGGTAAAGGTTTATCGTCTATATCTGAAACATGATAGAAAAACCAGGACGCACTAACAACTGAACCAAACTAAAAGCTGTATTTTAATCAATGATGCAACAAAGTAATACCCACTGACAAAGCTAAATGAAAAATTTGCTTTCATTGCTTTATTCACAGTTTTCCAACAAATGTTGTTCTCCTTTTTCCTGTACCATAAAGCTCAGCTGAGTAATGCCCATTGAACTATTGGTAGAAGTTTACTATAATCGCATGTATGTACATTTGCAGTGCATGTTGCAACAATTGCTCTTTTAAAGAGCCAGGGAAAGTATTTTGCTTTGTGGTTCAAAACCCATGCCAATGTGATTGACTCCAAAATAGTGGCTTGATTAAGCCATTAAATTTTAAAGCACATAATAAATCCCAGTGGAGCACCTGGCATTAACCCAAGTACAGAAGCTTCCATTGCTCTTGTCAAACTAAAGTTGCAATGGTACCTGAATCTACCCAGGTGACATCTGTCACAGTCATATTCACAGCCTCATAGTTCTCTGTGGCAACGTCTGATGCTTCCTGCACCCATAGCAGTATTAGTGTGCCAGAGCTGGAGGCATATTGGCAAAAAGGCAGTGGGGAGAGTTCTTGGAAAACCTCAACATTGATTCTGGTCAACAGAAAGTCCCTTGGTATCAAGCTGAACACAGCTAGGATAACATAATACTGTTTACCTCTATTGTATTCCCTCAGCTTAATGGATCAAAAAATGGAACATTTAGCTTTATGTATCAAGAAACAGAACAATTCATTCCCACTAATTACAACTGTCAATATACTCTCAATCGGCAGCAAAGTGACGGAGGTGTTGTCCAACTGTTTTGAGTTTTCACCAAAACTGATCAGTTCCAATTAAGCAATCCCTGGAGTATTAACTAGAGCAACATTAATGAAAGAAGTCTACACTGCTTCGATATCTCATAGATAATGAAAATGTCATGCAACGAGACAAGACACCATTTGAGCATGGGCTGATAGGTTCCCAAGTGATGATCTCGACAGTCAATGGTCAGCTTCAGAAACAATGGGTTTCATTTTCCCTCCTGGATATCAGTGACATTTTCATTGTCAGAATGCCCAACATTAAATTCCCAAGGATTACCACCGACCAGAAACTTAACAGTACCAGAAATACAGATTCCAAACTTGCAAGAGTAGGTAACTTGCTGAATCCCATGGGAAATTACTCTCCTCCTGATTCGGCAAAGATCTCCCCACTATTTACAAATCAGGAATGTGGTGTTATGAACCCCATAACTGGGTCACTTACCAGCAAAGATAGAGAGGTCCGCTGAAGTCTGATGGTACCATTTTTAAACGTTTTTATTTATAAAGGGGCACAAAAGTAAGGTTAATACAAACATTCAGATAATACACGTCGTCAATACTCAATCTAAAGCACGGGTATAGTAATAATCAACAATTCGAAGTAGCTCTATAGTTTGTCTAGGGGTAAAACTATTGTCCGATGGAAATATAAAAAGTCTCGCCAGTTCATGAAGGCTTTTAGCCATTTGAGGGACCGCTGGGTGTTCACGGGTTGGAGAGAGAAAATAAACTTGCCAGCCTTCTGGACTCAAAGCGTGGAATCGGGAACGGGAGTTCCCCGTTGTCAGTTCGGAATCCTTTTCGGGGTTATCAGCCACTCGATTCCCTAGCTAGGGGAACCGAATCACACGTGGCTCCCGAACAGCTTCCCGTTCTTACGGGAACGATGAGTGATGGTGTCTCCGTCCGGTGCGTCGCTGGAGTACCGTCTCCTGCAGTCTCCATTTTATCATGGCTGGCAGATTTGTAAATGTCAATCAAGGTAGGGTGATACAATCCCCACCCCACATTGCTCGAGGGTGTCTATGTCCCTGATAGCTGGCACGTATTATAGAGTTGCAATTCACACAGGTGCCTCTAAGAACAATGGTCAAATCCGTTGCATTGTCTCTCATTTCCTGGGTCCAAGACCTGAATTAATAGCGATCTTGCGATTCTCCGGAAGGAGGGGGCTGGTCCCGCACCCTTCGGCCCCTCAGAGCTGTGGTACATTCATAACAGTGGCGAACTACCTTCATTTGTTTGGATAAGAGCAACTTCAGCAGCATTCAGGTAATTTTGATGCCACCCAGGAGAAAGCAGTCCATTTGATTGTCCATCCCATTAATCATCACAAACTTTTACACTCCGCTCCTCCAAAGTAAATTTATTATCAAAGTACATAACTGTTACCACACACTACTTGGAGATTAATTTTCTTGCAGGTATTTACAGTAAAAAAGTGATAACGTAGAACTTACAAAAAAGATACATGAACAGCCAAAGTCTGGCAGACACCACCGTGCAAAAGAAGACAAACTGTCCAAATAAAAACGTACTAAAAACGTTATTTGTAAGGAGTCCTTGGAAGTCAGTCCAGCAGGTTGTAGAATTATTTTAGAGTACTCGTGATGAAGTTGTCCATACTGGTTCTGAAGCTTGATGATTGTGGGGTAATAACTGTCCCTGAACCTAGTGGGACCGAAGGCTTCTGTACCTTGGTAGCAGCAAGAAGAAGGCATGAACTGGATGGTGGGGGTCTTGGATGATGGATTCTGGTTTCTTGTAGCAGTGCTGTATGTAAATGTACTCGGTGGAGGGGAGGGCTTCCCTTGCGGTGGACTGGGCTACATTCATCACTTTCTGGTCCTGGGCATTGGTGCTCCCATACCAGGCCACGATGCCACCAGCCAGAATTCAGTTCAATTCAAGTTTAATTGTCATTCAACCATACGAGGATACTGATGAATATAGCCAAATGAGACAGTGTTACTAGGGAATCAAGGTCCTGAAACACATGACCAACAGTCACACGCAGGAACGCATTCACAGAATAAAAGGGTCCTTTCATCCCCACCCCATGACACTGTGGCTTGATGCCCAGTCTCACACACAAACAAGTCAACAAGCCCATATAGAATGTCAGTGAAGTACAACAACCCAGAATGTGCAAATATTTAGTTCAGCCCACCAATATCGAATGTCAACCCACCCCAATGCTCACCAAGCAACACTGCAGTTTTGTGGCCCAGTCTTCCTGTATACAAGTATGTTTGGAATACCTGCAAAAATACAATGGCGCAAGATATGATTGTATATAATCCAGACCCCCCAGCCCACTGAGGTCATCTCTCAATTGGCCATGACATCCGAAGCCCACTAGGCGATACCACGGCTTAGAGGCCCAGTCCTTGCAAATACAGGCACATATAGATTATTAGTAAAAGCATAACCAGACAAATATATATGTATATAGTCCAAAACCCTCAATCCTAATGAAATTGTCAGTCACGGCGCTGTATCACCCCCGGTAGAGTTAGATGCCTCTCTCCCAGTGGGTGAAAAGCAGCTCGAGGCACAAGTCCATTGAGTGCTGCCAAAAAGATCTGCAGTCAACCACAACAGAGCTTGTCTTCTGCCAAGCGAAACCCTGGGAGGGCAGCTCCAACTCGGTTCTGGACGCCACGCCACACCGTCCCCAGTGAGCACAACAGCTTTGTCTCCTCACTCTGGCGGCTGCAAACAGGTGACACCTTGGCTTCAGGCCTAGTCCTTACTACGGCTGAGGCCTGGAAGCTCCCCCGCCTTCTGCCCCTGCTCGCATCCAATTAATCCGCAAATTGGATTAATCTGCATACCAGATTAACAATGTCCAAAGAGGTCTTGCGATCACAAGAAAAGCGACTGTGACAGCCACTCGCTGCTTGACTGTAAACCTCCATCGACCCAGGTGGCAGCACGTTGCATATCTCCTTCATTATCTCCGCCAGTGAGCAACTCGCTGACGGTGTAGATCTGCAGTTCTTAATGTATATTGTGATCATTAGATGTACATTTAAGTAGAATGGTAGCACCTTTTGTTGATCCCATAGAAGCCGCTGCAGCCCATCTTGCCACCATCTTGCCAGAATACTATGCATCTATAGAAGTTTGTCAAAGTTTCTGGTGACATACCGAATCTACACAAATTTCTAAGAAAGAGGAGGTGCTATTGTGCTTCTTTGTGATGATCTTATATGCTCATAACAGCAGAGATCCTCTGATATGTTGATACCAAGGAATTTAAAGCTACTGACCATTTCTGCCTCCGATACCCTGATGAGGACTGGCTCGCGGAGACTCTTCTTCCTGTAGATAATAATCAGCTCTATTGCTTTGCTAATGTTGAGTGAGAGGTTGCGGCACCACTCAAGCAGATTTTCAATCTCCTTCTTTCATGCTGTTTCATCACTACATCTCTGGTGTCATCAGCAAACTTAAATACAAAGGCACTATAGTTATATTTCAATTCTTTTCACAGAGCCAACAAGGATAGGGACAGTGGACACACAGGAACAAGATCTTTCCTGACTTATGCACCATTCTGGCATCTTTCAGCTTCCATTCCAGTCCTGATGAAGGGTCCCGGCCTGAACTGTCGACTGTTTATTCATTTCCATAGATGCTACCTTAACTTGTTGAGTTCCTCCAGCAATTTGTGTGTGTTACTTATGTATCACAGATTTGGAAATGTTTCACCATCCTTCCTCATTGCTGTGTCTAAAACCTTGGAAGTCCCCACCCGCATGAGAATGGGAGTACTGTCACTATAAACTGCTGAAGAAGGCAGTTTTCTCAAGCGATTGAGTTTGATAATACTGATGATGCAGTGAGTAGAGCAAGAGGAATAAGCACAGGTGCACCACAGGCAAACTTGACACCTATGACTGTGTGGCTAAGCAGAGATTCAGTGCCATATTCAAGTTTGCTGATGACACCACTGTTGTACGCTGAATCAAAGATGGCAACAAATCAGCATATAGGAGAGGAACTGAAAATCTGGCTGAGTGATGCCACAGCAAAAATCTCTCACTCAATGTCAGCAAGACGAAAGAGTTGATTATTAATTTCAGGAGGAGGAAACCAGAGGTCCATGCATTAGTAGTCATTGGGGGACTGAAGGTGGAGAGGTTCAGCAACTTTAAATTCCTCGGAGTTATCATTTCAAAGGACCAGTCCTGGGCCCAACACACAGGTACAATTATGAAAAAAGCACAGCAGCAGCTCTATTTCATTGTAAGTTTGCAAAGATTCAACATGACATCTAAAATTTTGACCGACTTTTATAGAGGTGGGGTGGAAAGAATATTGACTGGTATGGAAACACCAATGCCCTTGAACAGAAGATCCTACAAAAAGTAGTGGTTATGCTCCAGTCCATCATGGGTAAAGCCCTCCCCAGCATTGAGCACATCTACACAGAGCACTGTCACAGGAAAGCAGCATCCGTCATCAGGGACCCCAACATCCAGGTCATGCTCTCTTCTTGCTGCTGCCATCAGGAAGAAGCTATAGGGCCTCAGAACCTATCTTTCTAGCAACAGGAACAGTTATTATCCCTCAACCATCAGGATCTTGAACCAGAGGAGTAACTTTACTCACCTTCACTTGCTCCATCACTGAACTCTTCCCACAACCTATGGACACACTCTCAAGGATTGTTCATCTCATGTTCTGGTGTTTATTGCTTATATTTATTATGGTTATTATTCTTATTATTAGTTTTTTTTCTTTTTGTATTTGCACAGTTTATTCTCTTTTGCACACTGGTTGTTTGCCCTGTTTAGTGCAGGTCTATCGTTGATTCTATTATGGTTATTGGATTTATTGAGTATGCTCGCAAGAAAATGAATCTCAGGGTTATATATGGTGATGTATACAGTATGGACTTTGATAATAAAGTTACATTGAACTTTGAAATCACAAGTACATAAAACTGCGAAAAGATTGTGCCATCAGTTGAAACGATTCCAATTCCTTATTGAACCATGGCTCTGATTTGTCTCTTTCCCTTTGCTGATTATCATTGTATCTGTTTGAGTAAAGCAACATTCTGAAACATATTTACAAAAATATAAAAATAATATTTGTGTAGTCCATTATTCTGCACAGAGGAAGGCTTCACCTTCCAGAGGCTCTGGCTGCGGGAGTCCTGAGAGGAGGCCCTCGAACAGCTGTAAGTCTGGAAGCACTGGCTTTGCACTGCAGAGGGTTGACGTGAGAAACAGTGGACTAGCTGTTGGAAAAGCAGGAGATTAATTAATTAAATCATTGATTGATCAATTGATAGAACGCTTCCTAAACATAATGTCTTGATCTGCAATTTTAACAAATAATACTGAAGACTTCCTTTTAAATCATCTGCAAGGATCTAATGCACAGTTTCAGATATGTAGGAGTCAGCTATGAATATTGAGGTTTTGGAATCTTTCGTAGTTGGTTGGACCTACTTAGCTCCACCTGGATGAACTATGTGTAACATACATTAGCTTTTATAAATACACTGTCGCCTCAACATTTGTAATGTATGACTTTAATAAATTGCTGTCAAAGTATAAAATCTCATCTGTAACATCACGGCTGAAGTTTCAAAATGAAAAATTGTGAGGTCATTGTTCACTTGTAATTAGCAGTCAGGCATAGAATTATAGGTCTATGGGTGATTTATAATTGGCCTCCTATGAACAATAATACAAAGTCATAAAGATCACCTGTCACCTTTGCCAACATCTACTGCAAACACAATTTGTCAATACAAAGCTCGCAGCATTCAATGGACATTGGAAAGCTGAGCTGTGCTGTGAAGCTTCAGTGAGTAGCAGTACAATGGCGCTGCCTATTGGTGCAATATAGCATTGCACCTAGGCTCAAACCCATACCCTCAGGATGCTTTTCTCCCCTTTGAATAAGGTTCTGGGGGGATGGGGGAGGGAATTAAAGGTAAGGAAATTAGAAAAAAAAGGCACAATCCGAATATATTTGCATTTGTTCTAATAACTAGTCTCCTCTCCTGCTCTCTCTGCAACAATAAGCTTACTTTTTTTCTCTTTCCCAGTTTTGAAGGATCATTGACCCGAGATTTTAACCCTATATCTCTTTCCACATAAATGACAGACTTGCTAATTGTGTCCAGAACTATCTGTTTTTATTTCAGACATGCATTATCTACAGCTCTTTTTTGACTTTTATCCACTGCTATGATCCCCGAAGCCTTTTTAAATCTTCATCCCTACCCATTCAGTTGTGTATCACGACCAGACTTTGAAATGGGGCAATTGCTCCATTCGGCCAAGTCAGTGATGTAGATCATGCATAGCTGTTACCCAAGCACCAATCCTGATGTTATTCTATTCACTGTGGTCTCAAAACCTGAAAATGGTACTTCTTTGTCCACTTTGTTCTACTACTGCTAACCAATTCTCAGTCTGCTTCAGTATATAGTAGCAGTTAGCAAACGCTTCATAAGGAGTTTGTACTTCCTCCACAGAATGCACGGGTTTTCTCCCATATTCCAAAAGACGTATAGTTAGGGTTAGTGAGTTGTGGGTATGCAATGTTCGCACCAGAACCGTGGAGACACTTGCCCAGCATAATCCTCTCAGATTTGATTCAGCTCAAATGACACACTTCACTGTATATTTCAATGTTATGTAACAAATAAAGGTAATCTTTTAAT
Organism: Hemitrygon akajei; assembly: GCF_048418815.1. Taxonomy (NCBI): domain Eukaryota; kingdom Metazoa; phylum Chordata; class Chondrichthyes; order Myliobatiformes; family Dasyatidae; genus Hemitrygon; species Hemitrygon akajei. The sequence goes on along the minus strand of NC_133126.1, from coordinate 68,346,292 downwards.
TACTTCAGTTTAGTGTGCTCCAACCTTGCTGACCAACTACCTATGTGAGACCTTTCCTAAAACTTTCTGAATTTTCAAGCATACAACATCCACTGCTTCTCCCTTCTCCCCTTAATACACTCTTCTTGTCACATCCTCAAAGAATACCAGTAGATTAGCCAAACATGATTATCCTCACAAATACATGCTGATTTTACTCAATTAAATTCTCAATTCTTTCCAAGCTGCTCTGTTATTACATTTTCACAATTCATTCCAGAACCTTCCTCACCAGACAAACAAGGCTAAAATGTAGTTGGTTTCCTGCATCCATCCTCTTAAAGACTGCTGTCATCTGCACCATTCAGGTCCCCACCTAGCTCAAGAGTAGCAGCACCACGCAAAACCTGCAGTCTTACCAAGATCCCCAAAACCACTCATGGGAAAACTTGGGAGAAGCTTCAGTAGTTCACCCCGTGCTTTCGGTTGGGGACAGATAATGGAGCTCTGTGATGCTGATGGGTGCTTGCGCATATTTCCTCAATAATAGAGGATCCATTCAATGGGAGCATCTCACCTCTTTATTCTGACGTCTTCCCTCTTCTTTTGAGTCCTGAAGAAGGGTCTCAGCCCAAACCGTCGACTCTTTACTCTTTTCCATAGACGCTGCCTGACCTGCTGAGTTCCTCCGGTGTTTTGTGTCTGTTGCTTTGGATTTCCAGCACCTGCAGAATTTCACATGTGCATGACCATCTCCGTTGTCTGGTAATATATTCTGCATATACAATGGTCATAAACCACAGGGCCTCTGACTTTGCCACTGTCCCTAATCCACAAGGCCATCTGCCCCCTTGCTGTTTTTAAAGTCACAGGACCCCTTGCCACTTGTACTGCCTTTAAACTCATGGGTCTGCAATGAATTACACTGCAGGTAATCAGGAAAACTAACAGAATTATACTGCTTATTTCTTGGGGAATTTAATGGAAAAATAGGGAAGTTATGCTTCAGTTATATGGAGCAGAGGTAATGTCACATCTGGAATATTGTGTACACCATAGGCTTCTTAATGCTTTTTAATGCTCTGAGAAGAATTATTACATTGATGGTAGTAATTATGAGGTTGTCTTATGAGGAAAGGTTGACAGGCTAGGCTTGTATTGTTGGAGTAAAAAAGAGTGAGGGGATGTTAACTGAAATATATAAGAGCTGGAGTGTCCTGACAAGATACAGTATGTGTGGAGAGAATGTTTCTTCTTCTGATAGAAACTTAGACAATTTTTTTAAAAAACAGAGCTTGCCTATTTCAAACAGACATTAGAGAAATCGTTTTCTTTCAGCAAGAAATAAAACTCTTCAGAGCTCCCCTCATCAAAGGCAGTTGAAGCAGAGGTAAATAGATGTTTAATGACCCAAGAAGTGAAAGGTTACCAGGGTTAAATGTGAGGTCAGAGTTGAAGCAGTAATCAGCCATGATTCAATTAATTGGCAAAACTGGTTTGAGAGATCGAGTGGCCTACTCCTAATTCACACCCCTCATTTTCAAACCCGCTGTGGTCGCTATGTCCCACACTGTCCCTAAGCTCACTGAATCACTGTCCCTGTATCTACCAGCTCTCCAGTGCTATGGAGACAGAAGCCCTGCAGTGTCTGAACAATCCAAGAGACACAGAAGTCATGATGTGGTCCATAAATTCAAGATTTAGATCACTTCAGAACTTTAATTAAAACATTGTACAGTGAACTCCACCTTGTGTCCAACACTGAAATATACTCAGCACAAGCAGTTGAATGTTTCTCTCATTCCAACAAAGCTTCACTCTGTAAAATATAATAATGCATAATTAATAAAAGAAAACAAAAACAGCTGCAGATTTAATCAGGAAACCTTCTTGCTGTGGCTTCCTGAGAGTGCCACAAACATTCCTGGGCCAGCTCTGGCTGGCTACTGCCCATGGTTCTGATCAGAGCTGGCAGATGTCAGCATATTTAAGCTGCATTGAGACCTGGATTTCCACACATGCTGTCAAGTGGCAAACCCTGTCTGCCTGCGATTCCTCAGAACTGCACTTGCATAGCGCCTCTTAGACTGTGTGCTGCTAAGTCTTTTGATTTCATTAGGTATTCTTGGGTGAAGGATTAATGGAAGGTAAATTACATTTTACATTATTTCATTTTATTTTAATGACTTTGATTACTGGTAGATGTTTTAGGTGTTTTAGTTAAACTTATTTTTACAGGTTAATATTTGTCATTTGCCTTTAATTATTTACTTCAGTTTTAATTGTTTTTAAATGTCCTTCAATGGTGGAGACATTTAAAAACAAATTAAAATTCAATTACGGCCTCTACAGCTGGCAGATGTCTACCTCTGTCAGGAACGGCATCCCCTCACTGCATCACCAGATGCCCAGTCACTGCTGGGAACATTGCATTGTCTTCCAGGCACGTGAGGTCCAGGAACGTTGTTGCCAATTCCTGGGTGAGCAGGATCAGCGAGACCAGTCCCGCTTTGTTCACGCTTCAAGCCCTGCAGAGGATTTGACCGAAGCTAACACAGAACTGCAATACTGGGAGATTGCTGTAGTGCTGAGCTCTCTGTTTCTCAGATGAGATGCCATGTTGAAGCCCAGAAGCTCACCAGCTTCTTGCAGAAGATGGTTGGGCACTGTAATTCTGTATGCTAGCTGCTTGTGGAGGTCAGGCCATTGTGGTTAGGTGGAAGGTAAGTCTTTTAAAGATCGGGGAACTGAAATCTGTGAAGGGCACAAGAGAAGTTGAGACCTGGAGTAGATTAGACCTGATCATATTGAGTGGTGCTCAGGCTAAAGGTGCTCCAGATGACTGAGCTATGGGCTGTTCTGCAATTTGTACTGCCTAACCGGGTTAATTCATCGCCTTTCATTTTGCCCTTTGTTGGAAATGACTGCAGTGCACTATGAAATTCAATAATCTGGCCTGGATCCCGACATTGTAACTCTCCGAGTTCAAATATTACATTGCATGGCACTACATAACTTCAAAAATCACTGAAAGTGGGGCGCACAAAGAGAATTTTGCTGACCTCATTGGTGGTGAGGGGAAATATGGTTTGAATTTATTGATTTGATAAGATGAAACTATAAAATAGAGCAAGCATGTGCGTTTGCACCGGAAATTCTTGCAGAAAGTGGTGTCTGTGTAGTTCTGTACCCCATTTGGTAATGAAGGCCAGGTCCTTGTAGATAGGTTGTAGGTAAGTTTTTGAAAGACTGGAGACCTGAATTCTGTAGAGAGCTGGCAAAGAATTAGAATTAGAATTAGAATTTTATTTCATACATCCATCTCACAACATGAGGGAATAAAAATCTTTATGTAGTGTCTCCGTTGCAATGTACAAGTAATAAATTGGAGAAATGTGGAGGATTTTGCCCAATCACTAAGATTGTATACATAATTGTTCTGTATACATGTATGTACAGTCAGATATGCAATCAGATGAATGTGTATTGATCTATCTGATGGCCTGGTGAAAGAAGCTGTCCCAGAGCCTGGTGATCCAGGCCTTAATGCTGCAGTACTGTTAGACAGACAGTAGCAGCTGAACAGTTTGTGGTTGGGGTGGCTGGAGTCCCCGATGATTCTCCGGGCCCTTTTTATGCACCTGCTTCTGTAAATGCCCTGAATAGAGAAAAGTTCACAGCCACAGATGCGCTGGGCTGTCCGCATTACTCTCTGTAGTGCCCAGTGATTAAGGGTAGTACAGTTCCGGTACCAGGCAGTGACACAGCCAGTCGGTATGCTCTCAATGGTGCTTCTATAGAAAATCCTGACAATATGGGGACTCATGCCAAACTTCTTTAGCCGTCTGAAGTGAAAGAAGGGCTGTTGTGTTTTTTTCACCACACAGCCGGTATGCTCAATCCAGGTCGGACCCTCAGTGATCTGTATACCGAAGAACTTGAAACTATCACCCCCTCAGCTACAGTCCCACTGATGTCAACCGGGGCTAGTCTGTCTCTGTTCCTCCTGTAATCCACAATCAACTCCTTCGTCTTTTCAACATTGAGGGCTAGATTGTTTTCTTGGCATCACTGTGTAGGCTGTGTCATCATTGTTGGAAATAAGGCCTATCAATGTTGTGTCATCTGCAAATTTGATCAGCAGATTGAAGCTGTGTGTGGTAACACAGTCATGGATATATAGGGAGTAGAGGAAGGGGCTCAGGACACAGCCCAGGAGGGCTCCTGTGTTGAGAGTCAGAGGGGTAGGGGTGAGGGTGCCCATCCTTACCACCTGCTGGCAATCCAACAGGAAGTCCAGGATCCAGCTGCACAAGTCGGGGTGCAGGCTGAGCTCTCTGAGCTTCATGAGCAGGGGACATGAGGCCTGGGGTAGATTAAACACGAACATATTGAGTAGTGGGCAGGCTTGAGGGGACAAGTAGCCTAATGATGCTCTTATTTTCCTAGTTTGCAGTGCTCTCTATGTTTCAAACTACTATTGATTGTCTGCATTTCCCTTTGCTCCAACTGAGATAAAACAAAATCAAAGGTTTTCTGCCCTCTTAGTGTACTGCTTTTGGATATGACCAATCACAGAGCTTCATGTAAGTCAATGCCAGGCCAGCAAGTGTATTTATGTGACCAAGGCAAGCATGAGTGTACCTCCGGGTATCAAGGATTATTTACTGACAATGATTACAGTTCACAGCCCATGTACTCAAGGGGTTACGTGCATTGAGTGAGCAGCATGTGCCTCACATAAAAGTGAGATACCAGATCAACTGTGTACTGAAACAATGATTCATTGATCTCAGAGTCTAAAGAGCCCACCAGCACATAGCACATCATGTCTTAAAGTTTATGAATGTTTGCTGCATGCTGCAGTAATTTGTCATCATTAGGACCATCTCAAGTCAAGTTCATTGCAACAACTGTACACAAAAGTGAGTGGTTGGAGAAAAGGTAGGTCTGCCTTTTAAAACCAAACAGTTTTAACTGTAGACTCCAGTTTCCCATTCACCAAGAGCTGCACATCTCTCTTCCTTGCATCATACACTCCAGTAATCATTGTTACCTGCTCTTGGCCACAAAACAAAAATAAACAACAATGTAAGATAACCAGAAATTTGTAGTTCAGACCTTACAAAACTACATAAAGGAATTGACTAGTCACCCTTCCACATTATCTGAATGGCTGCCTCCCATGCATTTTCACCTTTCTTTATTCAAAAGATGCGTGCACAACAGACACGGTCAGCATTTGTTACCTATGATAGATTTTGATCTGGGTGGGCTTGCTCACCCCTTTCTGAGGACAGTTAGCAACCAACTGCATTACTGTGTACGTCAAGTCACAGACAAGCTAGAAGTGGCAAGGATAATTCACCTGAAGAGCATCAGTAAGCTGGATAGTTCTACATCAATCTAGTAATTTCTTGGCCATCGTAGTAATTTATTTAATTGACTTCTAATTTTTCAACTATGAAGAGATTGGAACGCAGTGTCTTGGATTTTGCAACATATCTTCAGATTATTTGTTCTGTAGCAATCACTTCACTACTGTGCCCATGCCTCAATGGCTTGGCATGGGACTGCAGCATCCCAGCATGAACAGCAGCTGTCTGGGATGGTTGTTTGACAGGCAATAGTGCGAGCACGGTCAGAGGAGTCGTGTTGCATTAACAAGAGCTGTCACCTTGAGATAAGACAATAGATTTGTGCTCCACTGAACCATTGCAATCATGTTAACCTGTTAGAGAAAGGTTGCTGGACCACTGACAGGCTACAATCTCGTGTACCTAGAATCAAAACGAGAGGACTTTCTGCTGTTATTCAAACATTGGTACTAATGGCAGAGGCTGTTGCTGAAATGACTGTAGATGAGTGAACTTGGTGTTTTGTTGCAATCCCAGATAAATAGTCTGCATTGAGAAGTACTGAACAGTGGCAATGCAGTCATTCTGAGAATCCTTTATAGTCAACTCATTACACTTAGTAAATGGCTAATCCCTTATGGATTCATATATAAAGCCATCGAGTCTGACTGACGTTTGAGAAAAGCCATCCCAGCCATTCCATTTCTGCTTTATCCATGAAAAAGATGTCTTTTCAAATATATTTCCAGTTCCCTTTATTAAAATTGCAAATGCATACTTCCACTTGATGGAGAGCATTCATGATCAGACCCCTGATCCCCCTTCTCCTGTCCTCAGCCTATGTCCATTGACGACTGGTCCATCTGCCAGTAGAAACAGTTTCTCCTGAATTAATTACTTACACTACTAATCCCTTCACACCTTTCTACTGAAAGACAAAACATAACAGCAAACATAATGCCGGTGTTTCAGCTTTCCATGTAACAGCGTGGTAGAACCATACAAGTACAGGGGATGTGTAGCATGGAAGACAGAGCTCCCACGTTATAGTTCAGAATCACAGCATAAGACCCAGATCAGTAGTGAGCTTGGAAGATGAGTTTGACTGGACTGCATGTGGGCCTGTACACAAGCTCTGAGTTTTTGCTGGATTAGATTGTTTGCTCCATGGCAAAAGGAAAAAAAAACTGTCTCAATAACTTTGCAAAACTGTGAGTAGCAAGTAAAAATCCATCCTTTGCCTCGTGTGCTCAACGGGCAGTGCTGTAGGAGCCATTACTATTCTTCCACAAGTCTGAAAACCAGAAATAGAGTTCAATTCACAGATGTTGCTGAAGTTCATGTTTAGCACTTACAATCAAAGTCTTGTTTCCAACTCTGGATGTTTCATGTACATAACCATTGTTAGGGAAGTTCATGGAGAAATGGATGACAATTAGGGTGGAGACTTTATCTTTTCTATGTCATTAATATTGACTTCAGTTCAATGTGTCTAGGGTCAATAAATCAATCATCAAGCAAAACATTTAAAACAAAGCAGAATCCATAATAAAGTGGAATTGTTTTTTTTATTGTTCCTTAAAGATTTAATGACCTCATTTGGTGATTTACAAAGTCTTAAAACCAGAAAAACTAAGTTTTTTGATTTGTGCAAACTTACTCTTTGTATTTGGCCAAGTTGATAATGTGGTGCTGTTAATGGTATACAGTCATTTATAAATCGTGTGACCCAAAAAATACAAAATGTACTATCTGTCTAAATTACTAAAATAAAAAGGTATTTTTGATAAATCTGGTAAATTTGGTAAATTTTTGGTACAAGAGAGTGATGGCAATTCTCATTCTATCCTACATTAAATGGAAAGGTAAAAGGTGGAATCTCATTGTCTCATAATGTTAATTTTGTGAATAAACATACTTGTGATTCAATGACTGGAACACATCAGTTAGACTAAGTATTCAATTTCAATTTTTGTTACAACCAATATAATTTTATTTCAGCGATCTACACTGAATCGATTTAGAATCGATTGGAAATTCATTTCTAATTCCCTAAGTGACATTTCAGTAGATACTTTAATTGACAGTAGGCTAAGCTGTCCTAGGACAACACTACAGCCTTGAGTTTTTCATCTGCTAAAGGTTCCTCCTCCTCTACCTGCAAATCTCATTTGCGGCTGATTTTGTTTGTGACACTCTGAAGCCTGCTGTGCTGTTGGTTCATAAAGGAACAATAAGAACACAAGAAATGGGAACAGATAGAGGCCTTAGAGTTCTTTGAGCCTACTTCACTGGACATCAAGCACATGCTTGATCTTCTACTTCAAACCCATTTTACTGCTGTATGAAACTCTGTTTTGAATTAACTCAAAGGAAGAGTTTTTCAAATCCTTTGGGTAGAGATTATATTTAAATTTTTCCTCATTGCAGTCAGAGTCATAGATCATGGCAGCACAGAAACAAACCCTTGGTCAATCTAGTCCCAGCTGAACTGTGATTCTGCCTAGTCCTATTGACCAGCACCTGGATCATGGCCATCAATAGCCCTCCCATAGTACTTATCTAAACATCTCTTAAGTGTTGCAATCGAACTCACATTCACCAATTCACATTCCACATTCCACAGCCTGTTCCACATTCACACCACCCTCTGAATAAAGAAGTTACCCCTCAAGTTCCCATTAAACATTTCACCTTTCACCCTTAAACCTTGATCTCTAGTTCTAGTCTCTTCAAACCTTAGTAGAAAAAGCCTGCTTCTACTCATCCTTTCTATACCTCTCATAATTTTGTATACCTCTATCAGAAATTCACTCATTCCCCGACGTTCCAGGGAAAAAGTCCTAACTTATTTAACCTTTCTGTATAACTCAGATCTTCAAATCCCTGCATTATCCTTGTAAATTTTCTCAGTACTCTTTCAATCCTTTTGATATCTTTCCTGTTGGTAGGTGACCAGAAATGCACAGAATACTCCAAATTTGGCCTGACCAACATCTCATGTACTGTAACTTCGATATAACATCCCAACTGCCATACTCAATACTTAGATTTATGAAAACCAATGCGCCAAGAGGTGTCTTTATGACTATATCTACCTGTGATGCTACTTTCAAGGAACTATGGATCTGTATTCCCAGATCCCTTTGTTCTAACACACTCCTCCATGCCTGACCACTTACTGTGTAAGTCCTACCCTGGTTTGTCCTCCCAAAGTGCAACACCTCCTTCACGCTTGTCTACATTAAATCCCAGCTGGTCCACATCTACCTGCAGACTTAGATAGCCTTGCTTGCTGTCCACTATGCTCCCAATCTTGTTGGCATCCACAAAGTTGCTGAATGGATGATCTAGATGTTGCCGGTGAGCATCAGCCACTCTCTCCGGCTGCAGGAATTTCTACATCTTCCTCTTAAGTATATTCCTTGTGAACTACTTTCACTGCAATCTGTAGCATGTAAATTTCCTCTTAACAAAGGACCACAAAATTACACCAATGATCTTCAGATCTCATGTTTGATGGTTAAATGCAGAGCAGTTAAGTGTCAACGCCAAGGCCAAGGATGAAAACACAGCAGGAGAGGTAGGATTCAAACCAGGCTGAAGCGCGAAGGGTTGAGACCTCCTCAGCCTACCATCTTGTTAGCAAATATACAGTAACTTAAAAATAAAGCTGATGATCTCTGGGCAAAGCTGCTGCATCAAAGGCAGATGAGGCAGATCTCAGTTGTTTGATGCATTGAGACTTGGTTAACAGCGAACACGCCGGACGCAGCTATCCAACCAGAAGGTTTTATGATTTTCGAACAACTTCTGGTAAGGAAAGAAGTGGCAACGTATGCTTTTTAGTCAATTCTCGGTGGGGCACGGATGTTGGGTTATGTCAACTTCTTGCTCTACTGACTTAGAACAACTAATGATTAAATGTAGACCATTGAATTTGCCTCAAGAGTTCTCATCCCATGATCCTGACCGCAGTTACGTACCAGCCACAAAACTGCTTGATGCTCTCTGTAAGTCAGAAACGGCCCATCCCGACGCATTCCAATTATAGTCAACTACTTTAACCAGGCCTGTTTGAAGAAAACCCCGTCTAATTATCACCAGCAATTAACCTGTTGTACCAGAGGTCCCAACACACTGCACTATGATAAGGAATGACTATCGTTCTTTCCCGAGACTTCATTTTGGCAAGTCGGATCATTTGGCTGTACTCCTGCTATCTGCATACAGACAGAGGCTAAAGGTCAAGGCTCCAGAGATCAAGACAGCCAAGAAGTGAAACACAGGAAGCTGAGGAACGATTACAGGATTGCTTTGAGTCAGAGGACTGGGCATATTCAAGGACTCATCTGAGGACCTGAATGACTACACTAGGGTCATAACAGACTTTATTAAAAACAGCTGTGGATGAGTTTATCCCCATGAAATCATTCAGTGTTTTTCCCAATTTGAAGTCCTGGATGAACAATGAAATCCTGAACCTGCTGACAGCCAGATCAGAGGCTGGAGATCAAGAATGTTACAAGGGGTGCAGATATGATCTCTGGATAGCCATCTCTTGGGCAAAGTGGAGACTTCAGCCTAGACTGGAATCAATGAGGGATGCTCAACAGCTGTGACAGGGTTTGAATGCCATAACCTCCTACAAAGCTAAATCTTGCAACATAGGGGACAGCAGAGCTTCGCTCCCAGATGAGCTCAATGCCTACTATGCTTGCTTTGACCACTTGAACAAGGAAGAGACATTGCACACCCCTATATCTCCCTATGATTCTTTGATCTCAGTATCTGAAGATGACGTGTGATCTTCCTTCAAGAGAGCGAATCCAAGGAATGCATCTGATCCGGACTGGGCGCCTGGCTGAGTACTGAAGATCTGTGGGGCTGGTGTATTCACGGGTATCCTCCAACTCCTGCTCCGGCAGTGTGTGGTACCCACCTGCTTCAAGCAGGCTTCAATCATACCGGTGCCCAGGAAGAGTGTGGTAACCTGTCTGAATGACTATCGTCCAGTGGCACTTACATCCACAGTGATGAAGTGTTTTGAGAGGCTGGTGTTAAAGCACACCAGCTCCTCTCTGAATGGTGACTTGGATCCACTTCAATTTGCCTTCCGACACTATAGGTCTAAAGCAGATGTTATCCCCTTGGCTTTCCACACAATCCTGGAACATCTGGACAGCAAAGAATCAAACATCAGAATGTTTTTTTTTAATCAATTACAGCTCAGCATTTAATACCACCATCCCCTCAAAACTAACCAGTAGCCTCCAAGACCAGGCCAGAATACTGCTGGTGCAATTGGATGTTGAATTTTCTCACTTGCAGACCCCAGTCAGTTGGATTGGCAAAAGCATCTCCTCCGGAACCCCCATCAGCACAGGAGCACCACAGGGATGTGTGCTCAGCCCCCTGCTCTACTCGCTTCACCCCTGTGACTGTGTTGCAAACTACAGCTCCAACACCATATAAAAGTTGGCTGATGACACCACTCTTGTAGTCTGTATCAAAGGTGGTGATGAATCAGCATACAGGAAGGAGATTGAAAATTTAGCTGAGTGGTGTAATAACAACAACCTCTCACTCAATGTCAATAAGACCAAGGAAATGATTGTAGATTTCAGGAGAGCCAAACCAGAGGCTCATGAGCCAGTAATCATTGGAAGATCGGAGGTGGAGAGTGTCATTATCTCAGAGGATCTGTTCTGGACCCATTATATAAATATAATTGCAAAGAAAGCACGACAACACTTCTACTTCCTCAGGAGTCTGCAGAGGTTTGGCATGGCATTGAAAACCCTGTCAAGCTTCGGTGGAGACGGGTGTCTGGCTGCATTATGGCCTGGTATAGGAGCAAAACATCCTACAAAAGGTATTGGGTTCGGCCCAGTACATCATGGGTAAAACCCTCCCAACCATTGAGCACGTCTGCATGAAACATTGCAGTACAAAAACAGCATCCATCATCAAAGATCCTCACCACCTAGTCCATGCTCTTTTCTCATTGCTATCAACAGGTAGGAGCTACAGGAGCTTCAGGCCTCGCACCACAGTTACTACCCCTCAATCATCAGGTTCTTGAAAAAATGGGGAGAGCTACACTCATTTAATTACTCTGTTATATTGTTATTTCATGCTCATTATTTATTGCTATTTATTTCTATCTGTATTTGCACAGTTTGTTTACAGTTAACAGTTCCTGATGTTTACAGTTTACAGTTACTGTTCTACAGATTTGCTAATTATGCCTGCAGAAAAAGAATCTCAGGGTTGTATATTGTAGTCTGATAATAAATTTTACTTTGAACGTTGAACCAGTTTACCACATTATTGATATAGATGACGATCAACAATGGAACCAGCACCATTCCCTGTACCATACCTCTAATCACAGGAATCCAGTCGGAGAGGCAGCCATCTGCTTTACATCAACCACTCTCTGGCTTCTCCTGCAAGACAACATTGAATCCAATTTGCTATTCAACCTGAATGCCAAGTCACTGAACCTCTGGATCAGACTTCCATGTAGAACTTTGTCAACAGCCTTGCTACAGTCTATGTACCCAACACCCACTGCCTTGTCTTCATCAACGTTCCTGGTAACTTTCTGGAAAAGCTCTATAAGTTTGGTTAGGCATGACCTACCAGTCACAAAGTTATGTTGACTATCCCTAATCAGTCCCTGTCTATCCAAATACTCATACCTCTGGTCCTTTAGAATACTTTCCAATAACTTATACACTTCTCATGCCAGGCTCACCAGTTGATAATTTCTCAGCTTGCTCTTAGAGCCTTTTTTAAACAGTAGCGCAACATTAGTTCTCCTCCAACTGTCTGGCACCTCACCCACGGCCAAGTATGTTTAAATACCTCTGCCAAAGCCACTGCAATTTTTGGACCAGCCTCCCATAAGGTCTCTGGGGCACCTTATCATGCCCTGATGACATATCCACCCTAATCTGTCTCAAGACAACAAGCGCCTCCTCTTCTGTAGTCCTGATATGGCCCATGACCTCACTACTGTTTTGCCTCAGTTCAATAGACTGCGTCCAATTTCCAAGTAAATACAGATGCCAAAAATCCATTTAAGATCTCCCCCACTTCTTTTGCCTCCATGAATAAATGGCCATGCTGATCTTCAACTGGACTAATTTGATCCATTGCTTTTGCTCTTATATTCCTCAAGTACCTTGTTTGTCCCTTGCTACCTACACCTGCTATGCACCTTCATCGTCTTCTTAACCAGGACCTCACTATCCCTCAAAAACCAGGATTCTCTTGTAGCCTTGCCTTTTATTCTAGCAGGAGCATACAAACTCTTTACTCTGAATATTTCTCTTCTGAAGACCTCCCGCCTACCAAGCATCCCTTTGCCAGTAAACAATCTATCCCAATCTACACCTGCCAGAGCCTTTCTGATGCTTTCAATGTTGTCCTTTTCCCAGTTTAGAATCTCATCCCGAGGATCAGTCTTGCCCTTTTACATCATCATCTTGAAACTAATGGAATTATGATCCATAATGTTCCCCTACATACACTTGCATCACTTGCCCTGTGTCATTCCCTAACAGGAGTCCTAAACAGCCTACCCTTTCATCTGAAACTGTGACCCCACCTGTTCCAAACTCCTCACCCAAGAGAACAACCCTCCTTGAATGCAATTTGTAAAGCCCTATGTAAAAGAAATCATAAGTTCCAATAAGGTATCCTCTCAATCTTCAAAATGCTGGAATTACAGTTGAACTACCGGACAATACATGGATCTTTTGAAACTACACATGAAACTCCAATTTTAGGTACAGAGCAGAGATAACTCCATGGGGACATAGCATTTGAATATTTGAATGGATCACTTCTTGAACCTGTTTTAGAAAATTTCAGAGTCGTTGGCTTAAAAATAATACTTCTTGGATGTTTGGGCAATGCTAGTGTCAGGAGAAACATAATTCTTTTATTTGGTTGATGGTTTTTATATTGGTCAATTAAATGCTAAGATCTAATCTATCATAATGACATTTATAATCAGTATTTTTAGGTCTACATTGCATTGAACCTTCTGTTCATTGTGTGGTATTTTGGAAAAAGGTTGCTGAGAAACAATGTTCCTAAAGCTCTTCTGAGAATGGTTTCCAGAAGCTGGAAATGGTAGATCAGTTATTGATGACGTTAACAATTAGGGTCATTATTGTTTAACATTGTGTTCCCTATAGACCACATAGCAAAATGTTTCCAGATGCAAACTGCATCCATTGCAACCAAAAACTCTGTGAAAGATCCCACTGTGTCATCTGCATAGCAGGAAGCAAAATTCAGCTCGTGCCACAGAGGTTAAAATATTCATCAGAGGTTAAATATATTCATAAATATCTAAGTTAAAATGTTGACACATTTTGCACAGGAACACGGGAATGAATAATGCTTATTGATTACTGACAGCAAGAATGTTACAATATACCCTAGGTTTTGGAAGAGAAAGGTGGATGAAATTTCTGTTTCATTGACGTTTCTATCTGCAGCATTTTGCAAATAAAACAGAACGTAAGGACCAAATAGCCTCTTTTTTTGTCAGAATTGTTCAACGATTATTTGATTTTAAGATGAGGACTTCTCCCATTGAAATTACTGTGGACAGATGGTATTCTTTGGGCTGGAGTCCAAAAACAAGCTGAGCATTCTTAAAAATGTAAGGTGGAACAGCAATCATCAGACATTTCATTAGGCACTAATGCGTTACATTCAAAAAGCTGTGTCATATCAAAATAAGTTTAAAAGGAAATTCAATGAAGATTGCAATTCCCGAAGTTGATAAGGATGATGATTTTTCAGACTTGCTACTGAAGCAACAGAGCCAGTGTAAAGTGTAAGTTATTCCTGGTAGAATATCCCGAAGCTGGTCCTAGTAATTCTACATTGAATGCTACCACCATACTGTGGGCCATGAAATCATAGCTCATTAAAGGTACTATCAGGGAAGTACATAGGTTAATGTTCTTAAAAGACTAGAATTGAATGCAGAGACCTTGTCCACAGAAATTATTTTCAGGACTGATGAGCAATCACGGAGGAGCTCCTGCATAGGGCACTTCCTTTTAAATTATATGAAAGCAAATGAGTGGAAATTGTTATCACTGGGGTTCAACATCTGTAATTTAGAGATGTCAATTTTCAATCCATAAGATTAACAGGAAAGAGCTTACAAATACAGCACATTATTGCCGATTTAAATGAATTTATGCAAAGTTCTTCATAATATGTATTGAGATTTAATGATGGATTTCTAAAATTATGACCACTAATTAATTAATTAATCCATAATAATATTTGCTTAATGGAAAATATACATAGCATTGTCATAAAAAAGGACCTTTTTCATTTTCTTTGTCTTGGCTATGTTTGAAAATTCAAGTTCAATTTCAAATTTAATTATCATTCAATCACACAAAGGTATACAGCTAACATTGTTTCATATCCTTGTTTCCCAGTCCTTGTTTCTGAATCCACCCACAATCTCAGCCCTCCTATTCCTGAATTGTCCCCAAACTAATTCTTCTCCAAGTCATCTACACTCCTACGTACTGTTACCTTGTTTTTCTGATTTTCATGACACTACCAAGAGCAGCCTTGCCATCAGCTGCCAAGATCCCAGCTCCAAAATTCCATTCACCGGCATCTGCACAAACTTTTCTCCTTTAAGATATTCCTTAATCCTAACTCTTGGATGAAGATTTTGGATAACTGGACCAAGTTTTCCAAAATATCTCATTGTCAGTGTTTTGTTTGATAAAATTTTTGAGAAAACCTAAAGGATATTTCTTTCTTATATCGAAGATGCTAAATAAATGTTAACTGTTTTTGGAGCAGATTGCTCATCTATCAGAGACACTTTCCCAACTTTAATACAATTGGGCTTCAATAAGAAGGAATTCAGGCCAATTCTGGAATTTGCAAATTAGCAAATCAGCCTAATTTTTCTGCTGTAAATATCTCTTGTTGGCTGGATATATAAATGTATATATGCATACATTTTTTTACATTTTTAAAGATTGCAGGACATGCTAACAGAGTTGTTAATGAATTGAATATAAACCTCAACTTCATAGACACAGAGTATAAAAGCAGAGAGGTTAAGCTGAACCTTTCAACATACATGTAAGGCCATAATTAAGCTATTATTTCAAATTCTGGGCATCACATTTCAGGAAACGTGAGGGTGCTAGAAACTGTACGGAAGAGACACTGAAGTGCAAATGGAGTTGATGGATTGCAACTAAAATATTACATTGCTTTAGATGGAGTTTATCTCTTTGGACCAAAGAAGTTTGAAAGAAAGTGTAAATAACAGGGAACTGATGGTTCAAGTCATTGACAGAAGATACGTCTAAGGTGAGAGACATGAGGAAAACATGGTTATGAAAAGGCACTCACTGCATGTGGGAATAGATGAAATTGGATCAAGAAGTTATTGAATCGGCAGTGAGCAAAAATGATTTTCAAGGCTTCGGGGAAATGGTGTGACTGATGTGATTACTATGTGAAGCATATGGACTAATTTGGTCTCCTTCTATGCAGTAACAAGTCTATGGATTCCTAAACAGTAACGTAGGCATGAATATGAACATTGGATTGTGATTTCCCTACCTTCCCAATGATCGAATCTATCTAGGCAATAAAGCAAAACAAAATTATTGCAAGTCTGATTGTTACAGGTTTTTGTGAGTCAAACATGTTTGTAAAGCTCCCCTTCCATCTTCTCACCAAAAACTTTGGAGTATTAAAATTACATTACATTACAAGCTCCAAAAGGCAACAGGCGCCCAATGTCCCCATTGACAACAACACATAGTTGGAGCATCTACCAACAGAAAGAAGACTGACGTCAGATCAATGATATAATACTTTCTCTTATAATTACTGTTGCCTTTCTGCTATTATTCTAAGTCAAAGTATATTAGAAATTAGGCAAACAAAAGCAGGAAAATAAACAGGAAGAAAGAGTGAGACAAAGAGAAGTATACAGGAAGAATGGAAAGACATCCGGAAGGAAGTTTTGTGGGTGATGTGGAAGGAATATGGGACAGTGCAGGACAAAGAATAAGAAGAAAATTTTCAGGCTAATAAATGAGAGCAATGAGAAAACATAGGGGTAATTCCAATTTTACTCATGACTGTAGTCCTTCTGACAGAGTCCTTGCTACCATTACGTTTTTACATTCATCAGTAAAAGTTTAAATTAATTTGGATATCGGAAACCCTGAATGGAAAGCATGAGCACAGACTGAAGCATAAAGAGCTTCAGGAAAATAAAAAAAATTAAATCATGTGGTTAGAGACTCCACATAAATTATTGATAACTATTGCAATATTTTGTAAATACTGCAATTGTGCATTGATTTAATTTAGCAGAATTATTGTAGAACTGAAAATATTACAAAATTAGCAATGTACTCCTGCCACACAATTAATAAACAATGATTGCTCGGTGATGTTAACTCAATTATTTCAAATCATCTTGACACATTAAATGCTCTTTGGATGTGATGGTGGTTTTTTCTTGGATCAGGTTTTAATTTCTTTTACTATTATTATACAATCTTTATTTCAAAACTACTGGTGGTATTCGTTTGAGATTCATGAGTCAAAAGTAAGTATTGCAATGTCTTTTATTCATTCAGTTTACTAGAAACAGCTCTCACTGCATTAATAAGAAAGAAATCCAATTCATGTGTCAGCAGCATAAAATAACAATTAATATTTCTCTACTGTCGTGTCATTATCATAGTTTCTTATTCCGTCAGATTGGTGAAGTAGAAAATAGAAATCTATTCCCAGTTCATGAATAAATAAGCATTTATTTAGAACTGGGCAAATAATGAACTGATTGCTATTTCTTTATTCACAGATCACAAATGCTTCCTTGAAAAGCAAGCATTACTATTTGATTCTGGTGATTGCATTCCTTCAAGATGTGTCTAATCAATTAATCAGCATTAAATTATATGGCTTGGACAGTAAAATCTTCTCCCATGTAATTCAATAGTGTTGAGTTGTGAGGGTCATGAGAAGGTTTGGCAAGGAGAAGCATTCCAGTCATAGATTATGGGTTTGAACTCCTGTCAGGAGCATTTCCCCTTTTCCTAAGCAAGGAAAAAGAAATTTGCATCAGTAAAGACCAGCAAGATGAGGTGATATATGCTGTTGATCATTATTTACACCATTTAAAGTAGATGTCACATGTACAAGATATAATTATCTGGTTGTGGAGACTGCTAATAATGCTCAATAATTTCATGCATCTCCACAATTAAATTCAGCTCTGTTTCTTGTCACCCAGGAGAATTAGGTCAACCTGCTCCAATATTGGCCTTTTGGAACAAAGTATATGCAAGAATTCCTAGACATGGGGCACAACAAACTTAGTACTAACATTTAGGTAATAGTTGTTTGGAAATAAAAAGATCTTACCTGTCAATATGTCAATGCTATTGGCAGAAGTTCTGTACTTTAACTGAAATGCCAGTAGAATTTTATTTCTGCATGTTAATTAATAACTTTGAACCTTCATGCTCTTTTTTCCATTATGTTCAGTGCTTAAAGTTTATAGTAGCAAGATTATGCCTCAGTTAATCACATAATCTCTCTAGTCTAAAATTCCAAGCTCACATTAAATTGCTAGGATACAAGGTTTGAGGGGTGAATAATGTGAAGAAGACTGAAGAGCTATTGTATGTTGATAAAGCTCAGTGTTTAATGTCTGTAGCAACATTTAAATAAATTGAAAATGCAGCATAGACAGAAATATTTATCTTCACAAACTTCCCATACCGCACATGTAACTTCACCATTCATGAACTAGTTTATCAGCCTAATCATGCCACACATTAAATAATTCATGTCTCCAAGATTCTAACCAAAGTCCCGAGGGTCATTATGAAAGCGTAATTAAACAAGTGGGGAAATGGAACATTAAGGGTCAGAAATTCTTTCCCTTGCATAACACCTTCATGTGCTATACAAGTAAATTTTAAACAAAATCCAATCTCTATATGTTCTTCTTTGAGACAATACAGTGATACATAGCACACATTCAAAGATAAGCTGCTTATCTCTTCACTTTCACTACTGTGACCAATGCCCTTGAGTCAGTTGACTTACAGATGAATTTTGACTAGTTGCACCATCATAAAGTAAATGCCAGATACTCTGAGTTATGATTATCTTGTTGTAGAGACTCTGACAACACTTCTGTAATGTCATCAATCTCCACGATCAAATTCAGATCAATCTCATTGGATCCTCTGCACTACCAAAGACCCAAGCTTCTCAGATCTCTCCTCCCATTTACTGCTACTAACACTCAGAAGCTCCTCACCCTCTCTGCACCTTGATCATCACCACATCTGCACACACAAACACCTCTCTCCTCAGCCTCCCACTGGCTCTTCAACTCACTGTCCCAACCTTTCTGCCTGCCCCACTACACCCAACCACAAAACGCTAATCTTCCACCCCGGTGTCCTGCACCCTAACCCCTCAAGCATTATCTCTGCTCCCCGCAGTCTCTGGGAATTCTAGCCTTTGCAATGGTGAAAGAGACCTCAGGGGGAAAGCTACTGGTTACAATCGTATTTGTAAGACTAATTCAAACATCATGTGAAGTACAATGTCAGACTCTTAGAGTAACATAGTCCTTTTCCCTGTGTGAAAACACATTCCAAAGAATTTCTAATCTTAATTACTTACATGTATCATAGATTGAATCTAGACACTAGAAAACAAAAAAAAACATGGTTGCATTAAAGAATACGTTTTATAATTGCTTACAGGTTAAAATTAATGATCAGAAGTAATGAAGCAAGCCAGCAAATGACCACAAGCAATGGATGAGTTATTACCACCCAAAAGCCCCAATGTCCTGCTGCACAGAATTCAGAGTCAGCTGAGTCAGGGACAATGATCTGACTGATAAGAGATAGTAGATAAACTGCTTTCCTAATGCGTGTCTTGCCACTGACACTGTGCCAACTTGTTCTGTTGCCCTTTAGGTCACCATAGTGCGGCAGTTTCAAGCTGCCTTCTGAGCTGGTCTTTCTGGAGCCAGCACAGCCATTTGCCAGTGCTGTGTTCTTGCTCCACACATCAACTTCACTTTATGCTCAGGGTAGATGTAGCATTGCAATCCTATTTCAACAACAAGCAGTGTCAATTAGTCCATTCATGTTTGAGTGAAAGTCTGGTGCAAATCGCTCAGGCTGAAGGAAGGACATTAAATGTACTGTGAGTTCTAACTATTGAAAGATCCCAGACACCAAAATTAAGCATAGAAATAGCAAAACAATTATTCACAGACTTTGGTGCGATATTCTTAATTTACTTATCCTATTCAACAATGGCATAATTTGATTTTGTCAATCATTGAAATAAATTAATTTCTTTGTTATGAGAATGCTGCATAATGGTTCTGTCACTGGGCTGATAATCCTAAAACAACTGTTTAGACCATGTCAGGTGAGGAATTTAAATTCAGTTAATTCAATAAATGTCGATTTAAAAGCTTGTTTTAACAGCAGTAGACACAAAGCTACGAGCTTATTGTGAAATGTCTGTCTAATTCAGAAATAACTATTAGGGGAGGAAATGTCTTCTGCTTTGGTCTACACGTGAAGCCTGATCTATAACAATCTGAATTGATCTTTGAGGTGATTTAGTGAACTATTCAGTTCAAGGATGATTTAGAATGATTTTAGATGGTCATCTAATCAACAATAACAACATCATGTGAATATGTAATTACAGCAGAAAGTACTCATCCACAATGCTTTTTTTTGCTGATTTGTTTGGAGTAATTGGCAAGATGTTTGCCTCATCCAAAGGCCATTAAATGAAGTACATTGCCTACTTTGTACAGTTCTCCTGACACAAAGCATGAGGTATAAAAGACCATGGAGTACCATAAATAAACCTGGAAACAAATCCTTATTTGCAGCCTTCCTGCAAGACAGGTATATTCCAAATCAGAAGAAATTTTCAAAGGGAAGAAGGACACTACCGTGGCTGACAAGTGAAGTCAGAGTGGAAGTAAAAGCAAAGGAGAAGGCATGCAAGGAAGCCAGAAGATTAAGAAGCTTTTAAAAACTTGCAGAAGGAAACTAAGAAGGTCATTAGGAAGGAAAAGATGAATTATGAAAGGAAGCTGGCGACTAATATCAAAGAAAATACTAAAAGCTTTTTTAAGTATATAATGGGTAAAAGAGAGTCGAGGGTAGACATAGGACCAATACAAAATGACGCTAGAGATATTGTAATGAGAGATGCAGAGATGGCAGAGGAACTGAATGTGTGTTTTGCATCAGTCTTCACAGTGGAAGACGTCTGCAGTGTACGTTCAAGAGTGTTAGGGATGTGAAGTTTGTGCAGTGAAAATTATGACTGAGTAGGTGCTCTGGAAGCTTAATGGTCTGAGAGTGGATAAATCTCCTGGACCTGATGGAATGCACCCTCGGGTTCTGAAGGAAGTAGCTGGAGAGATTGCGGAGGCATTAATGATGATCTTTCAAGGATCAATAGATTCTGGCGTTCTACTGGATGACTGGAAAATTGCAAATGTTACTCTGCTATTTATGAAGGGTAGGAGGCAGCAGAAAGGAAACTATAAACCTGTTAGCCTAACATCAGTGGCTGGGAATTTGCTGGAATCGATTGTTAGGGATGAGATTACGGAGTACCTAGAGGCACATGAGAAGATAGACCAAAGACAACTGTCACGACCATGGATTCGGCAGCGCAGTAGATACGGCAATTGTGCTTGTGAATTTGCATGTGTCAGGTAATTATTATTTAATCGTGATAGTATTGAACTACATTCTGGTCATCGTAGTGCTTACTGAGATTTGGACAGAGCATAGCAAAGCTTCGCTGCTGTTTTGCATTCGGCCTTCCCTGAGCCATTGGTCTTTCTAGTGGTATTCGTTTAATGTTAGATATTCTTTTTGGCCGCAGAGTAGGCTTTGTTTCCCTTTTGAGAGTTTTAGCTAATGGTCCTGTTTGACTTAGTGTTTATTGTTTTATTTTCCCTTTTTTGTATTAAAGTCTGTGAACTATCAACATGCTTCAGTGTCTCTGACTCCACAGTTGGGCCATATCCAAAACGTGGTGACATCAGCATGGTTTCCTGAAAGGAAAATCCTGCCCGACAAACCTACTGCAATTATTTGAAGAAATTACAAGCAGGGTAGACAAAGGAAATGTAGTAGAAGTGGTGCACTTGGATTTTCAGAAGGCCTTTGACAAGGTGCCACACGTGAGGCTGCTTAACAAGATAAGAGCCCATGGAATTACAGGGAAGTTTCTAGCATAGGTGGAGCATTGGCTGGTTGGCAGAAAACAGAGAGTGGGAATAAAGGGATCCCATTCTGGTTGGCTGCCAGTTACCAGTGGAGTTCCACAGGGGTCAGTTTTGGGACCGCTGCTTTTTAAGATGTAAGTCAATGATTTGGTCTATGGTATTAATGGATTTATGGCTAAATTTGTCGATGATACAAAGATAGGTGGAGGAGCGGATAGTGTTGAGGAAACAGAGAGCCTGCAGAGAGACTTGGATAGTTTAGGAGACTGGGCAAAAAGTTGAAAATGAAATACAGTGTTGGAAAGTGTATGGTCATGCATTTTGATGGGAGGAATAAAGAGGCAGACTATTCTGTTGATGGGGAGAAAATTCAAAATGCAGTGATGCAAAGGGACTTGGGAGTCCTTGTGCAAGATACCCTAAAGGTTAACCTCCAGGTTGAGTCGGTTGTGAAGAAAGCAAATGCAATGTTGGCATTCATTTCTAGAGGTATAGAATATAAGAGCAGGGATGTGATGTTGAGGCTCTATAAGGCACTCGTGAGACCACAGTTGGAGTATTGTGTGCAGTTTTGGGCTCCTTATTTTAGAAAGGATATATTGACATTGCAGAGGGTTCAGAGAAGATTCACGAGAATGATCCCAGGAATTAAAGGATTACTGTATGAGAGACATCAGACAGCTCTTGGGCTGTATTCCCTGGAGTTCAGGAGAATGAGGGGGGATCTCATAGAGACATTCCGAATGTTAAAAGGCCTAAACAGATTACATATGGCAAAGTTATTTCTCATGGTAGGGGATTCTAGGACAAGAGGGCACAACTTCAGGATTGAAGGACGTCCATTTAGAACAGAAATGCAGAGAAATTATTTTAGTCAGAGGGTAGTAAATCTGTGGAATTTGTTGCCACGAGTGACTGTGGAGGCCAAGTCATTGAATGTATTTAAGGCAGAGATAGAGAGGTTCCTGATTAGCCAGGGCATCAAAGGGTATGGGGTGAAGGCAGGGGAGAGGGGATGACTGGAAGAATTAGATCAGTCCATGATTGAATGGTAGAGCAGACTCGATGGGCCAAATGGCCTACTTCTGCTCCTATATCTTATGGTCTAAATGATACAGTATTGGGTATATCTCATTAAGAAACAATAAGGTGTTCCCACAGAAAGGTATACTGTAAGTGGTGCCAATGGCTGGCTCTTCAAGCTCACCTGCAGAAACAGGTTAAATTCCTCTCTCTTAATGTCTCTTTTCCCCTTTTCAAGGTGACTGGGGTTCTATTAAGGTTCATGACCCGCAGTGTCACTTAAAATGTGAATTTTCACAGTGGATGAGTTCCCATTCCTGGAGCTCAACAACTGGCTGTTTTCCAACCTCCAGGGAGTGACCCTCGGAGGGCCTGTGGACAAACAGTCCCGGGCTGGTGCCGCTGGTGAGGCGTCGCGGGAGAAGAACATCTTGGTGGGTGGTGGATGCTGATGCCTTTTGCTGAAATGGGTGGAGGGGTAGGGGAGCGTTGATGCTTTGCTGCTGCTTGTGTGTGGGGTCTTTGGGATTCTAACGTTTTTCTGTCATTCATTCTTTTGGGGTTCTTCTGTTTTTTGTGAATGTCTGCGAAGACTAAGAATTTCAGGTTGTATACTGTATACTTCTCTGATAAACTGAAAGTGAACTGTGTAATTTTAACAGTGTCACCTAGCTTTACATACACTTGTAGATTTATTAGAGTGTTACGTGTACATCTGCTCCGTTCCTTCCATTAGCCAAAAGAGTGACACACAAGTGCTTTCGGAATTCTGGATGAACTCCAGGAAGCGCTTTCACCTTGGCACATGTTTGCCAAAGGGTCTTCAGTTACAATGGAAAAAGCAGGCATCACAGCAAGACGAGATGGGCTGGAGACAGGCAGGAAACGAGGTAGGAAAGGGAGGCTCTATTTTAGATTATATCCATCCCCCAAGGGAATTTGGAAGCTACTTACCTTCTCCTGCTCTCTGAGGAGCAGTGCATCTGGACACAGGTTTTCCAGATCAGTAAAAACGGAGGTCAGTGACCTTCTACAGATCTTCATTCAGCCATTCCTGATCTAGACTGTCCACCAAAATGCAAGGTCAATATCATCCTGAACTTACACTTGAGGTCACTTAAGTCGGTGCTGCTAATTTATCCTATAGACTCAAAGTTACCACTCAGTGCAACATTAGGGATCTTCATTTTCTTCATGAAATGAGATAGTTGGCATTACCCACACCGGAGTTAACAGTACTGCAGGACTCCATGCATTCACTCGCAGTTCCATCCACCGAAACATTTACTGAAGCTGCGTCTCCTCTGAGGTGCATGATATCCTTGATGGTCAAAGCCATATATTCTGGCAGCTCACGAGACTCTTTCGTCCTCAGGCTGCCGCAGCCACGATCTCGGCTGCGGGCTCAATGCACACCCATAGGCAAGGTGTGCAGCAGGTTCAGCAATTACACTCATGAATAAGTATGTATCAGCTAATTACTAATCCCTTCTTTTCATTGTAGCACTTGCCGAGATTTGGGCAAAGCACGGCAATGTTATGCTACCTGCTTGCATTTGGCCTTGCCTGAGGAAGTGGACTATTAAGTCTACTGACACTGAAAACTAGCAGCATTCATTTTATTTTTAGGTATTACTTTCAGCCGCAGTATCGGCATCTAGTTTTCCGTATGAGAGTTTTAGTTAATGGCCCTGTATGGCCTAGTGTTTATTGTTTTCTTTTCCCTTAAAATCCCGTTTGCATTAAAGTCTGTGAACTACTGACCTGCTTCAGTGTCTGTCTCCCCACTTGGGCCATATCCAAATGCACTGACAGCAAGTATCGCCCACACAAAAGTGGACCCAGCTGACCTTGCCCTGAGATTCATTGGTCAGGTAGGGGACAGGCTTTAGCAATGGAATCTGTTCTGGGTGAAGTTACTGAAACAATGAGGCAGATAATCTCACACTGACAAGCCCAGTCTTACCTGGAGGATCATCCCTCACAGCAACTGTTCAACAGCTCACCGCAGACAATCGGAGTCAGGTGTCTGCAATTCTGCAGTCATGGCTGCCATCCACAAACTCACTGTGGACAGCCAGCATCAGCTGACAGCCATTAGCATTCTCGCCAAAGCAATTCAGCAGCCTTTTGCCGAGTCAGTCCGACTCTCAGTATCTCATCGGTCCCCCTTGTCTGCTGCCCTGACAACCTCTGCCACTAATGCTCACACTCCCACACCCAGAGCAGAACTGACTCCCGAATTTGGGCCACCACAGACTCCGACACCCGTACAAGAACTGAGTTTTCCACCGGCAGGCAGATGCTCTGGGGATCCCAATGGCTGCGGAAGTGTTATTGCGAGCTGACATTCCAAGCCCAGCCTGATCACTTTGGTGATGATACGTGAAAACTGGCGCACATGGTCAATCTGCTGGATGGGACTCCACTCAACCTGTTCAACACCTTACGGGAGCAAGGATACCCCGTAACTCAGTTGTTCTGCCATTTCATTGCAGGGTTAAGGAGGTTGTTTGACCTTCCAGTACGAGGTCAGGAGGCTACTCATCGACTCCTGAACAAGGCAGAAGGATGATGAGGGCCTATGCAGTCAAATTTCACACACAGGATGGAACGGGAGACAGGATGGAACGAGAGACAGGATGGAACAGGAGACAGGATGGAACGAGAGACAGGATGGAACGAGAGACAGGATGGAACGGGAGACAGGATGGAACGAGAGACAGGATGAACGGGAGACAGGATGGAATGAGAGACAGGATGAACGGGAGACAGGATGGAATGGGAGACAGGATGGAATGGGAGACAGGATGGAACGGGAGACAGGATGGAACGAGAGACAGGATGGAACGAGAGACTGCCTTCTAGCATGGACTGAACGCCAAGGAGATTGCTGTGCTTGATGAGCAGGATAATCCGATTAACCTGGCTTTTCGAGATGATGACCGGGTAACTGAGTGGCGCAGGGGGAGAATATCTCAAGTTTCCTGCACACTATCTGATCACCATCTTCCCTCACCCCTTCCCGCATCATCCAGTACCCAGTCCACAGAGGAGCCTATGTAAGTGGGGCATAGGTGCCTGTCTCAGGAGGAAGGGTTCGGTGCAGGAGAACAGGTTCCTGCCTCTATTACGGTGATCCAAGACACTCCCAGACTTCATGTCCAAAGTGTGCAGTGAAAGAGGAAACCCAACAGCAGGGAGGGTTCCTGATGGGTCGCTTCTCTCTACAATTAGCTTTCCCTTGTCGTGGGGATCTCGGATCCATGAACTTAAAGTATGTATCAACTCTGGTGCAGCCGGGAATCTCATGGGCATCTCTCTAGATCAAAGATGGGGAGTTCTGATGCAGGAATTCAGAGATTAACATCATTAACAGTTTAAGATCAACATCAAGGCCCTAAACAGTCGACTTCTGGGCACAGGCTCGATCCACCTTTCCACCGAACGGCTCCAACTTGCTCTTGAAAGCGACCATAGTGAAGAACTCTCTTTCTATCTGGTTGATTCTCCTGAACTGCCACTGGTACATGGTCTCTCCTGGTTATCCTGACATAATCTAGGGATCAATTGGTCTCTTAAAGCACTCCAAGTGTGGGGACCACCATGCCTGTCTACCAGTCTGGGTCCAGCTCAAGTTCTGTTCCATGAATGCTCTCTTGTGTCAGCTAGGGATGTGGACCTGTCTGGAATTCCAGGTGACTATGTGGATCTCCTTGAGGTTTTCAGTAAAAGAAAGGCCACTCCCCTGCCTCCAAACAGCCATACGACTACACCGCAGACCTCCTACCTGGCAGTAAAGTCCTCCCTAGGGTCAGCTCATTTCCCGTTCCCATCCTGAAACAATGGCCATTGAAGAGTACATCAAGGAAGCACCGGCCTTGGGATTTATCCATCCCTTAACCTTGCCAGCAGGAGTAGGTTTCTTTTCGTGAGCAAGAAAGATGGCAAGCTCTGTCTCTGCATCGACTATCGGTCCCTAAACAACATCACTGTGAAGAACCGTTACCCTCTTCCCCTGCTGGCGTCATCATTCGGATATCTCCAGAGAGCATACAGATTTTCCAAAATTCATCATCGCAATGCTTGTAATCTAAATTCCTATGAGAGAAGGGGTTGAGGAGAAGACAATTCTCAACACCTCTAATGGCCACCATGAGTACCTTGTGATGCCCTTTGGTCTGGCCAACATGCTTGCTCTTTTCCAGGCCTTATTTAATAATGTGGTCAGGGACGTGTTGAACCGGTTTGTTTGTGCATTTAGATGACACCCTTATCTATTCCCACTCTCATCAGGAACGCATCTAGCATCTCCTAAGGGTTCTTAGACAGCTCCTCAAAAATAAACTGTACTCCAAGCCCAAGAAATGTGAGTTCCATGGAGACCAAGTATCATTTTTGGGCTATGTACTTACCCCATCCAGTGTTCAAATGGACTAGAGTAAAGCTCGGGTAGTTACAGAGTGGCCCTAACCATCTATAGTCAAACAGGCACAGCACTTCATGGGATTTGTGAACTTTTATCACCACTGCATCTGGAATTGAGGCTTTATTGCATCTCCCATAAATACACTCACCAGGAAGACCTCGGCAGGATTCCATTGGACAGACGGTGCTGACCAAGCATTGGCGGAATTAATGTGATGCTTCAACACTGCTCCAGTGCTTCAACACCCAGACCCATCACGGCCATTCGTAGTCGAGGTGGTTGCTTCCAATGTTGGCATTGAAGCTGTCCTCTCTCAATGCTCTTCTGTGGATAGCCAGCTACACACTTGTGCCTTTGTTTCCCATTGCTTTACTCTGGCCAAGAGTAATTATGATACTGGAACCGGGAACTTTTGGCTGTCAAGGAGGCTCTGGAGGAATGGTGATGCTGGCTGGAGGGGCAGAGCATCTATTGTTGGATTAGACAGATCATAATAACCTTTCCTAACTTCAGGATGCAAAGAGACACAACTCTCATCAAGCCTGATGGGCTCTCTTCTTCACCCAGTAATTTCATCTTCACCTATCGTCATGGCAGTAAGAATGCCAAGGCCAATGCTCTGTCCCACCAGTTCGATGGATCTGAGGACAATGCTGATCCAGAGCTCATTCTTCCTCGCTTGTGCTTTGCTGCTCTGGTGACCTGGGGAATAGGGGTGGAAGTGAGGGCCGCCCAACAGTCAGACCTAGTCCCAGCTGGGGGCCTCCCAACGGGGTGTATGTCCCTGCTATGGTGCACACCAAAGTCTTGTAATGTGGTCACTCCTCCTGTCTGGCTGACCATCTGGGAATTCAACAGACCCAGGAAGTTACAAGGAGACAATTTGCATGGTCATCTATGTCCCAGGATGTCTATGACTTTGTATCTGCCTGTCCCACCTGCACTCAGAACAAGACCCTGCAGGTCAGCTATGTCTGCTGCCTGTGCTTCAGCACCCCTTGACCCACCTCTCAGTAGATACCCTCCTCTAATGGAAATACCTCCGTTTTGGTTGTTGTGGATGGATTCCCCAAGGCTGCTCACTTTATTGCCCTCTCCAAGCTCCCATCGACTCATGAGACTGCCATCCTCATGGTTTAACATGTCTTCAGGCTCCACAGCTTTCCTCAAGACATAGTGTCTGATTGCGGTCCACAGTTCATTTCCCACTTTTGGAAGGCTCTCTTGTAGGAGCCATGGCCAGCCTCTTGTCTGGTTTCCTCCTCCAATCCAATGGCCAGACTGAGATAGTGAGCCAGGAGTTGGAGACAACCCTGCGCTGCCTTGCCTCTTCCAACCCCATGTCCTAAAGCCCCCAACTGGTTTGGGCAGAGATCGCCCACAATAATCTTCAGCTGTCCTCCACTGGCATGTCCCCTTTTGAATGCTAGAAGGGATTCCAGCCCCTGCTCTTCCCTGGCTGGGAGATTGCTGTAGGAGTTCCTGCTGCTCAACAGCTGATCCAGCACTACAAGCACTCCTGGAGATGGGCCACGGCTTTTCTGCTGGCCACCCAGAAACGACATTCCTGGCAGGCTGATTGGCTCCGTCAACAGGTGAGGCCTTTCAAACCAGGAGAGGAGGTTTGATTGGCACCAAGGGATCTTCTCCTGAAAGTCAAGTGCTGCAAACTGGCTCCACGGGACAGTCTGTGAACAAGGTCTCATACAGATTGTGTCTGCCATCATCAATGAAGATTCACACAGTGTTCTATGTTTGCCAGTTTAAGCTGGTTACTACCTCTCCCCTGGCTCCAGTTACCTCATCTCCCTCTCCTCCCCACTTGATGGATGGTTCCCTGGTCAATACTGTGCAGTGCCTCCTAGCATCTCTCTGGGTACAGGGTAAGGTCCAGTACCTTGTGGATTGGGAACAGTATGATCCTGAAGTATGTCCTTGGATCCTGCAAAGGACATCCTGGACAAGTTGCTCATCCGGGTCTTCCAGCGGGCACAGGTTTGTGGCGCCTCAGGAGCTGCACTGAGGGAAGGGACACAACCACGGACTCGGCTGCAGGATCTACATGCCCCCGCAGGCAGGCTGCGATGCAGGTTTGGAAATCGCGCTTGTGAATATGCACATGTCAACTATTGTTTGCTTCTCCCTTAAAATCTGGCTCACAGTAAAGTCTGTGAACTATCAACCTGCTTTAGTACCTCTCTCTCCACACGGGCCATATCCGAACACACAGGATCAGCTGTGCCTGTTGCCTCAACCCCATTCTCCTGCTTTCTCCCTATAACATTTGATAACCTTACTAATCAAGAACCTATCAATCTCTGTATTATAAATACCCAATGACGTGGCCTCCACAGTCATCCCTGGCAATGAATTTCTCAGGTTCACCAACCTCTGCTGAAAAATCTTCCTCCTCATTTCTGTTCCTACATGATATACTTGGATTCTGAGGCTGTTCCCTCCAGTAATAGACTCCCCCACTACAGAAAACATCCTTTCCACATCCATTCCATTTAAGTCTTTCAATATTCGATAGGTTTCAAAAAGATCCCCCCCCCCCCCCCATTCTTCTAAACTTCAATGAGTACAGACCTAGAGCCATCAATCGCTTCTCAAAAGTCAACCCCTTTATTCTCGTGATCATTCTGGTGAACCTTCTATGGACACTCTCAATCCTAGCACACCCTTTCATAGATAAGGTGTCACGACCACGGATTCGGCAGCGCAGTAGATATGGCAATTATGCTTGTAAATTTGCAAGTGTCAGGTAATTATTTAATTGTGATAGTATTTCACTCCATACTTGTCATTTGTAGTATTTGTTGAGACTTGGACAGAGCACAGCAATGCTTTGCTGCTGGTTTGCTTTCGGCCTTCCCTCAGGAAATGGACTTCCGAGTCAACCGACTCTGAAGACTAGCAATATTCATTTAATGTTTAGACTTTCTTTTCAGCTGCACTGTAGGCTTCATTTCCCATTTGAGAGTTCTAGTTAACAGCCCTATTTGGCTTGCGTTTATTGTTTATTTTCCCTTTAACACTGTTCGCATTAACGTTTGCGAATGATCGACCTGCTTCAATGTCCCTCACTCTGCACTTGGGCCATATCTGAACCATGTGACAGCAAGTCCTGAACACACAAAGATGGACCCAGCAGAGAGAGAGAGAGAGAGAGCAGCTGACCTTGGCTGGGAGATTCTTTGGTCAGGTAGGAGACAAGAAATAGGCAATGAAATCTGTTCTCAGTGAAGTTACGAAGAGTACTCAGACACCTTCTTGGAAATAAGCTATACGCCAAGCCTGAAGAAATGTAACTAGACCAGGTGTCGTTTTTGGGCTATGTCCTTACCCCATCCAGTATTCAAATGGGCCTAAGTAAAGTTCAGGCAGTTGCAGAGTGGCCCAAACTGTCT
The DNA here is from genome assembly GCF_048418815.1 of Hemitrygon akajei. Classification (NCBI taxonomy): domain Eukaryota; kingdom Metazoa; phylum Chordata; class Chondrichthyes; order Myliobatiformes; family Dasyatidae; genus Hemitrygon; species Hemitrygon akajei. The sequence goes on along the minus strand of NC_133126.1, from coordinate 68,315,749 downwards.
ACAGTCAAATCGGTACGGTGCTTCATGGGGTTTGCGAACATTTATCGCCATTTCATCCAGAATTTTGGCTCCATCGCGGCTCCAATTAATGCACTTGCCAAGAAGACCTCGGCAGGATTCCATTGGACAGACAACGCCGAACAAGCATTTTCCGGGATAAAGCGACGTTTCACCGCTGCCCCACGGCTGCAACACCCAGACCCATCTCAGCCAGTCATTGTCGAGGTGGATACATCCGATATCGGCATTGGAGCTGTCCTCTCTCAGCACTCGTCTGCGGATAGCTGGTTGCACCCCTGTGCCTTTCTTTCCCTTTGCTTGACTCCGGCCGAGAGGAATTACAATGTTGGGAACTGGGAGTTTCTGGCTGTCAAGGAGGCCCTGGAGGAATGGTGACACTGGCTGGAGGGGGTAGAGCATCCATTCTTGGTCTGGACAGATCACAGGAACCTCTCCTATATTCAGGATGTTAAGAGACTCAACTCTCGTCAAGCCCGGTGGGCTCTCTTCTTCACACGGTTCAATTTTGTCCTCACTTATCGTTCCGGCAACAAGAACATGAAGGCCGACGCTTTCTCCTGGCAGTTTGACAGATCTGAGGACAATGCTATCCAGAGTCCATTCTTCCTCGCTCATGTATCGCTGCTCCAGTGATCTGGGGAATAGAGGCAGAGGTGAGGGCCACCCAACAGTCAGATCTAGGCCTGGATGGGGGACCTCCCAACTGGCTGTTTGTACCTGCTGCAGTGGATTCCAAACTGTTGGAATGGGGTCACACATCCCGTATGGCTGGATATCCGGGAATTCAACGGACTCAGGAGTTTATAAAGAGACAATTTTGTTGCCTATCTATGTCCCAGGATGTCCAAGACTTTGTATCCGCCTGTCCCACCTGCGCTTGGAACAAGACATCACACCAACATCATGCAGGTATATTATGTCCACTGTCTGTGCCCTACCGCCCCTGGTCCCACCTCTCAGTAGATTTCATCACTGGTCTGCCCCTGTCCAAAGGAAACACCACCATTTTGGTCATTGTGGATCGATTTTCCAAGGCTGCCCACTTCATTGCCCTCCCCATGCTCCCATTGGCTCATGAGACTGCCACACTCATGATTCAACATGTGTTCAGGCTCCATGGCTTTCCTCAAGACATAGTGTCTGATCGCAGACCACAGTTCACTTCCCGCTTTTGGAAGGCTTTCTGCTCTCTTGTAGGAGCCACAGCCTATCGTCTGCCTTCCACCCCCAGTCTAATAGCCAGACTGAGAGAGTGAACCAGGAGTTGGAGACAACCCTGCACTGTCTTGCCTCTTCCAACCCCACGTCCTGGAGCTCCCAATTGGTTTGGGCAGAGATCACCCACAATAACCTCCAGTCGTCCTCCACCAGTATGTCTCCCTTTGAATGCCAGAAGGGATTCCAGCTCCCGCTCTTCCCTGATCAGGAGATCGACGTAGGAGTTCCTGCTGCTGAACAGCTGATCCAGCACTACAAGTGCACTTGGAGATGAGCCAGGGCTTCTCTGCTGCACGCCCAGGAGCAACATTCCTGACAGGCTGGTCAGCTCCGTCGACAGGTAAGGCTATTCAAGGCAGGAGAGGCGGTCTGGTTGGCATCAAGGGATCTTCGCCTGAAAGTCAAGTACCAGAAATTGGCACCGCGCTACGTGGGACCGTTTGTAGTGGAAAAGGCCGTCCTATAGATTGCATCTACTAGCATCACTGAAGATCCACCTATGATTCAATGTTTCCCAGCTCAAGCTTGCCCCAGTCACCCCACCTCCCCCTCCTCCCCGCCTGGTAGATGTTTCCCTTGTCCATACTGTTGCACCTCCTGGCATCTCGCCGGGTACATGGTAATGTCGAGTACCTTGTGGACTGGGAAGGGGATGGGCCAGAGGAACGCATTTGGATCCCAGCGAAGGACATCTTAGACAAATCACTGATCCGGGACTTCCAGCGGACACAGGTCTGTGGAGCCTCGGGCTGCACCTAGAGAGGGGGCCCTGTCACAGCCACCGATTCGGTAGCGCAGTAGATACGGCAAATGTGCTTGTGAATTTGCACATGTCAGCTAATTATTTAATTGTGATAGTATTTAACTCCATGCTTAGCGTTGTAGTGCATGTCGAGATTTGGACACAGCACAGCAACGCTTCGCTGATGGTTTGCTTTCAGCCTTCCCTCAGAAATTGGACTTTCAAGTCAACTGACTCTGAAGACGAGTTTAATGTTTATATTTTCTTTTCAGCTGCAGTGTAGGCTTCATTTCCCATTTGAGAGTTTTACTTGACGTAGAAACCCTACAGCACAATACAGGCCCTTCGGCCCACAAAGCTGTGCCGAACATTTCCTTACCTTAGAAATTACCCAGGGTTACCCATAGCCCTCAATTTTTCTGAGCTCCATGTTCCTGTCCAGGAGTCTCCTAAAAGACCCTATTGTATCCACCTCCACCACCGTCACTGGCAGCCCATTACACACACTCACCACTCTCTGCATAAAATACTTACCCCTGACATCTCCTCTGTACCTACTTCCAAGCACTTTAAAACTGTGCCCTCTCGTGCTAGCCATTTCAGCCCTGAGGAAAAGCCTCTGACTATCCACACAATCAATGCCTCTCATCTTATACACCTCTATCAGGTCACCTCTCATCCTCTGTCACTCCACGAAGAAAAGGCCAAGTTCACTTAACCTATTCTCATGAGTCATGCTCCTCAATCCAGGTAACATCCTTGTAAATCTCCTCGGGTCTGACCAGGGCCTTATATATCTGCAAGGTTACCTCTCGGCTCTTAAACTCAATCCCGTGATTGAAGGCAAAGTCACCATTTGCCTTCTTAACCACACAGTCAACCTGTACAGCAGCTTTGAGTGTCCTAGAGACTCTGACCCCAATATCTCTCTGATCCTCCACACTGCCAAGAGTCTATTCTGTATTCTATATTCTGCCATCATATTTGACCTACCAAAATGAACCATCTCACACTTATCTGGGTTGAACTCCATCTTCTCATCCCAGTTTTGCATCCTATCAATGTCCTGCAGTAACCTCTGACAGCCCTCCACACTATCCACAACACCCCCAACCTTTGTGTCATCAGAAAATTTACTAACCCATCCCTCCACTTCCTCATTCAGGTCATTTATAAAAATCACAAAGAGAAGGGGTCCCAGAACAGATCCCTGAGGAACACCACTGGTCACCAACCTCCATGCAGAATATGACCCATCTACAACCACTCTTTGCTTTCTGTGGGCAAGCTAGTTCTGGATCCACAAAACAATGTTCCTTTGGATCCCATGCCTCCTTACTTTCTCAATAAGCCATGCATGGGGTACTCATCAAATGCATTGCTGAAATCCATATACACTACATCTACTGCTCTACCTTCATCAATATGTTCAGTCACATCCTCAGAAAATTCAGTCAGGCTGATAAGGCACGACCTGCCTTTCACAAAGCCATGCTGACTATTCCTAATCATATTATGCCTCTCCAAATGATCATAAATCCTGTCTCTCAGGATCTTCTCCATCAACTTACCAACCACTGAAGTAAGACTCACTGTTCTATAATTTCCTGGGATATTTCTACTCCCTTTCTTGAATAATGGAACAACATTGGCAATCCTTCAGAACCGCTTCCATCCCCATTGATGATGCAAACGTCATCAACAATCTCCTCCCTCACCTCCCACAGTAGCCTGGGGTACATCTCATCTGCTCTCGGTGGCTTATCCAACTTGATTCTTTCCAAAAGCTCCAGCACATCCTCTTCCTTAATATCTACATGCTCTAGCTCTTCAGTCTGCTGTAAGTCATCCCTGCAATCACCAAGATCCTTTTCCGTAGTGAATACTGAAGCAAAGTATTCATTAAGTACCTCTGCCATCTCCTCCAGTTCCATACACACTCTTCCACTGTCACACTTGATTGGTCCTATTCGCTCATGTCTTATCCTCTTGCTCTTCACATACTTGTAGAATGCCTTGGTTTTCCTGAATCCTGCTCACCAAGGCCTTCTCATGGTCCCTTATGGCTCTCCTAATTTCATTCTTAAGCTACTTCCTGCTAGCCTTATCTTCTAGATCACTATCATTACCTAGTTTCTTGAACTTTTTGTAAGCTCTTTTCTTCTTGACCGGATTTACAACAGCCTTTGTAAACCATAGTTCCTGTACCCTGCCACCCTTTCTTTGTCTCATTGAAGTGTACCTATGCAGAACTCCACACAAATATCCCCTGAACATTCACCAAGTTTTTTCCAAACATTTCCCTGAGAGCATCTGCTTCCAATTTATGCTTCCAAATTCCTCACATTTCCCCTTACTCCAATTAAACACTTTCCTAACTTGTCTGTTCCTATCACTCTCCAAAGCTATGGAAAAGGAGGTAGAATTGTGATCACTATCTCCAAAATGCTCTCCCTATTGGCCTAGCATTTATTGTTTATTTTCCCTTTAACGCTGTTTGCATTAACGTTTGAGAACTACCGACCTGCTTCAGTGCCTCTCACTCTGCACTCGGGCCATATCTGAACCTAGTAGCATAAGGTGCTCCAAAAGCGATCTGCCTAATGCCTTGTAAAGCCTTGCTTTTATGATCTATGAATGCTAACATTGCACTTGCTTTCCTTACTACTGACTTACCCTGCAAGTTAACCTTTACAGATATCTGCCCAAGTCCCTTTGCACCTCTGAGTCTGAATATAAACCCCATTTACAAAATAGTCTACACCTTTATTTCTTCTACCAAAGTGCATTTCCCCTTTAGGAAAACATGCTTATCTTGGTGTATTTTATCATGTGCCACCAGTACCCCAAAACCTCAACCATAAAAAATAGGCTCTAACATCTTCCCAACCACTGAAGTCAGGTTAGCTGGCCTGTAATTTCCTTTTCTCTGCCTCCCTCCCTTTTTAAAAAAAGGTTCTAAAGTTCAAAACTAAATTTATTATGGAAGTACAAATATGTCACCATACACAACCCTGAGATTCATTTTCTTGTGGGCATACCCAATAGATCCATAATAGAATAATAACCATAATAGAATCAATGAAATATCACACCAACTTGGACAATGACAACAAAGAGTGCAAATACAAAGAAGTAATATTAAAAATAAATGAGCAATAAGTATTGAGAACATGAGATGAAGAGTCTTTGAAATTGAGTCCATAGGTTGTGGGGACATTTCAATGATGAAATGAAGTTGAGTGAAGTTATCCCCCTTATGCAAGAGCCTGATGGTTGAGGGATAATAACTATCCTTGAAGCTGGCGGTGTGAGTCCTAAGGCTCCTGCACCATCTTCCTGATGGCAGTTTTGAGAAGAGAGCATGACCTGGGTGGTGGGGGGGGTGGGGGTTGCCATGGTAATGGATGCTGTTTTCCTGCAAACATTTCATGGTGGGGAGGCCTTACCTGTGATGGACTGTGCCACATTCACTACTTTCTGTAGGATTTTCCATTCAAGGACATTGGAGTTTCCATACCAGGCTGTGAAACAGCCAGTCAGCATACTCTCCACCACAGGAGTTTCTCAAAGTTTTAGATGTCATGCTGAATCTTTGCAAACTTCTCAGGAAGCTGAGGCGCTGCGATGGTTTCTTCAAACTTGTACTTGCATCTTGGACCCAGGACAGATCCTCCAAAATAATAGCCTCAAGGAATTTAAAGTTGCTGACCCTCTCCACCTCTGATCCTCTGATGCGAACTCTCTTGTGGATCTTTGGTTTGCTTCTCCTGCAGTCAATAATCAGCTCCTTATTCCTGTTAACATTGAGTAAGAGATTATTGTTATGGAACCACTCAGCCAGAATTTCAATCTCCCTCCTATATGCTGATCTGTCACTAATTTGAATTGGCCTGCAACAGTGGTATCATCAGCAAGCTTCAATATCGCATTGAAGCTGTGCTTAGCCACACAGTCATAAATATAAAGTGAGTAGAGCAGGGGGCTAAGCACACAGCCCTGTGGTGCACCTGTGCTGATGGAGACCATAGAGATGTTTTTACCAATCCAAACTGATTGGGATCTGCAAGTGAGGAAATCAAGGATCCAATTGCACAAGGATGTATTGAAGCCAAGGTCCTGAAATGTACTGATAAGTTTTGAGGGGATGATGGCATTAAGTGTTGAGTTGTAGTTGATAAAGTACATCCTGACATGACCTTAAAGTGACATTTGTAATTTTCCAGTCCTCCAGAACTATTCCAGAATCTCGTGAATCTTGAAAGATTACTAGTAATTCCTCCACAATCTTTCTGGTTACCTCTTTCATAACCCTGGGGTATATTCCATCTGATCCATGTGACCTACCTACCTTCAGACCTCTCAGCCTCCCAAGGACCTTCTCAATAGAAATAACAACTACACTTACTCCTGCCCTGACACTCTCCAACTTCTGGCTTCCTGCTAGTGTATTCCACAGTGAAGACTAGCACAATATATCTATTGTCATTTCTTTGTGCCCCAATACTAGCTCTTCAACATTATTTTCCAGTGATCTGATAGCCACTCTTACCTACTTCACAGTAACAGAAACAGGAGTAGAGAAAGTTGGAGGCTATCTATCTCAGAATCTCTATTTTCTTAAGGGTCTGGATCCACTTGCTGTGACAGCAGATTGTGCCACCATTTGCCTTTGGAATTTAATAGGACTATGAGATGTCGGAGAAGAATAAGGCCATCCAATCCATTGAATCTGCTCCTCAGTTCAATCATGGATTTTTTTTCCCTCAACCTCTTCTCCCACCTTCTCCCTGTAACCCAGAACTCCTTTAGCAATCAAAGAGTTATCACTCTCTGCCTTAAATACACTCAGTAACTTGCGTCCACAGCACCTCTTTGGCAACAACCTCCACAGATTCCCTACCGTCTTGCTGAATATATTCCACCTCATTCCTGTTCTAGAGGAACGTCACTTTATTCTGAAGCTGCTCTCAGATCCTAGACTCTCCAACTCAAGGAAACATTCTTTCTATGTCCACTCTACTCAGGCTTTTCAATATTCTGGAGAAATTATAAAAGCATAAGCAAAGCCAATAAGCAATGTAAGAAGCAACACAACAAAATCTGCCAATGGCCGTTTACCTCAGATAGGAGAGACACAAGGTTCATCTGAAACCCAGCTCCATGAATAATGTCTGAATGACACATTTTTCAGCGGCTTGTAGAAGTTTGTGTAGAGGTGATGGCATCACCTTCTGTTGTAACGAGAGCTGAGGGTGATTTCCCAAATGTAGGTGACATCTTGATCAGTTCAGTGGTGCTGAGAAAAGCTGAGCACGAGCCTACATGGGTGCTACCCCCATCAGAAACACTCCTACCACATTGATGCAGTGTTGCTTTTATAGACTAGACCTTGCAGAAGGAAAAAGGACACACACAAAATGCTGGTGGAACACAGCAGGCCAGGCAGCATCTATAAGGAGAAGCACTGTCGACATTTTGGGCCGAGACCCTTCGTCAGGACTAGTCTAGTCTAGTCTAGTCTAACCTTTCATCTAGTCCTGATGAAGGGTCGCGGCCCAAAATGTCAACAGTGCTTCTCCTTATAGATGCTGCCTGGCCTGCTGTGTTCCACCAGCATTTTGTGTGTGTTGTTTGAATTTCCAGCATCTGCAGATTTCCTCGTGTTTGCTCAGAAGAAAAAAGGATATTACTTACCTGTTCCATGAAAAATGGAAGAACGGGAACAACAGAAGGCACCTGGGTATTGAATACCTGCAAAATCAAACAGGCTCCTCACTTGGAAAAGAACATTTACCTTCCCAAGTGCTCTATCTCTAACACGACACAACACACACAAAATGCTGAGGATCTTAGCAGGTCAGGCATCATCTATAGGAATGAATAAACAGTCGCTGTTTAGGGCCAGGAATCTTCATCAGGACTGGAAAGGAAGGGGGAAGATGGAAGGGTAAGAAGGTGAGGGATGGGGAAGGAGGATAAGCTAGATGATGATATGTTGTAAGTATTAACCCAAGACTTGGAGCAGTTCACGTTGAATTTCCTTCTCCTCCAGCACTCCTGTAGCATGGGAAGTGAACTCCTCAGCGAGCCCATGGGGTTTTGGCTATTATCACCTCCCCACAATACTTCCAAAGAATAAAGGTTTGCTTCATTCCCCATTCCTGTGTTTGCTTCTTCTTAATTCAGTTACACCTACTGCAACCAAAGTTTTGAAAGCAGATGCTTTTGAAAAGAAGATATACACAGCGCAAATTAACCACAAGAAAGCCCTCAATGGCATCATTAGCTATTTAATACAGTCCTTTCTATTTGTCCCAGTCTAGCATATGTCTTTACTAGGCTCACTATTCTACGAAGAGCCCTAGACACTCCCCACCCCCCACCTCCACCCCAGCATACCTGAGCTGATGGAAGAGGCAGCAAGTGGCAACAGGGAGGGCAGCTGAGGGCAGTTCTGACCCTGGGCATGACTTAATTGCACCATCCTGCCTGAGCTGTGGCTGTCTGGGCTGGATACAGAGGGGTCACTGAAAAGGCATTGCTGGAGTGCCCAGTGGTGGTGACAAGAATAGGAACCCTCTTGTCCTAAAAGGAGGCAGGTTCCTGCTCTACGATCCCTCCAGCAGGCCTGGGTATCCGAAAGTTCAGAAATCAAACACTGATAAACTAGCGGCACAACCAAGGACCCAACAATGCTCAAAATGGAAAAGGGCTGAGTAATATTAGGATAGACCATCATTTCAACCTGAACAACCTGATCTTGTAATGCACACCCACTCCTGTTTTGAATGTGACTATCTGAACTGTTCCAAGATCATAACAAGTCACTCATCCTTCTATTAACATCATTCAGTGTATTTAGTGGTAATATATATTATATATTATAGTTTTTCAAATCTTGGGTTATACTTAACCAGTTTTAGATGAATGCCTACTACATCCTCTAGATGGTGTCAAAACACTGCAGTGACAATTCCAGAATAAAAAGAAAATGATCCAGATTCTTGCAGTTTGATCAGTTACTGTCAATCCCACTATCTTCTGCACAAAAGCAAGTGCTAATTAGCCAACCCAGTTGTTATTATAGCAGAAAATTCTGAAGGCACTCAGCAGGTCAAGCTGCATATGTGGGATTAAGGAAGCTAATTATTTTTTTGAAATTATTTCAGTTTTATATCTTTGAGATGAATTGTATTGATAATGAACTTCATTTAAATTATAAATGATTTTCATTTTTAATTACCTACAGTAATTTTAATAGATTTTAAGTGTCGCTAAAAGTCAGAGACTTTTAAAAATATTTTACTTCCTTGACAGCCTCAATACAAGACAAAGTTCCATCTCCGCCTCTTCAGCTTGTAGACGAGAACCATCAGGGTGTTCAATGACATATCCTGAACCTGCTCACCTCTGAGGGCCTGCCATGCCTTGCCATTTTCCAGCATACAGAGGCCCAGAGTAATTTGATTGATTCTAATCATTCATCTGTACCAGATTAGTAAGAAGAGAATATAGGGTCAGTGGAGGAGGGAGAGGATGGCAAGTCTATTCATAGATCCCAGACAGCAGACTGAATTCTACACAATTTAGCCCATGATTTGGGTCCTAGACACCAGTTGAAGTAGAACTGAGCCTTTCAACCACCACTAGACCATGATTTCTACTTACAGAACTCCCTTGTCTTAAAATACCTAACTGTATATAGTTGATGTATAAATCTATAAAATAATTACTGTATTCAAGAGTTTTGATATGTTGATAATATGAAAACTAAAATAAGGGCCTATATCTGCAGCACAATCTGCTGGAAGAACCCTATGGGTCGAGCAGCATCAGTGAGAGGAAGGAAAAGGTCGACGGCTGAGATGAAGCCCTGTATCAGGACCGTGGTTTCTGCATTTGCACTCACATAAGAAAGCATGATCACATTTGTCGTTTACACAAGGGGTCTGAAATCTGGAGGGAGACAACAACAGGCTGCTATCCCTTCAGTATGTTCAATGCCACCAGTTGGAATGAATTTCTTGGCATACTGTATGAGTATTTCTGATGCTCAGAAAAGATATTCTAAAACAATTTTATTTTAAAATCAAACTATAAGAACAGTGAACAACTGCTATAATGTAAAATCATTTAAATTCAAACTTTTTAAAAAAAATAAAGAAATGGAATATATTAATCGCTTGCAGCTACTCTCTTCTGTAGAAATGTAGAAGAACTTCGTGATCAGCCGCAGTTTGTTGAATGTACACCCCAGTGTTGGCACCAGAGTATTGTTGCAACACCATGCTTACCAATGAAAAGGAAACCATCAGTGATCAACTACCAACAAGAACTAAACTTCCATAATAGTGCATGCACATGTGGAAATCTGAGAATTGCTGGCAATCCTGTATGGAGTATTGGCGGTTTCATGCAAAACTGATAGAATTTCTCTGCAGATTCAGCAGAACACTTTCAGCATTATCACCATGAGAAAAACGGGTAATTTTTCTGGCCCTCATCCTTGATCAATTGTTCAAGGCATATTTGAAGCTTAACCTCCCAAAAGTGGATCTGTGTAGCTGGCATCACATTGGGTAAGTTATTAGTTATTACAATTGCCAGCATGTTGGCACCCAGCCTTGTTAAACAGATGCTATCGATTTCTATCAATCCACCATAGATACTGGAATGCTGGGCCAAATATTTGTGTCAACTTCTTTTGAATAACACAACTATTAGTTCTTTCCACCCAAGCCTTATTTCCTTCTACATTCTCTGTATGGTTTCCTTCTTAATACCATTGTAAAAACCATTCGAAAGGACCTGGAACCTATTAAAAGTTAAAGCTGACTAACATTTTTAGATTGATAAAATACGCTGGTGATTAGGGAAGAGATTCTGGCGTTTAGTCAAGTTTTAAGATACAAATCAATTAAATACCACGTCTTTGTACATGCAAGCTCTCAGTGGCCAATCACAGTCCATTCTACCATGCAGTTCAATGCAAAAAAAACCTACAACACCAAATAGATGGGGAAATGTCTCCAATTATATGAAAATAAATCCATCTTTGCTCATCAGTCAACAATGCACCAATCCTGATAGAAGTCTTTAGCAAAACCGCCTGAATGATTGGAACCCATAAATGCATTGCAGGGCCCTCTGGATGCAAATCCCAAAAAAATACTGTAAATTGGACTACCCAAGCTGACAAATAGTATGGATATCAATGGCTCAGTGGATATGGTGCCTCAGGAAGTGGCACCATCACCATCTAGATATGCTGCCTTCTCATTACCACAATCAGGGAGGAGGTACAGGAGCTTGAAGACCCATACTCAAGTATTCAGGAACAACTTCTTCCTTTATGTCAGCAAATTTCTGAATGATTCATGAACCGATGAGTGCAACCTCATTATTTCTTTTTTTTGCACTGTATATTTATTTTTGTAATTTATAGGTTGTGCTGCTGACACAAAATTACAAATTTCCCATTATATTAGTGACAATAAAGCTGATTCTGATGTTGATTGATTCTGAAAAGTGAACATTTCTTAAAGCAATTAAAAATAAAATTTACTCTTTATAATAATTTGTTTATTTTTATATTTAATAGGATTGAAACAGTAAAACACTGGTAAATATAAAAACAATCAAATAAATGTAAATTAATTCAATTAAATCAAATAATTGTAGATGGAATCAAATAATAAAAGCAAGAATGTAGAGCTGAGCCTTTATAAGGCATTGGCGAAGCCTCACTTGGAGTTTTGAGCCCCCTGTCTAAGAAGGGATCAGCCGGCATTGGAAGAGGTTCAGAGGACATTCATGAGAATGATTCTAGGAATGAAAGGTTTACCATATAAGGAGCAATTGATGGCTCTGGGCATGTACTCACTGGAATTCAAAAGAATGAGGAGAGGATCTCATTGAAACCTATCAAATCTTGAAAGGTCTCGATCAAATGGATGCTGAGGGGATGTTTCCTATTGTGGGGGAGTCTAGAACCAAAGGGCACAGCTTCGGAATATAGGAATGACCATTTAGAAGAGAGATGAGAAAAATTTCTTTAGCCAGAGAGCATTGAATCTGTGGGATTTGCTGCCACCGGTGGCGTTGGATGCCAGGTCAGTGGGTATGTTTAAGGAAGAGTTTGATAGGTTCTTGATTAGACTGGGTACGAAGGGTTATGGAGAGAAGGCAGGAGATTGTGGCTGTGAGGGAAATGGATCAGCCATAATGAAATGTCAGAGCAGAATCGAAAGACCAAGTGGCCTAATTCATTTCCTTTATCTTATGGTCTTATATTTTCCACGATAGTAACTGAGAATAACGATAGTAACTGTGCCTCAGATGTGAAGGAGGAGAAGAAGCGAACTGGAATGATAGAAGATTCATCGGTTAGGGGAACAGAAAGGAGACTCTGTGAATGAGAGTGCTCCCAGATGGCTTGTTGTCTCCCAAATGCCAAGACGAGGGACATCTCAGATCAAGACAACAGCATTCTGAAGTAGAAGAGTGAGCAGCTGGAGACCATGGTCCCTCTTGGTACCAATGACATGGGTAAGAGGAGTGACGAGGTTCTGCAAAGTGAGTTCAGGGAGTTAGTGCTAAGTTAAAAGGCAGGACCTCCAGGGTTGTAACCTCGAGATTACTACCCATGCCACAAGCTAGTGAGGTCAGAAATAGGAAGATTGTACGGTTTAACACATGGCTAAAGAGGTGCTGCAGGACAGAGGGCTTCAGATTTTTGAATCATTGGGCTTTCTTCCAGTTAAGCTGGGACCTGTACAGGTGGGATAGTTTGCTCCTGAACTGGAAGAGGACAAATATCCTAGCAGGAGCATTTACTAGTGTTGCATGGCGTGGTTTAAACTGGAGTTGCAGGGAGATATAGAACAGAGCACCAGAACAGATGGCGCAGCGTTTGTGGAGGAAGATGTTGAACTGAAATACAAAGCAGGAATCAAAACGTCAAGCATGGAGGGACTAAGGTTCTGAGCTGCGTATATTTCGATGCAAGGAGTATTGTAGGAAAGGGGGATGAATTTAGTGCATGGCATGAGATTGTAGCCATTAGTGAGATTTGGTTGCAGGAGGGGAAGGAGTGGCAGCTTAGTATTCCGCGGTTCAGTTGGGTTTCAAATCTAATAGAGCAGGACAGGTTAAAGGTGGAGAGGTGGCATTACTATCAGGGAAAATTTCATTTTAGTAGTTAGTCAGGACAAATCAGAGACCTTGTCTAGTCAGGCTTTATGTGCAGAACTAAGGAATAAAAAAGGTACGTCCTCATTAATGTGATAATACTATAGACCACCCAACAGTCCACAGGGTTCAGAGGAGCAAATTTGTACAGAGATCATGGACTGTTACAATAAACATAAGGTTGTAAAAGTAAACACGAGACTTTATTTACCACCTCCCCCTTTTTCTCTCTTTTTTCTCTCTCAGTCCCTCTCACAATCACTCCTTCCCTGCTCTCCATCTCCCTCTGGTACTCCCCTTCCCCTTTCTTTCTCCTGAGGCCTCCTGTCCCATGATCCTTTCCCTTCTCGGGCTCTGTATCCCTTTTGCCAAACAACTTTCCAGCTCTTAGCTTCATCCCTTACCCTCCTGTCTTCTCCTATCATTTCGGATCTCCACCTCCCCCTCCCACTTCCAAATCTCTTACTATCTTTTCCTTCAGTTAGTCCTGACGAAGGGTCTCGGCCTGAAATGTCAACTGTACTTCTTCCTATAGATGCTGCCTGGCCTGCTGCATTCCACCAACATTTTGTGTGTGTAGGTTGTAACAGTAGATGATTTCAACTTTCCACATATTGACTGGGATTTCCACGCTGTTAAAGGGCTGGATGGTAAAAAGTTTATCAAGTGTGTTCAAGAAAGTTTCCTTAATCAGTACGTAGAAGTCCCAACTAGAGAGAGTGTGATACTAGATCTCCTGTTAGGGAATCAGACAGGCAGGTAACAGAAGTTTATGTAGGGGAACATTTGCATCCAATTATCATAATGCCATTAGTTTCAAAGTAGTTATGGAAAAGTATAGGTCTGGTCCATGGGTTGAGATTCTAAATTGGAGAAAGGCCAACTTTGATGGTATCAGAAAGGATCTGGCAAGTGTGGATTGGGGCAGATTGGTTTCTGTCAAAGGTGTATTTGGTAAGTCGAAGACCTTCAAAAGTGAAATTTTGAGAGTACAGGGTTTGTAAGTTCTTATCAGAATAAAAGGCAAGGATAACAGGTTTAGGGAACCTTGATCTTCAAGAGATATTGAGGCCCTGGTTAAGAAAAAATAAGAGGTACCTAGGATGTATAGGTAGGTAGGAACAAATGAAGTACTTGAGAAGTATAAAAAATGCAAGAGGGCACTTCCTGTCTTGAGGAAAATTAGGGTGAATAAATCCCCAGAGCATGACAAGGTGATCCCTTGGACGCAGTGGGAGTCTAATACAGAAATTGCAGGGACCCTAGCAGAGATATTTAAAACATCCTTAGTCATGGGTGTGGTACTGGAGGACAGGAGGATAGCTAATGCTGTTCCATTGTTTAAGAGAGGCTCTAAGAATAAGCCAGGTAATTATAGGCCAGTCAGCCCGATATCTGAAGTGGGAAAGTTATTGGAGGGTATTCTAAGGACCAGATATATAAATATTTGGATAGGCACAGACTGAGTAGGGATCGTCATCGTGGCTTTGTATCTGGTAAATCATGTTTAACATATCTTATAGTGCTTTCCAAGGAAGTTATCAGGAAAGTTGATGAAGGCAAGGCAGTATAACATACATCAGGGGTCTCCAAACTTTTTTGCACTACAGACCAGTTTAATATTCACAGTATTCTTGCGCACTGGTCGACTGGTAGAGGGGAGGGTAGTGTTAATCACGACTGGAATATAGGTGATAAGTCAACTAAGTCACTTATAATTGGCTAATACACTCAATTTCATTTCTAAAAGGGTTTATCTAACAAATTTAATATTAAACACACAGCACATATTTTCTTCGTATGAACATATAAAATCATTGCAACACACCAATATCACTGAATCAGTGGGAGCCCTGGGCTTGTTTCCCTGCAACAAGAGGGGTGATGGGAGACAGCGATACTCAAAAGGTGTTCCTTACGTCTATTCTGCAATTTAGTTTTCATTGCATTCATTGCAGAAAAGCCCGCTTCGCAGAGATATGATGTTGGAAATGGAAGCAACGTTTTCAGTGCTTTTGTGGCTATCTCAAGATATTCAGCCTTGACTTTGGTCCAGAATGCCGGCAGAGATGTTATGTCAAACATACTTTTCAGCCACCGTCACTTGCAAGCTTGAGGAGTTGACTTTCTTCCCGCGTTGACATGGATGACGCGTGTGTGATGAACTCACGTGTGTTCAAATTCCAACAGTGGGCATGACAGGGAATGAGGAAAGGTGCAGCTGACTCATATTGTTTCATACCGCCAAATCATATCATTGCCTCGCGGCCCGGTAGCACATGCTTTGCGGCCCAGTGCTTGGGGACCACTGAACTACATGGACTTCAACATCTACAAGGCCTTTGACAAGGTCCCGCGTGGAATGTTAATCAAGAAGGTTCAGTCGTTTGGCATTCAAGGTAACATAATAAATTGACTTAGACATTGGCTTCATGGTAGAAGCCAGAGAATGGTAGTAGATGGTTGCCTCATTGACTAGAAGCCTGTGACAAGTAGTGTACCACAGGGATCAGAGCTGGGTCCGTTGTTGTCTATCACTTATATCTATGATCTGGATGATAATGTGGTAAACTGCATCAGCAAATTTATGGATGACACCGAGATTGAGAGCATAGTAAACAGTGTGGAAGACTACTAAAGCTTGCGGTGGGAACTGGAACAGCTAGATCATAAGATATAGGAGCAGAATTAGGCTATTTGGTCAATCGAGTCTGCACCGCTATTTCATCATGACTGATCCAATTTTTCTCTCAGCCCCAATCTCCTGCCTTCTCTCCGTATCCCTTCATGCCCTGACCAATCAAAAATCTATCAACCTTTGCCTTACAGACTTACAGATTTACAGACTTGGGCTACACAGTTACCCATGGCAATGAATTCTACAGATTCACCTGTTTCTGGCTAAAGAAATTCCTCCTCATCTCCATTCGAAGAAAAACAGCCCTCTATTCTGAGGTTGCGTCCTTAGGAAACACCATAGGAAACATCCTCTCCACATCTACTTGATCAAGGGCCTTGCACCATTCGATAGGTTTCAATTAGTTTACCCCTCATTCTTCTGAATTCCAGCGAATACATATAATGTAAAAAGAATTGGTCCCAACACAGACCCCTGTGAAATACCACTAGTCACTGGCAGCCTGCCAGAAAAGGCTCCCATTATTCCCACTCTTTGCTTCCTGCCTATCAGCCACTGGTTTATCCATGCTAGAATCTTTCCTATAATTCCATGGGTTTGTAGCTTGTTAAGCAGCCTCATGTGTGGCACCTTGTCAAAGGCCTTCAGAAAATCCAAGTACACAACATCAACTGATTCTCCTTTGTCTATGCCGCCTGTTATTTCTTCAAGGAATTTCTACAGATTTGTCAGGTAAGATTTTTCCTTGAGGAAACCATGCTGATTATGGTCTATTTTATCATGCATCTCCTGAGACCTTATCCTTAATAATTGCCTCCAACATCTTCCCAACCACTGAGGTCAGACAAACTGGCCCATAGTTTCCTTTCTTCCGCTAATCTCCCTTCTTGAAGAGTGGAGTGACATTTTCTGATTCTAGAAAGATCATTACTAATGCCTCACCAATCTCTTCAGTCACCTCTTTCAGAACCCTGCGGTGTACTCCATCCGGTCCAGGTGACTTATCTAGCTTCAGACCTTTCAGTTTCCCAAGAACCTTCTCTCTAGTTATGGTAATTCCACACACTCCATGGCCCTGGACACATGGAACTTCCACCGTGAAGACTGATACAAAATACTATTCAGTATCTCTGCCATTTCATTGTCCCCCATTACTACATCTGCAGCATTGCTTTCGAGTGGTCAGATATCCACTCATGCCTCTCTTTTAAACTTTATGTACCTGAAGAAAAAGAAACATAAGGAGAATATGGGGGGAAGCTTTCTATGACTCTCCGATTCTATGTCATCTAAAGCTGTTATCCATGTGCAATTTCACCTATTTGCCCGGTTGTGATTAAAGAGTGACTTTTTTGCTCCCCATTAAGAAATTGCCTGTTTTTCAAATTTTCTCTCTTGTTTTCAGTGTGGTCTTGCCCTCACTGCAACCTCCTCCAGCTGTTTCGTCTCTGAGATACTTGCTCTCCTCAAATCCTGGCTTCTGGATCAACCACAAATTCAATGATGACCGCTGACAGGCACAGTAGAAGTCTATCTGCAAAGATCTGGGGTCAGTAGTTCCCTCTCAAAAGCCCCCTGCTACTTCATGTCTTTTTTTTTTCCTTTAATGCACCCGTAAAGCCTTCCACTTTCACCAAGGATTTGGCCATTTCACCTCACAGCCCAACACCAGTCTATGTTTGGTAGCGTTGCTGTGCGGTGGCATGGAATTCTTTACAATGCTAGAGTTTCCATGATTTTGGAATTTATTAAGCTCAATAAAAACTGAAATCATAAAGCATTTTATATGTTTGCCTGAGGCAATGCTTTACAAGTTTATGTAACACCTTGGGCTAACACACAAAAACGCTTTAATAATTTGGTCACTCTCTAGTTTTCATAAGTAAACCAATGAATCACAAAAAGCACATTGGAGCAGGGTTTCTTGTTTTGGTTTAAAATTCAAAACCAACAAAAAAATGTACTTTGGTCAATTGAACATGTAGTAGTAGGCAGCCATCGATCCCTGGTGATTAGGGGTTTGTGCCTCTGGTGGACTGTGTCCTCCCCAGGGAGCAAGCCTGGACGGGAAGATTTGAAGAACCGGCTGTTGCCCATGCAGCGGATTCCCCCCTCCACGTCACTGATGGAGTCCAAGGGAAGGACAAGTGAAAATACAGCTTTGTATCAGTGTCATTACAGAGGTTGCCAGAGAGAAGTTGTAAACAACATCAAACTGCCTTAGGGACCGTGGCTCCAGATTTCTTCCATGGGGTTTATTCCCGAAGTCTTTCCCATGGATGGGTAAAGTAAGACATACAATTACACCCAGAGTCATAAGTATCGTAAAGCCATAAGACCATAAGACATAGGAGTAATTATGCCATTCAGCCCATTGAGTATGTTCCACCATTCCATCATGGCTGATCCCAGATCCCACTCAACTCCATACACCTGCTTCTCGACATACCATTTGATGCTCTGATCAGGAAACTATCAACTTCCACCTTAAATGTACCCTTGGACTTGGCCTCCACCACAGTCTGTGTCAGAGCATTCCACAGATTCACAACTCTGGCTAATACAATTCCACATTGCCTCTGTTCTAAAGGGTCGCACCTCAACTTTGAGGCTGTGCCTTCTAGTTCTGGATATCTCCACCAAAGGAAACATCCTCTCCACATCCACCTTATCTAGTCCTTTCAACATTCCCCCTCCTTTCTTTCTCCTGAGGCCTCCCGTCCCATGATCCTTTCCCTTCTCCAGCTCTGTATCACCTTCACCAATCACCTTTCCAGCTCTTAGCTTCATCCCACCCCCTCCGGTCTTCTCCTATCATTTCGCATTTCTCCCTCCCCCACTACTTTCAAATCTCTTACTATCTTTCCTTTCGGTTAGTCCTGATGGAGGGTCTTGGCCTGAAACGTCGACAGTGCTTCTCCCTATAGATGCTGCCTAGCCTGTTGTGTTCTACCAGCATTTTGTGTGTGTTGTCCTTTCAACATTTGGTAGGTTTCAATGAGATTCCGCTGCATTCTTCTAAATTTCAGTGAGTACAGGCCCAAAGCTGCCAAACGCTCCACACATGTTAACCCCTTCATTCCCAGAATTATCCTTGTGAACTTCCTCTGGACTCATGTTTCACAAAAGCATAACTTGGCTCCACCAATAAATTTACAAATGGTTATTTTGCTCTTATCAACATATTATTATTTAATTAAGTGTAACACACTGGTTCACATTTTTACTGCTATGCTGCGGGTATTTATTCAGCAGTTCTGTAAGAGCAGTCTACTCTGCTTTCAGCCTGTTTGGGTTACTGCTGAAGATAAGGGATGATGAGGATTGTGTGTCATCCATTAGGAAAGTTGGGCTTGTTTTATTTTGTTCAGCGAGAAATGATGAGAGAAGACGCTGGAGAGAAGCAGTCATAGGATTCAACCCGGTGGGGGACCATGATTTGATGGAACCTGGTGCCAAGATTGACTGAGGATTGGTGAATATGAATTTAGAGAAGAGTTGAGTTCCAACTTGTGCACATTCGACTGTTTAATTATAATGGGCCTTCTTTTGTTTTTTTCTTTTGTTTCTTTACTAATCCTTTAGTTAAATTAAGAGCCATAAATTAAATCCTTTAATTCCTATATTCCCTAGACTTATGCAGCCAAAGAAACTAGTGGGGTTTCATAAGCAATTGGAATCAGAGATTGTGCCTAGAATATTTCCAGAAAATGGAAAGTTAATTAATGTTACTTTGTCATATAATAAAAGTGTATTTTATCTGCAAAAGCTATTTGCATCCTGGATTTCCACCATGTTAATCAAAAAACTGGAGTCTAGTAGTTTCAGGAGTTTTAGTAGTTCAGGAGTTTCCACCTGAAAGAAGGAGTGTTAGATTCTGATGTTTTTGATTCAAGTTTCTTTCAGAAGTCAAGAAAAAGGCAAAAAACTTGTTGCTTAAAGATCAATCTAATAAGCGCTAATAGAAGAGAGAGTAGCAGGAGTCTAAGAGTATACAGGGAATAAAGGGAAAGAAATAAAGTCTGAAGATCACAGGCCAGTGTGTTCAGCCCTTCTTATACCCCAGATAAACTGGCATTCTATTCAAATTTGTAGATAAGAGTTTACAAATCAAATAGTCCCTATTCAAATAGTGTGGTATCAAGAAATGCTTCCAGATCATATAAAAGCAACCACTAGGGGACAAACAGTACAATTGCTTGTACGGTGGATTCTGGTTAATTGGGACACATTGTAATCAGTACATCAGAATCAAAATCAGGTTTATTATCACCGGCATGTGATGTGAAATTTGTTAACTTAGCAGCAGCAGTTCAATGCTAAACATAATCCAGCAGAGAAAAAATAATAAAAAAATAAAATTTTAAATAAAATAATAATAAATAAGCAAGTAAATTGGTTAGATATATTGAATAGATTTTTTTTAAATGTGCAAAAACAGAAATACTGTGTATTTTAAAAAATGAGGTAGATTCTGATGTCCATTTAGGAATTGGATGGCAGAGGGGAAGAAGCTAT
This sequence comes from Hemitrygon akajei, assembly GCF_048418815.1. NCBI lineage: Eukaryota > Metazoa > Chordata > Chondrichthyes > Myliobatiformes > Dasyatidae > Hemitrygon > Hemitrygon akajei. The sequence continues at coordinate 68,295,419 of NC_133126.1, read as the reverse complement.
TCTTTATTCACTGAGTGTGTGCCTTCAGGCTTCTGAATCTCCTACCTGATGGTAGCAGTGAGAAAAGGGCATGCCCTGGGTGCTGAAGGTCTTTAATAATGGACTCTGCCTTTCTGAGAAACTGCTCCCTGAAGATGTCCTGGGTACTTTGTAGGCTACTACCCAAGATGGAACCAACTAAATTTACAACCTTCTGCAGCTTCTTTTGGTTTTGTGCAGTAACCCCTCCATACCAGACAGTGATGCAGCCTGTCAGAATGCTCTCCAAGGTACAACTATAGACGTTTTTGAGTGTATTTCTTGACATGCTAAATCTCTTCAAACTCCTAATAAAGTATAGCCGCTATCTTGCCTTCTTTATAACTACATCGATATGTTGGGACCAAGTTAGATCCCTAGAAACCTTGACACCCAGGAACTTGAAGCTGCTCATTCTCTCCACTTCTGATCCCACTATGAGGATTTGTATGTGTTCCTTCATCTTACCCTTCCTGAAGTTCACAATCAGCTCTTTCGTCATACTGACATTGAGTGCCAGGTTGTTGCTGCGGCACCATTCCACTAGTTGGCATATCTCACTCCTGTACGCCCTTTCATCACCATCTGAGTTTCGACCAATAATGGTTATATCGTCAGTAAATTTATAGATGGTATTTGTGCTATGCCTAGCCACATAGTCGCTTGTATATAGAGAGTAGAGCAGTGGGCTAAACACACACCCCTGAGGTGCGGCAGTGTTGATCGTCAACAAGGAGGATATGTTATCACCAATCCGCACAGATTATGGTCTTCCAGTTAGGAAGTCAAGGATTCCATTGCTGATGGAGGTACAGAGGCCCAGGTTCTGCAACTTCTCAATCAGAATTGTGGGAATGATGGTATTAAATGCTGAGCTATAGTTGATGAACAGCATCCTAATGTAGGTGTTTGCGTTGTCCAGGTTGTCTAAAGCCGTGTGGAGAGCCATTGAGATCGCATCTGTCGTTGACCATTTTGGCCCAATTAAGTGGCTGCTCCAATTTGCTGATGTTTCATGGAAACATATAGAAGAAAAAGAGTAACAAATTATATATTTGAATGAAATACAGAACAAATTAGAACACTTCCAATACCACTGTAGTACTATAAAACAGTGAATTAGTTCCTAACGCTTATCATGGGAGGAATTCATCCATGTTATGATCTTTTGACTGGTAATTAACAAAATCAGTGCAGATGCCTATTCCAGATAATGGACTGCCTTCATCTAAAGCTATTGATGATTACGTTCTCAAAATCTTCATTTTCATTGTAGCATTCAAGATGATTGCTGATACTTTCAAATTCTTAGTACTTCCTAACTTGAAGTAGTGAAATTGTTTCATTTTCACTCACAGCCATTTCTGGCATCTCCAAGCCTGAATGCTTGAAACCAAAGCAAGCAAAACAGTTCTAAATTGGTTTACTGCTTATTTCTTAGCAAATATCAGTGACAAAAATCACTGATTTTTGAACACCAACACAAGCAACCGTTGCTATTTAAAAACTGAGCTTGTGGGTTTCTGCCGATGCCCAAGTTAGGGAAAGGTCCATATGTAAGAGGTCATGGCCCCTCCACAGCTGTGACATCACCACAATTGCAGCTGTCACAAATGCAAGAGATTCTGCAGATGCTGGACATAAAATGCTGCAGGAATTCAGCAGGTCAGACAGCATCCATGGAGGAGAATAAACTCCCAACATTTCAGGCTCACCCTTTATAATGTATATCGTGGGTCTCTGCCAGATTTCCAGTGATGTTGTCAGGCTGATCACATGGCACGCCCTGTTGCTAGATGAAATGTGCCAGAGCAGCAGAGACAACCTAGCAGGGAGAAATCACTTTAAAAATAAATTGCAAAAAAATTCCACAAGGATCACAAAGCAAGAGGGAATAAATACTTAATATGAAAAAATAAAAAAGGTAACTGAATGCTAGGAACAACTGATTGAAGCTGGCTGGTGCAATGAATGAACAAGGTCTGTGGATATGAGCTGGGTCTAAACAGGCTGCAGGTGATGAGTTGGAAATGAGTGGCAGTTGACTCCTGTTAGCGGGGTGGAGACCGGGAGGTGTCTGCCTGTGCAGGCCTGACAGAATCCATCAACTGGTGAACTGTGTGCCCTGGACCACCTTCCACCATCCTTGGTTCCGGAGCTGCAGGCTCTGATGGGTTAAGTGCTTCGCGAGCAACAGGCTTGAAACATGACACATGGAAGGTAGCTGTCTTGCTGAGGGATGGTGGCAGCTGGAGATGGTATATGACTGGACTGATCTTGAAGGGACCGATGAACTGGGGCGAGAGCTTGCAGGAGCTGGTGCGCAGGCACAGATCTTGGATGGATAGCCAGGCATGGTCCCCAGGCTGGAGCAGTCTGGCTGGATGCCACTGGCAGTTGCCCTGGCACCAGTAGGGACCTTTGGCAGCTAGGATAGCTCTCTGTACCCTCTCCTAAGCATTCCAGCAGCAGCGAACTAGGCCCTGGCAGATGGAACCTCCATCAATGATATCTTTGTAGGGAACAATAGAGCTTGGTAGCTATGAAGCACCTCTGCCCATGGCAGAGGTGTTTAGATTGTGGGGCAGTTCGGCACAGAGCAGATACCTCTTCCATGTGGTTGGGTTAGATCCAGTGGAGCATCACAGAAACTTCTCCACTTGCTAATTGGCTGTTTCTCACTGACTGTTTGTCTGTAGATGATAGCCAGAGGACAAACTCACTGAGGTGTGAAGGAGTGTGAAGGAGTGAGCAGAAGGCTCACCAGAAGTGGGAGACAAATTGTAGGCCCCAGTCGAACACAATTTCCTGAGGAAAACTGTAGAGGTGAACTACACATTAGAGTATCAGGCTGCCATCGCAGTGGCTGATGGAAGTTTGGGGAGGGCAATAAAGTGGGTCGCTTGGAGAACCGGTCCACCACTGTCATGATCACTGTGGCCCTACCGAAGGTGGCAAACCCATGTTGAAATCCATGGCAATGTGGGACCATGGGTATCGAGGGACTGGCAAGGGCCATAAAAGCCTAGAGGGTGGCTGGTTGGAAGAATTGGACTGGGCACATTGAGGGAAAGCAGTGACAAATTGACGCACACCTGCAATCATGGTGGGCCATCAGAACTGGTGTTGCAGAAAATCCAGGATCCACCATGCACCTGGATGGCTGGAGGGTGGTGAGGAGTGGGCCGACTCGAGGGCCTCAGGAAGCACGGCTGCCAGCATGTAGATGCAGTTGTCGGGTGAGTTGGCCAGAGGTGGCTGCAGCTGCAGGGCCTGGCAAACCTGGTTCTCAAGAGCCCAGGCGATCTGCAAGGATGAAATGATGGGCTGAAGGTTGACCTCCATTTCAGATGAGGTCAAACTATCATGACAGGTGTCCACCTTAGTGTTCTTGGAACCTGGTCAGCAGACGATGGTGAAGAATGGCTCAAAGAAAACGTCTCAGTGAGCCTGACACGAGTTGATTTGGCGGGTCTGCCGAATAGATATGAGATTCTAGTGGTCAGTCCAGATCAGGAAAGGCTTGGTGTTCCCCATCAGCCATCTCTCCATTCCTCCAAGACCTATTTAGTGGTGAGTAGCTCCCTGTCTCCTACTCCAGTACAGTGCTGTGTAAAATTGAATTTGCACATGCAGAGGCACAAGGGTTTGTCTTTCCATCTGATCGTCGCTGGAAGAAGATAGTCACAGCACCCATGTCAAGTGTGTCCACCCTGACCATAAAAGGTCCAGGGAGGTTTGGACGGTGGAGGATAGGAACTGACGCAGTAGACCAGGCTATCCGTGAGGTGGGGGATTTTGTGAGGGAGGTAAGAGGAGAGGCGATTTGGCTGTAATTCCTGATGAAATAGCAGTAGAAGTTTGGGGAAGCACAAGAAGCGATGTGGCTGTTTGAGGGAGCTCAGCTGGGGCCATTCAATGACAACGCACACTTTCTTTGGGTCCATGGTTTTCTTTGGGGTGAAAGGACGTAACCCAGGAAGGAAATGACTGGGGTGTGGAACTGGCATTTCTCTAACATGCAGTAGAGTTGGTTTTCGAGAAGACACTTAAGAACTGAATGGATATGACAGATATGGTCTTGGGGGACCTTGGAGAAAATGGTGATGTCATTGAGGTAGACGAATACATACCTGTGTAGCATGTTCCATATGATGCTTGTCAACTCAGACAGCCAGAATGATGAGGCTCTTGAGGTCAGTGGGCATCTCCCAAGTAGACAGCTTGTCTTTCAAGCACTCTGAGATGCCATGATTGTAATAGGCCATCAGTACGTCTGCATTCCAGCCATACATTACTGTGGGGCTCCTGAATTCTATGGTGTAATCCAGCACCAAGCATGAGTCTGGTCACAGCAAGGTATCCAATTCACTACCTACTTTCCATTTCCCAGTGAACTCCTCATATTTATTGAAAATATGAGATTTATTGTCTCATTTAGCGGCAGCCCAGGTCAGCGCTCACCCAGTCAAGAGACAGATGATGAAGGCAATCTTGGCTTGGTCTGTAAAATGCAGAGGTGGCTTGAGCTTGAGGTGTAAGATGCACTGGGACAGGAAATTGTGGCATCAGGATGGGGGGGGGGGGGGCATTAAAGAATGCAGGCACCAGAATCCAGGGCTCCAAGGGAGGAGGTTGACTAGTGTAGGGTTGTCGTATTGAATTGGAAAGTGGGTTGAGAGGGGCAAGCAGATGGTCAATGGTTTCCTGTTGCTTCTGGATCAGATGCTCAGGTTGACAGATGACTTCCTTTAGACTAGCAAATTCTGATAGGTCACTCATTGGTTTTCCCATCCTGTCAGGAAGAGTACAGGAGGCTTGACCCAAATGCAGGGCAGTGGAGACAGTGGTGACCACTTTAATAATGATACACTTAATAATACACTTTAATAATAAACTGCAAAATAACAACCATGATGGACCACAAAACAAGAAGTAACAGATACTTAACATGACAAGGCAACAAGGTAATTAAAGGCTAGCAATCAGCAACAACTAGTTGAGGCTGGCTGGTTCAATGACAGTACAAGGATTATGGATGGGAGCTGGGTTTAAATAGGCTGCAGGTGATGAGTTGGAACTGAGTCGCAGGTGACTCTTGTTTGCTGAGGGAAGACTGGGAGCTGCTTGCCACTGTAGCCCTGACAAAATGAGATTGGCAAATTGAGGAACATTTAACATGAAAATGGCTGTGTTTAAGTAGCCATTACTGCATCTTGGAATGACTTTCTGTCAGTGTCTTTTTGGGCATTAACTTGAACTTAACTTTCATTATCTGATGAAGTGTGAGAGAAATGAGGATTTTGATCTCTCTCCACCATCCACAACAAACAACGTAGCAAATCCTGGTGCATTTACTATGTTATGTAAAGAAAGAAAGAACAGAGGACAGAGAAACCGGGAGGCAACAGTTAAGCATGATGCACTCCTCAAATTCAATCCATTTCCCCACCTCATCTTGAATATTCAGTGAATAAAGATCTGAAAATCCTAATGAGATCTGCAATTAGTTAGTTTCTAAAAGCTCCAGGAAATCAAAGACTCTATTTAGAGGAATGTGTTTATTATGGGGAACTGCCTATCTTCTTACCGAGCTGTTGTCGGTGCCCCAGTGGAGAATGGAGGACTTTTAATTCCCAGGCACTTACTTCGGTGAGGCAGACAGCTTCAGGTTCCAGTGAAACTGATGCACATTTCATTAAGGCAGTTTCCCAATGTCACAAGCAGTCAGAGCTACAGACTCTGCAGTCTGCTCTGAGATCCTGTTCAACAAACCAAATCGAATGCTATCTATAAAAGCATTTCTTAGTTGAAATACTATTTCCAGTAATTTACCTTTGAAGTTGGAAGGGAGACAGGGAATTTTCCAGCAGCTATACAGATCATTCCTAAATCCAACCCATTTTCTGGAGAGACCTCACAGTCTCCTTGCTGTTGACAGGAGAAGACAAATGTTTATCAGTCAATGTGCACCTGGTTATATTATTTAGCATTTGTGTTATTTTAAATTTCTGATGCACAATTAACAAAATCAATAGATATCTACTAACATACTGAAAATCTCTGCATAATGCACAATACCTGAAACATTTTTCATGTCACAGTTTTTCCATCATGAATTTCTATTGCACTTTAGTGTTCTTAGGTATTGTACTAGCCTGTTTTCCCCTCCCCCATAAACTGCATAGTATAATGGCTCTAAGTGTTTGATAATGCTTGTTCCTGATTGGTTGTGATTGGGCTTCCTGGTTCTTTCTGAAGTCAGTTGTTAAATGTTCTGTTCAGATTAGTTTTACATCTTTGACAATGTCTGTGAACATCTTTATTCTTTTCTTCTAAGTTGTTGGCTTCACCCTATCTGTAGCAGTTTTCTATTGGACAATATTTACTTTCTAGATTTCATGCCAGGTTCATTGTTTTACTGTCCTATTTGGTTTTCTATTAGAAGTGCCCTATTGAGGTTCATTTTGCCTTCCCTCGGCTGTTTCCAAACAGCACCATTGCTTGTTTAATGTTTTATGCTCTCTTGTTTCCTCCAATGAGTCATATACTTTAATAACAACTTCTATAATTAGACTTTAGTTTGCCCCTTACTTTTAACATTGCATTCATGAGGACCTCAAATCACAACATCAAGAGTACACTGAAGCAGTGGTAGAAGCACACCACTTATCAACTAATTACCCAAACACCTGCCCCGCAAGCCATCTCCTCTCCCATCTCTTGCAAAGTCCTCATTGGCTTCAATCCTTTCATTCAATAGGTGCCATGTCACTGGCTTTAACTCCACAACAGGAGAGTAAGCAAGCTACCATCATCGCAGAGGGACTACCTAAGAAGTGCAAAAATGTTCTATCCCAGTGTACTTGATTTATTTTTGAAACTCTATTTCTTTGGGTGCATAATCTCTCTTAAAATAGATATTCTCACATATATTTTGAATACCTGTCTTCTTTTCTTTTGAATTTCCTTGCTTTTTCTCTAGCTTCTTATTGTCCAGCATACTTTATCCCCATCTATTCTGTTTTAACCAACACAAACTCCAGGATCACATTGCATCCCAACTCGACACAATTCCAACCTACCTGATAACTTGTTGCATATTTCATGCCTTCACCTACTCACTGGCCCTCCCTTCCTCTTCACTCCAAAACTCCAACTGCTAGCATCCTGCCTCACCAATTATAAAGCATTATAACAATTAACTGTCTAGGAAGGGAAGCAGGTAGTCTGCCAACAGCAATGCAGATCACTCCTAACGGTCCTAACACGAAACAAAACTAATTCACTTTCATAATTTGGGTGAAAAATCATCCTATTGCAGCCAGGTTATGGTTTCCATTTAAATTGATAAAATGGAAAATTAGTTGAATTCCAAAATGGACAAGAAGTCAACTTTATCTGTTCTCCACATGAGAAGTGAAAATGAAAATTATAGTTGCACTACAAACCCACTTTCTTGAACTGTCACAATCAATGCCACAGGCACTCAAATTCTAAAGATGAAGAACAAGAAACATTTGTCCATATGAATGTATTTCCATTATAATTATTTACATGTGCATTTCTCAGAGTGACACACTGACATTTAAAGATAGCCATTCAACACACATTTTGTCATCAGCATCCAAATCATTAAAGAAGTTCTCCAAAGCTACTTGCATATATTTGTGTAAAACTACACTTACCATCATTGTGCAATGATAAATTTCTGCTTGTTGAAGGCAATGAAAGGTTTAAAAATATCCTGCAATGCAAGATATGAAATAACAACCTGCCATCTGCTATTGGCAGACTAATCTCTGCCAGTCACAGGTAGAATTTAAAAGCTGGCCAAATTTTTTTAAAATGTCCAAACAGTCAGATGTATCACAGTCCCAGAAATAAACCAGCAATTTAAATAATGTTTAAAGAATCATTTTGGCATCTCAAGCTGGAATTTTAGTTAGCATAGATAGCAAGACCATTAGAATCTCACAGTGTAAGTGCTGAATGCAAATATGAGTTGCAATCATCACAGAGGTCAATTTGATTATGCAGATTTAACATTCAAAAGGCATTGATAAATTTACAGTTTAAAGGAATGCTAAATGTATATTACAAAATGTATGAATTTATGTCCTACTAAACAAATTTCATTTAATATTCTTAATATAAATACGAAATTAAACAGCTCTATGTAAGGTGCTAATTGCGAAGACAAAACCCTTCAATGTGTTGGTATATATCGATTAATGATTCTGTAGGCAAGGAAAAATGAAGATAAAGACTGTAGTTGTCTGTGGAACAGAAAGATACACACTATGTATGTTTGGACTCGGTTGTAGAAAAAGATTCTAATGTACCTTCTAAGCACAATCATCAGTTACATGAGGTAGTGCAGACCAGCTATAGACTGGGAAGATTCAACCGGAAGTGCAGATCTAAGTGTCGAGTAGGCTGGAGTCAAACAGCCAACGGCGCAGTGAAATGAACATACCTGTTAACCATCACCTAAATGTCAATAGGGTTTAATGACCAGATTCAAATTGATTTGATACTAGCTGGGGTAAGCACCATTTCTCCTAATGGGTTTATGTAATGATAATCACTTACACATTCGAATTCTCAGTGTTCTCTTTGATCTTACAAGAGAAAACCTAAGTGCACATAATACAAGCTGCATTGCTTGTCATTAGTTCATGAGAGGATGTTGAACCTCCTTTTATAAACTGAGGTGATGGAATCCTAAGTTGACAGCGAGTGGCTAAGACCAATTGATTTGTAAATACACATCTTAAATTATTTTGTAAGTGAGTGCACAGAACAAAAGAAAAACCATAGCTTGAAGCCGAAGCATGTATTACAGAAAATTATTTACTATTTTCCAGATTTGTGAGAATAGTAATATTTACTACTCCAATCTTTCCTTTTCATATATTTGAGACATGTGCAATTCACCATTTCCTTTACATCTAGACTTGTTGTCATTAGTTTCTTGAGATTAATAACTCCAAAAAATTTCACTGAACTATCAAAAAGCTCCTTAATTCTGCCCAATCCATGATATTCCCATCACGTGTGTTGTAGGAAAAGGAGAGCACCTTTTCACTTGTGGTCTTCCCACTGAAGTGTGAGCATTCATGGTGCTGTGACAGATGCAGAAATGGGACAATTGTGCGGAGGACATTATAACAAGGAATCATACTGTGTTGTTTGCTTGGTTCTTTCTCTCTGCTTCACTAAATAAGTTTCACAATTGCTGCAAAGGTCGAAGCCACAGCATGACAGGTTGCAATTGATGGGCCATAAAATATTTCCCTGCCTTGGGCTGGTTCTTAAATTGTTGGTAGATATCAGAACTGCAACATAATGGCATTGTTGATCACTTGTACTATACCAATGCATGCAGGGTAGTTTGCTCAGGTAGGCGTCAATGTATAGGCAGGCTCTGAGTGCACAAAGTGCCACTTGTGACATCAGCAGCTGCTTAAATTATGAAGCATCACATCTATCAAGGGATCCAGTATAACATGAGGTACCAGATAAAAAGCACAGTATGATAGAGGATGTGAGTAAGAGGACTGAAGGAAAAGGACGTGAAAGGAAGTGCTGCAATTTCATCTGAAAGAGCCATCAATCTGTTAGTCATTTTCAATGATAATTAACTGTCCTTTCATTTGGTTGAAAGACTGAATGGTAAACAGAATTTTTCAAAGCCCAAATCATGCCTGAAATAAACAGCAAAAGTGAATGACTGGATGAAAGGGATTGAACACCTGAGGCAATACATCAGAGCATATTTAGTAATAGTTGAAAGTGTTTATAGCCAAAATATTTTAAACATCATTTTGAATTTTCAAAATAGAAACATCACAGCCATTTTCTAATATTGTAATTTTTGAATCATCGTTCTAATTGGAGTTACGATGAGGCCCTAAGTTGTAGGATGAACCTTAAAGATTGCGCTTCAATTGTGTACAAGTATATAAAAAGTAATTAACTTTATTGAGTTTATTTCAGTATATATTGATGATATATTTTTTTCCGAGGCTAACAGCTTAAATTATATTTTTAAGTGTTATACTTCTTTTCTAAATTGAAAATTGGCCTTCATATCACAGCTGTTTCATGTTTATCTTAATAACAATTGTCTTTTATTCAATTATGGTCTTCTTAGGCAATCCTCCTGGATGGAGGATGGCATGTTTTGAGAGTTTTGAAGTGACTGATGAGGTTAATATTAGAACTACAAACTTGCTCGCAGTTAAACCAACTGTCTGATGGAGTAGGTAGTGGGACAGCTTGGAAGGCAGACCATTCTTTCTTTGTGTGTATCATAGAATCATAGAGAGCCAATCCTGCATTAATTATGCATTCTCATCAACTACACCTAGATTCTACTGCTCATCTATATTAGAGACAATTTACAGAGGCCAATTAAACTTTTGATGTGGAAAGAAGTGGGGGGTACCAGGAGAAAACATGCACAGTCAAAGGGAGAATGCACAAACACTACACGGATAGACCTGAGTTTGGGATTGAATCCAGCTACCTCACTCTGCTGCCTTTTGTGTGCTTCTAGTGAATGATGTCAAGGTTCTCAATTCTGGTGTCCTCTGTAAGGAGTTTGTACGTCCTCCTCGTGGAATAGGTGGGTTTTCTCTGGATGCTCTGGTTTCCTTCCACAGTCCAAAGATGTACTGGTTAGTAGGTTAATTTGACATTGTAATCTTTTCCTGTGATTAGGTTAGGGTTACATCAATGGTTTTTGGGCAGTGGAGCTTAAAGTGCGGGAACAATATTGGTTTTAAGTAGCTGATATCGGACATGCAAATAACGTGGCCTGCTCTAAGGAGCCAAGTGAGTATAATTAGGGTTGGAGATGTTGGCCTGGGAGACGGTACTGACATTGCTTCTCTTACCCTTTCAGTGAATCTTCAGAACTTTGAGGAAAAGCACTGGTTGTACTCTTCCTGTGTCTGGGGTACCTGTGATGGGTAATCTAAGTCTCCGAAGTCTTTAGAAGTTCCAGGATCACTGAAGTCTGGTAGTCCATGAACTTTGTGCAACTTTTGAGGTTTTATCCTTTCTGTCAATCAACCAAAGGCTACACTGCCATCTTGGAAATGGTGGTGAACTTTACCATTGATGTCTGCCGTTACTCAGAGAACTGTCAAGGAAAGGAGTCATTCTCCAGGATTTCACTGTGAAGCTTTAGAGTAAATGGGCAGCGTTGTACTCTGGGTGCAAGTTGGCAGGTGTCATTTATCTTGCAAATGACCTTTGTAGGGCTTATTTTGTCATGTGTTTCAGTGAATAAGACCAGTTATGGCTTGGACCTCGCCCTCCAAGTGCCTGCAAATGCAAATGTCACCCGTATACTTCATCTCAGCCATTGAGGTTCGGGTGATCTTGCTTCGAGAATATTGTCACTGTAGGTTGAGCAGCTTCCTGTTAGTTCCATTTCCATGGAAGCTATGGTGGAAATGAGGTGCAAATTGTAGGGAAAAAGACTGGTAGATGTTGATGCTCTGAATGTTGGAGGCATGGTTTTTTTGAAATCAGCAATACCACAACTTAGATATGGTCATTGGTGCGCTTTGGTGAGACCCATCAAAGAAGTGTGTGTGTGTGTGTGTGTGTGTGTGTGTGTGTGTGTGTGTGTGTGTGTGTGTGTGTGTGTGTGTGTGTGTGTGTGTGTGTGTGTGTGTGTGTGTGTGTGTGTGTGTGTGTGTGTGTGTGTCTTTTTACAAATGATGCTTGCATCAGGTTGGTTGTATTCATGGTGTGGACAATAATATAATGATAGGATCTCCTGGTGGCTACCCATTTCATCCTGACACATCCTCCATGGCCTTTTCTAATGCCATGATGAGGCCAAACTTAGGTGGGATGAGTGACACCTCATATTCCATGTGAGTGGCCTCCAACCCGATGGCATGAACATCGATTTCCCTAACTTCCGGTAATTTCTTCCCACTCTCTCCTCTCTTTTCCCATTCCTCATTCTGATTATCCTCGCATCCATTCCCTTTTTCCCACCTGCCCATTACCTCCCTCTGGTTCCCCTCCACCTTCCCCTTCTTCCATGGCCCACTGTCCCCTCCAGTTTATTCTTCTGCTCTTTACCTTTTTCACCTGTCCCCTCCCAGCTTCCTACTTCATTCCGCCTCCCAGCCACCCTCGTCCCTCTCACCTTGTCTCACCTACCAGGGGCCAGCTTCTTCTCCCCTCCCAGCCCCGCGCCAACTTTTTTTATTCTGTCTACTTCCCCCTTCCTTTCCAGTCCTAGGAATTGTCTTGGCCCGAAATGTCCATTCCTTTCAAAAGATGCTGCCTTGATTTGCTGAGTTCCTCTCGCACGTTGCGTGTGTTGGCGTAGATGTACAGCATTTGCTGAATTTGTCGTGTTTATAACTTGTTCTGCCGGGACCACTTATTGTCCCATAACGTTCAAAGGCCCATGGGTCCATTCGTACAAAACATGAACTGAGATTCGGAAGTTTAACACATAGGCGATATTTCAATCGGTTTCAGTATCAACATCAAAATTCATAAATATTGAGAAATCGCGATTGATCTGTTACAAGTTGAGTTAATACAGCATTCCACGGGAATACTTGCAAATGTTGTTTCTGGGAACAGTTGCTGGTTAAACTCTAATAACTAATGAAGCCTGTCTTCTAGTTCACCCTGCAGATTTCAGCCTCGGTAGACGGGGAACACTTGGCGACAGGTTGTTGGAACTCCATGACAGAGGAGCATCGGCAGGCAAGTTTCGGCCATGCATGGAGCCTGTTCTCTTCTGCCAGTCTCAAACATTTCGTGTAAACGCCAAGGGGCTGTAGGCTGAGAGGGGGTAAACTTTAGACAAGGCTTCCATTGCAAACAGCTAACGGGACAAAAACAACGTGTGTGAAGTGCAAAACCCAGCGACGGCCATTGCAACACTGCGCATGTCAAACCGCTCCTAGAGTGGACAAGATTCTGTTAAATTTGGCAGAGCTGCCCCGTACGGCTTCTATGTGTAGATCTTTCTACGGGGAAGATTGTTTCAATGCTGTTATTCTGTGTGTGTGTGTGGGGGGGGGGGGGGGGGTTCTGTTTGTGTGTATGTAGAGGAGGAGGGAGATTCTATCCATTTTTATATATCTATATGAAAAGAGTGCAGTTGTTAACGAGGGTTGTGCGAACTCGTATAGAACAATTTATACTGAGGTTAACCCAAACAGTATAATTTGTTCTACTATTTGAATGATTATTTTTAACATCTCTGATGGGGGTAAAGTTTTTGGTTTTCTCTGACCTGATAACGACAAAAGAGTGAATTGCAAACTTGACAGTGGGTTCAAAGCCACCTTTCGAAACAAGTTCTGCCTCTCACATCGCCGTGCGCTTTCGGGCCCGTACTGCTCGATAATGCCTCAGATGTACACGGAAGTGCGAGGTGTAATTACATTTGTAACTGAAGACTGGAAACGTACCTGGGAGGTGTCGTAGCCCAGAATGTCAAGACTTGCCGACACTTTCGTTCACGAAGATTCAGTCAAGGCTGAAGAGTTTTATTTCTTTGTTTGACAGGTGCTCGTCTAGAAACGAACTCGATGACTGACTCAACACGCAAGCAGATTTTCCACAAAGGTTGTTTTTAATATACATATAGGATAAAATTGTACAAACAGAATTCTGGTAAAGGTGCAACGGTGAAATTTAAATTGAAACGAACAGAATTTTTCAATTGAAATATCAAAAGTAAGATTTTAAGTAATTGGGTGAAAGTTAGATATATAATGGGCGGTCAGAGTACTTTCCTCAGTTGTGGACTTCGTGAAGAACGGAGACGTTGATACGGTTGGAGGTAACAACATAAGAATAGTGAGATGCTTTTAACTTTTCTAAGAAAAAATAAATTATATTTTATTCCAGCCACTTGTATTTTTAGTCGCTAGGTTTCACGCAATATGTTGGGCTGTCTGTCCTTTTTTTCTAAAGTCGACGTGAAAAACTTGACGGCTGAAGTCTGCGATTTTATCTCTGGTGGAACTGGCCGCATTGCTTTCAATGAGCTGAGCAAAGACACCACCATCTACCACTTGGTGACACTAAAGTGGCGCGGAACAAAGGCTTCCGCATTCACAACCGTCACAAAATCGAAGCTTTCTGTTAAAGACCGAGAAGCCGCAAACCATGTCGAAAAGAATCCCGTTTAAAAATACGAACTTATCTGCTATTTCTATGTAGTTTAAGTCACTTCCCCTGCTCTTGGTCTTCCGAAAGTGTGATCGACAATGTTTCAATCTCACCATAAATGTGGGTGTCCTACGCCTCAGTGAGAAATACTTCACATTCCAAAGCAACAATCTGCAAACCTCATCCTCTCTAGATTGTTACTGAGAGCAAGTTCTTTCCCGCAAGCGAATGACGTGCGGTGAAGTCTCTAATTTCCCAAGAACACAAGTCAATTGCGTTTACAATCTAACATTCTGAACCGTTGAATTCCATATTTCATTTAATATTATAATTTATTTTAGATTATATCAGAAAACTATCCTTAACACCGCATTATGTGGATACTTCTTGCGGTTTCCAGTCTTGGAATGCTTTGCGCAATGCACTTTGGGAGTTGTAAATTACAAGGGAAAATAAAGTTCATTGCTTGACTATCAACTACTGCAGACAGGCCTGGGTATCTAAACAAAACCATTTTGAAAAATAGGACATGCTGACATATTTCGGATGTCCATTGTTGCTCTTGTTGCAAAATATAGCAACAATATTGTTTTGTAATGACGGTGTTACTGCGGCAGCTTCTCGGCTGGTGAATTCATTCACAATCTTTTGCTAGAAGCAAAGACTTTTAAGTATACGCATTTTGGGAGTATCTCGAGAATATTATTATACTGGGAAGGCTTGATGTATTTACAACCCCATTGCAAACAGGGCTTGTCAGAAGCTCGTTCACTGGTGAAATTTAGCAAACTGAAAGACCATCTGGGTGGCATCAGGGTCATCCCCGCTGCTGTCCAACTCAATGATGGGCGAAATATTCCTGAATTGGATATCTAACCAAGGGGAAAGATCTTGCAGATATTAAAATGCATGCTTTCACGGCTCATTTATCTGGTAAACCAAATGGTCGTCAGTAGGTTTGATGGCGCTTCGCGGGCCCTGGATGCGCGTGGATTCAAAGCCTCAGTGAAGGGGGTCACAAATCGTACTTAATCCATATTTCCCCAAAGTATTCCTAATCCGCAATAGAGCGTTCAAAACAAAACGCTGCGCCAAATTAAATAAATACATCGCTAATTCAGAAGGCCCATTTGAATGAACTTGTAAAGGAGTTGCTCGTTCGTCAAACGACAATTGTTACATTCGGAGTCGAGCTGAACGCAACATTTTCCGTCGGTCCGCTTCTCTCTCTCTCACAGTACGCAACACAAACAAAAAGAAGTTCGGCACGTAAAGAGCCGCAAGTGCGAGGAATGCGCAGCATGGATCGGAGATTGTGTTAGTGTTTTGATTTAAAGGTGCGCCCTAGTTCATCAACGGGAAATTCAGGTCAGTTGCGAGTTTTCTGAGCAGATGCAGGAATTTTACAGTTGGCAGCCGTCGGATCCAGAAACTAGCTTACTTAGTGTTCATTTGTTTCCACTGCGCTAACGAGAAAGTCTGAGCTGAGTTCCCATCAACCTTGGGAGTGGAAACTAAATTAATAACACATCAACCCCCATAGTGTAATCTACTTATTGCAGTTGGAGAGGTTTCCAACTGAAAATGAACGGAGTCTGGTTCATTTTCTTTTTCAGCCAAAGAAAATCCAGGGAAACCGCTCCATCTTGTTATCACACTGACGGGAGCGTGTTGTTTGCCTCGAACTACTGGCTCTCCTGAAACAAATGCTTATAAAATCCCAAGATTGTAATTTCATTCCGACGATGTTCATGTTACAGTTGACAGACTCGGCCACGGGCCACTGTGAAATTACAACTTTAAACCTGTTCGCGATTTCCCAGTACTTCCGAACATACAGTGGAGTTTGGAGGGTGGGGGTTGAGGGGGCTGATTCATTTCGTATTTGGGTCGATATCTTGGGGGGGGGGCGGGGGCAAGCGTTCAGCTAGAATCCAGAGTCCAGTGTTGAAAGTTATGAGTGATGCAATGACATCAATTCCACCAAGTGTATCCAGTGAGATGAAGCAGTGAAAATAAGGACGGATGACAGCCCTTTTACCGGGACTGGTGTTCCGCCATTGCCCGACCCCACCTCCAAGTTTATAACGAGGTGAGAAAATGGACCCCATGGTTCAAGCAATGCGCAGTTAAGCTCTAAATCTTATCTATCCGCCCCACTATAAGAAACACTGTAAAGGGGGAAAAGGTGTAGAAAAAATGGAAATGAGACTGCAACGCTAAATTCAATACATACTTGTATTTAGAGAACAAACAAATCGACTACTATTTGCTACCAATGGGGCTTTTATTGTTCTCTTCTACCACCACCCGCCACCCCCACCATCAGCTTTGCCTTCCAATCCCACAGTACCCAGAGACTACGAATACCCAACAATAATTATTCGCCTTAGGAACCCAACACGTCGGCGAGTGAACTCCCGCGGGAGTGATCTCCACCTTGTCAAATCAACTCCCAATCTAATATTCACACCAACTTGGTTTACTAATCCAACGGTCAGGTGGAAGAACCCTGCCTAATTTTGCCGAGGCGCACAAGACACGAACGTAGAACCAGGATGGTTGGGTGAGGGTAAGAACACCCTGCAACCTTATTACTCGACACAAAAGTGTAAATAAAATTGTACGGAACTTGCATTTACGAGGCGCTGTTCATGAAAGCGCCACGTCTCAACAAGTTGCACGTATTACACAGCGCAGTGCCTCATTCTTCGCAGAGCTTTCGGGAATTTGGCTCCAAATATTTAAAACTTTATTTTCAATTAATTTAATAATTTACAAAGCTCATCGTTTTTTTAAAAATAGAATATCGATTGTAGCGCTACCCAGTTTGTTCAGATTATCTGAGGTACCACAGATATCGGGCCACAATTCTCAGTGCAGGTCTCCTTACTGGCTATATGTACCTGATGGGTTTTAAATCACTGATGTAGAAGGTAGTGCCGACTATTAACTGGACAAGAATATCAGCATGAGAACGAAATTGAATATAACGCAAGGCAGAAAGATACATTTAGATTCAGAATCAAAATTAGGTTTAATGTAATTGGCGTTTGTGGTGAATTTGTTTTGCAGCTGCAGTACTTTGCAATGCCTAATGATATTTTAAACTATCAATTACTAAAAGAAATATATATAAATTAAATAGGTGGTGCATAAAGAGAGCAGAAGAGCGAGGTAGTGTTCGTGGATTTACTGTCCATACAGAAATCTGATGGCGGAGGGGAAGAAGCTGTTTCTGAAATGTTGAGTGTGTGTCTTCAGGCTCCTATACCCACTCCTCCTTGATGGTAGTAATGAGAAGCGGGCATGCCCTGGGAAATGGTGGGGGTGGGTGGTGGTGTTCCCTAATGATGGATACTGCTTTATTTTGAGGTATTGCCTTTTGAAAGTGGCATCCCCACTCGATGCTGGGGAGGCGAGTGCCCATGGTGCAGCTGACTGAGTTTACATCTTCTGCAGCTTCTTCCGATCCTGTGCCGTGGCCCTTCCGTAGGACAAATACTCCGACCGTTGTCTAATATCCCGAATAAGGACTGGGGGAGCAAAGTATTGGGGAACGTTGTTCCGCCTTTCTTAAAGCCTTAATAACTGCTCGTCTGAGAACGTGGTCAATCAATATGCACTAGTGATTTACTCGTTAGTGATCAGCGCCGTCTCCGCCGTTAATGGCATCAAAGTGATAATCATGGTTATTTACTCTTCCCTGCTCCTCTTTCAGCGTTTTAACTATCTTGTGTGTTTTCTTATTGAAACAGAAATTTAAAATGAAACAACTGTGCGACACTTTGCATCTTTACATGCGTGGTGATGTAAAAGCAAATATCAATCCTCCGACAAATGTTTATTTGCCATTATTTACCAATCAACGCTGGAGTTTTCCTGGGTTACTGAAGGCGAAAGGAGCTGTATTGGCATATTCTATGCTTTCCCGCTGATTCTGGAAACGATTTATTTTCCGTGGGCTTTAATGAACAATTTTCATGCTGTGGTTGCTAAGTAATGAACTGGCTCATCACAAATTTCAATACGACTGTTTAAATATTTTTGTTTCATATACACCGTCTACTTTTGCAAACTGTAAATATTTATGAAGCATCAAAGCGAATGTTATTACATATTAGCGGTATTTGGTGTTTATCTCATATACAATACATTAGAGTTGAAACGCCAACCAGTGGAAACTCCAATTTGCGGCGAATAAATGTGAAGGATTCCACTAGATGGCGTACCTGTATTGTTTCCGAGCTGGATTTGAAGCTGTACCGCATCCTATTGAACCTGACTTTGCGACTAATTAAATACTCTTTGTTTCCTTCGTGGAATCTTGGAGAGCTGTGCTAAAATCAACACTGTTTTGCTAAAATTTTACACAACACTTACAACAATCTCAGTCAACGCCAAATATTGTCACGAAGAGCTAGTTTAGCTATTATTACTGCATAACGCCCAATTTCTTCACTCTAAACCTCAATTTCGCGGTTTTGCTTGCCGGTATAATGTTAAACTATTGCCTAATTGCACCACGATAGATGATCAATATTGAAATTTCGTTATTGATATAAATAAACTTCAAATCGCTGTAAATAGTTCCAGGAGAAATATAAGTTTGATCTTTTAGCATATCGAATCATATGTAAGCACGCAGGCACAATGTTTCATAGAATCCTAGTTTTTCATCCTAAATGACTCCGCCGATGATGCACGATGAGGTTGATTCATAGATTACGAGAGCACAAACGTTTACATGGCACTTGGGAATAATAAAGGATACGAAGTTGTTGAAAATGATGCGACATTGCCTATTGTACCATTTGTGGGCTGGACTGTTTTGGCGAAAAGCAATAGCGGCAGTAATCTGTAGTTAGTTGCAGCGCTTTGTTTATGTTGTGTACTCTCTGCACAGACTGTAACCTTAGCGTGTCGAGACAAGCAGCTCATTTAGAAAATGTGCTGAGAATTGCCATAGGTAGATTCAACGGAAAGCGTTGTCACCGCCGCTCCGACAGTCGTTGAACTGTTGATAGAATTCACTTTAATATTGATAATTATTCATACTGGTCTTGTGAAAATTACATCAATACGAACGAATCGCAATTGTGAAAATTGTGAAAATCGTCAAAGTCACATATAAATAAAATATTAAACAGGGACGATGGCAATATTACTGCAGAATTTCGTTTCTTTAGCTGAAGCATTATTGTCGGGGACAGTAACTCATATTACAACGCTAAACACCGAAAAGCGTGTTATTCAAGCAATCGGTTTGTGCCTCATTCCCGAATGATACTATTGAGTACTCATAAGCAGCAAAGAAACAGAAAGCTGCTACGATGGGACACAGGGAGCCGCGGGAGACGAGAACTGAAAGCTTGTGATCACGATTAATTTTCACACTTGATCGGCCAAGATACTGAAGTCACAACCATACAAAAATATTAAATCATACCCCTTCGCCTTGTACAAAGATCGATTTTCGCAACTGATACTTCGAACAGTGGAACAATTAAGTTCCACAAGAATTTGAAGTAAGAACGTTTGTTAATATTACATATATAGGGATTGATTTTTGTACCCAGTTTCTTTGTGCTGTCCCAGTGCCGTTCAAAATACATGTAATATTGTGCTAGACAAGATGTTAAGCAAGTAACATTTAATATAGATGAGAAACGTTTTAAGTTATACCAGCGTAATAAACGTTTCATTTAAACTTTTTACTTTTGGCCATAGTTTCAATGCAAACGGGTTCTGTTGGAGGCGATTTTTGCAGATTGCTCCTCAAAAGATCGTAATGTTTTATTTAAAATGAGAATGTGTGAGTAAACCTAATTATCTACTTCATACGATGACATCGGGATTTTGTCGTATATGGCATAGCGAATTTTTCCTAATGTGGAAGCCAATTGCATCATGTTGGGAAACGTCAAAGATATTTTTTACCCGTTTAAATCCGATGCGTCACACCAATTGCGACGAAAGTCAATATTTGAAATCATGTTAACACGACGCCTGCTTAAAATCACTGGCTCATCATCAGTCTGTGTGCTTACGATATCGTCCATACAGGAAACAGCAAATTGCAATGCTGTATTTATCTTAGAAGTGAGTTCCCGTTAGACCAAATTAAAACAAAAGATAACCATAATATTTGGCACATAATGACTTTATTTGAGCATTTCGTAACATAGATCAATTTATACATAGATTTGTACTTCCTACTAGAAGATAAATACAGAAATCTCATTAGTCTTTTATATTTCACGTTGGATTAGGAAAAACAATACACAATATAGCTAATCAGTTTAACTCTTGAGACCAACCTAAACGCACGAGTCAAATAATATTAATTATATTTTGGATCAAATTTAATACTGATTTGTCTTCGCAGCCATTGTCTTATCATATTAAAATATGATAAGATAATGGAAAATTGGAAATTTTCGCCTTATTATGAAACGGGTGCAGAATCAATTTGAGTATGTTCAGATGATCAAATACCACCATATTATTGCCATAATGTATGGCAGCATTGTTGGAATCCTAGAGTTTCCTAAATGCGATATAAAAAAGATGGTAAATGCTCCTCTTTGCCAGATTTTTCCCGTATCTCTAGATTATTCGAAACGCTTAACATTTAACTGATAATTGGACTTTTTAAAATTTAATTCTTGCAATATATTGGTAACCGGCTGCAAATTTCAAAACCTTTAGCAGTATTAACAGTCATGAATCATTTTGATATTTGATCCTTTCGTGTAATCTTAGAAAAAATATCACCTTCCTAATGAGTCAATTATTCACCTAGCTTACTTATTTCCGAGTCAGAACCATATTATTTGTTTGACTCCGCCAGATTCAGCACATTGCAGTAAGTTTTTCTATTTTATCATTCACATATTCGTCTTTTTTTTCCAGTGCAATGGCCTTCTGCAGTGCAAATGCGTGATATATTATACTGAGTAACAAGCTCCGACTATTCAACACCCCCACAATAAATGATTCAATCTGCTGAGGTGCGTTTATGGGGATTTAGAGATGCAATTTCTGTATGAAGTAAATTCGGTGGCTCACAGCGATCGTTCGACACCGACTAAATGTAGTCGTGCGATTTCGGCCTATGCACCTCGGAACGTGACATCACTACCTGTAAATAAAGAAACATTGACATTTTATGGATCTCAATGTTGCCATGTAGACAATGTTTCGGACATTTGTTGCATTTCGCTGATATTGAAACCAATCCCGAGTCCTTTGTTTAACCGAAATTGCTGAAACGTTGCCTCGATTTTAATTTTATATTCGAACACGTTCCGCGATATTGGATCGTGTTAACAGTTACTATGTACTTGCGCAGGGGATGGGGGTGGGGGTCAAAGGTTCTGTTGTTGTTGTGTGTGTGTGTGTGTGTGTGTGTGTGTGTGTGTGTGTGTGTGTGTGTGTGTGTGTGTGTGTGTGTGTGTGTGTGTGTGTGTGTGTGTATTTCCCTGTAGTTTTCAAGAGTATTTCCCAGTGACACAATGTTATGATGGAAAGATGCTGCAAATGACAGCACCGGTAAACGTTCATCTTAATCATCGGGCTCTTAATTTAGCTTGGTGCTGTTTTTTTAGTGCTGAGCAGCCGCTGACAACCTACAGGGAGTTAATGAGTGACGAGGCATGGCTGCTGTACCAAATAGCACTTTCCTGGTGCGAAGACCACTAACTGGGAAGTTTAGTTAACTACTGTTCTCGCAAACCTAATAATATAACCTGTAACAAAACCCCCAAGAAACATAAAGCACGCTAAATACAGAAACTTTCAATCACTAATTATTAGCGCCTACAGTCAGTTAAGTGCATGGTTTAGTTACTCTGATAAGACATGAATCGCCAATTCCTTCAAACCTCTCCCGATCAAAGGTCCATTTTCCTCACTCGCAATTAAAATAACCAACAGTTGATGGGCCTCAATTCCTCAAATATATATTTTGTTTGAGTGGTGAATATGTGTACTTTTCCCTTGTAAAATGAACAACCCTCACAACATTTAAGCCGCAGTTATCAAATATTCTGAACCAGAGGTGTCTTGATATTACCGCCTTTATAACAATCTATTCTACTACCGGGATACTTCAGTTGGGTTGTGTATAATTCATGACTGAAATTACTCCAGGAGAGTCAGCTCTTGGTCAAAGTACAAAATTATTGTATTTCGGGATCATGACAGGCCAGTAAACCTAATAATTACAAATTTTGATTGTAAAGACTGGGATTGACTTTCCAACTGCATTTGGCCATATTAATGAAATTAACATTTATTACACTAGCAATGGCAAATCTCCAGAATTTTAAATACATTATCATCCAAAAAGTAATACAGTGCTTCAAAAAGTGCATGCAGAGACTGGAACGTCCAATAACGGCCGTGTTCCCACCACAACAGGGAAATGAAATACCCTGGAGTCCGCTCCCATGTCAATATTTCTTTTCATTGAAGGTCAAAGGTAAAATTCTGCAGAAGACACAAAAATCACCATTAATTTAAAGTAAATTTTATTTCAAGAAACGTCTGAGCTTCGTAAAAGAAACAATCAAATATGGTTAAAAATAAAGACGTTTCCATAAATGCACTGTTTATTAAAAATGCCGCGCTGAACTTTCTTTCTAATTCGAGTGTCAAAGGGTGGGGGGGGGGAGGCGCTGGAATTTACCTGTAATAATTATGCTTATATAGCTCTTGATGTTTGTTTGTTTTCTTTTATTACAAACGCTTGTGGTAGCCTTTGGTAATAATTATTACTATTCCTCTTTAAGGTCCGTTATTTTTCCCGGTATCTACCAAGTAGTTATTTTGGCCTATTCAGTGGGGTTTGAATGAATTGCTTTATTTAGTATTCTAATTATCACATATTTTTTTTAATAAGGAAGGCTTATTTGATGCAAGTTTCTGAACCATTAAAACTCTTAACAGCCATTTCCAAATGTGTAACAACCGGAGCAGTACGGATTCCCAAAAGATGATGCCCGTTTTTACTTGAGCAAACTTCTGAAACTTAAACTATGTCAAACAAGCAAAATTGAAATACGGTTAACACATCAGAACAAGCACAACGTGCTCACTTCCCTCATTGCTCCAAAATCAGTGTGGAATACACATTTGTAAACGCTTCAAAATTGTTACACAGAAACGCTGATTTAAGTACTGCCAAATCACAGCAACAACAGAGGTTCAATGCAAACAACAGCTGTGTCTATTTTTTCGAAACAATTCTATGACGACTTGTGCATGAGCATGCAATCAGCTAATCTCGTTTCTTTCGTGTTAATCAACACTTTCCTTCCTGCATATCATAGTACAAGAACTACAGTTACCCCACATCAGTAAATGTTTATGTAACCTGTCCTTTCCCAGGAATCCAGTTACGCTAAATCATTTCATGCTACACTGAATAAGAAAACGAGCAGGGGTCAGATTAGACTTTAAATATATACGGCGAAAATAAGTTCACAATTTGCTTTACGTGCGCGCACCCACACATACACAACGTAGGGAGCAATTTACGACCTTGCACAGATTTACAGGTGACCTTTTGCCCTCAGATTGTGTTAAAAATTCACAGTGTGTTCAAGTTGTGAAACCCTTTAGCTGAATTATAATACAGTAACAAAAGCTCTATATATTTAATTCGCCTAAAGTTTCTGATATCCTTTCAGACTCTCTTTAAAGGTTTTGGCTTAAAATATATATAATACAATAATATGTAATAAATGTTTCCATACCACAATTTACCGCACAGTTAAAAGTTTTAAAGCAATTATTTTAATAATTATACTCGTCATTGCTTAGAATCGATCTTTAACATTACGTTCAGGGATTTAAATAAAATGCACAGCTTTCTGCGGGAAAGCGATACCAACCGCAATACCATTCGATGTGGAAAACCAGTGAGAGAATGAGCGCTTTTGTTTTAATTCTGCCAAATAACTGGGTAGAATACCAACTGCCTTTAATTTATCGCACGTTTTACAGCGAAAATATAATCCGAGGACCCTAATCGGTCGCCTAGTTCAGGAGTTCAGCGCACACAACGTCGGGCGATTTAGTTTTCTTCCCAGCCGTTCGTGCCGTTCGCCTCCAATATCTTGACTTCGCTTAACGTCGTGTCCCTGTCGAAGGGAAAGACCCCGACCCCAGCTTAACCAGCAGAACAAAATGTAAATATCAATATTTTGTAAAGTTGTGAGTTTGTCTGCAACTCTGTGACCGGAACAAAACTAAAAGGTTTGCACAATGACCAGCTATTTTTGCAACTATTCCAAACAGATCATAACAAATATTTAATACATGAAACAAATTATTATATAAGGTCGGGATGTTTTAAATGCACGCTCGTGAAACCTATACTACTCATTTACAGCCCAACATCCAGATTCGCCATTTAAACGGTCATTATTTGTAATGGCCACAGAAGTTGCACTTCAGATGACGCATTTTATTGAATTTGAAGGAATTTAACATCAGGATAAACCAGCGCAGTCCGTCGGGGCGCACCATCCGCCACCATGTCTCCAAGATGAAACACGGGATAAAAATCAGAGCAGACGAGGAGCATGTCAGCCCCAAAGGGTATCGGGCAGACCAGTACTTAGGGATCGGTCCAGATCCGGCCTCGCCCCAAACCTAGACCGCTTCCCGGGACTTGCCCCAACCTTCGTCCCGCCACCCTCGGATCCATTGGGGCCTGAGATCTGTTTCGATTTCCTGCCCCAACTTTGCCGGGTCTTGGGCCGGAATGATGTCTCGGGGGGGCCTATGTCGTTGGCCCGGGATGGGTGGCCTCTCCGCCGACAGCTATCCGAGGGTTTGGGGGGGGGGGGGGCAACTGCAGCTCAAAGACATCAATCGCCGTCCCGTCATGAGCTGAAACACACTGAAGCATATTGACCGATGTTGACAAAATGAGACGGCGGCATCGATCCGCCCGGAGCAGCTTCAGGCATTTTTGTTTTGGGTTCTGGGATCACGCCCTCAGAGTTATAAAGTAGTACCGCGCCTCTCCCAAGACCTCCTCTATTTTAATTCCCCTTCCCTGAAAGTATAAACAAACTTCCAGCAGAAACATAAAACATTGACGTACCGAAGGCTATTATCCGGGCGCATGGTGAACGCGATGCATTTGTAGGAAGGGAGTGGAAGTGAAGATGGAGAGCATGGGCCAAGACGCGAGGTGAGGCGCCCTCCTCTTCCTCCTCGCTTCTCCCGCCCTTTCGCCGTATCCCTCCGCGGGACGCCACGCTGATTGGCTGCGGGCCGTGCCGACGCACAGGCGCGGCGCGGGCTGTGATTGGGCAGCGAGTGAAAAGATTGCGGCGAAGCTTTGGAGCGGAGCGCCCAGGGGCCGCGATGAATTGCAGCAAGCTGGCTCCGCTCGACGTGTTTTTTAAGAACATGAAGTAGTGGCTCTTTTTTTTATTGCTACATGAGTTGCCAGCGCTGGCGATTGCGGTCCAACTGTGCTGCTGCAATTTTACCTGTGTGTGATGTTGGACATGGGAGATAAGAAAGAAGTGAAAATGATTCCCAAATCATCGTTCAGCATAAACAGCCTGGTGCCCGAAGCGGTTCAGAGTGACACCCGTCACCGAGCTGCCCCCGAAGACGAGGACAAAAACATCCTGCCAGCCGTGGAGTCCAAGTCTGAAAACCTGCTCAGCAAAAGTGACGGCACCTCGGCCGAGCCGCCCTGCGCCGAAGACAAGGACAAGCCGGAGGAGAAGAAGGCCGAGGGCAAGGAAGGCGACGGTGCGAAGGAAGGAGAGAAGAAAAATGGCAAATACGAGAAGCCCCCTTTCAGTTATAACGCCTTGATCATGATGGCAATCCGGCAAAGCCCGGAGAAGCGACTGACGCTGAATGGCATCTATGAGTTCATCATGAAGAATTTCCCCTACTACAGGGAGAACAAGCAAGGCTGGCAGAACTCGATCAGGCACAACTTGAGCCTCAACAAATGTTTCGTCAAAGTTCCTCGGCACTACGATGATCCCGGGAAGGGAAACTACTGGATGCTGGATCCGTCTAGTGACGACGTCTTTATAGGTGGCACCACCGGCAAACTTCGCAGGAGATCCACCACATCAAGAGCAAAGTTGGCTTTCAAGCGGGGAGCGCGCCTCACCTCGACTGGACTGACATTTATGGATCGGGCAGGTTCCTTATACTGGCCTGTGTCTCCATTCTTGTCCCTTCACCACCCCCGAGCCAGCAGTACGTTAAGCTATAATGGAACCACCTCACCTTACCCCAGCCACCCGATGTCCTACAGCTCGGTGTTAACTCAGAACTCTCTGGCAAACAATCACTCATTTCCAACATCCAATGGGTTAAGTGTAGATAGACTTGTGAATGGAGAGATCCCTTATGCCACTCACCACCTCACGGCCGCGGCCGCCTTGGCCGCCTCAGTGCCGTGTGGCCTGTCTGTTCCGTGCTCGGGTACTTACTCGTTAAACCCCTGCTCGGTGAATTTGCTGGCAGGACAGACA
The DNA here is from genome assembly GCF_048418815.1 of Hemitrygon akajei. Taxonomy (NCBI): domain Eukaryota; kingdom Metazoa; phylum Chordata; class Chondrichthyes; order Myliobatiformes; family Dasyatidae; genus Hemitrygon; species Hemitrygon akajei. The sequence continues at coordinate 68,268,702 of NC_133126.1, read as the reverse complement.
AGTTACTTTTTCCCCCACGTTCCTCACCCTTCAATGACTTCTCAAAGCAGCACTTCAATGACGGCCAGGACAGCGTCCTCGACGTCTCCACAGGCGCCTTCAACTCTCCCCTGTGAATCTCTAAGACCTTCTTTGCCAAGTTTCTCCACGGGACTTTCAGGAGGACTTTCTGATTACTTCACGCATCAAAACCAGGGGCCCTCTTCAAACCCTCTAATACACTAACAAATCCCTTCGAAAAGACTGTAAGTTAACATTTTACACACATTTGCGTTGTAAATAATTCTCAAAATAAGCCCAGGTATTTTTATTCAAGTCCCCATTTTTGTCTGCATTTTGTCAAATCCGTAGGGTCGTTTGTTTATTCAATTTCAGCAATGTGCAATTTGAGGCGGTTTAGATAGGAAGCCACTAGTTAAATTAATGTAGATGTGTATTTAAAATGACAGCATTCCAACTAAGTTTAAATTAGGCAGGTCTTTTTCAACTGTTCCAACAAATTCCATGTTCGCAGTATTATAAGTTATCATGGCTTTGTTGCTGGCTGCTGATTTCAATATTAGCGGTAACTTTTTTTACTAAAATAATTAATAATTATAGTTTGATTTGTTTTTTTTTATCATACATGACCTGACTTAAAACATGCCTAACCTTTCGGTCATTTTTTTCCCATTTGGTTACAAAATGGTTCATGTTTACTTTTAGACCAAAGACGGGGCTAGAAATGCACTCCTTGTTTAAAAGAACAAGTACTTTGAAAATAATTATTATTTCCAGTTTACAACACTGCCTGCAGAGAATCAGAAGGGGACAAATTTGATGAATGCCTTTAGTTTGTGTTGTGCAGAATTCGATGTATGTGGTCACTAACAGGTCCCTTTTCATTTCTTTATGTAAATGTAGTGAAATGTGTAAACCTATTGTACTACAAAGATAAAATTTTGCGGACGTGTAACCTGTGTTGCTTAAATGCCTCATGATTCCTTGAGTGATTGTTAATGTCGTCTCTAAATTTCATGATTGTGATATTGTGATCATATGCCCGTGTTGTCACTTAAAATGTTTACTATACAGAAGGCACCGAAATAATAAAAAAAATAGGTTACATTCAGAAACATTGACATCTTGTCCTTTTCTTTTTCATGACGAAATGCAATAATTATCCACTGTAATATTTTAAATGCATTTCTGAATGCAGTCTACAAGGGACGAGAATCTACCAAATCGACAGAGGATAGAAGCCAATTTGATCTAGGCCTAAATGATGCTTTTATTCTGGTTCAAGTTTAGCTTGAATGTTTGGTACAGTATTTAAGTTCGGCTCCACTTCAGTCATTACATTCAAATTTGCTGTAATTGGAGAAAATAAGGATTGCATATCTTGATAAATGGATACTTTATACATTAGAAAATATTTATCTTCAGCAGTCAATTTCCATCCAGTTCCATATGATATCCTTTAAACTATTCGAGGTGGTTATTTTTAAAACAAATAATTTCAATTAATAATTCTTTAAATACTCTGACCATTAATTATATTTATATATAAAGTCGCGGAAGGCGCTTAGATCTTATTGTTGTTTGGTATATATTTTAGTTTTGAGCGTCTAATCTGGTTTCAATGAGCACATGGGCCTGTCATTTCACAACACTTCAGAATTTATATATCTTTTAAACACTCCACTGACTTCCAAAAATATATCAACAGCCAAAATATCACGTATTCTAAATATTTTAAATCGACCGTATTAAAAGAAATGCTCCCTAGTTAACAGCATGTTCATAGTTGTTGCCAATTGGTCCCATGACCATATTGCAATGAAAAATGGCAAATAATTTTCAAAACTACATTGACCGAAAATATCAAATGACCGCTAAACCTGCTGAATGCTGTGTATATTACGTAAACATTCAGACACACAATATTTAATCACTCCCTTTATGATAACCACACAAATATGTACATCTATAATTTAATCGAAGATTAAATTAATCTCTGTAATGATTGAGAACTGCTACCTTCCGTCTTGATATAGTTATTCAATATCAGTACAGTTAAAGGACCATAATGAAAAGAGGGGAAATCTCGGAATATACCACACTGCATGAAAACTTGTGCGAACACATTCCCTGCAAATCCGATCTGCCTGTAGGTCTGCCTTATTTGTCTTCTTGTACCGCATTAAAGATGCCCACGAGTAATACAATAAGGCCAGCGCCTTTTACAATAGGCCCGGAGGAAAACGAATCACTACTCAAGATGTTATCGCTCCAATGTTAAACGGGGTTATATGAAAGAAGGAAGTGTGTCTCCTGAATAAAATACAAGTAAATTTATATGAAAAGAAAAACGATAGTTTGCGAGGGGCTGTGGAATGGATCTATTATAATAAGAACCATTACCAACTCCTAAAGAAACGTGAAGGTTCATTTACATAGTGGCAAGACGCAGTGACGTTGACTGTTATCTCTGCCTCTGACTAGTCGGAGAAACTATATCCCTCTTTCTCTCCTCAAAACCAGTAAATAAAGTTAATCTAATTGTTGATTGTACGATGTGTACAGCCGGTTTGAGAAAATGCACGGCTGCTCTATCGAGTGGTGGTTGTTTTACCAAAGCTCAGATTAAAGGTCTTTGTGCATTTCAGATCTATGGTCCGATTAGATGCGTAACAAGTGTAACTTCGGAAAGCATTTGGATAAATCTTTACAGGTTTTTGTTCGGAGTATGTAATTCCGACGTTTTACGAAATGCACATCGGAATATTCTGCATTTTGGAGGCAGGACGAAGAACTGACGAGCAGTACATTACATCTGGTAAGTGCATGCTTTATCTATTGTTTTGTTGAAATAATTTGGCGTGGGTTTCTAATTTAGTTTGAAATGTTAGATATCTGTATGTGTGAATTGTGATGCACAATCTTTATTTTAATGCTTTACTGGAGATGTGGTTTAATTGGTCATGGGCGTTATTCTAACATCATAATTATCACCACGACCGAAGAAAAAAGGTCGTTCAACAGATTAATTTTATAACTTAATATCATATCCGTATTAAATTGCGTAATATAAATCATGTGAATGAATACTAAAATACTTCCATGATCACTCCAAATCGACTAGAAATTCTCCAGTTTTTAGCAATATAGAATAACTTTTGTTTGTCATTAACAGAAGCCGATAAAGCAAACAAAAGTAACTCGTGCTGTAGATACCGTAATTGTGTTACTAATCTATTGTCTGGTCGCTTTGGGTGTCGCCGGATAGGGAGAGGGAACGGATCGCGAGAGTATTTCAGTTCTCGAAAGTGCTGGGCTGTGATTGAGCGGACAACTAATATGAATACACGACACCAGATCTGCAATTACCCTTATACTAAAGCATTTAGGTCCATCAACAGCGAAGTCTGGAAGATTACAGTCCATTTTAAAAACGAGGCTGTGGCACTTAGTTATAAGTTCTTTTAGAATCAAATATTCCCAATAACATCCCTTACCCGATCGATTGGAATGCGTTTTATAATTTTGAAATAGTTCATTGCTTCCAACGCATTCATTTCTTTTCCAGAGCCCCTACTTTGAAAATGCAAATATCGAAACAATTGAGCTACTCCAAGAAACGAGGACAATATCTATATTATTGATACATCGTATTTATAACTAGAAGTATATCTAGAGCGAAGTTGTGATTTTTACAGTCAAATTTTGAACAAAGTCTTTAATTTTTTTTAAAAAAAGGCAAGTTTATAACTCATTTAAACTTTTTGGTCAGTTTCCAGTCGTTTTGCAAATCTCAAACTGTACTGGTAATATTTTGCATGTCTGTTGCTATCAAGTTGAATCTGAATTATCTCAAATGCAACCTGCACAATTGAGATTTTTCCCATTTTATGTTCCCTTTCTAAATGCGTACCGTTTTCCATAGTGTACGTTTCGTTGGTTTGCTTTTAGCTGCATTTTCCCATCAACAGAAACGTTCTACGTATTAACCAGATATATATGTCTACTCAAAAATATATTTGCTTGTTAGTCCGCTTATTTGGTGGGATATGTTAGAAATTGATTCGATAAGTCGGGGTGGAAATTTCGGTTCGACAAGCTTAGGTCAAAATTGGTGTTCCCGGGTTAGACAGGGTGAAGGTGAAGATCGCTGGAGGTTTAAAGGATGTGTGAATGGTGCCTGGGGTTCGCAGTTCTTGTCTACTGTAAACCTTCCTGGCCAAGCTTCACCGCAATTGCTTCGAAACGGATGATAAATACATAGAAACCAGACTAAGAACTGAAGTTCATGCTATACTAGATAGGTATGCAGTGAAGAACAATGCAATATCCGAAATCAACATATTAATCAAAGGAATCAACCTGTTATTTATTCTGTCAGAGGGAACGCGCTTAGGAACACGCAATGATCAAGAAGGCAAATTATTGCATTGCAAGTTTTATCATTCTTTTTACAAATAGAATGCAATTACTATAAGATGACACTTAATTGTAAGTTTTAAAAATCAAATATTGCTCAGTAACACCTCTTAACCGATCGTTACAGAATACTTTCTACTATTTTGAAATAGTTCAGTATTTCAAACGCGTTCCTACTAACTTTAGCTGTGACGATGGCCGTCGTTAAAGCAATTTTATACGCAACTTTGTCAATTAATATATAAAGATTAGGAGCGACTAAATACAGTTAAATGCAGTGTGACTTATACATTGACGAATACCGTTTTAAGATTGTCTTTGTATTTACGTCTTGGTAATCATCAAATTGTATCTTATTATTAAATGTAGATACAAGTATTTTAGAGAACATTCAGCGTACAGGTTGCTGGGTGAAACAATTGTTGTTAAATTAAACAAAAACAAATCGAAAATATAAAATTGTTGACAAATTAAGTGGATCTGAATAATTACCAAAAACTGGCACATGCACGTGTTTCATTTTTCCTACATACTGCTAAAATTACGTAACAGAAAGCACACACACAATTAGCTTGATTTTCTTCAAATCTAATAACCATGTTTAATTTTTTTAATTTACTGAGTCTTGTACATCATCGGGTTGCATATACAAACCGCACGTCAACACGTGGTTGTACTTACATTTTCTTTAATTTTTTTGTATTTTAAAGTATCTTAAAATTTTATTTGAAATAAGAATTCACAAGTTCGTTGTAATCATGTGGCTGTTCATGTTAAAATTACTGCACCGCTATGGAAAGTGAAAACCTGTGAATGTGCATCATTAATAATGTAAAATTTATCACTTGGAATTAATTTCAAACGCTGTGTTAGTGCAATAAAACGTGCTGTACGTTAGTTGCAATTAAAATGTGCATATTGCATTTTTTTTTATCTCGTGGGACGGATATTGAAGCATTTGGTTCACTGAAGACTGCGGATGTTATAGACGTACGATATTTATTTATTCAACAATTTCGCCGTGGAGTTGAATTATTTGCTGCTTTGGGCAATTTCATTAGGGTACGCCATACGCTTTAGTATTACATGTTTACAGTTGCTTAATGGCAAAGAATAAAACGTTGGATGCATTTCATTTACCGAAATAACGCAACGTTTTAAATAAGTTGATCGTAATATTTAATGCTTTGTTTTCAGACCGCAACATGGAATTATTTTTCAAATTACTATATATATTTATAGTTTTATATATATAGTAATATATATAAACATTCTTTTTATTTCTGATCACTTATACATACATATTTTGCGTAATTGTAAGTGGTCGTATGTATTTTATTGTAACCGCAAATTATGATGGATAGAGAGTAATCATCTTGAAAATAACATTTCAACCTACATAGAAAACAGCAGCGGTGACCTTAACGAAATGAAGAAATACGAAGTGGTATATCTGCCCACTGAAACTAAAGTATTTTGCATATAATCTTACAAGCGAAATGTGTTTGAAAACGCATTTATTTGCATACAAACATTCCTAATTGTTTCATACTCTGTGATTATACCTAGACCGGTTCTCGCTTGAGTGCCAGGACTTCAAAATTATTGAATGTGACAGGACAATTTGTTTGCGGTGTTTAATGCTGTTAGCTCAATATATGGAGTTTATTTTCAGTGGCTATATAATACTTCCATCATGGAAATGTTCGCATTTCTCATTTTTTAAATCCGAGGAAATTTCACAAAAGAGTAAAAAAGTGTTATTTATGCATCACACGAGAGTTTGCAAGATCTAAACCCTTACAAACAGCATGTTTCACGTTTAGCAGGAATAATCACAAATATAATTTGTAATGTCTTTAAAAAATAGTGATCATATCGTTAGAGGACAGGTAAGTTTAGCTTCTTTGCTGTTTTGATTTTATCTTTGACAACTGCTAACCTTTTCAAAAATAGATTATGACCGCAGTCAATGGTAGCGTGGGGGCGCTGTTGATAAAGCAATGAGACACTAACAACAGGTCTCTTTCAATATCTCTTTTTTTCTTCTCTCGCTTTCCTTCACAGCTTGTGTCTGTGTTTCAAAAACATAATGCATGTATTCGATTGTCTTTTCAACATTACGCATTTACACCACTATCGGCACCAAGCCGTTTCGCTTCTCACGGTCTCCAACATTGTGGTATAAATTCGAACTCAGGAGTTCGATTTGACTCCAAAGCCAGGAGTAACTTGCCTAGTAGATTCGGGTTTCAGACATGAACTGATAAACTTTAGCGCCGATGGGAATGGAATCCATCCCACAGTATCTTGCTATTCTAACAAGGCAAGGGCGGGTCGACACTCAGGAACCATTACACCGTTTGAACAACAGTTCAATATTACATCAAAAGAAGAAGTCACATGCCCAATTTTTCAACCAAAATTGTTCCCGGGGTTCCCTGCAAACCTATTTAAATATATACAAAATATAAGTGTTATTTGGACAGCTGGTAGAATGCGAACATGCAAATCTTTATTAGCAAATGTTTTGCTTTATAGAAATAATGTTCAAACTATTTACTGCGCGTTGTGTCTAGTCATTAATCTTTAAAAATTATTCAGCTTTTTATTTAATAGCAATAAAGATTCTGTATCATTTTAGAGTGTAAATATATTTGGATTATAATTTAAATGCGTATCGGTACATACTTAATATCGTTATATTTATTTTTTCCCTTTTTTGCATTTTCATTAACACTTGATATTTTGACATCTGGAATATCATATGTCGTTCAGGCAATCGCGTTTTCATCGTTTAAATTATAATCACGCCTTCATTTCTCAACAATCCATCGTTCTTTTTTATATAAAAATTCTACTGAAAACCCGATTTATATTATTAATGAAGAGTTTTAAACGTTCACTAAATAAATTTTCAAGACAGATTAGCATTGAAGATAAAATGCGGTGTGGTGACGCAAATATGTACTTTAACGGTACTTCATAACCACGACCGTCCTAACTATCGAATGTTAAGTTAGTTTTCCTAAAAATCGTTGCTCTGTGTTTTTTCTTCTTAAAGAACATTTATTAGAAAACAACGATTTTCATGACATGGATCTGATTCTTCAAAAACAGCGTGAATGTGGGTTTTGCCGATTCTGTCATAGTTTAGGTACAAAATTACAGATACTAATTTATAAATGGAATTCGGAGTTTATGAATAAATTCAGTGGGAATTCTCCATTAACTGTCAAAGTTTATTTAAGAATTAATCGTTCATTAGTCAGTTTTGCCAAAGCCTAATATTATTTCGGCCAGGAATCCGCATTTCTACTGAACATGAAACAAGATTGCTGTGTGAATGCAGATGTAGGCGACCTTTAAAACAAAAGAAATAAGTTGATGCGATACCACACGCCCAGTGTAGGAATATTCACGCGAGGAGTTCACTTAGATCACCTTCTATCGAAAGACACAACGATTTTGGTAGGAAAGTCGGTAGAGTGAACACTCGCTAAACACAGGAGTTCTGCAGATGCTGGAAGCCCAGAATAACACATACAAAATGCTGGAAGAATATTGTATGTGATAGAAATTGTGGAACTTTGCATTTGTTGACCTGCTGAGTTCCCCCAGCATTTTGCATCTGTTACTTATTCCCTATATTTACACTGTAGGTCAATGTTTCGTATTTCAGGCATTACGTGGAAACTGAATGGAAGTTGATTTCTCGTATAATATGACATAAACAATTGCAGTTTCACTTTTTATAATTTTATTTTGATGAGTATCTGCGAAACACTTGCAGGCCAAGCGCTGTAGACACAAGTGTAAGTGTGTGCGCTACATGGCGAATACGCCGGAGAGAAAATCTTCAAACTAATAAAAAACATTTTTGCTTCATCAAATTCACTGTTCAAGACCCTGTCCTAAATGTTCCCATTGAAATGTCAAAACCGTTCATATTTGCCATGGATGCAATTGAAGCACAGCAAAGTTCACACTTCAATATTTAATATAAAATGCTGGTAATTGCTTCAATAATTAGACTACATTTTGTCTTTCTGCATTAATAGTTACTGCGTCATGCAATTTTCTACAATAATCTTCTCTAATGACCCACCAATTCTCCTCTTACTAAAATTAGTTTCTGATGATGTGTAACATCTTGTTTTATTTTTTTAATGAACATTGCAATTCCTGTTTCTTTTAAAAGAGATTCAAAATGTTTTCCACACTAATACGTTCTGTAGTATGGAGCAAAAACAGAGAAAGAAGCTTTGTCTTTTGCCTTGAAGGTTGACTTAAATATGAAATGATCCAAACAAGAAAAACGAAGTTAGCCAAAATGCTCAGAAGAGCTTCCCACGTTTTGAGAAATAGCGGCATTAAACATCATTGACACAGCGTAAATAAGAATTTACTACTCTGATTAGTTGATATGTTCAGGAAATGGAGAATACACTCCTATGCAATTACATTCTATAAGTCATTTGGGACTCGGTGGGGATTTATTTGCGGAAGCATGCAAGAAGGTTCGATTCTGACAGGAAACTTAATGTGCATATACCTCGGACTGCTGCACACATTCGCAAATAACGACGCAGAAAACACATTCCACTTGCTCAAATCAAGCAGATAGTTGAAAAGTATACTTGGCTAAAGCACATCGCTGAAAGTAGAATTATTCTGAGCACATTCATATCAAACAGACACCTAATTTAAATACCCGTATGCGAGCTAACAATTTGAATTTGTAACTCATGGTACTTAAAATTATTATTGCAATGCAAACCGCGGCAAATTACATGCCTATTAAGCGGTGATCCCATAGCCAAAAAGAATAATAATCATTTTCTGTTAGGCTTATACTTAATTACTCATTCCGGTTGCCTAGACTATATCGACTCTGAAATTGACTTAGTGAAACTATGTGCGCAGTACGATGAAACGTCTGTTCCTAACAATAGGTAAACAAGTTAACCACACATTTAAGATGAATCATTTATCAGGAGCTGGTCACAAATTACACAGGTTTTGGTTTGTATTGACTTGCGTGTTTATCTATTTATGAAATATTTTACGCAATTACTTCCATAGCCATTGGCTTGCGTTCATGTTACGGTATTGTTTTGAAACAAGCCTCTTATAATCGAGGGAACGTGCCATAAAAGTATTTTACCTACTAATTATATTGGTAGCAGCGCTATTAAACATGACTGCGTTTAACAAATGAATTAATACTGCTTAATTCTGGATGTACGATTTTAAAGCAGACAAGGGAAATACAGAGTATTTCACATGAACCTTCTATAACTGAATAATATGAAATGCCGGTTTAAAATATACGCCACGTCTAAATCCATAAACAATTAAAAGAGTAATTCTACTTGAAAACTTGCAATTGTGCCGGTTTATGGTAAAGTTGATGTCATTTTCTGTGCTGTGTTAGATATTTGATCAGCAATCGGAAATCAGCACCATTTCAGTTTGTTTTGTTACTTTAAATATTTTAATTGACTGTGATGATTATTTTAAATGCCAGTTATCAATCTCTAGCCAAATTTTATTGATTTATAAATTGTTATTGTGATCATAATTTTTTTTTCCACCGGAAGACTTATTCATCTCTGGTGTCCGCCTGCAGCATACTCAAGCAAAACGTTTAACGCAGACTAGTTTTACTTTTTTTGATTATCACTGATACTGGTGAGATCAAAACCAGAAGTTATAATGAGAATATTCGACTGATAGCATGTTGAAAGTATTGCGGATTTGGGGATGTTCTCTTTCATTGTAAGGCACTCAAATTACGATTCCTGCACACAATCGGATGTGCTGGACAGGGTGGATGCGCGCACATGAGCGCGTACGATTCTCCTGCGCTGTTCCGACTTGGAAAGTCCGAGCCTGGCTAGGGCAGCGTGGGTGGAAGCACTGATCTTTTCTTTCCGCTGACTCACTTGCCCAATAGCCTGAGCTAATGCTGAGGGCGTCGTGTGAATGAACTAGAAAACACTCGACAGGTCGTGAATAATCGTTTTAATGAGTGTGTAAAGCATGCGACGGGGTGCAGAGTGCTGTCGGGTTAAACAAACAACTTGTACCCTGATGTAATCCGATTGTTAAAGTGCAAAGTGGTGTCATTCCAGTTTTCCGTTCCGTTGCTTAAAACCAAGACTCCAACACGCGGGAGTCCAATTGTCCCAATTAAAGTAAAATAACAATATTTTCTTAACTTGAATGTGATCTTGTTTAATGTTAGTCTGTGGTTTAGCCAAGCATCAAGTCAGACAAAAAGGTGATTTGTGATCGCACTACGGTCTTTAATCAAAGTCCAAATTAACACATAGTATAGTTCCTATCCATAGACAGCAAGAAATTGATATAGTATTAATCAAAAGAATGCGCATATTTAGTATATTTTCTTTATCAAAGCAGTTGAGTGGGCGGTACATTGAAAATCCTCTGGCACCGATGAAAAGCTTCAAGAGGTATATCTGATATTTTATACCCAGGCGAAGTACACGGTGAGAAGATTTCAAACATTTGCAGTGTGTAAAATCTTGCCTTGGAAGCTGATTGAGACACATTTCCACACAAATAAAAGCTTAAATTACAAATAATCACGTGCTTCCAAAATGAAATCCAAGTCTGAAACTTTGGAAGAATTTGCTCACCGTGGTGGGGTTCATTTCGAGACAATAAGATCGAAATAAATACTTTAAATTAATCGCAAGAATATACACCCTACAGAAAGTTAAACGATGTTTTTAAGCAATCCACTTCAACTGCTCGTGTCTTTTTTGGTGAATTTCCATATGAGATATTGGTCAACTTTAAACCTGAAGATTGAAGAGAAGCATGGCGGTTTGAGTGAGATTGTATGCATTTTTAGAACGTCATTTCAGAACCATTTAAAAATTACACTTAATGTTGGTAAAGTGATAGTCTCTGCAAAGAATTAGATAATCTGTCTGAATAAGCGTTGAATATTACCGGCCGTAAACGTTAACACGAAAAGAAAGAGTTTGCAGAGCACTGGATATTTTTGATCTCTGCGATATTAGTCATTGTTAGTTGTTTCACACTTACTGTTCTTTATGAAACAATCTGCATTCTCGAATATTCACTTACACTTTGTTAATTGTTATTAAATATATTTATTTTGACATACACAATTCAAAAATAATGCAAATATTATATTGCCAAGTGAACAGATCAGAGAGAATTCCAGTAATTATACAGTACCGTAAAATCAGTCCTAGCAAATTGAAGATTTACACGGTGTAGACGTGTTATGTAACTTGCTTGTTCTGACCTTTCCAAAAGTCTGAGAAAAGTGGTAGAAATACAAGGGACTGATATTTCGGAATTATTTCAGTTCACATGCCAACATTACAGAAAAAGACCGAAATCACGGTCGTGTTTTTTTTTACAAAGCTCACACCCAATATTGCGTATTAATCTGGCTGTTTGTTTTCTCTGGTTTGCTGTGTAAGGAAAATGCACTAACATATGTTTACGACAATACAGCTGTGCTTTAAGAAACGTTTGTCTTGCTGAAGTGAAAACAGGTTACAGAAACAAAAACATTTACAACGTCAGAAGCAGGCGGTGACAATTCCTAACACGTCAACGGCAACCCGCGAGTTTCAGAGGCAAAAGGAAAATGGAGATGTTTCCCTCAGATTTCTATGTGACTACATGTTATGTAATTTGAAAGTGTTTCTCACGTCTAAACTTTAGAAGTAACTCTCACGCCTGTTTACGGCATCAGAGCCGTCGAATGTTTAGACAACGGAATTGCAGTACAAAAACGCGACTCATGTTACCAACACCACCACCCCCCGCCTTTATTGCTTTAAAATGAAGCTATTATTCAAATTCCAGCAATTTGCCAATAACACCTTCATCCACGTAAACTTTAGCGCTCTCTTATATTGTACCCGGATTAGCAAAAAACAAATACAAATGTTTAAACCCACGTCAAGCTGCAAGAAAATGCAGGAGATTACAAGTAAAACATTCCTGGTGTCGGGTGGGTGCGCCGGGAGTACCCAGCCACACAAGTAGAGGACGTGAGGCGGCAGCCGAGCTCCGTTGCTGGGTTGGATGAATTCTCACTTATACTTCCTCCGGCATCAGACGAATCTCTGAAGCTAGATTCTTTCTAAAGTCATTGCACCTGCCCAGAGGTATCTTCGCTCTTCCAACATAATTAAATATGTCCTTATGGCCACACTGGCGCTGTGATGATTTAGGTGCAATGCTTTCGCTTGAAGGATATGGAAGTTATTGTCCGAGATGGTGTCATAGAAGCGAACTTAAGACAACAAGAAATGCTGTCCATAGAAAGAGTGAATGTGATGAATAAAATGCTGGTTATAGTGCACGGGAAAAAAATGTGACATCCACAGCATAGAGTGCTCCCTTGTACAATAAAAGCATGTTTCGGCGCCGTTACTTGTGGACGGTAAATAGCAGCTCTCTGCCGGAGTAGGAATCGCTATTGTTAAACACGCTAAAGCAATCTTGTGTGAGATAAAGGAGAAAGGCTAGAGACATTCTTGAGATTGAATTTCTTGAAGTATCCCATTCTCGCAACAGTTCAATAGTTTTTGAAAATTACTGTATTAAAAGGAAACATTTTATCTAAAGTTCACAAGAGCAGAAACTGAGGGTTTGCTGTCTGCTCGGTCCATTTCACCCCCCCCCCCCCCCCGCCAAACTTAACGGTGTACAAGATGTTTTAAGTGCCTTCCATATGTTTGATGTCATTGTACAATAGCGAACCTTAACCTGGACTGAAGTCAAGGTTGAATTCCATTATCGAATTGACATAATCAAACCTATGCACAACTATACACACATCGATGTCCATTTACTCACTTATTTTCAGTGAGAGTTATTGTCAATTCTTTTTTTTTCCCATTTAAAAATGATACATCTAAAATCTAAAATAGTTCTCTAGTAACTCTGGGGTAATCTAGCAATCTTCGAGGTACAGTTACAGTTTTATGTAGCAGTTGCATTAACACATTTAGCATTAACTACATTTTATTTAGGATTTTAAAAAATAACACATCCCTTGATAAAATATGCATTGCATCACCATTTAAATTTGCTGAAATTAATCTTGCGTTGTTTAGACATTTCTCAAGATTATTTCTCTTGCTTCACTAAAAACAAGTGTCGCAATAGTAACGTGATAATGCAACGTGTATCCTGATTGTTATTCGAAAAATTGTAATTGAGTTGCGGTATTAGAAGTTGCAATCGAAAGTATTTTGACCTGTAACAGTGAAAATTATTTAGCTTATCTTCTGAGAATAGATCATAACATGGAATAAACCATTGGCCCAACTCGTTCACGCTGACTTACTGTTCTCGTTCAAGTTAAAATTATGTACCAGCCGTTTATTGTTAATAATTTCTTCAAACTTTCTTTACTATAAGCAGCATTGTAATATTTTAGAGTACGTTTCACGTTATCAATAGCTTAATTTCTGTAAATAGACGTGCATCAGCCGCAAATTTCTCCCCTACAAAAAACATGTGGGGGTGGGAAACAAATAATATGCTCTTCCACGGTATGATTTTTCAGTTGGACATAATGATCTCGAATAACCATCGCTTATCTTTTTTTTTAACGTAATTGTTGATTAGATTGAGGTCTTTACCGCTTTTGGCATACCTCGGTTAACACAATCTTCACAACTGCTTCAATTTTTTTCACAGAACATCAGCATACTAATATTTTAGCACATTTCATTGAGAGTCTTTCAAATTTATAATTTTACTTATCAAAACAGTTTCTTGACGTTTGCTTTGAAATTAACTGGCATATAATAATCCCCAATTAACTGAGAATGTAAAATAGAGGTCTTTCACCTCGCTTCCCAATTGGTATGAAGGAAGCGTTCCACGATTCTTACCGTTAAGTTTGGCATTCATACAAAACACCTAATAACATTATAAAATATGTCACCTTGGTTGACGTTTCATTGCCCACACGTGATCAGTAATTGCTTTCAGGGATATTTTTAATCTGATTTTTCCAACGTAAACGTCAAAACCGTTATAGATTTATGTATATATGTTGGGTGAGTTTATGAACACTGTATTTCCACCTTAATGAACAAAATGATTTTAAAACGACTTTGCGTGTTTGAACAAGAGCTGCAAGATCTGAACATTATTAATGTTTCAACGTAAACACACTTACATTTGAATGTAGTTTATATAATCAAATGCAGTTTCAATGCTCGCTGCATCGGAGTATTTTGCAATTGAAAGTCCCCCCTCCCCCCACCCCCAGGAATAAACAGGTACAATTGCTGTCGGGCTATGTATGTTTTTTTTCCGCCATGGTGTTAACGCAGCTAAGCAGATCAAACAATAGCTAACTACAGTTGGAAGTCTTCCCATTGCTAACAGGTAGAGGAATACGCGTAGGTTTGTTTTTGTACTGAAAATATATGATTATTATTTGAAGCACATTGACTGCAGAAGTTAGATTTGTTTAAGAGAAAAAATTATAATGATACTTTAAAAAGTTTCCTTGATGAATAATCTTTAAAATATAATTGTAAAATGTTAAGATTCTTTGTTTTGTTCTAAGCTCTTTAGTACAAAAAAACTAGGCTGACACTCAATGCAGGATGATAAGAATACTGCACTGTCAGAAGTGCAATGTTTCAGATCAGATTGAGTAGCAAACAAAAATTGTAGAAGAGCAAGTAAATTATCCTTGATGTCCTAGCCAATGCACATTGTTCAATTAACGCCACTAAAATACATTATACAGACACTTTCACATTGCTGCCTAGCATGTACAACTGGCAACCAGACTTCCTACACTACAACCTGAGTCCATTCCAAGAAGTGCTTTGTTGGTTATAAAGGATTCCGAGGTGTTCTGAGATTGTGAAGATTTATCCTTGCTTGCCTTCATCAGTCTTAAGGTAACATAATTAAATCTGAACAACATAACAGAACCTTACAGTTCTTGTACAACAAAATAAGTGAACTTCAAATGTAGCATTTAATCTGAATAGTGAAAGATTAATATTAAGGCTGAATTTTTAAAAAAAGTTTATTTGATAAATTTAAGAAGAATTTTAAATGTGAGATAAATTTAAACTTCATTCTCTAGAAAAGATTTTGTAAGAATTAGAATAATACTCTTTAACCTCAGGAATCTGAGGTATTATGAAGCTTAGACAGATGGGATGATTCATCTGCACAATTTGTTGCTTCTTCAACTCAAACAACTTTGAGCTATATTATCCCAGTTTTTATTGGATTTCAGTTGACTACACAAAACTGTCTGTAATTTGGCACCAATTGCAGCTAATTGAGCAGTCTCAGTCACATTGGCCATGTGGATGGTTTGATCTGTGGCAAATGGAAATGTCAGTGTATGACAAGAAATGCTTGGAGCTGGGCACAGAACACATAACAGTTCCTATTCCTTCAGAAATGTAAGATATGCAACAAAAAGCATCTCATTCCTCATAATTTGAAATTCAATTGTTTCAGAATTAATATTATAAAACAAAAATGGTCATACTTCAGTTACATAACATTATAGAATGAGATGAATGGGCAATTTTTGTTTTATTTTTAATGCACATTTCTACTCCAAAATACTGATCACCACATGGTATCCATAATGTATATGGCAAACAAGAGTGTTTTATTTACATAATAAAAATAAAGGAGATGAGTAAGTCAATTTTATTTAAAAAGTGCATAAATTAATAGATCATTATACCATAATATGGATGATTGCTAACTTAATATTTTAAAGCAAAATAATTTTCCAAATTTGTAATTTTAAAATAGCTTTCTTGATGCTGAGAGATATCATGTTGCAAAAAACAGTTTAATGCATTATCTTGAAGTATATTATTATTTTGTACCATCATTGCTACATTTCCGAGCATGCAGATTGACAAACAGTGTTTTTTCAGATGTAACTGTAGTACCATACCTACAGAAGATATGGTACCCAATGTACAAACTTGGATGCCTTTGGGAGTTCTAAAATGCATATGACATCAAAGTGCAGGTAAGAACAAGTTGAAACAAAAGGTCTGTATTTTACTCTTTTTTTGATCAAATAATAGATTTGGTTATTTTCCCAATCAATGTGATTGGCCAATAAACACATTTCTATATCAATATAATTTCATATTTTATATACAGCATAAAGAAGCTAATACCAGGTTAGAAAGTAATACCATACATGCTAATTTAAGTATATATTGTAGTGCTTGCTAATTACTTATGTGAGAATGTGTAGGCATCATTGAAAGATAGAGGATATTGAGTAAGTTAAAACCAACAATTACCTCATGTTTTAATTAACAATCTACTCCTTTATCTAGCACAGTGTCTTTGCATTCATAAAATAAAACAATACCTGGTCTATATTTACTAAAAATTGCATATTCACATTCTCCCTGTTTTGTGAATTAAGTGTGAGATTACACAAGCAAAGCTTTTAATGTGATTTATTAACATTTATTTACAGTGTGATTAATTAAGAACACATTCAGAAATCTGCACATGCAGAACAAATGTACAATGCAAACAAATTAACTATTTCCATTCAGCCATTTATTATACTTGACCTGATTAACTTTTTTTATCTACTGTTCTCAAGTTATTATATTTGTGGAATGTATTAGATACTTGTGCTCAATTTACAGAAGGATACCTAATAGTAATGACATATATGGTTTAAAAGTCATGCTTTTCAACATTCAGGGAATGGTGATTGTGTTTATTTTTAAAGGTAATATTAAACAGCTGTTCTTAAACTCAGTTTACGTTGAGACTGATTTGGTACAAATCTGTTTAGAGAAATTGTCTAGCAATGTCATTTTTTTAATGGCGAGGGAATGAAAATGGGATGCATTTCCCTGGCTTTTGTTTGTTGTTTCTGTGCCTTAAATTCCAACAACAGACTGTGTTAGAATAGTTCTTTTGATAAAATAAAATGGCCAAAGACATCTTGTCTATCTGAGAGAAAATGCAGATAATGCATTCATAATTGTTAATCAGTTCTTAAAGTTTTGAGCAACAAGAAAGGATTTCACCAGAGATCATTTGTCTCTGATTTTCCTCATTCTTTCAGGAGAAACTATTTGTTCCTTAATTCAAAATATCCTTCGTAGGAACATTATGCTCCCTAGAATATTCCAGTTGAGATTGGAGCTTTCTTGCATGTGAATTTAAACTTTGATCCATTTCAACCATTGCACAAGATAAACTGTATATCAATTGCATATGGAAAATGCTAGAGATAATTGCTAAATGAGTTAACATCTTGAAGATTTGTTTTAAGTCTATGACCTTTCATCAGAACTGGGAAAAGTAAGAAATCAAACACTTGGCTTGCAGAACCAAGGTTTTATGATATTTTCCTATGTTGTTTCTACTAGTCATGCTGTACCCATTGCAGGTGGTGTTTAGTTAATGCATAGCTACTTGATTAATTGAATCACTTTTGATACAATAGCATATATGGCATTGTAAATGGTGACCTGAGGCATTTTGAGGCATAAATAATCTTTATTGAACTAAGTTTATTCTGATGGAGAATTAGGGGCTTGGAACGATAATTGTTTCTCTTTCCATAGATGCTGCCTGATCCACTGAGTGTCTCCAGATATCCCCATATCGTTTCAGATTTTCAGCACTAACATGCTTTTGATTTAAAGAAGAATTTGGTTGTGGAGCTCAAATGCATATCAATTTGCAATTTTGGTGAGTCTTTATTAATTAATCGCTGGTGGTTATTATTAGTAACAATCATTGGATGTGAAAAATAATCTAACAATTGAACTTCTTGAACTTCTTCATCATTAAGAACTTATATATATAAAATATATAAGTATATATATATATATATAAAATATATACTGTACATGCAGTTGTTTCTTTTCATGGAATAATAATTTCCCTTTATGAAAATAGATGTTGATATTATTGTACACCACTCTATCTTAATGTTAATTTTTCAAGCTACCAGGGAGTACTATGCAGTAATTTAACAGGCTACACCATATTAGGTTGTGATTCTTTTCTTGTAGCAAGGGTTACAGCTAACAGCTATTTTCTGTGGTACACTTCCTGCATATTATGATAGTATTATGGCAGAAACCTCTTTAGCTTTGTATAGATTCAAACAATTTGTCAGTCTTTTGAAAGCAATCCGATGTATTGTTGCAAAAGAAATAGCATTAGGTTTTCCAGTTGATCCCCCGATGAATTTCTCACCAATTCTCAGAATGGGAGTTGCAAAGAGTGTAATTCTGATTGTGGCAAATTTTGTGAAAAGGATGAACTTCAATGGTAGGAATAAAAGCACAGGCAATTTGCATGAAAACACAAGATCAATATAATTGAAGCAGGACAAGTAATAGAGAGGCAAAAAGGAAAGGTAGAGCTACTGCTTTGTAGTTCCAGCAACTGTGTTTGAACCTTGGGTGCTTTGTGTGTTGGCTTGGTACGTTCTTGTTGAGAGTACATGGATTTAAGCTGGGTGCTCCAGTTTCGTCTCACATCTGTCGGGTGTTAGGTTAATTGGCTCTGTAAATTTCTGCTAGTGTAGATGAGTGAAAGGAGAATTGATGTGCATGTGTGTGGAGCTAATGTGCATGTGACAAACATACAAATTGCTGGAAGAACTCAGCAGGTCAGGCAGCATCTATGGAGGGGAATAAACAGTCAATGTTTTAGGTCGAGACCCTGCATCAAGACTGCCGAGTTCTTCCAGCAGTTTGTGTGTGTTGCTCTGGATTTTCCACATCTGCAGAATCTCTTGAGTTAATCTGAGTGAGAATGCTGTATGTTAAAGCATAATTGATGTATTTTCTCTGAGAATCACCTTAGACATGGGCTGAATGAGATCTTTCTACATCAAACAGAAAATCTGAGAAATATACTTTAACCAAGTGTACATATGTGGATAGTGCCCGTGACTGGCTATGTGACTCCAAGCCCAGGTAGACCTAGCTGAGCATAACAAGCTGGAAAGAAACACTGTTAAAGGAGAGAGACCATTACTCAAAAGGAAAAAAGGGATAAATCAATTGAACACGGCTCATTCAAACCTGTCCAGCACAAACTGAGTTTACTTCACAAGTAGTTGCTTAAATGACAGGGTTAGTCAAATTATTAGAAATAATTTTGAATGACAGTATTAATCCTCTTTTTGAAAGGCATAGATGAATCAAGCACAACATGGAAGGATCAGATGATTAGATGTCATTAAGTGGATTCTAGCAAGGTTTTGACACATACACAGCTGGAGGACTGGTCAGAAAAGCAAAGGCCACTGCATTTGAAGGAAACTGGAAAGGTCGATCCAAAATCGGCCCAGAGGAAAGATTTTAATGGTGGCTGAATGTCAGAATCCGAATCAGGTTTAATATCACTGGCAAACATATGACATGAAAGTTGTTGTTTTGTGGCAGTAGTACATTGCAATACATAAAATTAAAAACTATAAATTAAATAAGTAGTACAAAAAATGAAAAAAAGAAAACAAAATAATGAGGTATTGTTCATGGGTTCATTGTCCATTCAGAAATATGGTGGCAGAGGGAAAGAAGCTGTTCCTGAATTGCTGAGTGTGTGTCTTCAGGATCCTATACCTCAGAGGTTCTCAACCTGGGGTCTATGGACCCCTTGCTTAACAGTATTGGTCCATGGCATAAAAAAGGTCAGGAACTTCTGTTGTATCTCCTTGATGGTAGCCAGGAGAAGAGGACATGCCCTCAGTGAGGAGGGTCTGTAATGATGGATGCCATCTATTTGAGGCATCGCCTTTTGAATGTGTCCTCGAACCTGTGGAGGCAAGTGCCCATGATGGAGCTGGCTGACTTTTACAACTTTCTGCAGCTTTTCCCGATCCTGGGCACTGGCCTCTCCATACCATACAGTGATGCAACTAGTTAGAATGCTCTCCATGGTACATCAGTAGAAATTTTCAAATGTCTTTGGTGGCTTACCAATTCCCCTCAAGTTCCTAATGAAGTATAGTTGTTGTTATGCCTTCTTTGGAATTGCATCAATATTTTGGGTCCAGGGTAGATCTTCAGAGATGTTGACACCCAGGAAATTGAAACTCCTCACCTTTTCCACTGCTGATCCCTCAATGAGGACTGGTATGTGTTCCCTTGACTTCTCCTTCTTGAAGTCCACAATCAATTCCTTGGTTGAGTGCAAGGTTGTTGCTGTGACATCAGTCAACCAGCTGATCTATCTCACTCCTGTACGCCTCCTTGTTAACATCTGAAATTCTTCGTCAAATGTATAGATGCTGTTTGATCTGTGCCTAGCCACACAATTAAAGAGAGTAGAGCAGTGGGCCAAGCACATCCTTGAAGTGTGCCAGTGTTGATTATCAATGAAGAGGAGATGTTATTTCTGATCCACACAGACTGTGGTTTCTGGATGAGGAAGTCAAGGATGAAGTTACAGAGGGAAGTATAGAGGCCCAGGTTTTGGAGCTTATTGATTGGAAAAGAGGGCATGAGTATGTGGAACGCTGAGGTGTAATCAAGAAAGTGCAGCCTAATGTAGGTACTACTATTATCCAGGTGATCCAAAGCCGCGTAGAGAGCCAATGAGATTACATCTGCTGCAGAACTATTGCGGCAATAGGCAAATTGCAGCAGATCCAGGTCCTTGCTTAAGCAGGAGTTGATTTTAGCCATGGTTAACCTCTCAAAGCACTTCGTCACAGTAGATGTGAGTCCCACAAACATGAGAAAGTCTGTAGATGCTGGAAATCCTGATTTAAGAATCCAGATGATGGGTCTTGGCCTGAAACAATCAACTGCTTACTCTTTTCCATAGATGCCGGCTGGCTTCTGAGTTCCTGTAGCATTTTGTGAGATGTGAGTACACTGGGCAATAGACAATGGGGCAGCTCTCTGTGCTCCTCCTGGGTGCTGGTATGATTGTTACCCTTTTGAAGCAGGTGACTGCAGCAGTGAGAGTTTGGTGTATTTAAACACTCCCGCCAGTTGATTTGCACAGATTTTCAGTATCCTACCAGGTACACCATTAGGCCCTTGTGAGGGTTTATCCTCTTGAAAGATGTACTGATGTCGACCTCCAAGACAGAGATCATAGGGTCTCCAGATGCTGCAGGTATTTGCACAGGTGCACTTTTATTCTCCTTTTCAAAGCATGCGTAAAATACATTGAGCTCATCTGGGAATGAAGCATCACAGCCATTCATGATGTTAGGCTTCGCTTTGTAGAAAGTAATGGGTGCAGGCCCTGCCAGAGCTGATGTGCATTGGATTCTATCTCTAATCTCAACTGAAATTGCGTTTTGCCCTTAAAATAGCCTTCCATAGGTAGCACCTAGACTTCTGTGTAGTTTTGAATCACTGGTCTTGAATGCCGCAGACCTAGCCCTCACCAGACAATGAATGTCCTGGTTCAAACACAGCTTTTGGTTTGGGTTGTTTTCCTCACTGACTAACAGTTCTGCCAGGCTCTGGATTTGGCCCTATTCTTTTCATACATTATGTAACTGAATTAGACTTAAGTTTGGCATTAAGGTTAAGTATATTTCTGATGAAATAAAAGTTAGTTTGTGGCTAATAAGGGAAAGGAAGTTGGAGATAGCACTGAAGTATCAAAGGTCTCGTCAGTTAGATAGAAAGGTGGCAAATGGAATCCAGTCGAAGATGTCTGAAGTAATTCAGTAAGGGAAAGCAAAAAGACCAAGGTAATGCTTCTTAATTTATCATTATTTTTGTCTGTAGCAAAGATTGTGTTAGTGCCCATCCCTAATTCATCGGGAAGAAGGTACAATAACCTTAGGCCCCACACCACCAGGTTCAGGAACAGTGATTACACTTCATCATCAGGCTCTTGAACTGGCATGGATAATTTCACTCACCTCAGCACTGAACTGATCCCACAACCTATGGACTCGCTTATTTATTGATTTATTTGTTTGCTTGTTTGTTTACTGTATTTTCACAGTTTGTCTTCTTCAATTGAAGTTCAAGGTAGTATACGATAACATATATCTACTTTGATAGCAAATTTACTCAGAATCTTGAAATTTGAACTTTGTACAGGGCTCACTGGAATGGAGTTCTAGGAGTCAGACCCATTGACAATGGGGCTCGGGTGGTTTATTTTCAAGGGTGTCTGGTACATAGTGGAGGGGAATCTGCGGATAGCGGTGCTTTGTGCTGCCTTTGCTCTTCCTTGAGGTACAATTGTGTGTTTCAGAAATGCTAGGCAAGTAGCACAGTGCACTTTACAGATGACACACATTGCAGGCGGTGAAGGGAATGAAGGTTCAGAATTTTGAGTGGAGTGCCATTCAGACAGGCTCCTTCATTCTGAATGGTTCCTGAGCTTATCAAGTCTTACTTTAGCTGAACATTACCATCTAACTGATAAAAAGAGTATTCCATTACCCTCCTTGTAGATGATGTAAATTTGTCATGAGATAAGTCACAGCACACCCAGAATATGACCTGCTCTTACAGCTACCCTATTTATGTGGCTTTTGCAGTTGACTCTGTTCTCAATGGGCTTTGCTCCTGTGGGAACTCAATAATGACAATGCCACTGAATGGCAAAGGTAGGTGTTGGAGTTTCTCTAGTTAGAGATGTGTCACTGTGTGTCGTTACCCTCCTGCACATGTTGCTCACGTGATACATTGTGTGAGTAGCACAGACCGAAAGGAGGAGCTTTGTCCAGAAATCCAGATCCATGGGGTTACTGAGACAGGCAGGTAAGATAACAACCAAAGCCAACAGGATTAGTCCACATATCTCCTCTTCAGTTGAAATTTGCTCAATGATCCAAGTAGTTTCCATCAGTGCTCTAAATATCTATGATCCTTTGATAACATAAAGTCACAATCAATCTGTATAAATAAGTGTGAGGTGTCCAACAGAGAAGTAGGCATTCAGAGTTAAAGAGAGTTGCAGAAAAATAATTTCAGGAGAAGAGATAAACGAGTACCCGTCAAGTTCTAAGAGGAGTTATCCATGTTTATGTAAAATTTTATTGATAAAATTTAATATTGAGCTCAATTGGGAATAAAAAATGATAAGTGTCACTATTCCCCTTTCCCCACACCCAATTCCAATGAGACAGTAAGTAATGGGAGTTGTCAATAGGGCTATTCAGCAGCACTAACACATTAAAGACATACTCAAGAAAGATGAGTCAGAGTCAGAATCAACATCAGGTTATTAACACTGACATACGTCATGAAATTTGCTGTTTTTAGCCAGCAGTACAGTGAAATACATAAAATATACTATAAATATGATACAAAATACTATAAATAACAATAATATATAAAAAAGATAAGCAAAAAGAGAGCAAAAATACTGGTATTAATGGATTCATTGTCAGGTCAGAAAACTGATGGCAGAGGGGATAAAGCTGTTCCTAAAATGTTGAGTGCATGTATTGAGGCTCCTGTATCTTCTTGCTAATGGTAGTAATGAGAAGAGATAACATCCTTCATTCTAATCATAGTAAAGAAGTGTCTGCCTTCACGGCAGACACTCATCTCCTGACTTCTCTATAATCTTGGTCCAAGAATGGATGGAAGAGCTGAATTCCAATGATGAACTGGGGAGTCTATACCCTTGATAATAAGGCAGTACTTGAGTGAAGAGAAGCACCAGTTCTGATGAAGGGTTTTCCACCTGAAACATTGTGAGGTTTCTCTTTCCATAGGTGCTGCTTGACTGGCTGTGTTCTTCCAGAGTTTCTCATTTTGTGGTTGAATGTAGCATCAAGGAGCCCCAGAAAAGTGAAACCAGTCAGAACCTCAAGGTAATGATTCTGCTAGCCAGCATCTTATCTAGCCTTATTAGTCGCCTCTGAAGCAACAAGACTGGAATGGAAATAATTCATCTAATCCCAAGCAGCTGCCTGAAAAGTAGAAGCAGATGAGGGTGCTCTTCAACTTCCAGGATAAATACAGCTACAATAATGCTGAAATGCTTGACATTATCTTAAAGTGGGAAGTATGCTTTATTGGTATGTCATCCACTAACATAAGTGTTGATTCCTCAACACCAACACTTCTGTTATGGTGCACCACAGAGGCTATCCAATAAAGTTATCGAAGCTTATTCACAAAGTATGTTGACAGCACCTCCCAAAGTTACAAATTTTACACATAAAAACCAAAGGCAGCACATGCAGGAAACATCTGCAAGCTCCTCCCAGTGTATAATGACTTGGTAATATGTTCTAAGTCCTTCATCGGTGCAGAAAGAAAAAGTCCTGAAACACTATACCTCACCATACCATAAGAGAATCTTCATTATAAGAACTACATGAGTTCAAGATCAGTACTTGAAAATCTTTAAACTTCAGACACTGGAAGAACTCAGCTTGTCAGGTAGCATCTATGGAAAATATGGAAGAGACTAAACAGTTGATGGTTGAGCCAAGATCCCTCTTCAGGGCCAACATTTCCATTATGATGAAGCCTGTTAACTAAAAGTATTGAAGCCCATTCAGTAAGTTTGTTGACAACACATCCCAAAGTTGCAAACCCATAGTCTCTTATGGCTCCAAACATCAACTATTTATTCTTTTCCATAGTTGCTTCCTGGCCTGTTGAATTTCTCCAGCATTTTGTGTCTGTTGCTTTGGATTTTCAGCATCTGCAGACTTTCTTGTTCTTGTGATAAAACTACAGATTATAGAATTATGAAAAAGAAATAGGCAGTGCTGAAAATGTCGCACACCATCCTAATTCACAACAGACTAAGAAGAAGATGTAACCATTAAAATGTTTGTGCCACTTAATAAATTCCTGGCTGATCATTTACCTCAGTGCCATCTTCCTGAACTAATTTAACATCCTTTGATTACCTTAATATTTAGAAATCTATCAAAGCATCTTCAATATACAGAGCAATTGAGCTTCCACAATTATTTTGGGTAAAGACTTCTCAAGTCTCACTACTGTCTGGCTGAAAACAATTCATTCCATCTTAATATCAGATGGCCAACCTCTCATTCTGAGTTTATGACTCCCTCTTCCAGACCATAAGACCATAAGACAAAGGAGCAGAAGTTGGCCATTCAGCCCATCGAGTCTGCTCTGCCATTTCATCATGAGCTGATCCAATCTCCCCTTTAGTCCCATTCCCCCACCTTCTCACCATAACCTTTGATGCCCTGACTACTCAGATACCTATCAATCTCTGCCTTAAGTACACCCAATGACTTGGCCTCCACTGCCACCAGTGGCAACAAATTCCATAAATTCACCAACCTCTGGCTAAAAAAAATTTTTCACATCTCTGTTCTGAATGGGTGCCCTGCAATCCTCAAGTCAT
Source organism: Hemitrygon akajei (assembly GCF_048418815.1). NCBI lineage: Eukaryota > Metazoa > Chordata > Chondrichthyes > Myliobatiformes > Dasyatidae > Hemitrygon > Hemitrygon akajei. The sequence goes on along the minus strand of NC_133126.1, from coordinate 68,242,923 downwards.
GTCCTCTCGTACTAGACTCCCCCACCATGGGAAACAACTTTGCCACATCCACTCTGTCCATGCCTTTCAACATTCAAAATGTTTCTATGAGGTCCCCCCTCATTCTTCTAAACTCCAAGGAGTACAGTCCAAGAGCGGTCAAACGTTCCTCATATGTTAACCCTCTTATTCCCGATATCATTCTAGTGAATCTTCTTTGAACCCTCTCCAATGTCAGCACATCCTTTCTTAAATAAGGAGCCCAAAACTGCACACAGTATTCCAAGTGAGGTCTTACCAGTGCGTTATAGAGCCTCAACATTGCATCCTGCTCCTATACTCTATTCCTCTAGAAATGAATGCCAACATTGCATTTGCCTTCTTCACCACTGACACAACCTGGAGGTTAACCTTAAGGATATCCTGAATGAGGACTCCCAAGTCCTGTTGCATCTGAGAACTTTGAATTCTCTCCCCATTTAAATAATAGTCTGCCTGTTTATTTCTTCCACCAAAGTGCATGACCGTACACTTTCCAACATTGTAATTCATTTGCCACTTCTTTGTCCATTCCCCCAATCTATCCAAGTCTCTCTGCAGACTCTGTTTCCTCAGCACTACTGGCCCCTCCACCTATCTTTTATCATCAACAAACTTAGCCACAAAGCCATCTATTCCATAATCCAAATCATTGATATGCAACGTAAAAAGAAACGGTCCCAACACCGACCCCTGTGGAACACCACTGGTAACCGGCAGCCAACCAGGGTAGGATCCCTTTATTCCCACTCTCTGTTTCCTGCCAATCAACCAATGCTCTATCCACATATGTAACTTTCCCGTAATTCCATGGGCTCTTATCTTGTTTAGCAGCCTCATGTGCGGCACCTTGTCAAAGGCCTTCTGAAAATCCAAATACACAACATCCAGGCTAGGGGAAACATTGACTCCATCTCCACAAAATCAAGTCCCAAAATTTTGTCAATCTCAAAGAGAACATCACTTATTTCTTTAAACTTGAGTATTTAGGTCCTCTCCACTTCAACTTTTTTCATATGAAGAAGTAAGTTTGTTAAATTTAGTTGAACCCTATCACTAGTGTATCATTCAAGGATCAAAGATCAATTTTATTCAATTTTATTACATGTATTAGCAATTTGCTTTGGTGGGTTGGTCAGGTTATGACATGCAACAAAACACAACATTCAACAATTATAAAGGTAAGAATTTAATGTAAAAAGCTGATAAAGTTAGAGGTTAAAGGATGGATATGGAATAAAATGTGCATAAATAAATCAATGCTAACATGTATTTACAATATAACCAGCTTTATAAAAATGGTTTAAAGCATCTACAGTGCAGGGCAGTGATGGGTACTGATATATAGAGGGAAGTGGGTGGGCTAACTTGATGGTTGGTCAGATTCGTTAGGTACGCAATAATCCATATGTGCTCTCATTATGGTGTCAAATAATTGGAACAAGGCATCTCTTACTCTCGTGCTCAAATCCACAAAATAAATGCCAATGTATTGCTTATTCCTCACAATTGCTTGCAGTACCCACAAGATTACATTCAATGATTGTGTACACAGCCACCTATGACACCTTAAACCTCTGAGTCACTCATCATTTTAAAAAAATTCTGTCTTTCTACTTTTACTACCATATTGGTAGAGCTTACATTCTTCCAAATGAAGGAGATATATTACACTGGAGCAAACTTCTAGATCTTCCTATTAAAATCACTTAAAGGATTCTTTCACTTGATCCACCACAGCAGGCCAGTACAACAGCATCTTATCAACTTCTCAAAACCAAACTGGGGTGGTCCTTAAATGAAATTCTTCATCAATGCTAATAAACAATGAAATAAAGGATGATAACCTTAATGGCACTTTCAATTAAGCACCTTTCCAAGAGCTACAGGAGTCAGAGCTGATTGGCTAAAGGAAAAAGGAAGGATTGTGACTGGATGACAATAGTACTACTTCTGCTTCCTCTCCAGAGTACTCGAGGATAAAATTCAAGTGTGGGCATGCCCCAGGGGTTCCCAACCTTCCTATGCCATGGATCCCTACCATTAACTGAGGGGTCCGTGGTCCCCACATTGGGATGCACAGTGCTACCATGACCTCTTGTCCTGGCAATGGGCCAATTATCCATTTGTGTCTGCTGACTCATTATGAAGAGATTCTGCCCTGAAACCATCCTTGACAGTATATAGAATCCCAACTCCTGAGTAGTGAGCAACTTGTCAAATCAAATGATGGTCTGTTTGCCTCTTTGCTGTGCAGTGCACAAGCAGAGACGACCTGACCAGACTTGAATTCTTGCCTTTCTGAATACAGGGAAGCTAGTAATCTTTGTAATGTTGAGGAGAAGGGTACAGATGATAACTGCATGTCTAATCTATTTGAATTTTGAAGACTCGAAGAGGTTCTAATTTGAAGAGGAAGTAGAACATAAGAAGGAGCATAAGACTTCTGCATGTTAAGACATCTTCAAAAATATCTGCTGCATGGTGGCCAGAGACTGCAGTACTGTCACAACAGCAGCTACCACTCTCCCCTATAGGAGGTTCAGCAAACTAACACAGCGCCTGTCACTGTCAATGATCTTGAAGTGGATGGGGGTACAGCCATCAGAAGACCATCAACATACACTCAGCGGCACTTTACTAGGTACAGCAGATACCTAATAAAGGGGCCACTCAGTGTATATAAAAAGTGTCCTTGCTTTCATATCTGCTTTGTTGTGGCTTGCTGCGATTGTAAAACCTCTGTGGACATTGACTGAAGGCAAGGAGTGTAATTGTTCAAGAGCTGTTATCAACGCTTCAGTGACCCTCACATGCTCTGAGTAAGTCCCAACATTAAGCACTCTCAATATTAGCTACTGCGTTACACAGACTATTGCCACTGGCTGGATACTGCATTTACGACAATGTATACGACAGATAAACACAAGAAATTCTGCAGATGCTGGAAATCCAAAGCAATGCATGCAAAATGCTGGAGGAATTCAGCAGGTCAGGCAGCGTCAATGGAAGTGAACAAACAGCCAACGTTTCAGGCTGAGAGCCTTCTTCAGGACTTGAAGAGAAGGGGGAAGATGCCAGAAAAAAACGGTGGGAGGAGTGGAAGGAGCATAGAAGGTAATCGGTGAAGCCAGGTGAGTGTGAAAGGTAAAGTTGGAGATGAAGGAATCTGATAGGAGAGGAGAGTGGACCATAGGAGAAAGGGAAGGAGGAGGGGCCCCAGGGGAAGGTGATAGGCAGGTAACAAGAGATAAGAGGACAGATTGGGGAGAGGGAGGGGGAGGGTAAAATGTTTTTACAAGAAGGAGAAATTGATATTCATGTCCTCACGTTACCCAGACGAAATACAGCGTGTTATTCCTCAGCCCTGTGGGTGGCCTCGTCATGGTGTGAGAGGAGGCTGTAGACTGACATGTCAGAACAGGAATGGGAATTGAAATTAAAAGGTTGGGTCACCAGGAAGTTCTGCTTTTTGCAGATGGAGTGGAGGTGCTGGCCGATGCCGTCCCCCAATTTACAACAGTTCTCACCAATGTAGAGGAGGCCACGTCAGCAGCACCAGACACAAAACCAACCCCAGCAGATTCACAGATGAAGTGTTGCCTCGACTGGAAGGACTGTTAGGGGCCCTGAATGGAGGGAGGGAGGAGGTGAGTGGACAGGTGTAGAGCAATGTGAGGCTTGTAAGGAAGGTGATTAGTGGGGAGGGACAAATGGAAAACGGAATCATAGATAGAGTGGTCACTGCAGAAAGTGAAAAGTGGGGGGCTGGAGGTGAAGACTGGTGGTAGGGTCCTGGTGAAGATGCCAGAAGTTGCAGAGAATGATGTGTTGGAAGGGGAAGCTCATGGGGTGGTAGGTGAAGACAAGAGGAACTCTATTACTGTTAAGGTAGCGGGAAGGTGAGGAAGTAAGGATATCTGGGAAATGAGACAGATGCGGGTGAGATGGTAAAGGAAGGGCAGCCCTGTTCTTTAAAGAACAGGAAAGGAAAGTGTCATTCTGGGAACAGATGTGACAAAGACAAAGGAACTGAGAAAAGGTAATAGCATTTTTAGAGGAGACAGGGTGAGAAGAGGTGTAGCCCAGATAACCTTAGGAATTGGTAGGTTTATAAAAGATGTCAGTTGGCAATTTGTCTCTGGAGATGGATACAGAGAGATGGAGAAAGGAGAGGGTGGTGTCAGAAATGGACCAAATGAATTTCAGTGCAGGATGGAAGTTGGAGTCAAAGTTGACAAAATTGACAAGCTCATCATGGGTGCATGAAGTAACACCAATGCAGTCATCGATGTAGCGGAGGAAGAGTTAGGGAGCATTACTGGGAAAGGCTTGAAACATGGGCTGTTCTACATATCCAATGAAAAGACAGGCATAGCTGGGCCCATGTGTGTGCCCATAGCTACCCCTGAAGTCTGGTGAAAGTGGGAGAATGTGAAGGAGAAATTGTTGAGGGCGAGGACCACTTCTGCCAGACAGAGGAGAGTGGTGGTGGAGTTTTCGGGAACTACCTGCACTTAAATCAAAATTCTGGTTTCTTCTCAGTTGGGTGCCAAACTGGTGTAGATTCCTCACTCTTTCCAGTTCAAGCATGCAGCATTTGGCATGATCAAATTTCTCCCTTACTTTGGTGTACAGATCGTCAAGATATGAGAAAGAAATCCAATCTTCTTCTTTGAAATAATGTCAGCGCAGTTTAGCACTCAACTGAGAGGAAAACAGAATTTTGATATAATGCTTCACGTGAATGATTGCATCCCTGCTAGTACCAACAACCTTGATATTTTTACTGAAGTCTCCAGTACAGGACTTAAACCCAAAATCTTTTGATTCTAAGCCGAGCGGGCTGCTACACCAGCCATGGCTGATACAAAAACTAAATTAGAGGGAAATAAATGAAGCTTGCTGAAACATAACATTTGGTTGCACTGTAGACAGGTTGGAAGTATGAGAAGGATAAAATGGGACAAATTTTGTAAATGATAGAAGAAGAATGCTGTTACCATGCCACAGGGAATTGAGATTGGAGCAGAGCAGAGAAGAGGTTGGAATTGTTAATCGTTTTGTGGGTTCATCAGAATAGCAGCTCTACAACTGATGGTTAAGGATATCTGATGGCTTTTCGTTTCTTAGTTTTGCTATTTGTAGATGGTGTTATGGAGACCAGCATTTTAGTGATACTTGGCAATATCTAATGACTTGCATGGTGGGAAAACAGCAGTTTCTGTTGATTGTGTGACTTTGTAGAAGAGCAAATATTGTCAGTGTAAATTACTTCTTCCTTTAGATTCCCATGAGAAGCTTTTAAAACATATCTTACCTGTTAATTTTTTGTTTAGATTGCTACCCAAGTTGCTGTTGAGCCCTGACATTTCTCATTGGGAAGAAGTGAAGCTGTTTGTTGATGCCACCTTTATTATTACAAATTTCATGAAAATCACGTCTTTACTGAAAGTATGACTTAGCTCAAAGAGCACCGAATATCCAAACAAAATCTACAACTGATAAGGATTTTATTTCACATTTAAAATTAATATCTGAAGCTCTATCTGTTTGGTTAACTTATCTGAAGTGTGACATAAATTATTTATTGAAGATTTATTGCATTTTAACACTACAGAACTCATGAGCTAGGATCATCTGTAAATTATAAGGTTAACCTGATCATGCAATATAAATGCATCTTTTAATCATTCAGAATCCTGTACTGTTCATATAAATTTTGCATTTTACATGGGATTGCAAGCTTTGAAATCAAAACTGAGAAATAACAATAATATCTTTTAAAAAAAACTTAATTGAGAAATTTAGAAATATATACAAGCACCTTTTTAATTTATAACACATTCAATTCGAGCTGTTGATACAGAGAAAAACATATCTCTGCCACTTTGCAAAGGCTTATTTAAAAAAACTCATGGTAACCCAATGACTTGGACCAAGAAATGGATTTTAAGGTTTTAAAGGGAGGAGATAAAAATGGAAAAGAAGGGAATTCTGCAGCATTGGATTTTGGTGAGGCTGCAGGCACTGTTGAGATTAATGAACTAGAAAGAAATAGGATGCCCAAGAACAATGAGTCAGCTAAATGGCATTTGGAAAGAAGAATTGGAGGTGTATAATACCAGAGGTCATAGACTTAAAGACAATCATGCTATTTTGAAATCTGAAGTTCAGTGGGAATAGGGTAGGGTGGGATATGGAGAATGGAGTCTTGGATGAGCAAAGGTTAATGGAGACTGGAGGATGTGAAAAATTCGGGGTGATAGAATTTGCTATGGATTTGAGTAGATCAGCTCAGAACAGGGGCTGGAGAGAAGTTAGAGCCAGTCATAATGTATCAGTATTACAGTGGAGTAAAGGGAATTATAGAGGAATGTGAGAGAAGTTGGCCAGAGTTGAGTGAAAAAGAACACTGGCAGGGATGACGGCAGAGCAGCAATGGCTGGAATTCTCATACATTCTCAAATGGGACAAAGTATTTTAAAGGAAAGATAACACAACCATGGCTAACAAGAGAAGTCAAAGCCAACATAAAAGCCAAAGAGAGGGCATATAATAGAGCAAAGATTAGTGGGAAGTTAGAGGATTGGGAAGCTTTTAAAAACCAGTAGAAGACAACTGAAAAGTCATTAAGAAGGTTAAGATGGAATACAAAAGTAAGCTAGGCAATAATATTAAAGAGGAATCCAAAAGTTTCATCAGATAAATAAAGTGAAAAAGAGAGGTAAAAGTGGATATTGGACCACTGAAGAACAATGGTGGAGAGATAGAAATGGGGAGCAAGGAACTAGCAGACAGACTGAATAAATATTTTGCATCAGTCTTCACTATGGAAGACACTGGTAGTATGGTGGAAGTTCCAGGTCATGAAGTATCGGAAGTTACCATAATTAGAGAGAAGGTTCTTGGGAAACTGAAAGGTCTGAAGGTAGATACAGTAACTTACCAGGACCAGATGGTATACACCCCAGAGTTCTGAAAGAGGTGGCTGAAGTGATTGTGGAAGCATTAGTAATGATCTTTCAAGAATCACTGGATTCTGTAATGGTTCCAGAAGCCTGGAAAATTGCAAATGTCACTCCACTCTTCAAGAAGGGAGAGAGGCAGAAGAAAGGAAACTATAAGCCAGTGGTTGTGAAAGTGTTGGAGTTGATTATTAAGGATGAGGTCTTCAGGTACTTGGAGGCACATGATAAAATAGGCCGTAGACAGCCCCAGGATAGAGGGGCATCTTTTTAGAACAGAGATGAGAAGGAATCTCTTCAGCCAGAAGCTGTTGCTACAGGCAGCTGTGGAGGCCAAGTCCTTATGCATATTTAAAGGAAAGGTTGACAGATTCTTGACTGGCCAAGGTATGAAGGAACACAAGGAGAAAGCTGAAGATTGGGGTTGAGAGAAAGATTGGACCAGCCATGATGAAATGGTGGAGCAGGCTCAGTAGGCTAAAGGGCCTAATTCTGCTCCTACATCTTATGGTCTTATAATGGAAAAGCTGCTGGTAGAAGCTGAAAGCAAAGGGTTTGGACTTTTCAGAGTTTCCTGAGTGCTGTAAGCCAACACAAAATATTACAAGAAAACATGTTAATTAAAAATTGGAAAAGTATTATGCCTATTCAATGCCATCTTTATGCCAATTATTTCTTTGGATGCCTCTGCGTAAATTTATTGAATAATTTATAAAAGCCTTATTTTTAATACAATATTTCACAATCAGTTTATTATGTTGCCTCTCTGAGCAAATACCAGCTTTGGTTAATGTCTCATTTCCATGTGGTTTATTCAGTAATGTTTCTGATATCCATTTACTGTAAGAACAGTAATTAGCATTTCAAATACATATATTACAAATAAGCCATAATTATTTTAGCGTGTTTTAGTCTCGGTTAAGGGATGCATACTGAGCACCACACCGGAAGAACTTCAAAGATTATAACAACATTTTGGCTCCATTCAAAACAGTGGAACAACAAAAGAATATTATGCTCAAAGGTACTTCCTCAGGGGCAGATAGTACAACATTTATTCAGGTTGAGAGAATTCAGGACAGCCACCAATAAACCAAGTTTGTGTCATCATCAACAAGTAAGCATAATTACTTAGAATAGAACAATGTAGGTATTTACAATTGAGCCAGAGATGTCAGTAATTCCAAATGATGTACTGATGAGGAATTGGTGAATGAAATCAGTGCAAATGAAATACTTTGGCAATGTTAGTGATACCATTGGCTTGGTCAGAAAGTTACCTTCATCTTGGAAATGAACAGATATTCTGGAACCAAGGGCAAGAAAAGGAGGTAACTATTGATCCACTTGTAGGATCCCAGGTCAGAGGTAAAATCAAGGACGTAATTTAATAAAGGGTGGCAAAATTCATGACCAGCAGAAGTGGTCTCCTTATTAGCTCCATTATAAAATACTGAATGGCACAGACTGTAGCACACCCCTACGGTTCAACTCTGGGGGTTGAAATAAATTGGTTAAATGTCTGGTCTGGGGGATATGCAGCAGATTTAGAGCAATAACTACTGTCAGGAAGCCAAATCTATTCTTTTGCACTGCAGCAGAGCAACCTATACGTAGCATGGGGGACAGCAAGTTCGAGCAACTATGAAGAGCAATGTGTTGACCGGGGAAAGCTGTCTGTTTCAGAAGGTACATTGCACTCTCCATGATGGGGCACTCAAGGAAAGGCTGGTGGGCAAATGGAAAGTGCTATGCTTTGAATTAAGACTATAAGACATAGGAGTAGAAATTGGCCATTCGGCCCATCGAGTCTGCTTCGACATTTCATCGTGGCTGATCCATTTCCTTCTTAACTCCAGACTTCTGCTTGTCCCCGTAACCTTTCATGCTCTGACCAATCAAGAACCTATCAATGTTTGCCCCAATGACCTGGCTTCCACAGCCGCCTGTGGCAATGTATTTCACAGGTTCACCACCCCCTGGCTAAAGAAATTCCTCCTCATCTCCATCCTAAATGGACGCCGGTTTGTTATAAGACTGAATCCTCTGCTCATTGTCTTCCCCACCACAGGAAACATCCTCTCCATTTCCACTCTTTATCTAGGCCTTTCAACATTTGATAGGTTTCAGTGAGACTGCCCCCTCATTCTTCTAAATTCCAGTAAGAGCAGTCCCAGAGCCATCAAACGCTCCTCATGTGATAACCTTCTCATGCCCAGAATCATTCTCATGAACCTCCTCTGAAATCTCTCCAATGTCAGTACATCCTTTCTTAGTTAAGTAAGCTAGTGGTTAAGTAAGTGGTTCGGTTCAGAGAAGCTAATGAGTCATCAGACACAAATTTCCAATGACCAATTAACCTACTGAGAACATGAGTTGGAGAGTCCTTGACTGCATAGGTAGTGGAGTCAGTTAGGTGTTGAGCTGAGTGAAGTTATCTACACTGGTTCAGGAGCCTGATGGTTATAGGGTATGATGGCTGATGGCTGATGGCTGCAGGGATGCATGATGGGAAATATATGACAAAGTGGCACTGTTACAGACCAGTTCTGTAAACTGAGTGTGGAAGCTAAAGATATTTGCAGATAGAAATAAATGCTTGTCATTCATCTTCATGAAAGAAAATTACATAGTCACTGACATTAAAGAGGAAGAAAATAAAATATTGGACATGATGAACAATGGGAAAGAGAATATATTTAACGTGGTCCAGAAGGAAAAAAATGTGAAAATGGTGCTGGCTCTGCTTATAGTTTATTAAACCAACTTGGCCTGGAGATGTGGTGCCAGAAAGTGGGAAGGTTACTGATGGGCTAACTTTTGCTTAAAAAGGAATAGGTTAACAAATTTCAGCTTAAACTGTCCAGCCAGTAGTCAAATGATTGCAATTTAATATTAATATTACTAATATACCCGGTAATTAATGTTTTAAATTATTAGTTCTATTCAAAAGGATAAAACAGCGAATATAGAGCAGTACAGCATAGGAACAGGCCCTATGGCTTGTGTTGCTGTGCCAAACTAGTTAAACTTGTAATTAAATGCCTAACCAAATTAATCCCTTCTGCCAATACAATGTTCATACCTGTTCATTCTCTACATATTCACATGCCGAGCTAAGAGACCCTTAACTGCCTCTATTTTACTTACATCCTGTACCACTCCTGACAGCACCTTCCCGGCAGGAAGTTCATCCTACTGAAGTGCAAATAGTAAACACCAAAACCTGCAAATGCTGGAAATATGATATAAAATCTACAAAATACCAGGAACACTTAGTAAGTCAGATAGCAGCTGTGGAAAGAGAAACTGAACTAACGTTTCACGCCGAAGACTCCTTGTATTGAACACGAGTCTCAGCTTATCTCCTGAGATCCAGAAAGGGAAGAATCAGACATGGACCATGTGAAAGTGAGCACCGGGGAAATTAGCAACAGAAATACTGTATGTCTGTGATAATAAACTTCATTCTGATTCTGACAGTTCTGAATACTGTGAACACAGGAAGTAGCACTATTGCAATTGTCACTGTTTTCCATGACATCTTGTCAGATACTTTTCAAAATTCTAAACTGAAAGCAGAATTTCTTGCTTTTTGTCACCTATGATTACTAATGATACCAATTGTTTGAAGGCCAGGATTTGATTGAGAAGATGTCACTATTATAATGGTTAATTTGTTATATTGTATTGTAACATATTTTGTTATTCTGTCATACTTTGTTTTGTTTTGAACAGAAAAAGATTCCATGAAGAATGAAATAGGAGCTGTGCATAAATATTCTGCATGGATATTGAAAGGCCACACATGCAGGAATGAGGTACCCGTCTTAGTAATCATCTAATTGCATTCTGGTTTCATTCTCTACTCATTGTTGAACAGAGATGATAAATCACAATCACTACTTAGTGGATTTGCTGTTTCTTACATTTTTAATGTACTTTTGTAATCAATTTTCTTCCTGCCAAATGATATTATATTAAATGGGACTTTCTTAATACAGTATTAATACAGGATGTGATCAAGGTTGGTGGTTTGATGGACAGAAGGAAACCCTCTGAACATAACTCTGTTTCCATCTAATTCAATCAGAATAGGTAGGAATAATGCTGGTGGGCAGATGTGGTGCATGAGATGAGCAGTTAACACTGATGGACAGAAGGGAATGACCCCCACAACAGAAGACAGTGATGAGGAGTGAAAGTGGATTAATCTACAAAGAGCAGCTGATGATGGAAGAGAATGGGAAGGCTGGAGATGCAGAGGTCCAGGGTTTCCTTGGAATAGCTTATGAAAAATACCTTCTCCAGCCTGGCTAGTCAACAAAGCATCGTAGAAGCAATTAATTTTTTTGCACTTTTTCTACTCAGTGTGTCATGTCCTACTAGATTTAGATTCATGTGAGTATATCTCGTAACTGGGCCCCGACTACTCCTTTGCTGCCATTGGTCAGCAGTCCTCTCATATCCAGAGACAATTTCAGTGGAACTCAGGCTGAAACTCTCCAGGTGTCCCGACAACCCACAAGGTCCTCTGTGCATTTCCAGTTGGTGAGCAGGGTAAAATTGTGAATGAGCTGCATGTCCAACAATATGTCAGAATTCTTCCAGGATTAGAACTGAGCACTGCCGTGAATGTGCTGAAATATCAGAACAAGTAAACTGAAATATATCCTTGTGTAGGAAACCCATTGCTGCTCTCTCAACAGAAATGAGAAAACACTAATAGATCTTTTTGACCAAATTAACATGGGGTTATGTTAATAAAAGATAGACTTGAACTTCTCTAATGACTGTCTTACTTCATGTTTCTAAAGAGCTAATCATGAAGCATAGTTACCACTATGAGGCAGGAACTTAAATTAACATTTTCTATCTCATTTATGTAATTCTTCGAGGATTTTTAGTCATGGCGCAGGAACAGGCCCTTTGGCCCATCCAGTCCATGCCAAGTCATTTAAACTACCTAGTCCCATCAACCTGCACCTGGACATAGCCCTCCAAGCCCCTCCCATCCATTTACCTATCCAAACTTCTCTTAAACATTGAAATCAAAATCACATCCACATTATCACCATCCTCTGAGTGAAGAAGTTTCCCCTCATTTCAACTTTCACCCTTATCCCAAGACTCCAGTTGTAGTCTCACACAACTTTGAACTGTTATTAAATCCAATAGTCCACAATGCATAACTAACCTCAGCCTATTGATTATATTGGAGACAATGTACAAAATCCATGCTGCTTAATGGTTTCATTGCAAAAGCAGCACTAATCGTTCTGAAGACAGGTTTGGCCAGAAATTCCCAGACTTTCATTTCTGTGTGGCACCTCAAGATTTTCCTGGAGTCTGAACATCATGCCAGAGGTTATTCTAATCCCTTAAATATGAATTATTTTTATATTTAACAGTGTTTACTTATCCTTAAAAATTAAAATTGCCCCAGTTTTTTCTGATTGCACCCCACTATCTTCTCCCACTGCCAACAAAATTCCTTTTGACGACTGACTTAACTAGTTTAAAATAAATTATCGCTGCCAATCGCCCTAGTTAAAAGGTGTTAATCACTGTCTGTAGCTGATCACTTTTGAAAAACAAGCCAAAATGAGAATCAAACCAGTTAATAATTTAACTAATTTCACAATTAACACATTTCTCAATTTTAATAAAAGGGAGAATTGTGAAACACCATGATAAGACCAACATGAGAAGGCACATGAAATTAAAATAATGCATGTCATTATGCCTTCACATTTAATGTGAACATTCTTTAGATAGTTTATTAGTTGTTGCTTAATTGAACCACACTTTTGAGTTGTGCTGAAACCCTTGCACTGGTAGTTAGCATTAGACGAAGTTGTTTGATCTCAGTTAATGTTTGGAATTGGCAGTCTATGAAGGTGTAGAAGATGGAGTAGAGTGCATCAGTATAAACACTTGGTTGATATGGTGCAAGAGTACATAACCACACGGGAAGAAATCTATTGGTGATAACTGAAATGTTAGACTCAAGTTGTTCCTTAAGGAGCTTTAAGGCAGGAGGATAATTTCCTGAGCCAGGTGGGCACATATGATTACTTACTCCCTCCACCAGCAACTCCTCTTATTCTGCATGCCCTCTGCTCACTTCCTCAGTCCACGGGAATGAAAGATGATGCCCATGTTTTGGAGAAGCTTTGCAGTCAGCATAGAACACTTTCAGTGTCTGCCTCACCACTGCCAGAGGATGCTTGCAACCTGAGCTGTGGTATACGACCCCAATTACTCTACAGAATGGCAGCAACAGGTCGAGATAATGATCTTGTAGAGGGAGATAGAAACATCGAGGCGAATGCAGAAGTTGAATACCAGCTGCCTGCCTTTTGATCACTGGTGGAATTGTTCTGCTGCCAGAGAGGGAGAGCTGATTGGCTTGCCACGGTAACTGGAGGATGTTTTCTGTGTTTTGGATATGAATATGGATATGGATATGGACTATGGTTTTTTTCAATCTTATAGTTTTTTATATTAGAACATAACATAAGAACATAAGAAATAGGAGCAGGAGTAGGCCATGTGGCCCATTGAGCCTGCTCTGTCATTCAATAAGGTCATGGCTGATCAGACTATGGACTCAACTCCATCTTCTTGCCTTTTCCCCATAGCCCTGAATTCCTCTACTATGCAAACATCTATCCAACCTTGTCTTAAATATTTTCACCCATTCTTTCTTGTTTTTTTTGTGCAGGGAAGGGGAATTTGGGGGTCGATGTTCTTGTATTTTTTTTGTTAGTTTTTTTGTACAGGGAGAGGGGTATACAGGGGCCAATGTTTTTGTTGCATTATGTACAGAGGAGGGGATTCATGATAATGTAGCTGTTCTTTTTTCCCTTGGTTTCATGGCTATCTGAGAAGAAAAATCTCAGAGTTGTATACTTCGAAAATAAATGAACCTTTGAATCCTTTGAACATTAAAGAGGTTTTCCCTTTAAGGGCTTCTTTGGTGCGAGTTGGGATGATAGGTGGAATAACTTCCTATGTATTTGTTAAGATGTTTGAGGTTAGTAGAAGGAGCCAACTGGACTGCTAATCTCTAAAGTGGTAAATCCAAAACATAGTATCCTGATTGACATCCTAATCTACCTGCTCTATATATTGTTAATGAACATACATGGGATTGCACTCTATCCAATATAAGACCGTAAGAAGTAAGAGCAGAAGAAGGCCATTTGGCCCACCATGTCTGCTCTGCAATTTCATCATGGCTGACCCAATGTTCTTCTCATCCCCAATCTCCACAGATTTACCACTCTCTGGCTGAAGAAATTCCTCCTTATCTCCATTCTAAAAGGACGCCCCTCTATTCCTAAGGGTCTGTACACTCCCACCATCAGAAACATCTTCTCCACATCCACTCTGTCAAGGCCTTTCACCATTCAATAGGTTTCAATGAGGTCACCCCTCACTCTTCTGAATTCTAGTGAGTACAGGCCCAGAGCCATCAGACCTCTTCATATGATGAGCCATTCAAATCTGGAATCATTTTCGTGAACCTCCTTTGAACCCTCTCCAATTTCATCACATCCTTTCTAACAGAAGAGTCCCAAAACAGTTCACAATACTCCTCACCAGTGCTTTATAAAGTCTGAACATTACATCCTTTCTTTTTATGTTCTAGTCCAATATAGCATACAATGCCATTTGTCTGTCTAATAAATGTGCACATGCAGTAAAGGTGTTTGATGCACTCCCAAAAAATAATATAGGCTCAGCCAAGTCTGATTTTGTTCTCTCAGTTTTGTACAGACTTCTTTTAATATTGATGGTGAATTGGAGCATCATGATACTTTTTTCTCATTCCGTGTATTCCCAATCTATTGACTTTAAGTAATTACAATAAAATGTAACATTTGTTCATTGCATTTTGCATCATAGTGTGAGGTCTGCAGTAAAAACATTGTGAAAGATAAATGTAATGTAGACACTTAAAATAAAAAAAATGAGTGTATGGAGATACATATGTGGGCATATTTATATAAATAGTCAAATTTGAATGTGGTAAGCTGTATTTGTCTTCACAACATACTTGCTACTATTATTTCCACTAAGAGTTTCACTTTTAGCAGCTGTTGTATTGCATCATACTTGCAAATCGTTTCATGGAATTAACTGGTAAAAGCAACACTTTTATTCCTTTGCAGATAGAAATTAAGATCATAAAATTATAGAATCTACAGTTTTTCTTGTTAGCATTCTTGAACTAACTAAATACTGTGAATTCCGGTTAATTGGGACACATTGGGACCAGTACAATTTGGCCCAATTAGGCAGCTGCCCCAATTTGTTGAAGTTTCATGGAAATAGTTAAAAGGTATAGAACAGACAAACTACTGCTTAACTGAGTATCAAATTATGTATTTAAATGAAACACAGAACAAATTAAAACCCTATCAATACTATTACAATACTATAAAGCTGTGTATTGGTTCCTAATTGTTATCAGCGGAGGAATTCATCTAGAGTACCTGTAGACTGCTGCATTCTTTTGATTGACTGTAGATGAACAAAATCAGCACAGATACTTAGTGTAGATAAGGGACTGCCTTCATACAATGCTATGAACAACTGCATCCTCCAAATCTTCATTTTCATTGAAACATTGAAGATGATTGTCAATACCTTCAAAATCTTTATAGTTTCTAACTTGTTGAAGTAGTGAAATCCTTTCATTTTCACTCCTGGCTGTATCTGGCATCTCCAAGTCTGAATGCTTGAAACTGCAGAGAACAAAACTTTTCTAATTTGCTTACCGCTTATTTCTTGCCAACTATCAGTGACAAATATCAATGCTGTTTGAACACAAGTGCACACAACTGATGCTATTTAAAAATGATTCACTCTGAGCATGGTGTAGTGTCTAACATCACACAAGTGCATACATCTGACACTAGCTAGAAACTGTTCGGCAACAGCCTCCTGCCCCAATTAAGTGGGATAGGTCCCAAATAAGCCAATATCTTGATTAACCAATGGCCCAATTAACAGGAATGCACTGTACTTATATTTTTCCAGTATTTCAGACAATTAGTAATGGGTTTTTAAGTTAACAGTCAAGATGTTAGCCTGGTGAGAGGTGAGAGCAAGTATATAACTCAATGCAAAGTTTTAGCATACTATTGTTTTTGATTTCAGAAAATATTGTTGCAAACTATGCTATTCCCAAGTCAATAGATTGAATAAAACTCATTGTGGAATTGTGTCTTATAAAAATAACACTAGCTCCCAGTAGACCATCATTAGATGGTGAAATTAGCTGTCTATTTTTAGTGTCCTTATGATTTCCCTCCCTATCTTTTCCTGTCTATAACACAATTTTCAATGCTTTAAAGAGCCATTTTGTGTGCAATTTTCCTCTCTGATTTCTCTGTAAATTTGCATATGTTTGAAAATGTAACATGGGCAGGTAGAACATTGCAGTACAGTGCAGGCCCTTCGACCCATGATGCTGTGCCAATCTTTTGACTTACTCTAAGATCAATCTAACCCTTCTATATAACTCTCCATTTTTCTATCAAGAAGGCCACAACCATGTTGTGGTTTGGAGGCTTGCATGCCTCAATGACTCGCAGAGCTATGTTGACTGAAGTCAGGGCCTTATGCTTTGGCTCTTGTTAGGGTCAACCATGCCAAACAGGTCAAAGAGTAGAGGCCAGACTAAGAGTGGTTCATTGGAACTCCAGGTTCAGGAGTGCAGGTCAGGGCTAGTAAACCTGTAATAAATGTCTGGGCTAGTAATAGTAATAAACCTGTATCCTCCTACATCTGAGTGTGATGGTATTCCTGAGACTCTGTTTGGGACTTGCATGACTAACAATAATGAAAACTGAGAGGAAGCTACTGACATGATGAAGCATGCCCTGAACACCACCAGAGATGGAGGACCTTCATTGCTGCCCCCAATGCCGGCAGTACAATGGGCAGAATGTGCCTATCTATGTTTCTTAAATGCCCCTATGGTATCTGCCTCTACCACCATGCTTGGCAGGGTATTCCACACACTCACTACTTTCTGTATAAAGAACTTTACTTCTGAAACCCCCAACCCCTATACTTTCCTTCAGTCATCTTAAATTTATGTCCCCTTGTATTAGCCACTTCTGCCCTGGCAAAATTCTCTGGCTGTTCACTATATCTATGCCTCATATCATTGTTTACACCTTTATCAGGTCACCTCTCACCCCCCCCCCCCCTTCGGAATAAAGAGAAAACTTGCTCAACCTCTCTTCATAAGACATGCCATCTCATCCACACAACATCCTGGTATATCTCCTCTGCACCCTTTCTAAAGCTTCCACACCCTTCCTATATTGGGGTGACCATGATTGAATACAACATTTCAAGTATGTTCTAACTAGGGTCTTATAGAGCTGTAACATTACCTCACGACTCTTGAACTCAATTTCCCACCCCCATCCCCAATTAATGAAGGTCAACGCACTATATGACTTCTTAACAACCCTATTAACTTGCATGGTCACACTTATCATATTTTTCAAGAAATGTGATCCTGTCAGTTGTTTACGTTCTGTATTGCCAAAAAGACAACTGTCTTAATTCCTAGAATGAGCCCTCCATATGCAAATTAAATCTAACATCATAAGGTGAATAGATAAATTTAAATAACCAGAAGCTGTAAGATATGGTGAATAAATACCTCAATGCCACAGCAATGGAGTATCTAAAAATGGCAAATATATTAGTTAAAATTTAATTAATGTCCAGATTTTATAGACAGCAATGAAGCAAGACTTCACTTTTACTAAGCCGCTACAAAGTTCTAATGTGATCCTGTGATGTCAATATCTGCTTATTTATGTCATTAGCAATATTGGATCACTAAGCTGCCAAATGCAACTGGATAGCTTAATTTTCATGTAATTGAAAATCTATATATTATTTTCTTCATGTGTGGACCAATTTTAGATCATTTGCATCACTCAGAAAATTCAACTGAGTAAATGATATTCTCAGTCACCTTGCTAGCCCAATGCATTTTCAGTGACGGAGGCATCATTCCTCATCTAATTTTCCTTTCTTTTGGAGACCTGCTTAGAAACTTGGGCCATGTGGCCCTGGGAATTCTTGTTATTCTGTACTCCAGGGTCAATGTGTCTGACTCCTGTATTACCAACATGAGAGGCCAATAAGTTAACTCAAATTACACTTTTAACACACTTGATAGTCACAACTATCCAGTAACAGTTTAGCAAGCAGCAACCTTTCAGAAAATAAACCAGAAAGTAGGATGCCTTATAGTTTGGTATGAACGTTTTAAGCTTTATAAAGAGAGGCAAATAAGGATAGGAGGACATACATGAAATTAACAGTGAAGCTTATTCATCAAAAACTTGGAAATATATTTAACCATGGAATTTTGAAATAATGATTCTAAAAGAATTAAACTCCTGACACAAAATAAGCTTGTTTAGGGCCAGATCTTTTACAATAATTAAGGCTTGTTTCAAGATTTAGAAAATAAAGCATCTTAGCAGCAGAATTTGTGCATTAAAAGTTCCACGTAGAGAGTTCCAAAATATTTCTATCTTCACCTACTCAAGCTAAGATTTATTCCAGGTTAGGTGTTTTATATTTGCAGTTTGATACAATTCAAAAGGAGGCCAATTGACCCCTTATGTCTGCACCAGCTCTTCTTATCAAAATGTCCAATCGGACATACAACCTTATTAATATATTATCTTTGAACTGAAGAATATTCGGGGATCACTGCCTTGCACTAACATATAAAGTAGTAGTGTGTGACAATAAATATTTTATGTGGGTTGGAAATAACAAATGATGCCTTTAAAGGCTCACTTGGTAATAATTTGCACACATTAGGCATTGATAGTACTGCTGAAAATTCCATTGAACTGCATTTTTAATAGTTTTAGAAATAATAACTGTATTCATTCGACTTTTGGATTTTTAACTTACAAACTATGTGTCACCATGGCGAAGATAGATTAGGGAAATTGTCCTGTTAAAAGATTTGCTCATCTGTTGAAAGTAATTTTCTCATTTTGCAAGGATTTCTTTTATCTGTAATGTGTACTATAGCAGGCACTAATTAGTTTTCAGTGAACTGACGTTTTCCAACACCCTCCAACTGGTGCAGCTTTTAATCACATCTGATTTTATGTATTAATCCTACATTTTGTTCACATTGCCAGAGCTCATTAACACTAAATGTAACATAAGAACCTAGAGCCTTTGTAAGACTACTTCAGTACCTTACAGACAAAACAGAAAAATGTAAATTAAATATTAGTGATATTTAGATCAGTCATTCTATGAGTGCTGAGGAAGTTCCAATCAAACTTGTCTTTAGAAAGAAGACAGGATGTTGAAACCATGTGGCTATCTTAATGGAAAACCTTAATTTGAATAGGTTTTTGATTTTATTTAATCTGGTGGCTGAAGGTGGCTGTTTATGGTAATATATTGAAAGTGGCTTGTATTGATATAACTTAATTTTTTTCAGGGGCTCTTTGATGCAAAGCAAACAACTTTACGAAACCTAGTTACCTAGCAGGTGACCCTTGAAGTATGTAGTACCAAAGATGCTTTTAAGATATTCCTGCTACTTTATGGAGGATTTAGGACGTCTACTGGCATATTTTTTCAGCTACTGCTTCATACTGAAAAGAAGAGGCAATATGAAAATATAATTTCAAATCACATCGTCTTTAACGGTAATCTGGCAACATAGAAAATTTAAAACATTTAGATCTGTCATCATCAGAGCTCATTAAGCAAGTGTACAAAAACAATAGTAATTGAATTTGTATACATTGACAACTCCTTACAACAGCTTTACTTATCTATTATAGATTGAAAGATAAAATTAGTTTAAAATTTTAATATATCTCGTAACTAATCTAATTTTTAATTTTTTGAAAAATAACAGTATACTGAGAAGGATAATGAAGCCTTCCTCACATTTATAGATGAAGATTTCTAATTGCATTGTCAAAAATTACTCATTTTTTGTCAATTAGTTTCATGTAAGTATTTTAATTTTTATGTTCTACGTTAAGATGCTTTCTTTAAAGGGATTTAAATCAAAGATTTTGATCTGACAGGAAAATTGCACTTCCGCCATTACCAAAGGGATAATCAGCAGGGAAAACCTGGTCACAGTTCTGGTTTGACATGGTCTGTCAAATGCCAGAAAGGCACACTTGCTCATCTTCTCGTAGATGGAACCAGTTTCAATATCCAGGATGAAAAATAAAAACCCTTAATAATTCTCAGCTGCTAATATATATTTTTTTGTTTTTGCGAGAAAGTAAAATTTCTGATCCATTTATAAGTTCTAAAATTATATGTTGGTCTGTTAATTATTGAGTAACATTGAAGTGCCATTGTACAAGAATTTCTGTTTAATCATATATACTTATACATTATATAATACAAATAAATAAATGCATAAAAAGACAGAGTATACATCTTTATTTTTGTAAATTGCTTAATGCTAGTGAACAGATAATTTATTGTGCATTTTTCATACTTTTGTACGATTAGCAAGAATAGTATGAACAATTACTGTTGAGATTAAATGTTGGCTATCTATTTTTCTTTATTGAGAGATTCCTGCTGCGATAATTCTGGCCATCCGCTGATGTATAAAATCTCAGGTGGTTATCAGAACTGAGTGACACATTCAAATCATATTCACAGGCCTGAAGTAATTTGTTAAATACTAACATGATTTGCTGAAAACTTCTTGTCATATGAATCCACAAGAGCTCAATGGTGTTCTCAGTACATCAACAATTTACAACCAAATGTTGCCAAATTAATCACCATGCTATTTTACAGAAATTTCAACTGAATTGCAACTCACCATTGAAGAAAGCTGGCATTCAAGTGAAGAGAGCTGAACTAGGGTTTTGCTGCTACTGATTGCACAAAACTTACAAAGCAAACTGTAAGCAGTATCAAATAAACATTTTGAAGGACACAAAAGCAATGAAAATTTAGGTGCAAATTCTTCAGCCTCTCTTAGTGAACCACAAAGAATGAAGATGTGTACGAATTTTGCAGAGGTGGAATAGGTTGTCTGTCAGTGGATATTGGCGACAGTCTGTCTGCAGTCCGTAAGATGATCCTTGCAGCACCAGAGGAAAGTAGGTAGGATTTCTGGCTTGCAAGCACAGATATTGATCTACTTTAGGCAACTAAACAATGCCTCACCTGTTTGCCTCGTCTGTATTTTATTTTTTGTAGTCTAATGCTTGTTTTGTTTGGCTTTTCTTCTATTTCTATGGATCTGAGCTTTAATACACTTTTGGGAGTACATAAACACAGTGTTGTACATGAACATCATCCTCCTTTAAAGTCACTTGGTGGCTAAAGACCACCTCCTCCCTACACAGAGACCGTACTGATATACAAGGTAAAGTGAACAGCCAATAATTAATTCACAAAGAAAAGTGTGTTTTACGAGCATGCAGAAGGAATGCAGACAAGGTATTAGTATTTGGTTGCATTATGTCTTTAAAATCTTCTTGATCTAAAGTGACATTTGGTATATACGTTGAAGTTGGCTCTCTTTTTCAGTAAATATTTGAAGGTGTCTGCAGTGGTTACTGTTAATATGATATATCAAGCTACATGCTCAAATATTTGTTGCCTCTGGCACTTAGGATCTGTCAGGTAGTTTTGTGAATAATGTTAGATATCAAATGATAATTATATCATTTGTCGTTATTGAAATTTGGCTTTTAAGGCTATTGATTAATAACCATCTGGGAAATTAGTGCCATGGAGAGTTTCTTAGAAGATGCTGTTGAAATGCAAAGTACTCTTTATGTTGATTGAAGCATTCAGCCACATGTGCTCTCAAATAGCTATATCTTTATATCTTAGGTCATGAATAAAATTACTTGAACATGCAAATATTGATATAATATACAGTACAAGGAAAGTTTTGCATCTTCTGTTTTCTGTTGTTGGAATGTTGCGCTATTGTTCACTTCAGTGAATTCCTTGATTAGAAGGCAGCATGATGGCACATGCATCAAACTCTGCTGTTTACCACCCTTCATATCGCCGATAACTCGGTCCTTATTCTTTTACACTTCTAATTAGGAAATGTCAGAGTAAATATGTTGGAAGCATCAAGGCCAATTCTCCCATTAGCTCCTACTAGAAAGTCTTCAGGTTACCTGCCAGAAAAAGAGATCACTTGAGTATCTTCATTTTCAAAACTATTTGCAGAGAAAAGTAAGTTTAACATTCCCAATAAACATAGAACTTTACTAATGAATATGATAAAACTGGTATGCATTATTCAGTATTGAATATAATGGTACAGACAGGGCATGTGATATCTAAGCACCCTTTAGTTTATTGACTTGAGGGACTTAGCTTGGAAACCGTTTTATTTCCATCTTCCAGCCCAGCTTATTTCTCCAAAAACAAAACTTTTTCAAATTTCTTTACTACAATTAATGGTTGAAAGTACACTTTGTGCTGATCTTTTGGGTTAAATGTATGAATATTTTTGTTAATAGAATCCTAGATTCCCTGCTAGTGCTTTTATTTTCTGTGCTTCTTTCCATTACTGTCAAACATCTGTGTCAACTGAATCAATCCTTGGCTATCCCAGGTGAGCAAAACTTAAAATTCCCACTCCTAGTTCAACTAAAAAGTATCTTATTCTTTTGCAATATGGCTAGATTTCAAGGTCCAAAAAAAACCATTTGAAACCCCAAGCGTTAGTTCCTGAATGTCGTTAACCTAATCCTGGTCATACAAACAAAATAAACTTCAATACCATCTCAGCAATATTACAAACCGACCTCTGGTGCTGACATAGTCCAGGTCTATTCTCAACAATGGAACACTTCAGAGCAGATGTATATGCATCCTTTTTTTAAAATAATCCTGTTGAACACATTCACCCTTTCTCCCCTCTCAAACTCTGGACTCTCAAACCTCCAATTCTACTTGTCCACAATCACAAGACATATTTGAGGCCTCTGCTCTGTGCTTGAAGGCCAATAATGTGGGCATTACTCCTCTATTCCACATTCAAAGGCAGGCGGTAGATGGGTGACGGAGGACTTCCACAGTCTAGGCCTCTGTTCTGTGCTTGAAGTCCATTGATGTGGGCATTGCTGATCTGCTTCCCACTCGCAAGCCGGTGATATGAATGCGTGACGAAGGACATCCACAGATGCCAGGCTGTCTCAGGTCGGTTATTCCCGGCATCAACTGTCCATGCAAGCAGGAGGCATGAGGAAGCCGGAGAGCCTGTGAGTTGGTGCACCCGGAGTCTGGAGTCCTGTTGTCAGCCAGTCCAGGGTCCAACATCTAAGATCGAAGCACAAAGGTCAAAGGTCACGCGGAAGCCTGGAAGTTGACGCTCAATAGATGAAGCCTGGAGACTAGAGACAAGAGGTCTGGAGGCCTGTTCTGGAGCTGTAGGCTAGTCTGTGTGTAGGTGGGAAGGAAGTGAGGAGGAGGAAAGGGGCTTGCTTTGCTAATGTTGTTTTGTTGTGCTCTGAGTTCTGTTTTTTGTGTTCCGCTAAGCATTGTGGGCATGCTATGTGCTTGCCAGAGTGTGTGGCGAGACTTGCAAGCTGGCCCCAACAAATTCTCAGGTGTCTTGGTTGTTAACACAAATGATGCAGTTCACTGTAGTTAACCTGTATGCTTGATAAATAAATCAGATTATGAATATGAAGCTGAGCTGTTAAAATATACTTTATGCTTATTTTTGTTGCAATGGAAGTTGAGATATTGGCCAAAAAAAGCTGAATTATCACTGTGTTGGTAAAGGTGCTCGTGTTGGAAGGGATGGGCTTTGAGCTGTGAATAAATCATGTGTGAAGATGTTTTCTCAGTTCCCCATGCATCTTGATATTGATTCAAGATTAGTTCATAAAAATCAAACTTCTCAATTAGATTCATATTTTTAATTTATCAGAAGATTCTTAAGAACACTTAAATATACAGTGGATTCCTATTAATTGGGACACATCAAGGCCAGTATATTTTGCACAGTTAAGTGGCTGCCCCAATTAACTGAAGTTTCATGAAAACATTTAAAAGTTTAAAAAGAAGACAAACTTCCATTTAAGTGAGTAATCATTCATGTATTTAAATGAAATACAAAACAAATTGGAACACTATCAACACCTCTACAGTACTATAAAAGTGTGTATTAGTTCCTAATAGATAGTGATGGAGGAGTTCATCTGCTGTGTTCTTTTGATTGACTAAAATGAACAAGATATGCACAGACACCTACTGCAAATAATGGACTGTCTTCCTACAGTACTTCAGCTGATTACATCCTCCAAATCTTCATTATCATTGTAACATTAAAGATGATTGTAGATACCTTAAAATTGTTCATAATTCCTAACTGTTGAAGTAGTGAAATCATTTCATTTTCACCCCTGGCCATTTCTGGCATCTCCAACCCCGAATGCTTAAAACCACAATGACCAAAACAGTTCTGAATTGTCTTACTGTTTATCCCTCTTCAACCATCTGTGACAAAAATCACTGCTTTAAGAACACAAACACATGCAACTGGGACTATTTAAAAATTGATTGTTCTAAACACGGCGTAGGGTCTAATGGCCACACAAGTGTCCGCGACTGACACAAGTTTGAAACCATTCAGCAACAGTCTCCTGTCCCAATTAATCGACATAGTGTCCCAAATAAATGAAGGGAATGCTGCCTATTTTCTCGATTTAATTTTTGTTCTTTGAGAGTTGTCCCAAATTAATGGCTGCCCAATTAATCAGAATCCACCGTATTCCCTTTTAATCAGAGGTGATGTGCTCATGAATGAGGGCAAACACTAATAAATGGTAGGAAGCACAGAACAACTCAGGAAGCTGGCTGCTTATGTAGAGTCAGGTGACTTGTCCGGGTTCATTAGGAAATGGCATCTCGTTTTGTATGAGGGTGCATGCACTTCACAAACAATTTATGTTGGCCAGGATCAGAATGAGATGCAGCAGAGTGATTATGTAAATTGCTCTGGAGAGCAGTAGTGCTGCAGTAATTACTACAGCTGTAAGCAAGAAAAGATGGACGGGACAAGTTTGGAGAAGAGGTGCAATGTAGTGCCACTCAGGTAGGTGAATAGAAATAAGACATATGATCATAGACATAGAAGCAATTTGGCCCATCAAATCTGCCTACATCATTCAATCGCGGCTGATTTATTTTCCATCTCAACCCCATTTTCCTGACTTTTCCCCAACTTTTGATGCTCTTACTAATGAAGAGCCTATCCACCTTTGCTTTAATATACCCAATGACTTTGCCTCCACAGCTGTCTGTAGCAATGAATTCCACAGATTTCACCATCTGTGGATGAAGAAATTCTCCTCATCTCTGTTCTAAAGGGACATACTTCTGTTCTGAGACTATGCCCTCTGGTCCTACACTCTCCTACTATTGGAAACATCCTCTCCATGTCCACTCTATCCAGATTGTTCAATATGTGGTAGGTTTCAATAAGATCACTCCTTTTATTCTTCTAAACTCCAACAAGTACACGCCCAGATCATCAGAGTCAGTCAGTCAGCCTAAAACAAAAGATTCTGCAGATGCTGGAAATCCAGAGTAACACCCACAAAATGCGGGGGTTCTCAGAAGGTCAGGCAGCAACTTGATGTTAAGTTGTCGAGGGCTCCGTCGGTCAGCGTTGATCATGGATATTTCATCCTAGCTATATAGATATGCAAA
Source organism: Hemitrygon akajei (assembly GCF_048418815.1). NCBI lineage: Eukaryota > Metazoa > Chordata > Chondrichthyes > Myliobatiformes > Dasyatidae > Hemitrygon > Hemitrygon akajei. The sequence continues at coordinate 68,217,178 of NC_133126.1, read as the reverse complement.
CCCGGGCAGTATAATATGGAGAGCAAGCTGTTGCCCATGTAGCAAGCACCTGCTCTCCATGCAGCTGATAAACCCAAAGGAATGGCAGAGAATGATACAGTTTAGTACCAACAGCATCGCATGAGTTTCCGGTCAGCATTGAACTCAATATAGAACTGCCTTAGGGACTCCAGTTCTGGATTTTTCCCTCAGGGTTTACTCCTGATGCGTTCCCCATGAGTGGGTATAGCCACAAGACTGCGGAGGTTTGAGATCAGAGTTTTCCTTCTCCTAGATGAGCTGACAACCATTGCAAATGAGCCACATCTGTCCAAAGCGATGGCTTTAAGGCACCAGTAACCTGCCTTCACCCTTCCTTCTGTCTGTAGAAACGGTTCTGCCAGGCTTAGTAGCTAAGCCACATGTGAAGGCCTGGAGTTGGACTTGGTTATCGGAGGCTGCCATTGGGAGCATTTAGTAGGAAGCAGGAGCTTGTGCCCATTAACATCCCCAACTATAACAATCTTAAGGAACCTTATGGAAAGTGATACTGGCATTGGAGAAGATCCAGAGAAGGTTTACAAGAATGATCCCAGGAATGAAAGCGTTAAGGGATGAGGCACCTTGGTAACACACACAAAATGCTGCAGGTCAGGCAATAAAGGAATAAAGTGTTGATGTTTCGGACTGCAATCCTTCATTATTCCTTTTATACCTCTTCCCACCCTGTTACTTGTAAAAATGCCATCCCCTTCTCTCAATTCCTCCATCTCTGCTGTATCTGTTCTCAGGATGAGGCTTTTCATTCCAGAATGAAATAGATGTCCTCCTTCTTCAAGGAAAGGGGCTTCCCTTCCTCCACCATCAATGCTGCCTTCACCCACATCTCTTCCATTTCATGCACGTCTGCCCTCACCCCATCCTCTCGCCACCCCACCAGGGATAGGATTCCTTTCGTCCTCACCTACTGCCCCACCAGCTCCGGCATCCAGCACATAATTCTCTGTAACTTCTGCATCTCCAATGGGATCCCACCACCAAGCACATCTTTCCCTCCCCCCCACTTTCTGCATTCCGCGACTCCCTTGTCCATTCATCCCTCCCCACCGATCCCCCTCCTGGCACTTATCCTTGCAAGCAGAGCACGTGCTACACCTGCTCTACACCTCCTCCCTCCCTGCCATTCAGAGCCCCTAACAGTCCTTCCAGGTGAGGTGACACTTCACCTGTGAGTCTGTTGGGGTCATCTATTTTACCCGGGGCTCCTGGTATGGCCTCTGGTATGTCGGTGAGACCTGACATTGATTGAGAAACCGCTTTGCTGAGCACCTATGTTCCATCCACCAGGAAAAGCAGGATCTCCCAGTGGCCACTCATTTTAATTCTACTTTCCATTCCCTTTCCGAAATGTCCATCCATGGCTCTCTCTACTATTGTGATGAGGACACACTCAGGTTGGAGGAGCAACACCTGAACACTGATTTCTCAAACTTCTAGTAATGTCCCCTCCCCCACCTTCTCTATTCTCCATCCCCTTTTCCCTCTCTCACCTTATCTCCTTGCCTGCCCAGTGCCTTGCTTTGGTGCTATTCCCACTTTTTCTTTCTTCCATGGCCTTCTGTCCTCTCCTATTAGATTTCCCCTTCTCCATCCATGTATCTCATTCACTAATCAACTTCCCAACTTTTAGCTTTACTCCTCCCCCTCCCAGTTTTACCTACCACCTTGTGTTTCTTCCTCCCTCCCTCCCCCTTTTAACTCTGACTCCTCATCCTTTTTTCTTCAGTCCTGCTCAAGGCTCTCGGCCCGAAACATCGACTGTACTCTTTTCCGTAGATGCTGCCTGGCCTGCTGAGTCCTTCCAGTACTCTGTGTGTGTTGCTTGGATTTCCAGCAGCTGCAGATCTTCCCTTGTTTGTGATAGGGAACAGGCTGTTTGCTGTTGAGAAATTACGTTTTGTGTGAAATTGCAGAGTTAAATAATTTGGTTATTCTTTTCATAAGAAATCAAATACATGCACAGGAGCTGGTCAGAGAAGGATTACTGGATCTGGCAATATTAGAGAGAGAAAGTAACTTCAAGTGTCTAAGAGCATTGATAGTGTCTGTATGACCAGTCCTGTTACAAGAGATTGTGTAGAAAGGGAAATACCGGAGGCTGATTTCATGTTTGAGAATGTCAGAGAAGTGGCAAAGTTTAATGATGCTGGATGAAATGGGTCCTGACAAAATCATGAGAAGGAAAATGGAAGCCAATTTATTTTCTTCACTTTTGGATCACCACCTCTTTCTCCTTTTCTGCCACATTCCATCAACCACATCTGGGTTACTTCTAGTGCTGTTAACCACCTATTACCACGTGGGTTTGTCTCACCACAATGTTGGGCATTAAATCATTCTGAGCAGTAATTTTATGTTTGCATATTTAATTATAATGGATTTTCTTGCAATAATTTTATGTTTGTTTTAAATCAATGGGACAAGTAGTTACACCACTGAGTGGTCAGGAGAGTTTCCTTTGTAAGCTCCTTTGCAATTTTTCCAGAAAAATTAATGCTCTAATTTCTATGCTAAATAGACATAATCTCATTGTCCACGGAGATAAGAGCACATATTTTTTCAAAGATGTTTCAATAGCAGACTTGTACGCAAACTATTCCAAGGAAGTTGTACTTGTCTTACTCATTTCATTGGATGTCTCATCAAACAGTGCATTTTCAAGAATCTCTACCGACAGAGCCATTGGTAAAAGCAGCAAGGAAAGAGCTGGAACTTGCCTAGTAAAGCTCCATCCACTCTTGCCACGAAGGAAGGCTGGCCTGCCATTGAGTATCAAATACCGCATCATCAGTACTGCTGACAAACAAGTACTACAAGAGGAAAGAGCTCAGAGCTGGCAAGGTAACACACTGGATGCATCTTTGCCTGTGACTCTCTTAGACTTTACTACATCTTTTTTAAAGGCACAAATGACAATAAAGACTCACAATTTCTGCCATCTTCCATGAGCTTCTATGACACATTTTCCTTCCATACCCACCAACTGCTCCCTTTCTTAGTGAACTCTGACATGCAATGTGCAGGAGACGCAGCACCTTTCCGTTTACCTCTCCACTTCCTACTGCCCAGGGCGCCATACAGTCCCTCCGCATGAAACAGTCATTCACTTGCACCTCTTTTATTCTAGTGGACCATATTCAGCGCTCGCTATGGAGAAAACAAATATTGTTTTACCACTTACTAAAGGGGTTAGTCTAGCACTTTAATCCTTTATCCCGCTCTCATTCTGACTTAACTGCCTTTTTGTTGAATTTATACATTCAAGAGATGAGTGCTTTGCAGGGCCATCCCAAATTGCCCTTGGCCTTGCCAGTGGCCTTCTGCGCTAATATAATAAAACCCAATATAAATTGAGGAACGGCTTCTTATTTTCAGCCTTTTGGATTCAACACAGGTTTCCTCAGCTAACTCCCTTTTGTATCGGAATTGACCAGTTCTGCTGTCATTCGTTCATTGTAATAACAACACACTTTTCTCCCCCTCCATTAGCACAGTCTGACCTGCTAGTCCTTTCTTACCACTCCACACTTTATGGCTTACATGAGACATCACGCGTTCTTTCACCCTCCTTCTTTGACCTTATTTCATAGCTTCTGCATTCATTTTTTCATGTTCTCTCTCTCTCTAATTTTCCTCATGAAGTCATACAAATTATAAATTAATCCTCGATTTATCCTCATGGTAATCAGCATCCCAGATTGTAATAGAGATATTACCTTTGTTTACTCTATCCTTCCCCACTCTGCAACTCAATACTAACTTTATCCCCTTTCTCCCAGTTCCAAAAAAGACAATAATTCTCTCTACCCACAGGTGCTGCCTGACTTACTGAGTGTTTCCATCATTGTTTATTCTCACTTAAGCCTTTTAGCATTTACTGTTTTTGGTTTAGATTATAATAAACCTTACTTTGATTAGGGATTTGAGCACAGGATCTTGTACAATGGTTGCCTGTCTTCTCATTACAGCAATTAATTATATGTATAACACCAACTCCTTTAGAAATCAAAATAAAAACAGGGAGTATGGAGATCAGTGGGTCAGAGACAGCATTTTATTTCACTGCCTCAATGTCCTGCTTTCTTAATCTCTCTTATTTTTCTTTGCCTCTGTTGCTGACAGTTTGTCAGCATGCTCCAGCCTCTATTTGCTACTTTTCCTATTTATTTATCTAGGACAATGTTACCTTTCTTATCTCCTCCTGTTTGAGTTTTGTACTTTCTCTGTTTCTATTGTTACTCTATCATTATTTCTAGCTTTAGTTATTCAATGTGTTTTTATCTGTGCCACTATTATTCTTTCTAGCTTTAGTTATTCAACACATTTCTTTTTATTCCTTTCTCATTTCCTTGCTGTTGCTTACATTCTTGCTCTTTTTCTATCTCTGTGCCTCGTTCTCTTTATCCTTAATGTCATAACACTTACTCCAGTCTTAGTTTTCTGGAACCCAGCTCCAGCCCATTGCAAGCTTTCAAATTATGCAGCCGATGTATGTACATGATGCCCAGATTTACTACTTTACTGCTTGGAATGCATTTTAACCAAATTTGAAGGGTTTAAAGTGAGAGTTCATTTTTGAAGTGGTCATTAAGATAACTAATTAACAGATTCTTGCTGCCTTTCAAGAACACTCATTTGGTGTTTTATCAAAAGCCACCGAAGGGCATGATATTAATTCTTGTTTTGCTTCACACTGCTTTGGAAAGATTTGTCTTGCTTTCCCACTAATTGGAGTTATCCAGAAATGTCTTTGTCTAATTACTGGATGGAGTCACAGAACGATTGCAGATGGAGGCTATTCAGTCCATCAAGTCCAGACTGCTTTGTGTAAAATCAGTTCATTGCACTTCCATACTGTCTTCATAACCGTCCAAATTCTTCCCCTTCAGCTCTGTGTTGAAAAATACAACAAAAGTTGCTTCCACTGCTGCTCCTGACAATTTGCTGTTTAAAAAACAATTCCTGATATCACTTTTAGTCCTTTTTGCCAATAACACTTTTTGTATGTTCTATAGTTCTAAAAACATCTCCGCCTCCTCTCCATATCCTCAAGGGTTTACATTCCCCAACAGCTTCCTGTCTTTCAAGGAGAACAGCCCCAGCTTTTCCAGTCTATCCACATTGCCAATATCGTTCATGCCAGTAATCCTTTCAGTAAATGTTTTCTCCATTCTGTTTTGTCCTCCTGTTTCAACGAAGGAGGTGTCCTACTTTTTCAAAGAAAGGGGCTTCCCTTCCTTGACCTTCAGCGCTGCCCTTAATTGCATCTCTTCCATTTCATGCATGTCTGCTCTCACCCCATCCTCTCTCCACCCTATCAGGGATAGGGTTCCTCTTGTCCTCACTTACCAACCCTACCAGCCTCCGCATCCAGCACATAATTCTCCAAAGCCTCCACCACCTCTAACAGGATCCCACCACCAAGCTCATCTTTCCCTACCCCACCCCTCACATTCTGCTTTCCACAGGGATCGCTCCCTATGCAACTCCCTTGTTCGTTCGTCCCTCCCTACTGATCTCCACCCTTACACTTCCTCCCTCACCACCATTCAGGGCCCCAGACAGTCCTTCCAAGTGAGGCGACACTTCACCTGTGAGTCGGCTGGTGTGGTATACTGCGTCCTGTGCTCCCGGTGTGGCCTTTTATATATTGGTGAGACCCGACGCAGACTGGGAGACCATTTCACTGAACACCTACGCTCAGTCCGCCAGAGAAAGCAGGATCTCCCGGTGGCCACACATTTTAATTTCACGTCCCATTCCCATTCTGATATGTCTATCCATGGCCTCTTCTACTGTCAAGATGAATCCACACTCAGGTTGGAGGAACAACACCTTATATACCGGCTGAGTAGCCTCCTACCTGATAGCATGAACATTGACTTCTCTATCTTCCGTTAATGCCCCTCCTCCCCTTCTTACCCCATCCCTGACATATTTAGTTGTTTTTTTTCCTCTCTCTCTGCCCATCACTCTGCCTGTTCTCCATCTCCCTCTGGTGCTCACCCCCTCCCCCTTTCTTTCCCGAGGCCTCCCGTCCCATGATCCTTTCCCTTCTCCAGCTCTGTATCACTTTCACCAATCACCTTTCCAGCTCTTAGCTTCATCCCACCCCCTCCGGTCTTCTCCTAACATTTTGCATTTCCCCCTCCCCCCACTACTTTCAAATCTCTTAGTATCTCTCCTTTCAGTTAGTATCTCTCCTTTCCTGACGAAGGGTCTCGGCCCAAAATGTCGACAGTGCTTCTCCCTATAGATGCTGCCTGGCCTGCTGTGTTCCACCTGCATTTTGTGTGTGTTCCAGGGTGGATCTGCACCCTGGCACTTATCCTTGCAAGTGGAACAAGTGCTATACCTGCCCCTACACCTCCTCCCTCACTACCATCCAGGGTCCTAAACAGTCCTTCCAGGTGAGGTGACACTCAACCTGTGAGTCTGTTGGGGCCATTTACTGTGTTCAGTGCTCTCTGTGTGGTCTCCTGTACATCGGTGAGACCCGACGTAGATTGCGAGGCTGCTTCACCGAGCATTTATGCTCCATCTGCCAAAACCAGTGGTATCTTTTTTTCCATAGATGCTGACTGGCCTGCTGAGTTCTTTCAGCATTTTGTGTGTGTTCCTCAGATTTCCAGCATCTGCAGAGTTTGTTATGTTCCTAAAACCTTCCTTTCTTTTCTAAAGCACCACCTAGATCCAACACACCCGTTGTGGTTGAACTAGGGTTTTTTACAAACATTAAAAGTTCCTTGGCCTTATACTCTATGGCTCCATTTCTAAAGTGCAAATTCTTTCTCAGCCGCTTTTCCAACTTGTCCTGATACTTTGACTGGGCTATTTATGGATATCCCCAATCAACTCAATTTTTCTGTCCCCTTTAAAGTGTTTCCTCTTACTTATGTTAATTATTTTTGTTCTTTCTACCTATGTAACACTTTGCATTAAATTTTGTTTGCCATTTATCCATCCATTCCACTGGTGTGTCATAGCTCCTGAAATGCTTCTGCTTTCTATTGATCATTTTACTTGTCTTTATGCAGTGCAGAGAAAGCAAGCTAAATTACTGCAATTAGTTTGCTTCTGTAGAGCCTCTGACCGCAACCTGTATTCATGACACTGGATCTGCTGCCACAACCTAAGGTTGGGATTATTACACAATCCTGAGAGATCCTGGCAAAACACATTCCAGCCGCACCACTAACCTGTAAGGAAAATGAAATCATCTGTTAAGCGGAGCAAGGTGTGATCATTTGTCTGCTGAGGCAGGTGTGCAGGTATTGCGATGGGTGTGGTGCATCTCATGTTCAGTTCACTTGTGTGGGATTCCTTCAGTAGTTCTCTAAGCATCACAGCTAAATAATTTCTCCGTCTGGTGAATAATGGTGCCAGTAATTGTGACACTGGGTATAAGGCCCATGAATGGCAGTGAGCAAGTCAAACATACCATCAAAAAACGAGAAGAATCTTTCACAACATTGCTGAATTAATCCATTTCTTGTACCTGTGGGGCTGTATGATTCTGCTCATTTCACTACAGAATGCCCAAAAATATGTCATACATGAGCAAAGTAGAGCATCCACACTCCAGATGAAATAAAGGTGAAAAGAATTATAACATCACATGAACAAATGCACCTAAGATCCTTACAGATAGGAAAATTATCCCTGTATTTAACTCCTTAAGTATTTCTTGTACTCAGATCTAATGATTCAAAGGCAAATGTGTTGCCAAGTGAACTAAGGAGCTTAAGTATAAATGGATACCAAGGAGAATTCTTCACATCACATTCTCCCTCAAGATTGTATAAGTGGTGTAGAATTGGAGATAGGGAAAAGTGGATGGTAGTGGAAAGAATGGGCTTGATGGACAATGCGCTCTTTCCTTATCCTCTATTCCTTGAGTTTCCTTGCATTCTTTGGCAATGGAAAGTAATGGTTTTATTTAGCATGGAAAAGGTCATTCATAAATTTCTTTAGGACTTGCAAATAAATGTTGTATTGGATTATCTGCTATAAGTTTTTTTTACTGGAAAGAGCAAAGAAATTACTGACTGTATGAACCAATGTCATTCTAATCCATATAATTTTTAGACAGAAAGAAAAAATATAATTGTATTTACCTTTATCCTAAATATTCATTGCTCGTGAGTCCTTTAAAATTGAGCATCATCATCACTGTAAAGAATAGATTTTCATTTGTTTAATTCCATGTTATTGTGTTGTTCTATAATGAATTTAATCTAAAATCAAGTTCTTAAAAGTGATTAGCTCGTGTGTGTGTGTGTGTGTGTGTGTGTGTGTGTGTGTGTGTGTGTGTGTGTGTGTGTGTGTGTGTGTGTGTGTGTGTGTGTGTGTGTGTGTGTGTGTGTGTGTGTGTAGGTTATGCAGCTTTGAAAAGTTGTCTTGACTGCTTTATGAGTTTACAAGAAAGCTGCGGGCATCTGGAACATGTTCTGTCAACACTTTCCACAGAAGATGTCACACACACTGAAACAGGCCTTAATTAGTTGAAGTATGTTTCTGTGTGAGTTAAAGGTGATGTCCTTACCTGGTCTGTGATGAAGGTATCAAAGCTATCAGGTTATTCCACCTCAAGGACGTTTGTTGTTATTTTCACAAGAGAATCTCCAGAACCTCCTTAGAAAGGGAAGGAGGAGGGAACCAATGGAGGTGATAGGCAAGTAAAGAGAAGAGAACAGGTAACAGAGGAGCCAGAATAGGAAATGGAAAAAGATGTGGGGCGGTGGGGGGAGGGTATGTAGATTAGTTTTTATAAATCTCAGATGGGGATGAGAGGGTGTACAGGACAGAAATATGCCAGCTAGTTGAATGGTGTTGTAGCAACAATGTTGCACTCAATGTCAGTAAGATGAAAGAGCTGATTTTGGACTTCAGGAAGGGTAAGACGAAGGAACACGAACTGATCCTCATTGATGGACCAGAAGTAGATGAAGAGAGCAATTTTAAGTTCCTGGGTGTCAAGGTCTCTGAGGATCTAACATGGTCCCAACAAATTGATGCTGCTATGAAGAAGGCAAAACAGTGGCTATATTTCATTAGGAGTTTGAAGAGATTTGGTTTGTCAACTAAAACACTGGAAAACTTCTGTGGATGTACTGTGGAGAGCATTCAGACAGGCTGCATCATTGTATGAGGGAACTACTGCAAGGAGCAGAAAGAAGCTACAGGACGTTTTAAAACACAAAAATACAACTGTAGATGCAGTGGATCAAAGAATACGTACACAACGCTGGAAGAACTCAGCAGGTCAGGCAGCATCCATGAGAAAAGAGTAGCCAACGTTTTAAAATTAGTCAGCTCCATCTTGGGTACTAGCCTTCGTAGTACCCAAGACATCTTCAAGGAGTAGTGAGTGCCTTAGGGAGACAACGTCTGTTATCAAGGATCCCCATCATCTCTTCTCATTGTTACCATCAGGAAGGAGGTACCGAAGCCTGAAGGTGCACACACAACAATTCAGGAACAGCTTCTTCCCCTCTGCCATCTGATTTCTGAATGGACTTTGAACCCATGAACGCTATCTCACTCTTTTTAATATATATTATTTCTGTTTTTGCAGTATTTTTAATCTATTCAACATACATATGTAGACTTACAGTAATTGATTTATTTATTCATTTTTTCTTTCTATATTATCATGCATTGCATTGTACTACTACTGCTAAGTTAACAAATTTCACGACACATGCCAGTGACAATAAAGCTGATTCTAATTCTGATTAGGGGACGGCTTCATCAAGCATCTTTGCTCCATCCAGCACAACAGGCGAGATTATTAATTCTTCTTCCCATTCTCATTCCAACATGGCCATGGCCTCTGCTGTGATGAGGCCACCCTCAGGTTGGAGGAGCAGCAACACCTCATATTCCATCTGGGTAGCCTCCAACCTGACACCATGAACACCAATTTCTGTATCTTCCAGTAATTTCTCCCACCTGTTCCTTCCCTCTTTTTCTTTTCTCCATTCTGACTGCCCTCTCAACCCTTTCTTCTCCTCACCTGCCCATTACCTCTCTCTAGTGGCCCTTCTCCTTCCTTTCCTTGCTTGGTTCATTCTCCTCTCCTATCGGATTCCTTCATCATCAGCTCTTCACCTTTCCACCTATTACCTCCCAGCTTCTCACTTCATTCCCCTTCACCTGCCCAGCTTTGCCCTCACCTGGCTTCACCTGTCACCTGCCAGCTCGCTTTCCTGCCCTTCCCCCAATTTCTTATTCTGGCTGCTTCCCCCTTCTTTTCCTGTCCTGGTGAAGGGTCTCGGCCTGAAGTGTTGACGATTTATTCCTCTCCATAGATGCTTCCTGACCAGGTGATTCAACCAGGTGAATACAGGCCAATTCATTTCTACTGCTAGCTGCAAAATGGCACAGTTAGATTAGTGTAGATTTTTGCATAAATGGCTTGTTTTTCATCCCACAATGCCTTAGGCCTTGTTCAGAACATAGCAGGGAGGAGGTGAAGGGGTGGAGCAGGGTCACACCTTGAACAAAACTGGTTTATGGTTTAACTTGGGTGCATAACTTCTGTTTCTAAATCGACAAAAACATATGTAAACAATCTTTATTGCAGTTTTTGTGGATGAAGAAATGAATCGTGATTTAAGGTAATGAATACTGACTTTTTAAACTGAGGTAAAGCTTAAAGACAAGCTGTCACCAATTATAAATATATCGGCAGGTTGTGTGCAGCTAGTAGAGCTGATGCTCGCAGCAGAGACCCAGGTTCAAAGCTGACCGCAGGCGCTATCTGTGTGGAGTTTTCACATTCTATCTCTGACCATATTACTTTTTCCTGTCTGTGTGGAGTTTTCATATTCTACTTCTGACAATATTATTTTTTCCTTCAGGTGCTCTTCTTTCCTTCCACTTCTCAAAGACATGCAGTTTGGTGGGTTAATTGACCATTGTGAGTTGTTCCTAATTAGGGATGGGAATAAGCACCTGAACTTGCCAGCAACATTTTATTTTAATATTTTCAAATGCAATGTTTTGAAATAAAATCAAGAGAAACCATCTACAGTTCAGTTTTTAAAGAACTATAAAATCAGATAACATAAAAATAGTTTCTATTCTTTCTAAATCTGCGGCAATGTTTACTATTTTTCTACAGGATTTTTTTTTAGTTTCATTAACAACTTTCTATTTCATATTATGATTTCTGGTAGCTTAATTGTAGTCTCACAGCAAATTTTAATTTACAGAAGTGATTATTGTTGGAATTGAAATACATCTTCAGCAGGGATTCTTCCTTGCTGTTTTTTTTTCAGAATTTACAGCCCGGATATTTGATTATTAGAACAACAGGATATTTGGTAAAGTTTTTTAAAATTAACCAAAATTAATTGACTTGTTGAACAAAACAATTACCGTGCTCTTGAATCTTTTGGAATTGTAATCAGCATCAGCCTACAGCTGGATCTCCAATTCTAATGGGTGATGGGAACTTGTGAAGAAAAAGAAACAGATGATTAAACTCACAGGGGATTTCACCACACTGTTTTCAATACCCAGAGCAACATATTAAGCCTTTTCACTTGTCAGAATTGCTCTGTTTCAAACAAACCTATACTGTAACCTTCATCCTTTTAATGAGGTACTGGTAAATGGATTTTCCATAAAGCACCTGAAAATATAAATTCTGTTTTAAGAGAATTGTGAAGCTACGATGTTAGTGGAGCTTTTGTGCTAAGAGTTGTAAGCCTGGTTTCTGCCAATGGAGATACAAAACAAATGAATCAGTTTTTAATGTAAACTTCACAGGCCAATTATCCACCTAGAATCATGGGAGTTTAGCAAACACACAGGAGCCCCTGCTGGGCTATTTCAGACTGGCAGCTTATTGTCATTGTGTAACATCAATAACTTTCAGACAGATCAATTTGTAATTGTGAATCTCACAAAATAATTTTAAACATCTGTAACAACTTTAAGGAACTACATTAGCAATTTACTTCAAAAATCTATAACGGCTACCCCTCCCTTTTATTGACTCACTTCTCACAGAATGTTTAAAATGTATTAATTCATATTTACCCCATAACTTTTTCCTCCAAACAAGGATCACTTAGCACGGTTTGGTTACATCTTGCCCAACCATTGTGAAAACTCATGACTGTATCCAAGATGAAGAGAAGCTGAAAGAATCAATAAGCCACTGATGAAGCAGATTGCAGGAAATTCACGGTTATGAGCTACGACATGTAGGCATTAATATCGAGCGTAGATGAGAGAACATGAACTAACAAATCAATATTACACAGGATAGAACCTACCACTAGCTCAAATGCAACTACAACTGGTGCTTTTGCACTAACTCAGAAAAAATGCAATATATCTATTCCAGATTTAAATTTTAAAATATCAGAATAACTGATTTACTAACTTATTCATGGCAATTTTTTTGATAAATGTTTCACATCAACTGTAAGCTTTTAATGAGGATTAATAAATACATTTGAGTCCTCTTTCTTCATTTTTGCTGGGATATTCCATGCATTGTTATTTCGGCTGATCGAGTTTGTTATGACTCCTTTCGTCCCTGGAAGTGGTGATAGGTAGCTGGTGTTTTCTATGCACTGATGCCACAAAATCACCCAATTCCATTTTCAGTAATGCATGAGATTAAGTCTGTCCAGGCTTTCCCAAATTACTTCATGGTTGAAGAAAAGGGCATTAGCTTTTATGCAAAAGAAAAATTTTGTAATATTTCCTTTCCAGATCTCGCAAAAATATCTCAATGTTGATTGTTATTTGCAGGTGGAAGTATTAGAAAAATAATTTATCTGCTTGCCCTTTCATGTTATTCAAAGAGATGTCCTGTAGATTTTTGAGGAACTTATTCTTTGAAGCCATTATCACTACATTGACTTTACAATGAGTTCCAAAACTATTTGAATGAAGCATGCTTCAGAGAATGATAGGTTGGAGTGTAGTTGTCAAATTTTCCAAGTGCACTGTCCATCTTCCCATTTTCTGTGAGTGAATTTGCCTTTAATTTCTCATAGACCTTGTAATATAAACAACTAGTCAGTGATTAAAATAGATAAACTTTGTCAATAATATTGAAAAACACAATAATATTCTGTGTAAAGTTCTCAAAATTCTGGAGGAATTCATCAGGTCAGGCAGTATCTATGGAACTGAATAAACAGTCGCCACTTTGGGCTTTCTTCAGGTCTAATATTCGGTAAAGTTATTTTTCAAATGTTCCTTGATGAAGATTCAGCTGCCTTCTGTCTGTGTAATGCCAGAAACCTGTTTTCCTTAGGAAGAGTATTTTCTTGTCTCTGTCATGACCCTGATGAAATTATGGGCTGTGTTCTGTAGTTTTAGTATTCTTGCTGTAATAGAGAATGCAAATTTATCTGTAACAAAACCATAAATTACTATAAATTGATCTTGAGCTGTTTGATGATTGTCATTTCTTTCTTCCACCTGTTCGCTCTCCCCATCATCCTCACATATAACTTTGGGAATATATTTATTTTGACTGCTGTGTTGATTGGTTTCTTTGTTCCTTTAATGCATCTTTCAACTGATTGTATATTCCATTTTCTTTTTAAACCTTTAATTGTCTGTGATGACGTGAGAATGAACATTGCACTCTAGACTTTAATACATTATTGTCCCCAATTAATGAATTTACATCATGATTTTTGGGATATCTGAATACAATATAGCTCCATAACCTAAAAACTGGAACCAATTCAACCAATGGCCCATATACATAATCTATATTCCACAATATTTGTTTTTTTACAGTGAAACACAACATTGATATTTAATCTTACTAGTATATATATATGCAGTCTTATACTTATTTATGTGTTTGCTCTTCTGAGAAACCCTTTACAATATATTTACAGGGTAAAGGCATGTCTTGATGGGTTCAGCAACTGTGAATTTCGATGAAGGATTTTAAAGACTGCCAGCATTGAAACTCTTAATATTCAGTTCTTGTCCAGATGCAATTTGTTGATTTAAAACTAAAACAAAAACTGATATTGAAGGGAACTACTTGAGACAGAGTGGGCATGACGTTCATTGTCCTACAATGCTAAGAGGAATGTTGGGAGTAGTACCAGCCACGATTCATGGCCTTCTTTGACCTCATTAATACCTTAAAATTAAAGGAACACCCTCCTCAATCTAAGCTGCCTGCTGAAATTGGTCTTCATCTTACACTTGTTTCAGAATGAAAGACAAGCCAATTTATCTACATCAGAAGCAACCTCACTGAGGTCCTACATTAAACAAGGCTGCAAAATTGTTCTATCATTTTATGCAGTCTTTATCACCACACTATTGCCCCTCACACCCAACAAACATCCTCTAGGTGTGATACAAGCTTCAGTGCGATGATGAGTACACCCCAGAGCCAAGGTCAGCCAGTATTTGAGGTGCAGTATGCAGACATCTTCTGCATTTCCATATGCTCATTGGCAAAACTCTAAGATATTATAGATTTCCTCACCTCGAAGCATGTGTATAAAGCATGCGAGTCACTTTATTTGGATGTCCCAGCTATGGGATCATTGATATTTGATCCAAGGTAGCATAATGGTTAACACGGTACAATTACAGCTCTTGGTATTCCGAAGTTCAAGGTTCAATTCCGGCCCCATCCTGTGAAGAGTATGCCTTCTCCTTGGAATGCGTTTGTTTCCTTCCGGTGCTGCAGCTTCCTGCCACAGTACAGACACATAGCGGGTAGGTTAATTGGTCATTGTAAATTGTCCCGTGATGAGGTTAGGGTTAATCAGGGTTGTGGGGTTTTTGGGACGCGTGTTTCGAAAGGCCACAAGGGGCTACTCCATGTTGTATGGCTAAATGACTAAATACATAACCACCATGTAGATGGAAATTGCATACATTAGTTGTTGCTTCATTGTCATCGTGAAGTGGGCAAGAATTCATTAACCGTCAAATCGGTAGATCAATAACAAACTCCGGGTTTTTGACGGTCTTCACAAGGACTGTCGAAGTTTATTAATATGGAGATACATGAAGACATTATGACAAAGCAATGTTGGTCAGGGTTAATGGCATATATAACAATTACACAATTATGAATGGGCCAGATTAAAGACATTGTCAGGAAACCACTTTCCTTAAATGACCTGTCTTGCAATCTACCACACGGTAAAACTACTGTCACTTGCCTAATAATTTGTTATATTTCCTTGTGTCTTCCATAACTGTACTTGCTTTTGTTTTGCAATTTAATTTTGAAACATTAGATTATGAAATTATGTTCACATTTCAAGAATATGAGCAAGAAGAGGATTCATCATTGATCTCGGGAAACATGCTATTTACCCTTCCTTTAACCATTACTGCTATCCTGTTGCTCCTCAGTTTGGAAGTTCCAAGGAGAATGCATAGCATCATGGAAGAGCAAGATGCTTTGGAAGGGCATTGCCCTTCTATTCTGAGTGGACTTAGCATTTTGATTCCGGTCTTGCAAAATTTTTTGGTGCAACCATATTCATTTGAAAGGCTATCAACTATGGATGGTAATTATTGTCCATTTGTTTATTTTTCTCTGTTGTACTTAATACTGATGTTCCTAATTTATATTCACGTAATGTGTTTTTAAAGAAAATTATTTCAAAGCATTTCATCTATTTATCAGAGACATTTAGAAACAGTTGAACAGTCTCCAGAATGTATTAAAGTTAGTTCAATTACAATGATTATACCAGTAAAAGCTAAAGCCTGGGTTGGGTTAAGCTCGATGCATGGTTCTAATTTTTCATCCAATACATTCTAAAATTCTCTGTTGAATGAATAGAAATGCCGTCAATAGGACAAATGATTGAATATCTTCTGGAAGTCTACATAAGACAAATATCAATTCAACTGGTTATATCTACAAAAATTCATTTAGTTTCTCAAATGCATTTCACCTATGACTTACCTTCTTTGGAAAATTGAAATAATTGCTTGCTTGGTAATTTCATTATAGTTTAAAAGTGTGCATACAGTACATATTGACTAAGCAACAGAATTTTTTGCTCCTTTCCCAAACAATGAAGTTACACTGAATGTAGTCTAACCCTCCAGCAAATTTTTATTTCTTATAAAGGTTGAGTTATGCTGTATAAAATCTCCCTCCTTTAACAAACTGTGTGTAGACTATATTAGTCCTGGGACCTAGATAACTAAAATGTTTTTTTTTCTAATAGCATCTTGTTTTCTAATGTTAACACTATTTTTTAATTCATCATTTTTGCTTCCACATTCTTATAAACACTTCTCAGAATGGCTGGTCATTCTTATTTCACATTCTGCAATGTCACTATGTCACAAGTTTGTCACAGATGTTTATGTTGTTTATTTATGCTTCTACAATTTATTATTTCCATTTACTTTATCTGATAAACATTTTTATAAAATCCAGACTTGGTTAAACACTTTTCAGTCCATTTTTATGCTCTACATTGATTGAGCCATAGTTTTATTATATGCCTTTCTTTCAAATAGTTAAATGCGGCCTTAAATATAGAATCCCATACTATGAAGCATCCTGTTGGGATCTTAACAGGAATGTATTTTGCATTTTGTGCATCCTCTGTTTGAAAAATAACAGCACTGATCAGCAGTTTGCTATCCTTTGTGGCTGAAGGAATGGAGAATACCACTAAAAGCCAATGAAACAATGGTATCAAGAGTACCATCTTCACTATGGATAACCCTAGACCAAGAAACTTACCTCTATCATCTCCTGGATGAATAAGGATGGATATTAAATGCAGGCCTTGTCACCAGTACCCATATTCTGTATATAAATTTTAAAATTTCACTGTTATACGAGCACTGTGATTTGTGGAGACTGAAGAAGATGATGTAGGATGAAAGAGTTAGATTGATCACTGAGTAGGTTTAGACAGATTAGCACAACATTGTGGGCTGAGGGGCCTCTACTGAGCTATATGTTCTATGTCCATTAACACTACTCTGCTACAGATGTTGAAACTAAGTAAAAGATGTACAGGTAGATCCATTGTTTTTGCCTGCTGCTACCTCACAGAACTTCTAACTGCATACCTTGACTCTGTTTTATCCCCCTGGCTCAGTCCCTTCCCACCTACATCCATGACACTTCACATGCTCGCCATCTTTTCAATGACTTTATGTTCCTTGGCCCCAATTGTCTCCTTTGCACTATGAACCTTAATAGTACACTTCTATCCCCCATCAGGAGGGTCTCAAGGATAACCGACCCAACCAATTCCCCTTCACCACCACTCTCCTCTGTCCTCATCCTCAACAATTTCTCCTTCGGCTCCTCCCACTAACTTCAAACCCAAGGTGTAGCCATGGGGACTCGTATGGGTCCAGCTATGCCTGCCTTTTCATCAGCTATGTGGAACAGTCCATGGTCCTAGCCTACACTTGCATCGCTCCCCAACTCTTCCTACGCTACATTGATGATGACATTGGTGTGGTTTCCTGTAGTTCATCAAATTCATCAACTTTGCCTCAAATTTACTTGGTCCATTTCTGACACCTCTCTCCCCCTCTATTGAGTTTCCTGTCTCCAAATTTGGAGACAGGCTATCTACTGATATCTTTTCTAAGTCCACTGATTCTCACAGGTATGTTGACTATACCTCTTCCCACCCTATCACTTGTAAAAATGCCATTCCTTTTTCTTAGTTCCTCCACCTCCAATGCATCTGCTCTCAGGATGAGGCTTTTCATTCCAGAACAACTGAGATGTCCTCCTTCTTCAAAGAAAGGGGCTTCCCTTCCTCCACCATCAACACTGCCATCAAATGCATCTCTTCCATTTCACGCACATTGACTCTCACCCCATCCTTCTGCCACCAGACCTCAGGGATAGGGTTCCTCTTGTCCTCACCTACCACCCCACAAGTCTTTGCATCCAGCACATAATTCTCCTTAACTTCCACCATTCCCAATAGGATCCCAGCAGCAAGCACATCTTGCCGATTCTCCCATCCCTCTTTCCACAGGGTCCGCTCGTTACGTGACTCCCTTGTCTACTTGTCCCTCCCCAGCGATCTTCCTCCTGGCACATATCCTTGCAAGCAGAACAAGTGCCACGCCTGCCCCTACACCTCCTCCCTCACTACCATTCAGGGCCCCAAACCGTCCTTTCAAGTGAAGCAACACTTTACCTATGAGTCTGTTGGGGTCACCTCTGTATCCAGTGCTCCTGGAGTGGCCTCCTGTCCATCACTGAGACCTTATGTAGATTGGGAGACTGCTTCGCTGAGGACCTTCGCTCCAGCTGCCACAGAAAAACGGGGTTTCCCTGTGGCCACCTATTTCAATTTTACATCCCAATCCCATTTCCTTTCTCATTCTGATACATTAGCTCACGGTCTCCTCTACTGCCAGGATGAGACCACACTCAGGTTGGAGGAGAACACCTTATAATCCATCTGGGCAGCCTAAAACATTATGACATGAACATCGATTTCTTGAACTTCTGGTAATTCCCTCCCCCCTTTCACCATTTCCCATTCCTGTTTCCCCCCATACTTTCTCTTTTTTTCTGTCCATCACCTCCCTCAGGTGCTCCTCCCCCTTCCTTTTCTTCCATGGCCTTCTGTCCTCTCCTATCAGATACCGCCTTCTCCAGCCCTGTAAGCTGGTAAGGAAGGCGGGCTCTGTCGTGGGCAAAGTACTGGAGAGTTTAACATCGGTAGCTGAGCGAAGGGCGCTGAGTAGGCTACGGTCAATTATGGATAACTGTGAACATCCTCTACATAGCACCATCCAGAGACAGAGAAGCAGTTTCAGCGACAGGTTACTATCGATGCAATGCTCCTCAGACAGGATGAAGAGGTCAATACTCCCCAATGCCATTAGGCTTTACAATTCTACCGCCAGGACTTAAGAACTTTTTAAAAGCTATTATTAATGCTTTTTGAGATGGTGATTTAGATGCATATCATATTTTTTTTTACTGAGTTAAGTATTGTATGTAATTAGTTCTGCTACAACAAGTGTATGGGACATTGGAAAAAAAAGTTGTATTTCCCCATGGGGATGAATAAAGTATCTATCTATCTATCTATCTGTATCTCTTTCACCAGTCAACTTCCCAGCTCTTTACTTCACCCCTCCTATTCTCATGGTTTCACCTCTCACCTACCACCTTGTACTTCTTCCTCCCCACCCTCCACCTTTTACTCTGACTTCTCCCCTTCCTTTCCAGTCCTGATGAAGGGTTGTAGCCCGAAACAGTGACCGTTTACTCTTTTCCACAGATGCTGCCTGGCCTGCTAAGTTCCTTCAGCATTCCTTTGGATTTCCAGCATTTGCAGATTTTCTCATGCTTGTAAAAGATATAGCAATCCTTTTAGAAAGCTGCAGTGTTCTAAAATAAATAATTAAAAATATATCTACAGCAACAATGCTTGTTCTTATGAAGTTTGCTGACAGCACCACTGACATTGGCCACATCAAAGGTGTGGATGAATTAGCATTTAGGAGGGAGATTGAATCTGTGGCTGAGTATATTGACTGGCTACATCACAGCATGGTATGGAAACAGCAATACCCTTGAACGAAAAATGCTACAAAAAGCAATGGATATGGCCCAGTCCATCACAGGTAAAGTTCTTTCCACCATTGAACATATCTACACAGAATGTTACTGCAGGAAAGCAGCATCCATTATCAGGGACCCCCACAACCCAGGGCATGCTCCCTTCTCACTGCTGTCACCATGAAGAAGGTATAGGAGACTCAGGACACACACAAGGTTCAGGAACAGATAATTTCCCTCAATTATCAGGCTCCTGAACCAGGCGGGGTAATTGCAATCAACTTCACTTGACCCATCATTAAACTGTTTCCACAACCTATGGATTTTCAAGGACCCTTTATCTTATGTTCACAATATTTATTGCTTATTTACTATTACTATTATTATTTCTTCTTTTTTCTTTTGTGTTTGTACAGTTTGTTGTCTTTTACACATTGGTTGTTTGTCTGTCCTGTTGTTTGCCCATCTGGTCTTTCATTGATTCCATTATGGTTATTGGATTTACTTTGAACTTTAAGAAATGATGAAATGTAACTTGTTCATCATTGATGGTTCAGTGAATTTATTTTATGTACCATCCAGATTGGAATCCATTTTTGGATTTATTTGTTTCTGTCAATCTATGGGAGGAGTATTATCACTGACTTCAGTGACACCAGATTAGGAATAATGGTATTGGTCAAGGTCACAACTCCAGATTGTTTATACAGTATATGAGGACAATATTGGGGCTGCCTTTGATGGTACTTGCTTAAAAATTGCCCTGTTTCTAAGGGTCAGTATTGAGCACCATCCATTTGAGATGAGCATTTTTTGAAATCGTTGGGGAGGGGGAATAGTTAAACCAGATATGAGTTCAAAAACAGAGATTCTGCAGATGCTGAAATTCGAGAGTAACATACACAGACTGTTGGGGGAGTTCAGCAGGTAGGCAGCATCGATGGAAAGGAGTATAGAGATGATGTTTTGGGCCATGATCCTTCATCAGTGAATCCAAAGACAATAATGAAAATTAGCTTTGTAAAATTACTTACTTTGTCAATAATAATAATGGTTAAAAGTTTAGTTAAATAGGTCTTCAGCTTGAAATATATCATGAGGCATGTTTGTCACATTTGTACCAAATGCACAGTCTGAAAATGCGTCATGCATATCTGTCCCCATCACGTGTCTATAGGTAACTGCTGGGAGTGCAGCAGTAACATATTATTTTCATGTAAACAGGACTGACATTGCAGATGTAACATCAATGCATGCACATAGCAAGAATTAATGGGAGATTCCCAGCGTCTGCAGAATCTCTTGTGTCTAAGAATTAATGTGTGTTTGAGAGTCGACTCAGTCGGAAATTAGGCTAACCGGAGCTGATGTTGGAACAATCCAGCTGTAGCTGAAACATCTGCAATGAACCTAATCACTCCACGTCGTAAGTAAGTGCCTTTCAATCATGGAGCAGAGATGAGAGTGGGCTGGAAATTGGATGGAAAATTTTTGATACTTCTGTTTGGTATTCAACTCCAATACTGTGATGTCTGTCAGAGAAGTGAAACACTCCCTTCGGCATCCCTCGCCATTTGGGCCATACTTTGCACATTAACTCTAGCTGGAATCTGAAATTGCATTGAATTCTCTTGCTATCGTGAGAGATTACGCTTGCCAGTTTACTCCTATAGTTTTGCTTTTAAAATATTGTAACTACATTGAAGACCCAATCCTTGACACAAACACTCACAACATTGCATGGAGTTACATGCACAAAATAGTACATTGCACTAAAATCTGCATGGCTCCCCTAAGCTGCTTAAGTTATCATTTATTTTGGGATAATTTAATATATGTTTGTTGTCTTTTTGCCCATAACTCTGTATTATAACCACTATTTAAAAGATTAAAGTAAGATGGTAGTTTTTAAAAAAAATTTCACATCATGATATTAAAAATAAAGTAATTGTGTTTAATTATAAAAACATTGGCAATTGCTTAATATAATGCCTCATTGACAATTTCTTGCAATGCCCATCTTGGGGGTGGGGGGAATGCTGGAACACGACTAGTTACAAGTTTCTACACTAGATCAATCTGCAGCCAGTAAATGGATATTATTAAACTGCATGGGGTAGTGCAAACTGGGAAGAAAAGCTCATGGTGTGCTGCTTTTGAACAGGTCTGCCTCCATGCTGTGACAGAGCAATTGTCGACATGATTTTTTATACCAATCTGTAGAGTTTTCAACACTGGCTACCATGGTAACTGGAGCTTAACAGACTAAGCAGTTAACAAGCCTTCATGAAGTGAATTTTTTTTTACTTCTATGATTTGCTTTCCTTGGTAAATATGAACTGAATATCCTTTCCTTGCATATCATTTGAAAGTTGATCTTGCAAATTTGTTGGTGTTTGAAAACCTATCAGTAAAGGCCCCTACAAATTGTTTGCAACTTCAAAGTTCATAGTTCTTAAAACAGCTTAAATAGCATGTACTGTTCATCCCACTCTGATCAGGGAAGAGGCTACGTAGCGCCCATGTCAGGACCACCAGACACAAAACAGTTACTTTCCTCAAGCAGTAAGGCTGATCAACATCTCCACTCACAAACCCACCCCTACACCTCCACCACCATTACTTTGTCATTTCCTGTCAGAATCACTTTAAGTACAGACACTTATAGAGTCATATAACACTTTAGCTCAGAAACAGGCCAATCGGCCCATCCATTCCATGCCAAACCATTTATCTGCCTAGTCCCGTCGACCTACACCCAGACAACAGCCCTCCAGATCCCTCCCATCCACATATCTATCCAAATTTCTCTTAACTGAGCATGAAATTGAACATGCATCCGCCATTGGAAACTCATTCCTCACTCTCATCACCCTCTGAATAAAGAAGATAAGAAGATTCCCTTCAAGTTCCCTTTAAACATTTCAACTTTCACCCTTAAAACGTGACCTCTAGTTCTAATCTCATCCATACTCGGTGTTAAATGCCAGCTTACATTTAATCTACCTATACTCATAATTTTGTATCAAATCTCCCCGCAGTCTTCTATGTTCCAGGGAATAAAGTCCTGACCTATTCAACCTTTCCCTATAACTCAGGTCCTCAAGTCTCAGCAACCTCCTTGTAAATTTTCTCTGCACTCTTTCAATCTTACTTACATCTTTCCTGTAGGTAGGTAACCAAAACTGGACACAATACTGCACATAAGGCCTCACCAATGTCTTCTACAATTTCAACATAAAATCTGGACTCCTGTACTCAATACCTTGACTTACTGTATGAAGGCCAATGTGCCAAAAGCTTTCTTTTTGACCCTGTCTATTTATGACACTACTTTCAAGGAACAGTTCACACTTGACTGCATTAAATTCCATCTGTCATTTTTCAGCCCATTTTTACAGCTGATCCAGATCCCGCTTCAAGCTTTAATAGTCTTCCTCACTGTCCACTACATGCCAGATATTAGTGTCATCCACAAATTTGCTGATCCAGTTTGCCACATTACCATCCAGATTGTTGGTATACAGTAGATGACAATCAACAACTGAGCCAGTATCGATTGCTGTGGCATACCACTAGTCACAGGCCTCCAGTCAGAGAGCCAGCCATCTACTACCACTCTCTGGTTTCTCCTGCCAAGCCAATGACTAATCCAATTCACTACCTCATCTTGAATGCCAAGTGACTGAACCTCCTTGACCAACCTCAAATACCTTGCCTTCATCAATTTTCATGGTAACTCCGTCGAAAAACTCTATAAGCTTGGTTAGACAAGATCTTCCACGCAAAAAGCCATGTTGACTATCCTTAATCAGACCCTGTCAATCCAAATACTTATATATCCAGTCCATTAGAACACCTTTCAATAAGTTTCCCAGTTCTGATGTCAGGCTCTCTGGCCTATAATTTCATGACTTATTCTTAGAGCCTTTCTTAAACAATGGAACATTAGTCATCCTCCAATCCTCCAGCATCTCACCCACGACCAAGGCGGTTTTAAATATTTCTGCCAGGGTCCCTGCAATTTCTGCACTAACCTCCCACTTGGTCCAAGGGGACACCCTGTCAGGCCTTCTGGATTTATCCACCCTAATTTGCCTCAAGGCAGCAAACACTTCCTCCTCTCTAATCTATATATGGTCCATGACCACACTGCTGCTTTGCCTCACTTCTATAGACTCTGTGTCCATCTTCGAAGTAAAGTCAGATGCAAAAGGCACTCCTATGCCTAGTGTCACTTTATGGACAGACAACCAGTCTATGTATATAAGCTTTCTCATGCATGTACAGTATATTTATTGTATTTTTTTATTATTGTGGTCCTTATCTTACTGTGTTTTTTTTGTGCTGCATCAGATTGGATTTGCTTCCTCAGGGTTGTTATAGCCGGGTGTGGTAGAGGGAATAAGCTCCAACTACCTATTAAACACTCCCATCGGCGTGCATCTCTAATAGCCTCTGATAAGCAAGTCCAGCTCCTGGCCTTCACATGTGGCTCAGCTACCAAGCCCTGCGGAATCATTTTTACTGACAGGAGAAGGCGCAAAGGGTGGTTACTGGTGCCTTAAAACCAGTCACTTCGGGCAGATGGGGCTCAGCAGCTGTGGTAGGCACCTCCATTGCCTTACAGATATGCCCACTCATGGAGGAGGCTTTGGGACTAAACCCTGAGAAAAACTCTGGAACTGAAGTCCTAAGGCAGCCCTACATTGAGTTCAGGGGTGACAGGCAACCTCTGTGATGCCGCTAGTGCCAAACTGCATCGGCTCTGCCGTTTCTTTAGATTTATCAGCTGCGTGGAGAGGGCATGCCTGCTATGGGCAACAGCTTGCTCTCCACATTGTACGGCCCTGGCTTGTGTATCACCTACACAGCTGGGATGCAGTATGCATGGTCGACCTCGACCAGGAGAGGACAATTATTTCCTTCTCCTTTTCACTTGTATACTGGAAATGACCTTAAGCAATCTCGAACCTTGATTCTTGAATACTGTTTGAAGTACATGCAATAGTTTTGTCCTAATGGTACAATAACTAATTGAATATTAGTTATTCAATAACACCATTAAAATGAGTTATTTTATTTTAATATTAAAGTGCTATCAAAGGATACAGTGGATAACACCTGCGTAGCACTTGTCTTATCTCGTGTCAGTGGTCGCCACACTCTTTAGAGAAAAATCAAATTACATAGTACTACACTAGATGCTAGTAGGCCATCAGAAGCTTAAATATCAGAGGGAGGCAATGAATAGAAAGCACACTCTCCTGGAGGTAAGATTTGTTTATATAAAAAAGGAAATATTTACATGAGTAAGAACAATTTAAAGTTCCAACATTCAGTTCACATTCCAAATCTCAGATATCAGCAAAAAACAAATTCCTGTTTCGATATTCATTAGAATAAACTTTGTTACTCCAATTTCTCTAACTAATTTGATCTAGTTTTACTCCCTTTTTAAATGTTTACAGACTAAACTTTCCTTTTTATTTATGCCTAGTTAGTTAGAAAACTAATCAAATTACTATTCTTAAATTAATTTCAGTTTCAGTTCAGTCAGTATGTCTACAAATTGAAATTCAATTCAGAAATTACATATCTGTACAGCTAAACTCCCTTCATGACAATTCTCCAACATCACAACTTCTAAACAAAGTAAATCTCATTCAGTAACTTCCCGAAATCTTTGCAAAAATAATCAGTTCTTACAGAAAATCAAATTCAGATACTTTGAATGAAACTAAACTTGTACATCCAGCTGTATTAAACCCTTTATGTCATGAAACATCTTGTTCCCACTCTGATGCTTCATCTTGGGTGGCTCGCCATCTTGTTTCTTGTTTCACTGGATGAAATAGTTGATCATCCATGGAAAGTCGCTTCACAATATTTACAAAAAAAAATCTGACCAAATTCCTTGGTGTGGTTTAACAGAACTAATTCCCAGTTACCTGGTAGAGATATTGGATTTCTGTCTCTGCTAATATTGTCTCATTACAGCTGCTGCTTGTTATAGCCATAGCTTCAATAGATCTTTTATCGCTATCGTCTCTCCTCTAGGGGTTTCACCCTGAGAGTTTCAGATAAGTAGGATACAGATACTCACTACTAATTCCACTTTTAACAGTTTTATATCTTTAGTTTAGAATAGTTTCTGCATTTCTCTTGCTTTCCCGCTCTGCGTCAGCCAT
The DNA here is from genome assembly GCF_048418815.1 of Hemitrygon akajei. NCBI lineage: Eukaryota > Metazoa > Chordata > Chondrichthyes > Myliobatiformes > Dasyatidae > Hemitrygon > Hemitrygon akajei. The sequence continues at coordinate 68,191,405 of NC_133126.1, read as the reverse complement.
GCCATGTTCGTGCATAGCTTTTTTTTCTCAAGTTTTTAAAAAGTTTGGTAAACCTCGTTTTCATCCCTCCAGACGTGGAGCTTTCTAACATTACATCTTTGGGTTTAATTAACCTGGGTTACAAGTGGGATAAGAATCAGTTACAGATTTGGACAGTGATGTGATAGATTGGGGTTAACCTGGGCTAGTGTGAGGTGTTGCACTTTGAGAGGTCAAATGAAAAGAAAAATCATACAATTCATGCTAGATCTTTCATAGCATTGAGATACAGATAGATCTTTGTGGCCAAGTCCACAGTTCATTGAAAGTAACTATGTTAGTAGATAAGATGGTAGGGTAGGCACATAGCAGGCTTGCTTTAACTGGTAAGGATGTTGAGTATCAAAATGAAGAAGTTATGCTGCAGTTATATAAAACTTTGGTCAGACTGAAGCTACAGTTCTGTTTGATCCAATATAGGAAGGATAGGGAGACTGTAGAGAGGGTGCAGTAGAGTTTACTACGATGCTCCCTGGATTACAGGGTATGAGTTAGAAGGTGAGGTTGGACAAACTTAGGTTACTCTCCTTAGAGTGCCAGATGCTAAGGGGAGACCTGATAGAGGTTCTTTTAAATTATGGGTAGACAGTCAGACATATTCCCCAGAGTAGAAATGTCAAACACAAGAGGATATGCCCTTAAGGCTAGAAGGGAAGTGTAAAGGTGACTTGGGAGGTTGCGACACGTATTTTTACACAGAGTGGTATATCCCTGGAATAGCTTACCAGGGGTGGTAGTGGAACCAGGCAGCTTGGTGAAGTTTAAGAGACTTTTACATAGACATGTGAGTATGAAGAGAATGGAGGGATATGGATGATAGCCTGGTGGATATTTAGTACAGACTGGAATCAAGATTGGTACAACATTGTGGGCTGAATAGCTGTCCACAGCTGTACTTCTTATGTTCTATTGGTATAGCAATAGGTTTCTCCTATTGTTTTGTTATGCTCCGGTCCGGAGCCCGCATTTCGGGTCTTAATCCGGTCCGCAGACTCTGGACTCCGGGTCTTGCAGCCATCCCTCCTGTCACTCTTAAGCCAAATAGGTTCATCTTGGCTTAAGAAGGTGCACCTGTTCCCTATCAGCTGGCAGGTGGATATAAGGGACTCTGGGACTGTACCTAGTTGGGGGTTGTGGTCATGATTTGAGGTGGTTTGTCTTGGTGGGCCCATGGCTTCATCCTGAAGTTCTGTGAGTCAGCCTTGAAGTCACCCTGGACCAAGTTCCCTCCTGATCCCTTGCCTCTGTTGGGTAGCAGGCTGGACTGCTGTTGCCTGGTGGGGGGACTCTGTCCCCTTTCTACCCTTCACCTCTGATGGGTTGTGCCTGCTACCTGGCCAGGTGTCCTGCATCTTGCCTGGGCCTTTGTGTTCCTGCCTGGGAGGTGGCCCTGCCCAAGAGTTATGTGGCTGCCCAGGAGGCTCTCCTGCTGAGCCATGGACTCTGGGATCCTGCTGAGCCATGAACTCTCTCTGAACCCTAGAATTACCTAGCATGCCCTGTCTCTCTTGCACACCCTAGTCTCCCCATCTGGTTCTATCCTTTAGTTATTCCTGTCCTGCCCCTAGTACTTCAGTGCCTGTGTCCTGCACTTGGGTCCAGCCTCTGGTCCCCTTGTGATGTGTTTATGTTTTTCAGTGCTCTGGTGGTGAGTACACAGCAAAGATTACTGGATGGTTATATGACTGGAAGGCTGTTGCCAGCTGGCTTTCAAAAGACAGAACATTCTTGTACATATTAATGATTTTGACTTCAATGTAGTGGGCACAATACAGAGTTTGAAGATGACAATATGGAATGGTTAATGGGGTTGGCACTAAGCAGGAAACATTTTGATTTCAGCAACATGTTCTGTAGGTTTAAAGTAGGTTACATTTAAACAGTTACAGTACCTGTAAAGGTGATGCTACTTAGACCCAAGGCCATAAGATAGAGGAGCAGAATCAGGCCATTTGGCCATGGAGTTAGCTTCACCATTTTATCATGGCTGATCAATTTCCCTCTCAGCCCCAAACTCCCACCTTCTCTCCATAACCCTTCATGCCCTGACTAATCAATCTCTGCCATAAATATACCAAATGACTCGGTCTCCACAGCTGTCTGTGGCAATGAATTCCACAGATTCACCCCTCCCTGGCTAATAAATTCCTGTTCATCTCCATTCTAATTGGATATCCCTCTAATTTGAGGCTCTGTCCTTTGATCTTAGACTTGCCCATGTAGGAAACATCTCTTCCACATCCTCTCTATCAAGGCCTTTCAGCATTTGGTAGATTTCAATGAGATCACCCCCCATTCTTCTGAATTCCAGTGAGTTAAGGCCCAGAGCCAGCACATTTCTTTCTAGGACCCAAACCATCCCAAAATGTCAAATCCAATGCCTCTTATGAAGACAGTTCTTCAATCAGAGATGTTAACTTTACTTCTGTTTCTGTGGATGGTTTCTGACCTGTTGACCATCTGCTGTATTTTCTGTTTCATATTTCAGAATTTCAGCATCTGCATTTATTTTTGCAATTCAATGTTACAAACCTCTTCTTTTACATTAATATTCCCCTTCAACCTCTTTGAACAACCACAAACTTTGTGTTTTCTTTGGAATATTTATTTGTTGTGACTTTTGAATTAATTGAATGTAGAGCATTTCTTTAAATGCTTGCTTCTCTTTATCTACAGTAAAGCCTTTTAAATTACTTTCCCCATCATCTTTGTCATGTTAAGCACTTGCATCTCTTCAACTTAAGACCCTAGTTTCCATTTGATATGTCCCACTTTGCATGCTGTTATGTTATAATTATTACTTGACTGAGTGATAAATTAATACTGTTTCATTAAACAAAATATGACCCGACATGCTCAGATGGTCTGTATCCTCATTCTGTTCCTGATGTATTTCAGAAGATTGTTCTCAAAGGGTAGCCACCTTGCCTTGGTTAGAGTGTGTGTTATGTTTGAATGCTCCTGAATGGAGGTTCATGATCAGGGTAATCCTGATTATTCAGGGAAGCAGGCAACCATGATAACCCTGTTTATATACTGAGTGCCAAGTAAATCACCTAAACCATCAGGATAGGATATTCTGGAAAGGGCAATGGATTTAGACAAGTTCCTTCAAATAAATAATTGACAATATCTTGTTTCATTTGATGTCACACTGTTTGAATATCAACTTAGATATTCAGTTGCGTGGAGATTAGTTTAATGTACTTCAAATGAAATGCAGTGTGATACTGAATGCTAATTTGTTATCTATAGATTTTGATAATATGATTACATATATCCATGTATAAAGTACATGAAGTGTACAGTGGTCAAATCAGTCTGGGATAATACTGAATTTAGTTTTTCTGTAATCTGATTCATTTAAGTACAAATAGTAGTCACTGTTCAAGGAGGATGGTCCGAAGGGCAAGGATGATCCTTGAATCTGTGCTGTTTAAAGAGGTCATTAAATACTTGAGCAATCTGTTGCAAGAAAACGATGCATTTAACAGGATTGAAGATCGGAGAATTGAAGCAAATTTGGGTGAATTCCAAAGTTGCATTTTCTTGGTGTATTAATTATGTTTCTGCTTAGCATCCATTGCCAACTGGAACAGGGTGAGAGGAGCCAAAGACATTGCCTTTTACACAGAGAAAGCTGAAGGAGGAATTGCAAATGGATTCTGGCTAAATTTGCCTCTGCCCAAGAGTCTTAGGAGCCATTCTTAATTGCCCAAGAGGCAGTGCATTTATGTAAGCTGAGGCTTTCCAATTCGGTGCTACTAGCAATCTACCTGAGCTTCTGCAGACTAGCCTCCCTTCATGAACTTGTGGTTAGACAAGTCTGCCTGCAGAGCTGAAGGTGAGTGTCATGTTGAACTAGTTAGTATCCAGACTGCAGTGGCTAAAACATACTATCTTTTGCAGTTTACATGGAACCTCCACCCCACTGTCAAAGATTTCCTTCCCTGTTCTGTATATGGGAGCATCAGCCATGAGAGGCATACAGATTTGTAGAGATTCTTGTTCTCCTGAAGCTTCTTGGAGTGACGGACTGCATTCATAGCACAAACATGTAAATCAGAAACTTCACTCCCTACCAGCCTAGTTTGGTTATGACAAGATTCTTGTTTTAACCCTCTGAAATGGTGAAGTATGCATGGAAAGTTTGTCCTGAAACAGTGTATTGTGCCTGTGCCATTTCAGCCACTGTGTTATAAGGGTGCTTGCCTCTGGGGTCTCTCTTCCAGTCTTTGGCTCAATGTGCCAGCCATCATGTTGGAAGGTGCTTGGACATACCAAGGTGACCAAGTGAAACTTACTTTCTTCACAATCTGCTCATCGTCAGAGCACCTCACTTGCCTAGCGTGCAGCAAGAAGTGGAGGCAAAAGAAGTATGAAGAAGGCAAGAGATGTCAACAAATTGGAGTATATCTGAGATTTACTTGAGGAACTTGCATCATTAGCTAAAAGCTTTCCTGTTCCGGATGCAGTAAACATTTGGCATTAGTTAGAAGTCTGTGCCATGCCTAATACACTATCTTCAGCAATGGACATCTCAACCAGTTGGCATTCCTCCAACAACAGGATGACATGGGGATGGTCATTGACGAGTTTAATATCTTGAGTCAAGCACTTAATTACTGTGACCGCAGGAACAAGTTGGGAAGATAGAAACTTCACTGAGGGTCTCAACCTCTTACTTGGTAAAACCACTCCTAAATATTAAAGCTTTGTCAAGATTGTGGGAAAAATTTTAAAGCCATAGAGTCATAGTGGTACAGCACAGAAACAAGCCATTCAGCCCATCTGGTCAATGAAAACTACAGCATCCTCCCTGCTAGTCCCATGTTGCCCTCCCTGTTTGGCCCATAAGCCTACCCATTTATGTACCTGTCTAAATGCCTCCTAAATGTTGCATTTGCATCCTCCTTAAACTCTGACAGCTCATTTTGGGGACTTTACTGCTCTGTTTTTAGAAGTTACACCTCAGTTTTCTTTAAAATCTCTTCCCTCTTGTATCTGCAGTGTTGGACTCCCCAATACTGGAGAAAAGACAGTGACCATTCAAAGCACCAACAACAAATGTTTTTCAATCCCCATAGCATCACTCTTTTAATTTCCCTTGAGTGTAACTGCAAAAATATTGATGAAAAGTAACCCATATAACAACAAAGAGAAGATCATTTGCACACATTGGATGTGATTGATGTTGCATAAGTCTAAGGGACAGAACAGTATATACAGTATCATTCACAGTGTATTTGCTGCTAAATAGAAATATCTATAGATAGAATGCCAATATTGAGTAACTTTCCTAATGTTATAGCTGTGCTCATTTAGTCACTTCAAAGGTGCCGTGACTGATTGAATTGAATCAATTTCAGACTTAGATCTGGTTCCAGAATCAGCCTGCTTGTAATACAGTACTTGGATTTTAACATAATGAGCTCAAAATCTATTTCCACACGAGTAAGTTGTGAAAGTACTTTCTTGTATTGTCAGGCAAATTGAGCGACTCAGAATGAATGATTAGTTAGAAGTCAGTCAGATGGTGTTGTATGAAAACTAATGTTAAGTGTTGTCACAGAGAACTTTTTTGATTGTTCTTTCATTGCTGTATTTGCATGCACTTCATTGTCAGATTACTTCCTTCATTTTTATACCAGTACTTCAATACTTGGATATTTGTAGATCTTCAAATATCATCTTACCTCGACTGGAATCTACATTTCCAAAGTGATAAGAAAATCTGAGAGGCTTTGGAAAAAAATCTAGCTCAATAGATTAATACGACAGGACCACAGCTCTAATTTCTTGATCATAGTTTCTCCTTTGACCTGAACTTGGAACAAAGTCAAGCCCTTTCCCTGCAGGCTTAGATTAAGCCTATTTAGGTGGTTGAAAACATCTGCCAAGTATGCTAATTTAGCTAAGCAAGGGAAATCACTGAAACAATGGGAACAGTCAGAGCCGAGTATAGCACTCACTTCATCCCACTGTGCAAACAAATAGCACAAACTCTTCCCTTGAGAAAGACAAACCTTAATGTGCAAAAAAAAAGGTTGTCAGTGGTCACAACCAGTCTCACCACAGAGCAGCAAATATTTGTGATTTCAAATCACAAGCCTAGATGAAGTTAACTTTTTTCAGAGTCCTTCAAAATAATGAAGTCAGCATGTTTATTTATTGCAGCTGGAGTCTCCCTGTGCCACAAACTTGGCTGAAGGTGCATTTAAAACAATTCCAATTTGCACAAGTCCCATCATTAAATATAATTTCAAACGTACCTGCTTTGACAGCACAGACAGGAATCAATGGCAGGCAGCAGAGAAATAGGCACTTTGGCCCACCATCTCTGCACCAACCATGAAGAACCAATTTATTCAAATATTTATTCTAATCCACTTCTATGTTCCCTGTATAGCCTCTTGCCATCAACTGCCCTTATTTTACCAATGATATACACATTAGGAGCAAATTTCAGTGCTTGAATGATCTACCAAACCCTACATCTGGGGAAGCAAGTCAGAGCTTCTGTAGGAAACCATGTGATAACGAAGTAGTCAATTGGATTCAACATTGGCTTAACGGGAGATGTGGTAGCAGATGGTTGTCTCACTGACTGGAAGCCAGTGACTAGTGCTATCATGGGATCGGTGCTGGTTCCATTTTTGTTTATCATCTATATTAATGATTTAGATGATAATATGGTAAACTGGATCTACAAATTTGCGGATGACAATATGATTGAGAGGGCCTAGTGGGCAGCAAGAGAGGCTATCAAAGTTTGCAAAGTGATCTGGAACAGCTGGAAAAATGGGCTGAAAGATGGCAGATGGAATTGAATGTAGACAAGTGTGAGGTGTTGTATGTTGGGAGGACAAAGCACTGGGAGGAATACAACATGGAATGAATGGCAGGGGTCTGACATTTTCTGTAGAACAAAGGGGCACTGGGAATACTCATCCATAATTTCTTGAAAGTGGCATAACAAGTAGATAAGATCATAAAGAAAGTTTTGGGCACATTGGCCTTCATAAATAAGGTGTTGAGTACAGGAATTGAGGCGTTATGTAAAATTATATAAGCCATTGGTGAGGCTAAATATGGAGTATTGTATGCAGTTCTGGTTACCTACCTGGAGGAAAAATATCAGTAAGCTTGAAAGAATGCAAGGAAATTTTACAAGTGTGTTGCTGGAACTTGAGGACCTGAGTTACAGGAAAAGGTTAGGATTTTATTCCCTGGAGCATAGCAGATTGAGGGAAGATCTTATACAGCAGGGGTTCTCAACCTTTTTATGCCATGGACCAATACCATTAAGCAAGGAGTCCATGGACCCCAGGTTGGGAACCCCTGTTATAGAGCTAGACAAAATTATGAGGGGTATAGATAGGGTGCATGTTTGCAGGCTTCTCCCTCTCAGGTTGGGTGAGACTAGAACTGGAGGTTACAGGTAAGGTCTAGGTGTAGAGAGATGGTACTGGCCAAAAGACCATGGATTAGATAGACCAAAGCATGTTTCTATGCTGTGGTGCACTATAGCTCTATGACTTGCTCTGAATCTATGAGGAAATGTGCAAACTCCACACAGACAGCACCAGAGGTTGAGTCACCAGAGCTGTGAAGTAATTCAGTTTTTGTATCAGGGTCCAGTGAAAAACTTCGTTTTGTATGTCATCTACACAAATCATTTCATCACATCCGTACATCAAGATGCTACCGAGGGAAAACGATATAAGAATGCAGAATAATGTGGTGCTGTTGCAGGAAAAGTACTGTGCAGCACCATGACGAGGCAGATTGTCAGGTCAAAAATCCATCTTAACATGAAAGGGGGCTGTTCAATAATCTTATAAAAGGATAGAATCTGTCCTTGAGCCTGGTGATGTGTACGTTCACACCTTTATATTTTCTACCTAATAGAAAGGGGAGAAGGCAGAAAGTCTGAATGCTCAGGCTGGTTGGGGGTCATTGATTATGTTGGCAACTTTGGCGAGGCAGCAAAAAGTGTATGAAGGAGTGGTGGGTTTTTGTGACCTGTTGAACTATGTCCACAACTCTTTGCAGTTTCTTGCAGTTTTGGGCCGTACCAAGTCACGAGGTATTCAGATAGGATACTCTCTGTGGTTCATTTATAAAATTGGTGAAGGACAAAGGGGGCATACCAAATTTCTTTAGCGTCCTGCAGAAGTAGAGGTGCTGATGAACTGTCTTTGCTCTGGCAACAGCATAGTTGGACCAGGATGGGCTAGTGGTGATCTTCACTCTTAGAAATTTAAGATGTAGACAGGAGCATGTGCACCACCACCAGCTCTTTCGTTTTTCTGATTTTTAGGGAAATATAATTGTCATGGTGCAATGTGACTAGGCTCTTTATCTCCCTTCGTGTACTGTGAATCATTGTATTTGAGATTCAGCTCACTATGTGGCATCATCTGCAAACTTGTAGATAGATCTAGAGCAGTGGCGAGTGTGAATGAAGTAAGGTGGAAAGCAAGGAATGCAGCCTTGGGAAGCACCAATGTTGAGGATACTCATGATGGATTTAATTGCTGCCCATCATTATTGATTGTGGTCAGTTGGTCAGGAAGTCAAGGATTCAGTTGCAAAATGAGTTTGAGCCCCAGACCTAGGAATTTGGAGGTGAAGTTGCTTGGAATTATGGTATTGAAGGCAGAGCTGTAGTCAATAAATAATAGTCTAATGTGGGAGTCCTTACTGTGTAGATACAGATGCAAAGAACAGTTTTTGGACAGGGAGATGGAAGCCACTATAGACCTGTTTCAGTGGTAGGCGAATGGCATTGGGTTAAACTTGTCAGGAAAACTTGATCTAATGTGTGGGGTGACCAGCCTCTCGAAGCACTGCGTGCCGGTGTATATCAGACCCAGTGGGCATTAGTCATTTAGCACATCACCTTGCTTAATACTGAGTTAAGTATTGTATGTAATTAGTTTTTGATACAATAAGTGTATGGGACATTGGAAAAATGTTGAATTTCCCCATGGGGATGAATAAAGTATCTATCTATCTATCTATCTATATGGATGATAGTGATCTCAGAGCAGATGGGAACCTCACATTGAAGTAGAGAGACATTAAAAATGTCCAAAAATACCCCTGTGAGCTGAACTGTGGAGGATTTAAAGACACAGCCAGGGACACCATCTGGGCCAGGCGTTTTCCATGAGCATACTCTCTAGATGGATGATCTGACATCTGAAATGGTGACTGTGGGTTGAGTACATTGGAGGCTGTCGGGGTGGTTGGTGATATTCCACTTCTTTACTATTCAGAAAATGCATAGAATACATAGCGCTCATCTGAATTGTTGATGATGCTGCCCAAGTTCACTCAAGGCCTGTTATTGCCTGTAAGCCCTGCCACAGCTGATGACCTGAATCTCAGTTTTGGAATGGTGTCATCTCTTGGCATCCCTGATAGCTTAACAAAAATTGTATCTTTATTTCCCGGATAGAGCAGGATCCCCAGATTTGGATGTTGCAGACATGGACTTCAGTAAGGAATGGACTTCCTCATTCCATGGTTTCTGATTTGGGAGCACCTGGATTGACTTTCCCACACAATACTCTACACAGTTGCTGATAAAATCTCTGACAGTAGTGCCACATTCACCTAGATTGGTTGCTGCAACTTTGAGCACAAACCAATCTTTCAACTGACTCAATGCTGTTGTGTAGAGAATCCTCTTCTTCTGAAGCAACTCTACCTGCTGCATCACTTTGCTACCTTTTCTCCTTTGTTGAGCTCTGTTATCTGACAGGAACATTACATTCATTTGCTTGAAAGCCTTCTCTCTCAACACAGAACAAATTTCCTTTCCAGCTGGTAATAATATCTTGTCCACTTGTGAGAGGTTTACCTGTCTTTGCTGTGAGTGAAGACACCCCACAAGGTGTTTCCTGGCCATTTCATTTTCAATGCCGGTGGCCACACTCTGCACTGGGTTTTTTTTCCTTTCATTGAATTTTCTCAGCTTGTTGAAAAATTAATTTGTCCTACCTGCACACTCAATCTGAGGGAACAAGTGGCAGTGAAGGTTATTTGTCTTTAAGCTCTCATTGGACAGACAGCATTTCATCGTCAAACTCACAACAATCTCTGCTCCTCTTCACAACCAGTCAAAGTAAATCCCAGTTCCAAGTGTGTAAATATCACTGTATTTCCTCACTTGTTGCCACTTGGTAAACACTGACGCTTGGTTTCTTTTCACTATCTTCTCTTTAAAAAGGTCCACAGATCTAGTTCTCTTATTTTAGGCTACTTCAGCTTTTGTGTTGCCACCTTCTGCATGTAACAGATTTTAGGTGAATAATCACATGACAATGCCACAACAACTGAAATCATTGTGACAATCACACTGTAAAGCACATGTGTAAATAAATTCATAATACATCGTATCAAAATGTGAAAGATACTCAACAGCAGTTCCTCCTTTTATTTCATTTCAGCTTTTCTTCCTTTTCAATTAAAGGAAATACACGTTTTATTCAATGCATAGGGCAATTATGTGACAAAAATGAATATCCCTGTCAGGAACCTGCTATTATTTTGCTTTTTAATGGATCCCCAGGCTTTCACCATCATACAACATTACCAAAAATGTTGACTTTTTTGGGTCTCAGCCTGAAATGTGGAATATTTATTTCCCTTTATGGATGCTGCCTAACTTGTTGAGTTCCATCAGCATTTTGTGTGTGTTGATCAAGATTCCCAGTATCTGCAGAATCTGTAAGTTTTTATTAGCTTGCTGAAGTAGTTTGTGAAAGCCTCCTGCTAATCTCAAGAAGGTATCTTGACTAGCACTATCTTGAAAAGCAAAGGCATTTATCCTTGGTTACTTTAACACCAACAAGATAGGTTCTATAGCTCACAGCACCTTCAATATTCCTTACCAATTGAAGAAGGAAGCCCTTCAATGGCAAAATGGGCTGTATGACTATGAGCAGTTCTGAGCCCAGATGTTCTACCCTTCACTCTCTTGTCCTGAGTAACAAGGTCTTTGATTAGTTGACTGTATGGCCACTGGAGCAGCAGTTCAAAAGCACAGATCCTGTGTAAGAAAAGAGTTTCATGTTCCACAGGAGTACTTCTGCTCTCAAATGATGACCAGTCTGTTGGAAGAAGGTTTTCTGGAGTGATATGTTCATCTTTTGTCCTCTGCCAGCAAAGAAATCTAAAAGCCTCTTGGTAGAAATCAAAGTTTCCAGTGCTGCACTTATAATTTTGTAGGCCTCAGAATATGTTACAATGGAAGCTGAGATATTTGTCATCAAATCATGCACAATGAAAGGAACCATGACATTGACGTAGAGATGCCCCCCTCCTGACAAACACACACTACCACCTCTCTGGAAGGTAAAGTGGGCTTCAGGTTTCCTGGAGAGACACCCATGTTTTGAACTAGATCCTTTCACATACCTTGATCTCAAATGATACCTTTTAACAAGGCAAAACAATCTCCCAACCACCTCCATGCACTTGCTTTTCAGATTACCCTATTAAGGCCCTTATCAGAGTTTTCTAGAGCAAAATAGATGTGTCATCACTTTTCAGTGAGTTGATATGAGCCATAATTTCTGTCTAGTTTGCCTGCCTTGCATCTACAATGGTAAGAACAAGCAGCAATTGACCACCACACTGCATCCTGGAGACTGAGGCTGGGGCAGTGTCTCCAATCACCTTTATACCGGGGGTCAGTGGGAGGAGCCACAGGAGCAGTCAGCGGGGGGGGGGGGGGGGGGGGCGTGTCCAGACAGGTATATGTAGTTCACCACAGTGAGATAGAACATGTAACATATAAACAATACAGAATAGTACAAGCCCTTTGGTCTATGCTTACTTATATAAACCTACTTCACGATCAATCTAACCCTTCCCTTCTAACAGACCAAACCCTCCATTTTCCTTACATCCATTAACTATCAAAGAATTTCTTAAATACCTCTTTTGTATCAGCCTGTACCACCACCACCAGCATGGTGTTCCAGGCACTTACCACTGGAACGCAAAAAACAAAATTTACCTCTTACCTCTTCCCTAAACTTTCCTCCACTCACTTTAAATGGATGCCCTGTGGTATAGATCATTGCTGCCCTAAGAAAAAGATGCTAGCTTTCCATTCCATTTGTGCCACTTATAATCTTCTGCACCTCTATCAATTTGCCGCTCATCCTTCACTCCTAAGAGAAAAGCTCTCAAACTTTCCTTGTAAGGTATGTACTCAAATCCAGGCATTTCCTGGTAAATGTCCTCTTTACCCTCTCTAAAACTTCCTTCCTATAATGAGGAGACCAGAACTGAACACAGTACCCTAAGTGTGATCTAACCAGATCTGCAACACTACCCCACAGCTCTTTAACTACATGAAGTGGGTGGGAATGTATCAGCTGGAAACATTTGTTATTATAGTTTGAGGAAAGAGCTTACTAAAAACAACATAGCACAATGTTGCACAGGAGGAGGTCATTTGGTCATTGTGGTTGTATTGGCTCTTTGCTGAAACTCCCCATTTAGTCTCACTCAACCACTTACTCTTTATCCCTGTGATTATTTTTCCTTCAAATATTTGAATAAGTTGTTGGTTTACTGATTTTCTGCATTTGGTGACAAGTGGCTTAATGAGGGGTACGTTAGGATGAATGTATGAAAGAATATTCTGCAGAAAGTGAGAAAATGCCAAAGACCACGTATGATATTGGGCAGCAATGAAACACAGGGTGGTTGGGTGCTCAAGAACTGCAATAGGAAGAGATCAAAGGAATAAGTGGTGAATTTCATTGACTAGTTTAGCTCAGGGGATTAAGTGCTTAGAATAAAACTAAAAATTTTGGGAGAGTGAATGGACAGAGCAGATAATCTTTGTTGACATCCCCAGGGTTAGACACACAATACTCAATCATTTTCCTGCATATTGCATCTGACATGTGGATAAAATGGAGGAAATCTGAAGAACTGATTTACAGTGTAAGAAATTTGTATGAAGCTTTCTCCTTTTTACATAATCTTGGTGAGCGTGAATAACTTTGGCAAGAAAGATTGCAATGGTTTAAAGAACCAGTTGTGTTGAAGCTGTTGGTGGACAGAAGGTCAAAAGCATTCCTCAGAATGGTGGCATCCATTACCAAGGACCCACACCACCAGTGACATGCCCTCTTCTCATTGCTGCCACCAGAGAGAAGATGTGAAGGCACGGCGCTTAACATCTTAGAAACAGTTTCTTCACCTCTGCCATCGGATTTCTGAACGAACCATGTACACAAGAACACTACCTTTCCATTTTCCTCTCACTTTGCACTATTTGTTTATATATGTAATATTTATTACACTGTATATCTTGTATACTATATATATTGTACATGTGAGGCCTCCATTATTGACGTTGACCATGGCTATTGCGTTCTAGCTATCTACGTGTTACGCAAGCACAATACGGAGAGCATGCTGTTGCCCATGCAGCGGACTGTCCTAAGGAACAGCATAAGGATACAATTTCTCACCTGTGGCATCACAGAAGTTGCCAATCAACATCTAAGTCAACATACAACTGCCTTCGGGACTCCAGCTCCCGATATTTCCTTAGGGTCTTACTCCCGAAGCCTTCCCCAAGACAGTGGAGGTTTGAGATCAGAGTTTTCTTTCTCCTGGATGATGAGCTCATCTGCCTGAAGCAGAAGAAGACACCATTAACCTGCCTTTGCTGCTTCTCCTGCCAGTAGAAATGGTTCCATTGGGCTTAGTATCTAAGCCACATGTGAAGGCCAGGAGCTAGACTTGGTTGTCAGAGGTTATGTGTGATGCACATCATTGGGAGCATTTGGAAGGTAGTGGGTGCTCTCCCCCCCTACATCTCCTGGCTATAACAACCTTAAAGAAACATATTGTATTCACTGCACTGCTGCTATGAAACAGTACGTCAAATATCACAATACGTCAGTGATAATAAACCTGAATCTGATTTTAATGTCTGCTCAAGAAGATTTTGGAGTATAGCAGAGCAGGTATCACTGTAGCTGATAGGCCATGAATTTTGTGCCAGCTCTAAAGACAGTCTTTAAGTACCCAGTTCCTTAATTAAGGATGACAGTAAAGTTCATTACCAATACATACTTCCACCAGAAGTGTCTCCCCCAGGTTTGGAAAGTGGCCTTTCCACGCTTTTCCTGTGTCTTGCCATGAGCCTTAATTGGCAGAGGTTAATGGGGATGGGTTCAGAGAGTATCGTTAATCTTTTAACGATTAATCTTGTAACACCCATCCTCTCATATCTGAATGAATCAGTGATGTCTTGGATCTCAGCTTCTGTTTGCACACAAACAGGAAAACATTGGGACAAAGGTTCCACCTTGCTTGACTGCGGTTTTCACTGGGAGTAAGTAACTTTATTGTGGACCTATTGATTCAACATCCAAACCAATCTATACCAAAGAATAGTATTAGCAGCAGGAATAGTCATAGATGATTCACAGGCCCCAAGTCATCCACAATACCTGGAGAAAAGCTGGTGTTTGTCTAGTATAGTGTCTAATGTAACACATTAAATTGTTTCTGTCTGCCAGGACGTTTCCTTAAGTAATTCAACTCTGACTGGATTTTTCTGGGAACTAGTTTGTCGGAGGACATGATTCTAGACTGTATTCTACAAATGCATTTGAGGAGTGACAGAGGTCAGGAGTATACTATTAGCTGAGTGGATTTGAAAGCATCTAAATCCAGCATCTGCTATAGCAAAAGGAGGCACAGATTTCACGGAGAAGAGTGTGTAAAGTTCAAGCCAATTACACCTCCTCATTACTTGACATCCTTCCATGTCTACCAGCAGTGGGGATGGGAACCTTGGCAATTTACATTCTCACAAAGCAGTTTCCCTCTGCTTCATTACTCAGCAAATACTGTATTTCTTTCTGCTCATTTCCGCTGCTCCAAGCAAAAGAAGCATATCATATTCCATAGCCACCCTTACCAAGCAGACTCTTGTGTTAATGACCATGCAGACTATCTATTTCACCTTGAGCAGTGGCAGGTTTCTATCCTACAGATGTAACTCCAAGAAACAATGCTCCATGTTTACTGAATTTCTCACATTCTACAAAGGTTTCAAAGGTACAGTTAATGTCAGAGAAATGTATACAATACACATTCTGAAATGCTTTTTCTTTGCAACCATCCACGAAAACAGAGGAGTGCCCCCAATGAATGAATGACAGTTAACTGTTAGAACCACAAAGTCCCCCCCGCTCCCCTCCCTCCAATGCGTAAGCGGCAGCAAAACAACGATCCCCCTCACCTTACCAGCAAAAGAAAACATCGGTACCTGCCACTGAGCACTCAAGTGTGCAGCAAAGCAACAGCAAAGACACGGACTTGCAGTACCCCAGAGACTACTCGTTCACTTGGTATCTGACATACCGCGTGTTCACTCTCTCCCTAATAAGAGATGTTTCCGTTTCACAGCAAGAGGGGAGACATAACAAACAACTCGCTGATTTATGATGCTAAAAGTCCATTGCATCGCTTTTTCCGAGCTCTGTGTCCAAAGATCTCAGGTCTCTGGGCACACAGCCAGGGATCTTCCAGCTCCCACGATACACTGCTCTCCTGCCGGGACACCAGCCTTCGATCCGCCCATCTCCAGAGCCACAAGGTCTCTGACCTCTGAAGGCGAGCTAAGCTCTTATAACCATTACAGCACAGAAACAGGCCATCTCGGCCCTTCTAGTCTCACTCTCACCTAGTCCCACTGACCCGCACTCAGCCCATAACCCTCCATTCCTTTCCTGTCTATATACCTATCCAATTTTACTTTAAGTGACAATACCGAACCTGCCTCTACCACTTCTACTGGAAGCTCATTCCACACAGCTCCCACTCTCTGAGTAAAGAAATTCCCCCTCGTGTTACCCCTAAACTTTTGCCCCCTAACTCTCAACTCATGCCCTCTTGTTTGAATCTCCCCTACTCTCAATGGAAAAAGCCTATCCACGTCAACTCCATCTATCCCCCGCATACTTTTAAATACCTCTATCAAATCCCCCCTCAACTTTCTATGCTCCAAAGAATAAAGACCTAACTTGTTCAATCTTTTCCTGTAACTTAGGTGCTGAAACCCAGGTAGCATTCTAGTAAATCTCCTCTGTACTCTCTCTATTTTGTTCACATCTTTCTTATAATTCGGTGACCAGAACTGTACACAATACTCCAAATTCGGCCTTACCAATGCCTTGTACAATTTTAACATTACATCCCAACTCCTATACTCAATGCTCTGATTTATAAAGGCCAGCATACCAAAAGCTTTCTTCACCACCCTATCCACATGAGATTCCACCTTCAGGGAACTATGCACGCTAAGCAGCACTCTTAGGCTGCGTCCTTGGCATGTCGAATAACAGTCAGTCGTGAAACCCTGAGAGGGGGTCCCATTCTTGTAAAGAACCGTAGTCAGCGTGTAACTCCAGGTCAGGGTCTTCAAAAGAACCCTGAAAGGGGAAAATAGAGATATTAAAGATGGAAATAGTGCTGTTTCCAAAGATGCAAGCAAAGGAGGTGCTGAATGCAGATTCACTCAAGTCACTCTTACCTCACATGTGGTCATGGTTCTGCTGATTAGGAAAGAACATTTTCTCACAAGTTTCACTGAAGTATAAAGAAATCTATAACTTTCAGCAATCTTTAAGTATGCATTGCAAATGTTGTGTACCTTCTAATATTATCATTTCTGGCATGCTCAGATGCTTTGCATATAGACCTGAAACCAGGAGCTTCAGCATCACAAGGCCTTGTGTTACTGATTGGCATCCAGTAAGTTACTATAGTCAACTTATTTTACACAAGCTCCCTTTCAGGAAAACAAAGGTCTTTGCCTGCTACACCATTATGGAGTATACAAAGGTAGGTGCCTTTCTAGGTGGGGTGAAGAGAAGGAAAGCTTGGGGGATGTTAGCTACAGTTATTGATTATGATGTGATCTTTGGTCTAGAGTTGCAACTGGAAGTAAACATGAGTTTGATGAAAAGATGTTGTGTAAGGTTTGTAAGCACTGTGGGAAGGGCGGTCCACCCCGATAAGGGACCAGAGCCAAAACTGAGTAAATATATTTTTCATAGAATGATTACAACACAGAGACTACACGTGTTCTTCACAAGAACAATTCAGCTTGTATCTATGTCTCTTCCCATCTCTTGTGTCTTCATCTTATTGCCCATTACCACCTTTCCTTTCACTTGCTTCTCCAGATCCCTTGTATGTGCTATGATTTAATCCACCTCTTTTGCTGCTTCTTGGTGAATATTTCAGATTTTAACTACTTGCTGAGTGAGAAGAGACTTTTCCTCATGTCAGGTTTGGATCTTTTGCTGAAACCTTTGTTTTGCCTGGTCCTTGGCCCCACTGTTAATGGGAATACTCTCTAATTCCTTTGTGATTTGAAATCTGATCCTTCATCATATCCCCTCTCAACTTCCTGTGTTTCCACTCTAGTTTCTCCAACTTACCCATGTAATTTTTAATCTCTCCCTCACTTAGTATAGAGTTCCCTCATGCTTCAAAAGATCCACCATTGTCCCTGTACCCCAAAAGACCAAGGTAACATGTCTGAATGACTGGCGTCCTGTCACACTCACCTCCATAATAAGCAGATGCTTTGAGAGGATGGTCAAGTATTACATCTGCAGCTTGCTGCCACCCACACTGGACCCCCTACTATTGCCTACCAACACAACAAATTGACAGATGACGCAATAGCCACAGTTCTATACACTGTCCTTACAGATCTGGAGAAGAGGGATGCTTATGTGAGAATGCTGTTCTTGGACGACAGTTCAGCATTCATCACCATAGTTCCATCCAGGCTCAACAAGAAACTCAAAGACCTCGGCCTTGACCCTGCCTTGTGTAGCTGGATCCTGGACTTCCTGTCAGATTATTGGTAGGTGGTAAGAGTGGGCTCCCTCACCTCTGACCCTCAACACAGGTGCCTTCAGGGCGGTGTCCTAAGGCCCCAGCTTTACTCTCCGTATACCCATGACCTTGTCACCACCCACAGCTCCAATCTACTAATTAAATTTGCTGATGATATTACATTGATTGGCCTTATCTCAAATAATAACGAGGCAGCATATGGAGAAGAAGTCATCACCCTGACACAGATGTGTCAAGAAAACAACCTCTCCCTCAATGTCGCAAAAACAAAGGAGCTGGTTGTGGATTACAGGAGGGATGGAGACGGGCTAACCCCTATTGACATCAATGGATCTGGGGTTGAGAGGGTGAACAGCTTTAAGTTCCCTAGCATACACATCACCGAGGATCTCTCATGGTCAGTACATTCCGGCTGTGTGGTGAAAAAGGCAAAACACCTCCTTCACCTCAGATGGTTGAAGAAGTCTGGTACGAGTCCCCAAATCCTAAGGACTTTCTACAGGGACACAATTGAGAGCATCCTGACTGGCTGCATCACCGCCCGGTACGGGAACTGTGCTTCCCTCAATCACAGGACTCTGCAGAGAGTGGTGTGGACAGTCCAGAGCATCTGTAGATGTGAACTTCCCACCATTCAGGACATTTACAAAGACAGGTGTGTAAAAAGGGCCCAAGTCACCTCAACCACAAACTGTTCCAGCTGCTACCATGCAGGAAACAGTACTGCATCATAAAAGCCAGGACCAACGGGCTCCAGGACAGTTTCTTCCACCAGGCCATCAGACTGATTAATTCATGCTGATACAATTGTATTTCTATGTTACATTGACTGTCCTGTTGTGCATACAATTTATTACAAATTACTGTAAATTGCACAATGCACATTTAGATGGAGACGTAATATAAAGATTTTTACTCCTCGTGTATGTGAAGGAGGTTAAGTAATAATGTCAATTCGATGGAATAATTAGTCTCATTCCAGTGATCATGTTATGTAATTCCCCTCAACACACTTAAAAACCTTCACATCGTTTGAAAACCATGGCACAGAGAAATGAATAAGACCATAAGGGATAGGAGCAGAATTAGGTCATTAGGCCCATTGAATCTGCTCCTCCATTTCATCATGGCTGATCCAATTTTCCTCTCAGTCCCAATCTCCTGCTTTCTCCCCATATCCCTTCATGCTTGTCAATCAAGAATCTATCAATCTCTGACTTAAATATATATAAATACTTGGCCTCCACAACTGCCTGTGGCAAAGAATTTCATAGATTCACCACCTTCTGGCTGAAGTAATTCCTCCTCATTTCTGTTCTAAAAGGACGCCCCTCTATTCTGAGGCTGAGTGTTCTGGTCTTAGACTCTCCCACCATAGGAAACATCCTCTTCACGTCCATTCTATCAAGGCCTTTCGCCATTCGATAGGTTTCAATGAGGTCACTCCTCAGTCTTCTGAATTCCAGCGAATACAGGCCCAGAGCCACCAAACGCTCTTTATATGACAAGCCATTCGATCCTGGAATCATTTGCATGAATCTTCTCCAGTTTCAGCACATCCTTTCTAAGAAAAGGGGCCCAAAGCTTCTCATAATATCCTAAGTGAGGCCTCACTAGTGCTATATAAAGTCTCAATATCACATCCTTGCTTTTATATTTTAATCCTCTTAAAAAGAATGCTAACATTGCATTTGCCCTCCTCATCACAGACTCAACCTGCAAATTAACCTTCAGAGAATACTGCATGGGGACTCCCCAGTACCTTTGCACCTCACTTTTGTATATTTTCTTTCCATTTAGAAAATAGTAAACTCTTTCATTTCTCCTACCAAAGTACATGACCATACACTTCCCAACACTGTATTCCATTTGCCATTTCTTTGCCTATTTTTCTGATCTAAGTCCTTCTGTAGCCTCTCTGCTTCCTCAGAACTACCTTTCTTCATATCGTCTGCAAACTTTGCAACAAAGCCATCAATTGCATCATTCAAATCATTGACATGTAACGTAAATAGAATTGGTCCCAACACAGACTCCTGTGGAACACCCCTAGTCACCGGCAGCCAACCAGGAAATGTTCCCTTTCTTCCCACTCTTTGCCTGCTGCCAACCAACCACTGCTTTATCCATGCCAGAATTTTTCCTGTAATACTATGAGCTCATAGCTTGTTAAGCAGCATCATGTGTGGCACCTTGTCGAAGGACTTCTAAAAATCCAAGTGCACATCAACCGAAATTCCTTCGTCTATCCTGCTTGCCATTTCTTCAAAGAATTCCAGCAGATTTGTCAGGCAGAAACCATGCTGACCATGGCCTATTTTATCAAGTGCCTCCAAGCACCCTGAGACCTCATCCTTAACAATCAACTCCAACATCTTCCCAACCACTGAGGTCAGACTAACTGGCCTATAGTTTCCTTTCTTCTGCCTCTCTCTCTTCTTGAAGAGTGGTGTGACATTTGCAATTTTCCAGTCCTCCAGAACCATTGCAGTATCTAGTGATTCTAGAGAGATCATTACTAATGCCTCCACTACCTCATCAGCCACCTTTTTCAGAACTCTGGAGTGTACACCATCTGGTCCAGGTGACTTATCTACCTTCAGACCATTCTGTTTCCTAAGAACCTTCTCCCTAGTGATGGTAGCTTCAGTTGAAACCTATGTAGTGTTGCATAAAGGTTTATTATGATTTCTTGCTTTTTGTTCTCAAATGCCTCTAATTAAAAAGCCCCTGATCAAGATGTATTTTTAACCACCTTCCCAAACCTGACCTGATGATTTCAACAAACTGTGCGCTTATAACCTAGATCTGACAATTTTTACTTCTCTTACAATTGTCTTCTCCAGTTTTTATTTCCTTTTCCAGTGGTCCCCAACCACCAGGCTGCAAAGTATGTGCTACCAGGCCGCGAGGAAACGATATGATTTGGCAATATGAAATGATATGAGTCAGCTGCACCGTTCCTCATTCCCTGTCATGCCCACTGTTGAACTTGAACGCACGCGAGGTTATTACGCACATGAAGTCATTATGCATGCGAGGTCATCAGTCGCCTAAATGCAGTGATACCCTCGCGCCAGGAATCACTGGTTGGCCTCAGGTAACTGGCCACCTCGCACAGCTGGTGAGAGGTGCCGTTGCTACTGGCATGGAGCACGGACAGATGGGTGCCACCTCTGAATCTATTTATCACACCGAATGTTCGTGGGAAACCCAATGCTAAAATATTTGCAGACGACCTCATTCGGGCTCAGGGATTCGTAAGTAGCAGAGCAGCTGCCTCGCTGCGATCCACTGAAAGTCATCCCTCAAGACAAACTTTTGTCAGCCGATAGATCCTACTGACCTACAAGGGGGGAGCGGGCGAGCACACGCCCTGTCGCACTCCTCGCTCGGTCGGTTGCTCTCTCCGGACTGCGACCGCCGCGGCCCCGGTACGGGGACCTCCGGCCCTTACCTTGTCCTCTCACTGGTGTGTTGCAATGATCTTATATGTTCATATGAGGAAAATATGCGCTGTGTGTTTAATATTAAATCCTTTAGATAAACCCTTTTAAAAATGAAATTGAGTGTATTAGCCACTTGTGAGTGACTTATAGTTGAATTATCACCTATATTCTGGTCGTGATTAACACTCCCCACCCCCCGTCAGCTGGTCCGCAAGAATATTGTCAATATTAAACCAGTCCACAGTGCTAAAAAGGTTGGTGACCCCTGTCCTTTTCTCATTCTTCTAACCAAGACATAACATTTTGTATTTTGCAGCATTTCACTCGGTTTCCATAATTCATCCATCCAACTGCTGTGGCATCTACATATTCAGAAATTATGCCCTGTATTTTCAAATCCAAGTCACCAAGAGAAGTAACGGTGCTGGTAGTGACCCCTGGGGAAATATAAGGAATCATTTCTGCTAAATCTATCTACCTTTACCAATGACACAGGATTTAAACTAATGCTCATTTTACTAATCTGACCTGGGGAGTTAATAAAAAAACAGAATTTCTTATTCTCTGATGATTTATCTTCATATAAATGAAAGATTAATTAATTTTTAAAATATTATTTATTCAGATACAGCACAGAACAGGGCCGCAACGCTCAGCATTCTCCTGAATTAACCCTAGCCTAACCACAGAACAATTTGCAATGCCCACTGAACCTACCAACTGGTACTTCTTTAGGTGGGAGGAAACTGGAGAATAGGAGGAAATCTATATGGTCACGTGGTGAATGTATAGAACTTTTGCTTCTTGATCAGCTAGGTCCCTGTTACCAACTGCAGTGACTTAGTTGTGGAAAGCTTGTTCTTTTGCAGACAATCTGTCACTGCGGGCCTTCATCAGTTCTCTCTACAGACTCTCATCTCCAACCTTGCTCGCGAGACCCTGTAGCCCAAGCTTGTCTTCCACTGGCTTCAGATCTTGCTTATTCTGTATTGCCAGGCCTTCAGTATGTAAGAAATCAGCTCAGAGTATGTGATTTATTTCTGTTTTTCAGCCTTGCATTTAATGTATGCTATTCTATAAACCATGGAATCACAGATCTGCAATCTGAATTAAGTTACATATCATGCAATAAATACATAGAGTACTCTGCAAGTCTTTCAGCACACATCTGATTTCCCTACATACCGTCTCCCGCCTTGTAAAAGCAGTTCTGTAACCCTGTTATAATGAAACAAAATATTGTTCTGTTTGTAGAACTTGCAGACCATTTACCTCTGGCCTGAGTAATGATCCTTAACTGCTCTTTTCTTTCTCCTTTTGCTTAGCCAATGTTTTTGTATTCTTTCTTTAGCTCCATTTACTCCATCATGACGTCAAGCCTTTCATGTGGCACTTTACCGACTCTCTTTTGAATGTCCACATGACCTAAAACAGCTACATTTTCCTCATCATCCCTCTATGGGTTCTTCATTAAAAACTCTAACAAGTTACAGACATGTATGTCATGTTCAAGGAAATTCAATGCAATCCATCCACTCATGTTAATTGTTATTGATTTTGATTTCAAGAACTTGCTCCATCACGAGACTTGAACTGATTTCTGTTCCTGGGTTTAACTCCATGCTCTTTTAAAATTTTCTGGCAGTGGCCTTAAAATTATAAATGTTTTGATGGGCCTCTGAGATTTCCTCTGTTCCTTCCATTCATAATATTGATAAATCTCACCTAGATGAGGTGATTATCCACTTTAGATGCAGCTAACCTTTCCAACATCTATGATTTCTCAGTTAGTCTAATGTAAACATTAACTACGTCTTTCTTTGTTGAAACTTCAGCAGCAGCCTCTTCCTTGGTCAAGACTGATGTTACATACGCATTTAAAATTTCAACAATACCTTCTGTCTTCATAAGGACATTTCCTTTGTATCTTTGATAGACCTCTCTTCTTGTAATCTGTTTTTGTTTATCTTCCTGTAGAATATCTTTGGATTCCCATTTATGTTTTCTTCAGACCTTTTCTCATGCTCTCTCTTTGCCCTCTTACTTTATTTTAACTCCCCTCCTGAGCTTTCTGTAATCATCTAGGCGCTCATTTGTAATAATAACGACATACTATGAGCTTTTTTTTACCCTGCTCTATTTTCCTGTCTTTCTTTCCGCACACGCGGGGGAGGGGGTGACTTTAATTTCACTCTCCTTCTCCCTCGTGGCAATACACTCGGACTTCAGAAGAAATATTGCACGTAAAGTACACAGCACAGTAATAGTGCAGCACAAGAACAGGACTTACAGTCCACAATGTTGTGCAGAGCTAATTAAGTTATCAAATGGCCATCTAAACTAATCCTTTCAGCCCACACAACCTCCATATATTTTGATTTTCCTCACCTTCACGTACTTGTCTAAGCGTCTTTTAATGTTTTTGCCTTTACCACCACCTCGACAGCACATTCCAGGCACCCAGCACTTTGTGTTTAAGAAAAAACTTGCCCTCACATGTCTTTTGAACTTATACTCCCTCACCTTAAATGCATGTCCCCTGGTATTTCAACCCTGGAAAAAAGATGCTGTCTACCCCTAATCCAGACACCTTCTTCTGCACACTTCTCAAAGCCTCAAAATTCTTCTTGTAACCGGGTGACCAGAACTGTATGCGATACTCCAGATGTGGCCTAACTAGAGTTTTATGAAGCTGGAACATAACTTCCTAACTTTTGAACTCAATGCATTAACTAATAAAGGCAAACATGGTATATGCCTTAACCACCCCATGGTATATGCCTTAACCACCCTGTGTAGCCACTTTCTAATTCCAGAACTAGACCCATGTTCCCTCTGCTCAACAGTACTGTTAAGGGTTTTGACCTTAAAAGTGTAGTCTTTCTTTATATTTGACCTACCAATGTGCGACACCTCACATTTGGCTGGGTTAAATTACATTTGTCATTTGTCCACCATATCTGTAACTGATCGGTATCCTTTTCCATTAAAAAACAAATTCCTGGAAATTCCCACTTTAATACAAAGTTAGCTTAGCCTGGTTCATTCCAAGAAACATGTCTAGTTATGCTGCCTTCATTATTGATCCAGAAACGTAGTAATCAAAAAATTTTCCCAGAGGAAAAACTCCTTTCCCACTTTACCCCTTACCAGCTATCCTGGTCTGTTCTTTTGTCGTACCTAACTGATGTCATGTTCCAAGCTAAGTTCCTGTACCTGCTTTCTATATGTGTTTACTCATATAGAAACACAATTTCACTGGTGTGTTGGAAGGCTGCATCTTTGTGAGTGCTCTGCAGACAACCCAGCTGCTCATAAGCTATTCAAAATTCCAGAACTAGAATTCTAGAAATGCATTGTATATTGTTAGATGCAATATACATGTCCAAAGTTCTCTGTGCATGATGCACCTGGTACAACCAAACTTCCAGACACGTGCATCAAGTGAACCAAACATAAATGTCACTTTTTGTACAGTTTCACAAAATAAAATGACTTGAATAGCAAGAGAATAACCATGCCACCAGTGTCAAAGAAAATGGTTCATAACAGCTCTGGAGAGATGTGCAAAGTCCAGCTAGAATGATTTCATAGCATGCAGGAACAAGGAAGGCCCTTTTATTTTTGTGACTGGAACAGGCTACATCAGGTATTTACCACAGATAAGTACTGTTTCTTTGATACACCAGCTATAATAAGCAATATTACTTCTAAACTCATGTTGAAAACTTTCTTTGCCCTTTTCCTCAGATACTTCCAATGTTCTTCCCAGCCAGTCAGAATCAGATTCACATTTAACATCACCAGTGTATTATTTGGAAAAGAACAGATTTTTGTTTATGTCTGTTTGAGAATAAAATTTTCAACTGAACTGCAAGTGTCTGATGAAATCAACTCATGGCAAATGGGACATATAAGAAGAATAATATCTTTTGTTTGCAGGCCGAGAACATGCAGAAAACCTCTGATAACCTGGAAGAGTTTCTGGATAACTCACTTTTAATATTCCCTTTTTTAAGTTATAACACAGTACTGATATTTCTAGTGAAGGGTACATTTAAAGGGAGTGTGGAAACCATGGTCATGATGATAGAAAGGAGGTATCAGAACCAGGAGCCCCAGTGAGTGGAAATGGAGCCTAGAAACCAGAGCCTTGGTGAGTGAAAGGAGAATGCAGGGACTGAGCCTTTAATGAGAGGAAAGGGAGCAGGGGAATTGGGGCTCCAGTAAGTGGAAAGGAGTTGTGTCTCCTTTACTGTATGTAGAATTCATCTATTACATCTCAATCGAAAGCCAAACACCTAAAGACTGTTGTAAGGCCATACTTATGTATACATAAGTATTAATTTCATTTCAATTAGGGGCAGTCATCCAATTTCAGCTGGATTGGATATTACAGCAAACAATTTTACAC
Source organism: Hemitrygon akajei (assembly GCF_048418815.1). Lineage (NCBI taxonomy): Eukaryota > Metazoa > Chordata > Chondrichthyes > Myliobatiformes > Dasyatidae > Hemitrygon > Hemitrygon akajei. The sequence continues at coordinate 68,165,575 of NC_133126.1, read as the reverse complement.
TCATTTACACCTTTTGATTGTCATTTGCATGTGACGCCTGGAGTTGAAAAAGAAAAGAATAACAAACAAGGAAGGCAGTAGAACCGAGGGATCTGGGAATAAAGATTCATAATTCCTTGAAACTAGTGTAACAGACTGGGTTCTAAAGAGAACTTTTGGCACATTGGCCTTCATAAATCAAAATATTGAGTACAGGAATTGTGATGTTATGTTGAAGTTGGTGGGGCCAAGTTTGGAGATTGTATGCAGTTCTGGTCACCGACCTGCAGGAAAGATATCAATGAGGTTAAAAGACTACAGAGAAAATTTAGAAGGATTTTGCTGGGACTTGAGGACCTAAGTTATAGGTAAAGGTTAAATGGGTTAGGTCTTTATTCCTTAGAACATAGGAGAATGAGGGGAGATTTGATAGAGGTATACAGAAGTATAAGGAGTATAGATAGGGTAAATGCAAACAGGCTTTTTTCTACTGAGGCTGAGTGAGACTAGAATTAGAGAGCTTAGGTTAAGAGTGAAAGGTGAAATATTTCAGATCAACCTGAGGGGGAATGTCTTCACTCAGAGGGTAGTGAGAGTGTGGAATGAGCAGCAGCAGAAGAGGTGGATGATGGGTTTGATATCAACATGTAAGAGAAATTTGAATAGGTATATGGATGGAAGGGGTATGGAGTGCAAGTCAATGGAACTAGGCAGAAGAACAGTCTGTAATGGACTAGATTAGCTGAATGGCCTGCTTCTGAACTCAGAAACTCTAAAACGATCTTACGCTCTTCCAGTCTCCTGCGGGACTCGGTGATCTAGACTCCCGAGTGTGCAGGTACAGCCGGGATGGCCATCGCTGGGGGTGGGCACCGAAATGAGGCCTGATGAAGATGAACCCGTAGGCTGCTCCATTACTCTATGCCAGTGAAAGTGACAAGCACAAGTAAGTTCATCAAGGACAAGAGCGGCAGATGAGCAGGTGCTAGGTGCTGTCAGCCTGCATTGGGCTGGTCTCCCTCTCTCCTCACTGCTGCCATCGGGCAGGAGGTGCAGGAGACTTGGGTCCCATGCTGCAAGGTTCAGGAGCGGTTACTGCTCAGCAGCTATCGGGCTCCTGGATGGGCTTCAGTTGCCTCAGCAGCTGTGGACTCACTTTCAGCGACACTGCACTTCATGTTCCATGTGTTTTTGTTTAGTTTTCTAAAGCTATTTGTGCTATTTGTCCTTTTCTGCAAATTGGATATGTGGCGGTTGTGTGTGTGATGTATAGTGAATTCCATTACTTTGCTTTGCAAGAAGGTGAATCTCAAGATTGTATACTTTAATAATAAATGTGAACTTTGAACATTGAATCCGACTCTACATACAAAGCTATACACGGTATTCCAGAAAACCCCCTAAATCAAGGGTCAGTAGTATACTTTCTTAAATTACATTTGGTATATATTTATTCATATTTTCCTGTTTCCATAGGTTTTCAAACTTTGAGGCGGGCAGCATATGGGCGGGGGATGTCCCCAGGGGTGGCATCATTGTCAAAACAGTATTTTATTCAATGTTTGTAATTTTTGAGAGATGACATAGTGATATAAAAAGTGAAATCATTCTGAAGGGTGCTTCTTTAAAAAAACTTCAAGAACTTCTTCCTTATTGTACTTATAACTGCCTATTTTATCATAATGGCCCATTAGTCTGATTTAGCCCAGAAATAGAGCTTTTTCTCTGCATCAATCCTAGCAAATCCTTTTAAAATCTTAAAGACTCACATCAGCTAACCATCAGATCATCTCTCACTCTTGGCATTTTCCTATATTACATTTTTGCATTATTGCATTTTCCTATATAATACTTTAAGAGCTAGTTGCATACCTTTTCTGAAAATCTACTAATGTCTTTCCATAGTTTCCTGTTAACACTGAGAAATTCTTCTCAATGCTGGCAAGAACTACAGACTGCCAATTTTGAAATTTTGCTTCTAGTTCCCAGTTCTAAATTAAGTACATGAATGTGAAGAAGAGTCACATGACCATTGAGTTCTATGTAACATTAATTTGTCCTTTGTCTTGTGGTCTTATAGGAGAGTGTAATGGGTTGAGTAGGATCAGAGATCAGCCATGATGGAATGGCACAGCAGACTCGATGGGCTGAATGGCCCAATTCTGCTCCAATGGTTTATGGTCTTATAGGCAGGTGTATGGGATTGAGTGGGATCCGTGATCAGCCATGATGGAATGGTGGAGCAGACTCGATGGGCTGAATGGCCTAATTCTGCTCCTATGTCTTATGACCTTGTGGTCGTTTTACTATACTGAAAAAAAAACGATGTGGTGTTGAAAAGGTGATGGAAACCTACCTAAAAAAAGATCATTTTTATGGTTCATAAAAACCTGGAATTGTATGTGCAAAGCATAAATTGGTATGCAAACTGATGTTCATCTCTATTAATACAGTAGTGCACTATTTGAGGAGAACTTACTGCACCATTTAATACATTTGAAGTTTATGTTATTCATTAAATTTTAATAAAAGAATCTCTGAACAGATTCTGTTAAATTGGGGCAACAAAGTATTTTCACATTGATAAGCTTTTCGTTTTAAGATAGTATCCTGGCAGATATGCCTTTATTTGAATTACTCTGTTACTTGTAAACATTTCATCTCTTTATTTTTTTCATGGACAATGGTCCATGCTTTGCATTGCTAATATTATTTTAAGATAGGCATGCTACAATGAAAATTATTCATTTTGATAAGCAACATTTTTTCTGTATATACAGTAGATGAGTAATTTTCATTATAAACTTTGATAAAGATAAAAAATTAAAATAATTTTGCAAATGTTAAGGTAACATTCATCATTAACCAAATTAGAATCTGCATATTTGGAGTTCCAACTTGGAATATCTAATAGATATTAGCTGCCACAGGAGTTCACTTCAGCTATGCTGACAGCAGTCTACATCCCACCTCAGGTAGACATGAAGCCCGCATTCAATGAAATATACTCCATGATCAATATGAAACAGGATATCCAGAGTACTTAAGGAAGTAATCGGTGACTTCAGCTAGGCCAACATGAAGAGTGGGTTTCCAAAATACTACCAGCATGTCACTTGTCTCACCAGGAGCCCAAATACCCCCTTGACTATTGCTACACAACCAAACACATCTACTCCCCTCCTACACATTGGTAAATGAGACTAACATTTTGGGCTCCTTCTCCCAGCGCCCAAACAGAAGCTGAAATGGGAGGCTCCAGAGCAGAAAGTTGTACAGTGCTGGTCTGAGGAAATAGATGAGTTTCCACAGGATTACACTGGCCTCTGCTCAAAGACTCAGCAGCCAATTTAAGTATGTCCCCATTGTTATGGACTTTATCAGCAAGTGTGTTCAAAACTGTGCACCAAAGAAGACAATCTAGTTGTTCACAAAGAGGAAGCCATAGATGAACCGGGAGATCCACTCTCTACTTGAAGTCAAACACTGCAGTGTTCAAAAGTCAGATGACCCTGATATTTACAAAACAAATCAAGGTCTGGCCTCCATAAAGCTTTCTTGGATGCCAATAGACAAAATTTGTCCAAAATTGAGTCCAAGATCAGTGCAACAGTTGCTATAATATACCACAAAACAATGTCAGGCGGCATTACTGTCAACAATGCATCCTTCCCCAGTGAGCTCAACACATTCTGTCCATATTTTGAACAGAAGAGGATTGGAATGTCACACCTACCCTGACAACTTCCAATGCACCCTGACTCCGAGTCACCATTGCAGATGCAAGATCAGTCTTCCAGAAAGTGAACTCATGGAAAGCATCTGGCCTGGTCACCATCTCTCGCTGTGTCCTTAGATCTTGAGTAGATCAGCTGGTAGAAGTGTTTGCAGATATTTTTAAACTCTCACTGTTTCACTTTGAGGTTCCTACCTGTGTTAACACTAATATCATCCCTGTACCTAAGAAAAATGAGGTAATGAACCTTAATGACTACTACCTGCTGCCTCTGATATCCTCCATTATGAAGTGCTAGGAGAGGTTGGTCATGGCACGCACCCCTGACATCCTTGTCCCTCTTCAATTCACCTATTGTTGGCTGAAAGAGGTCTATGCTGGACAACATCTTTGAAGCATCTGGACAGTAAAGATATATATGTTAATGCCTTGACTACAGCTCTGCCTTCAACAATACTGTAACTCCAAGCAAACCCATCTCCAAACTAATGCACAAGAGGGCTGCATCCTCAGACACGTACTCTACAATTCTGCATTAAGTTCATCTACAAGTTTTCTGATAATACCACCATAGTGGGCTGAATCTCAAATAACACTAAGTCACAATAAGGAGATAGAGAACTTAGAAACATGGTGTCATGACAACAACTGCTTCCACAATGTCGACAAATAGAAGATCTGGTCATTGACTTTAGGAAGGAGAGAAGTGCACATGCTCCTGTCTACATCAACAATGCTGAGGCTGAAAGCATTGAAAGCTTCGAGTTTCTAGGAGTGAACATCACCAATAGCCTGTCCTGGTCCAACCCCATTGATGCAATGACCAATAAAGCTCACCTGCACCACTACCTCCTCAGGCAGCTAAAGAAATTTAGCATGTATCCTTTGGCCCTCACCAATTTTTATCAATGCACCAGAGAAAATATCCTATCTGGATGCATCACAGCTAGGTATGGCCACTGCTCTGACTGTGACTGCAAGAAACTGAAGAGAGTTGTCAACACAGCTCACCACATCACTAAAAAGCAGTCCCCCCTCTATTACAGTCAATGCTTCGCTACCTTAGTAAAGCCGCCAACCTAATCAATGACCCAACCCACCCTGATCATTCACTCTTCCATTGGGCAGAAGAAACAAAGGCCTATAATCATCTACCACCAGGCTCAAGAACTGTTTCTATCCTGCTGTGATAAGACCTTTGAACAGACCCTTTATACAATAAAATGGGCTCTTGACCTATAATCTACTTTGTCAGGGCCTTGCATCTTATTGTCTACCCGCATCGCACTTTCTCTGAAACTGTGACACTTCATTCTGCGTTCTGTTATTGCTTTGCCTTATAGTATGTCAATGCACGGTCATAATGAAATGATTTGTCTGGACGGTAATCAAGATAAACTTTTCATTGTACCTCACTGTACACTGATTTTGAATGGTTTATATGTGACAATAATAAACCAATAAACCAACTGCTTGCAAATATTACTTAGAAGATAAAAATGATAGTATGGGATATAGATTTCTCAGAGCATTAGGGCAAAAATTGAATAAATAGTAATTAATTTACAGATCAAGTAGGTATGCTCATGGTTTGTATGTGAGTAAAATGGTCTCTTGATTGATTGTATGTCAAGAGTCTGCACAGGAATGCTGAGTTACAAAGAATATACTTCATAAATTTTCTGTAACAAATTCATCCCAATTTAATTTCTGAAGTGTATTGAGTATCTTTATGGTTGCCCAGTAAGAACATGCCTATTTAGAAGTCTTAATAAAGAACTAAAATGAGATATTACTACAACATATTACTGTAGTACATTAATGATATTAACAACTAGTTTCAAATAAATCCCTTTTAAATTCACCAGACTCTCAGATTATTAATTGTAGATTCAAACCCAAAAGATTAAAAGATGGCACCCCAATGTAGTGTGTTATCATCACCCTCTAACTCTTAATATATTATTTGTTTGTGCATTTAAATAGTAGTTCTATTCTTCCTGAAGAATGAAGCAAATAAAAAAATGTAGTTATTTTTGAACACGTTAAATATTTTGCTTTTAATTTTCTATAAAATAGGCTATTCTTTATAAAAAAAAACTGTTCCCCAATGTGCAAGTCAAATAAAATCGAGCGATTTTGAATGGTTTATATTTCAGAAATTGTCACACAATTGTTACAGAAGTCACTTAGCAGGCAATGTGCAAATTTTATCATTATTTAGCAGTTTGAAAATCATTCATTTTACAGCAATGTTGAACAGTGCTACAACCAGCTTATGAATATTAGGACAATAGGGATTCTGAAAGAACTAGAACATTGTCAAGGCAAGGTAGGTACATGTCATGCTGTGGATTTTAAAGTGCTCTGAAATCATTTATGCTTGATGGATGAATAGAATTTATCTGGCATTTAGCATTGAAATACTATTCCCTATACTGTAAACCTGAATAGAACAGCTATTTTCACAGACGTTAGTTAAATGCAAAGCTTTATGGAATGGAGATAGCTCGACAACAGACAGAGGCAATGCAAATATTAACCTTTTGAATAGTTTTTTCTGCCACCTTTAGAGAACAAACTGCATAATGAGACACACTGTTTTTACACAGCAAACCTAAAGGATGAAATTTTCTTTGTAATTCTTAAAGCAGTCAGCACATAATGTACATTTTGACATGAAGGTTCTATTTATTAATATATGCAGAAGATAATGCGTCTACTGTTAACACAATGTAAAGACATGCTGTTTGATGATGGTCAATATAAATATAAACATATTTGAACTTAATATTTTACACATTTTTGTGCAGAAATATTTGTTTTATTGAAATACTTTGAAAGGTAAATTTAGAAAAATATAACTGTAAATGAAAAATACTTTGTTTCTGCTTCTTCTATAAAAAGTAAATGAAAGATATTTAGTGGAACTTGATAACAAGAAATCTAAGTAATTAAGGAGATTGTCAATTACTTGTAAGTTTGATGCTGATTTATCTCCTTTGCTTTAATGGGGATTTCTAAATCTTCACCGCAAACTCTACAAAGTAACCTCTTTATCCAGTAATATAAATTTTTAAAAAAACAATTGCAGAAACTGGAAATCTTAAACAAAATTAGAAAATATTGAAAACAATCAGCAGGTTAGGCAGTGTGGGTAGAAAGAGATATAATGGATGTTTCAGATCCAAGATTCATGGTTATAATTGAGAAAGAGCGAAAACAAGTTGGTAAAAAAATGCTGGGAGAGAGCTTGGTTCTACAATGCAGCATCTCTTCTCGAGCAAGACCAAATGAACTAATAGAGCAGGTAGTATTAAATTGATCTCCTTTGTCTGTATTGTTTTGCTAATAGTCAAGCTGTGAAATATGCTCCACAGGCCAGACTATACTAATTAAAAAATATTTTAAGGAACCTCAGCCAAAATGATAATAGGCAGAAATATTCCTTTCAGATATAAACTGAAAGAGTGAGTTACCTCAAGTTGGATAATTTAATATTGAACCTGGAAGACTGTGTGGAACATGAAATGCTATTCCTCAAACCTGCATTGAGCCTCGTTTTATCAGAGCAGGAGGCAACAGACAGGAAGACCAAAACTGGGACAGATACATTCCTGCCGAAGGGTCTCGGCCTCAAATGGTGACTGTACTTTTTCCATAGAAGCTGCCTGGCCTGCTGAGTTCCTCCAGCATTTTGTGTGTGTTGTTAAGACATATTCCTTGTCTGCAGCACGTTTTAAAATACTTTCCAAGATCTCCAGTGGTATATTGTATTTTTCTTTATTCCTTTTACTTAAGTAACCTCATATTATCTTGCGTCAAAAGCTCCATTGTCACCAACCTGGGGATCAGCATTGACCAGAAGCTTGGCTGAATCAGCCATGTAAATGCTGTGGCTACAAGGTTAAGTCAAGGATTGATTATCCTGTGATGACTGACTCTTCTCCTGAAGGCTCCATTTACAAGGCACAAGCCAAGAGTTGATGGAATGCATTCCAGGTGATTGGATGAATACAGCTACAACTCTACATAAAGCAGCCCACTTGATGGGCATCCCATCAACCACTCTAAACATTTATTCCCTCCATTACAAGAGCTTAGCGGCTGCAGTCGGAACCATCCACAGAATGATCTGACACTAGCCTCCTTAGCCTCTCTAGCAGTGCCTCCTAAAAATGTGAACTCTGTCTCCAAAAAAGAACTAAGGCAGGAAGCACATGGAAATACTATCAATTATAGGTTTCCACCAAGTCATGCCCCATTCTGATTTGGAAATAGAATCAGTGGCCACTTCGTGAGGTACAGTATCTCCTGAATCTAATAAATTGGCAATTGAGTGTACGTTTGTGGTCATCTGCTGTTGTAGCCCATTCTCTTCAAGGTTTGACCTGTTGTGTGTTTGGAGATGCAATTCTGCACATCATAGAGTGAGAAAACTACAGCACATAATCAGGCTCTTTGGCCCACCTAGTCCATGCTGAACCATTTAAACTGCTTAGACCCATTGGTCTGCCCCCAGAACATAGCCTTCCATACCCCTCCCATCCATATACTTATCCAAACTTCTCTTAAACGTTGAAATCAAAATCGCATCCTCCACTTGCACTGGCAGCTTATTCCACACTTTCACCACCCTCTGAGTGAAGAAGTTTCCACTCATGTTCTTCTTTAGCATCTCACCTTTCACTTTAACCCATGACCTCTATTTGTAGTCTCACACAACCTCAGTGAAAAAAGCCTGCTTGCATTTACTCTATGTATACCCCTCAAAATTTTATACGCCTCTATCAAATCTCCCCTCAGTCTTCTACGTTCTCGGGAATAAAGTTCTAACTATTCAATCTTTCCTTATAACTCTGGTCTTCCAGTCCCAGCAACATTGTTGCAACTTTTCTTTATACTCTTTCAATCTTATTTACATCTTTCAGGTAGGTAGGTAACCAAAACTGCACATTCAATTAGGCCTCACCAACACCTTACAATACTTCAACATAACATCCCATCTCCTGTACTCAATACATTCATCTACGAAGGCTGATGTTCCAAAAGCTTTCTTTATGACCCTATCTACCTGTGACACTACTTTCAAGGAATTATGGACCTGTATTCTCAGATCCCTTTGTTCTATCACACTCCTCAATGTCCTACTGCTCATGTGTAAGACCTATCCTGGTTTGTCCTTCCAAAGTGCAACACCTCACACTTCTCTGCATTAACTTCCATCTGCCATTTTTCAGCTGGTCCAGATCCCACTACAAGCTTTGATAGTCTTCCTCACAGTCCATTAAACCCCCAATCTAGTGTGATCCACAAATTTGCTGATCTAGTTAACCACGTCATTACCCGATTCCAATTCCAATTGTTGATATAGATGACAAACAATAACAGACCCAGTGCTGATCCCTGCAGCACTCCACTAGTCACAGGCCTACAGTCAGAGACAAACATCTACTACCACTCTCTGACTTCTGCAAAACAATGTCTAACCCAATTTACTAACCCGTCTCGAATGCCAAGTGACTGAACATCTTTGACTAATATCCTATGTGCGACCACTGCCTTGCCTTCAACTTTTATGGCAACTTCCTCAAAAAACTCTATAAGATTGGTTAGACACAATCTACCACACACAGAGTCATGCTGACTATCCCTAATCAGTCCCTGCCTATCCATATACTCCTATATCCAATCTCTTAGAATACCTTCCAACAACTTACCCACAACGGATGTCAGACTCACTGGCCTATAATTTCCTGGTTTATTCATAGAGCCTTTCTTAAACAGCAGGACAATATTAGCTGTCCTGCAATCCTCCAATACATAACCTGTCACTAAGGATGATTAAACTATCTCTGCTAAGATCCCTGCAATTTCTGCATTTGCCTCCTGCAGGGCTTGAGGGAACAATTTGTCAGGCCATAGGGATCCTAATTTGCCTCAGGATTGCAAATACCTCCTCTGTAATCTGTGTAGGGTCAGTGACATCACTGTTGCTTTGCCTCACTTCCATAGTCTGTGTCTGTCTCCTGAGTAAGGACAGGTGCAAACAATCCATTTAATATCTCTTCCATCTCTTTTGGCTCCACACATTGATTACCACTCGTGATTTTCCAGGGGACTAATTTTATCCCTTGCAATCCTTTAGCTCTTAACATATCTGTAGAAGCCCTTAGAATTCTCCTTCACCTTGTCTGTTAGAGGAACCTTATGCCTTCTTTTAGACCTGATTTTTTTCTTAAATGTTTTCTTGCATTTTTAATACTCCATAACTACCTCATTTTCTCCTACCTGCCTATACCTGCAAGGTATCTCCTTTCTTTCTTAATGAAGGCCTCAATATCTCTTGAAAACCAAGATTCCCTAAACCCGCTATCCTTGCCTTATACAAAGCACATACAAGCTCTGTACTCTCAAAATTTCAGTTTTGAAGATCTCCCACTTACCAAGTGCATTTACCATAAAACAGTGGGCCCAAACCACTCATGCCAGATCCTTTCTGATGCCATCAAAATTGGCCTTTCACCAATTTAGAATCTGAATCCAGGGACCAGACCTATCATTTTCTATAATTAACCTCAAAACAAATGGTATATTGATCACAAGATGCAAAGTGTTCCCCTACACGAACTTCTGTCACCTGCCCTATCACATTCCCTAATAGCAGACCAAGTATTGCACACTCATTAGGACTTCTATGTACTGATTAAGGAAACTTTCTTAAACATATTTGACAAATTCTATCCAATTTGGTCTTTTTAAAGTTTGGGAGTCCAAGTCAATTTGTGGAAAGTTAAAATCAGCTACTATTACAACCTTATGTTTCTTGCAACAGTCTGTGATCTCTCTACTAATTTGTTCCTCTAAATCCTGTGGGCTGTGGCTGGTCTATGATATAGCCCCATTAATGTGAACATACCTTTTTTATTCCTCAGTTCCACCCATAAAGCCTCACTAGGTGAGTTCTCCAGTCAGTCCTGACAGAGCACTGCTGTATCTTCCCTGACTAGTAACGTCATCACTCCATTTTCATCCCTCCTGTCCTATCTCGTCTAAAATGTGAATATTGAGCTGCCAGTCTTGTCCCTCCTGCAGCCAAGTTTCACTAATAGCTACAGTATCATAATTTTACGTGTTGGCCATGTCAAGCTCACTTACCTTTCCTAAAATACTTTTTGCATTGAAGTACACGAAACTCAGAACATTAGTCCTACCATGCTCAAACTTTTATTTCCTGATTTTGTCTGAGGTCTTAACATTTGTTTCCACAACCATTCTACTATCTGTTCTGGCATTCTGGTTCCCATTCCCCGTAATCCTAGTTTAATCCCATGCTTCCCCCATGCAGTCCCGCTAGGATATTAGTCCCCTTCCAGTTGAGATGCAAAACATCTCTCTGTACAGTTCCCACCTTCCCTGGAGAGAGACCAATGATCCAAAAGTCTGAAGCCCTTTTCCTACACTAACTCCTTAGTCATATGTTAAACTATATGATTTTCCTATTTCTGGCCTCACTAGCACGTGGCATGGGTAGCAATCCTGAGATCAGAACCCTGGAGGTCCTGTCCTTTAACTTAGCACCTAACTCCATGAGCTCACTTTGTAGAACTTCATCCCTCTCCCTGCCTATCATTGGAACCTATATTCAGATTCAGATTCAGTTCATTGTCATTTAGAAACCACAAATGCAATGCAGTTAAAAAGTGAGACAACATTCCTCCAGAATGATATCACAAAAACATATGACAAAACAAACTACACCAGAAAATCCACATAACGTTTGGCAATCCCCAATCCAGAGTCCGGAGAGGCTGCTGCGTATTAATATCGCGCTACCGTCTTAGTGCGTTCCCCGGAAAGGAGCTCCAATCCCACCAGACAAACAAGACCAAAAACTAAAGCTACAAGACCTGCACAAAACCACATAATTACAACATATAGTTACAACAGTGCAAACAAAAGCATAATTGATAAAAAAAAAACAGACCATGGGCACAGTAAAAATAGTTCAAAGATGTTGAAAGGCTATAAGTTTGAAAGAAACTACCACACAGTTTCCACAAGTCCCCAGGGTCCCGACAGACTCGCCATCCCACGCCGGCGGCAGAAGGGAATACCCCCGCTATGGACTTCCACGGCGCCGCCCGACTCAGCCTCGCAGACGCAGCACACACCAAAAGCGACCTGACCGCAGCGGACTCCGAGTCCGTCGAACCTCCGAGCTGACGACCATCCCCTCCGGCACAGCTTCTCCGAGCACCATCCTCTGCCGAGCGTATTAAGACGGCCCCGCCAACGGCCATTGGCAACGCGACCCCGACGACTGGGGGCCTGTTCTTCCCAGCAGAGACCCAGACCTCACAGCTGCAGCAGCAACAAAGAAGGTCTTCCTGGAGATTTTCAGATGTTCCTCCGTGCTCCCACAACCGTTTTTCATCTGATTATGATTGCGCACAGCACCCCGCTTCACAAATAACAGATAATCAGCTCTGGAGTGGCCGCTGCAAGCTGCATCACACCGCCATCTTGGACCAATAGCTTTGGCTGCTTTCCCTCCCACTTAAGAACACTAACGACTCAATCCAAGCTATTCCAGACCCTGTCATCTGGGAGGCAACATACCATCCAGGAATTTTGTTCTCATTAACAGAACCTCTAACTAACGAATTCCCTATCACCACAGCTCACCTCTTCTACCCCTTCCCTTCAGAGCCATAGAGCCAGACTCATGCCAGCTTCTATAGATTGCTGGGACTTTACTCTGCTAGATCATACCCCCCCCCCCCAACAGTATCCAAGATGGGATACTTGTTGTTGATGGGACTGGCCTTGGGGTACTCTGCACTGGCTGTGTAACTCCTTTCACCCTCCTGACCATCACCCAGTTTCGTGTGTCCTGCACCTTGGGTGTAACTACTTCTCTATATATTCTGTCTATCACTGCCTCAGCTTCCCAAATGATCCAGAGTTCATCCAGTTCCAGTTCCAACTCATTAATGCAGAGTGTTAGAAGCTGCAGCTGGATGCACATCTTGCAGGTGAAGACGTCAGGGTCCCTGTCTTCCCACATCCTGCAAGAGAAGCATTCAACTATTCTGCCTGGCAATCCTACTGCTCTAACTGCACAATTATAAAGAAGGGAACAATAAATAAACTGAAAAAAAATCTATGTACAGCTTTTTGCCTTCTCTCATTCAAACCTCTCTTGACTGAATCCTCGAAGAGCTAATGCTTCAAATCCCCATTCTAACACTGTCCTCTCCAACAAAGGCCGCTCCACTTGCTCCTGTCTCATCTTTATTTGCACTTCCTAATGAACAGAACCATAGAACATTACAGCACAGTACAAGCCCTTCAGCCCTCCATGTTGTGCCGACTCATATAATCCTTAAAAAAAAGGATTATATAATCCTAGCATCCCTAGAATCCCGATCTCTTCTCTTGCTCCCAAACTTGAAATGCATTAGGGTTGCAACGTGTGGTTATTTTAGTTACTGTTGCCTTCCTGACAGCTTGAACTAGTCTTGCCATTCCCCTCTGACCTCTCTCATTGACACGATATTTTCCCCCACAGAACTGCCGCTCACTGGATTCTTTTTCTTTGTTGTTTTTTGCACGACTCTCTACAAATACTTGAGATTATTGTTCATGAAAATCCCAGAGATCAGCAGTTTCTAAGATACTCAAACCATCGTCTGGCACCAACAATCATTCCACAGTCAAAGCCACTTAGATCATATTTCTACCCCCATTCTGATGTTTGCTCTGAACAACAACAGAACCTCGTGACAATGCCTACATGTCATTGAGTTGTTGATTGGCTGATTAGATATTTCCGTTAACAAGAAGGTATACAGGTGTATATAATAACGTGGTCACTGAGTGTATATTGGTATTTATTCACCCTGGGTCTAAACCCAAATTACCCACTGAAATTTTACACACGAGAGACTGTGGCAATTTAAAAAGGTAGCTACTTAAGAGTAGCTAGGGTTAGGCAGTAAATTAGTGAGCAAAGTCCAAAATGAATTAAATAAAGTTATGTTTCCTTCCGTATGGTGTGCCACGGATTGTTTTCTGAGATTGAAGTTACTGAGGTAATAATTTGTCCATCTTTACATTTGTAATATCACTACAATGAATGCAAAATCAATGAAATCAGCACAAAGATTCAGGCAATTCTAAATGTGGGATCTTCCATGATCTTTTCTGCTGATTCAGATTTTGCATCTTCATTACCCACATGTGAGATACTAGATGACTAGAGGGTAGCAAATTTGGTTCCTTTATTCAAGATGGATAGTGGGGGGATAAGACAGGTAAATAAGCCAGTGAGATTTATCTTAGAAAATGTTTTACACAAGCAACCTTTCAAGGGATAAGCTTTATTTACACTTCATAAAACATTATTGATAGTCATCATGGCTTTGTGTGAGTGCAATCCTGCCTCGCTAATTGCTTTGAAGAGTCAACTAAGTATATTATTGAGGACAGTACAGATGAAACTGCCTAGAATTACCCTACTGCTTAGCCCTCTATTTTTCTAAGCTCCATGTACCTATCTAAGAGTCTCTTAAAAGACCCTGTTGTTTCTGCCTCCACCACCATCGCTGGCAGTCCATTCCACGCATCCACCACACTCTGTGTGAAAAACTTACCCCTGACATCCCCCTTGTACCAACTTCCAAGCACCTTAAAACTATGCCCCCTTGTGCTAACCACTTCAGCCCTGGGAAAAAGCCTCTGGCTATCCACACAATCAATGCCTCTCTTATACACCTCTATCAGGTCACCTCTCATCCTCCGTTGCCCCAAGGAGAAAAAGTCAAGTTCAATCAACTGATTATCATAAGGAACAGGTCGGACAGCATCAGTGGAAACGAACAGTCAACGTTTTGGGCTGAGACCCTTCATCAGGACTGAAGAGGGAGGTGGCAGGGGCCCTATAAAGAAAGCGAGGGGATGGTGGGAAGGAGAAGGCTGGTAGGTGCCAGGTGAAAAACCGATCAGAGGAAAGATCAAGGGGTGGGGGAGGGGAAGCAGGGTGGTGATAGGCAAGAAAGGTGAAGAAGGAATGTAAGGGGAAAGCACTATGTGTAATAGAAGAAGGCAGAATCATGAGAGAGTTGCCAAGGGGCTGGAGACTACCCAGACGGTATATGAGATAAACCCAAAGTACACTGCAGATGTTGTGATCAAAGCAACACGTACAACAAGCTGGAGGAACTCAGCAGGTCGGGCAGTATCGGTGGAAATGAGCAGTCAACGTTTCAGGCCGAGACCCTTCATCAGGACTGCTCATTTCCACAGATGCTGCCTGACCTGCTGAGTTCCTCCGGTATATGAGGTATTGCTCCTCCAACCTGAGTTTGGCCTCATCTTGGCATGAACATTGAATTCTCCAACTTCCGGTAATTCCCTCCCTTCCCCATTCCAGTTTCACTCTGCCTCCTCCTCCAGCTGCCTGTCACCTCTCTCATGATTCTGCCTTCTTTTACTACCCATAGTGCTTTCCCCTTACATTCCTTCTTCACCTTTCCTGCCTATCCCCTCCCTGCTTCCCCTCTCCACCCCTTGATCTTTCCTCTTATTGGTTTTTCACCTGGCACCTTCCAGCCTTCTCCTTCTGTTAGGGTTAATGTTAGGGTTAATTCGAGACTGCCATTACAGGTCAGGAGTGGCTCACGTAATGCGAGGGAGGGGGGAGCGAAACTGGGGATTCCGCTACACCGAAACTACCAGTGTCACGCGATTCAGTAAACAAAAGAAACAGGTAACTCGTGAGTGTATGGCGTCGGGCCAATAAGATGGACACAAGTGCCCGATATTACCTAATATGTAGCGGGGGGTTGTGCTGGGGGGAAAAGGGATATAAATAAGAGCAGATTGTAAGGGGAAGTCGGAACGCGCCTTCTCCAGCGACTCCGTCGATTCGCTGTGCCAGTTACGAATTCTGCAATAAACCCAAGTTTTGTAATATTCCGGTGTTGGTTGTCTCTCTTCCTAAACAAACACAGGGCAGAATTTCAAGCCCAACATTTGGTGACCCTGACCCCACCCTCCCCCCACCTTCTTGATAGGGCCCCTGCTCCCTCCCTCTTCAGTCCTGACAAAGAGTCTCAACCCGAAACATTGACTGTTCATTTCCACGGATGCTGCCCGACCTGCTGAGTTCCTCCAGCGTGTTGTACGTGTTGCTTTGACCACAGCATCTGCAGAGTACTTTGTGTTTACCATTGTCATAAGGCACACTCACCAATCCAGGCAACATCCTTGTAAATCTCCTCTGCACTCTCTCTACAGTATCCACATCCTTCCTGTAGTGAGGTGACTAGAAATGAACACAGTACTCCAAGTGGGGTCTGACCTAGGTCTTATATAGCTGTAACATTACCTTAGGGTTTTTGAACAATCCCAGTTGATGAAAGCCAACAAACCGTACGCCTTCGTAACAACACTGTCAACCTGCACAGCAGCTTTGAGTGTCTTATGGACACGGACCACAAGATCCCTCTGATCCTCCACACTGCCAAGAGTCTTACCATTAATACTATATTCTGTCTTTAAATTTGACCTAGCAAACTGAACCACTTCACACTAATCTGGGTTGAACTCCATCTGCCACTTCTCAGCCCAGTTTTACAGCCTATCAATGTCCACTGCAGCCTTTGGCAACCCTCCAGACTATCCACAACACCCCCAACCATTGTGTCATCAGCAAACTTACCAGCCCACCCTTCAATTTCTTCATTCAGGTCATTTATAAAAATTACAAAGAGGAGGGTTCTCAGAATAGATCCTTAGGAGTACCACTGGTCACTGATCTCCATGCAGTATACAACCCCTCTACAACTACCCTTTGCCTTCTGTGGGCAAGCCAGTTCTGGATCCACAAAGCAAAGTCTCCTTGGATCCCATACCTCCTTACTTTCTGAAGGAGCCTTGCATGTGGATCCTTATCAAATAACTTACTGAAATCCATATACACTACATCCACTGCTCTACCTTCATCAATGTGTTTAGTTACAGGGTTGCAAGGCAGTTATTAAACTGGACAGAATGCAGAAAATATTTACGAGGATGTTGCCTAGACTTAGGGGCCTGAATGAGGAGGAAAGATTGAATAGACAAGGACTTTATTCCCTGGAATGTAGGAGATTGAGGGGTGATGTGAAAGAGGGATAAAAGATCCTGTGGGACATAGACAGGCTGAAACCACACTGTGTTTTACACAGTAACGGAGTGTTAAAAACACAAGGACATAGGTTATTGATCAGAGCCAAATGGGACTAGCTTGCTGAACAAAAAAGTTGGCATGGGTGATTTGGGCTGAAGGGCTAATTTCTGTGCAGTATAACTATTTTTGTGATTATAAATTCCTAACATGGATGAGAATGCAGGAGGTTCAATTAGTAAGTTTCACATGATACAAAAAAGGTTTTGTGACAGAGCGGATGCTTTTCTTGGTCACAGCATCATACTAATCCACTAGCAAATTGGGGAGGGAAACAAAAAATGGAATTGAATTCCGACTAGAGCAAAGTGATACCATTTGCAAGGTCAAGTAAGAGAAGGACACAGGAATACTAAGACACAAAAGAGCGTTGATGGACAGAGGAACCAAAGGGTATGAGGATGTATCTTGAAGGAATAGGTAGCTACGTTAATGAAGAAAGCATGTGGGATGCTTCCTGCATTAGCCATAGCACAGGATGAAAGAACAGTGGTGTCATGTTACAACTTTATAAAACATTAGGTCAGCCACACCTGGACTATTGTGTACATTTCAGTTCTTTGCCGTGCACTGGTAGCCACTCTTTCAGGTACCCCTGCTCGTTAATGCAAATACCTAATCAGCCAATCATGTGGCAGCAAATCAATGCATAAAGGCATGTAGACATGGTCAAGAGGTTCAGTTGTTGTTCTGACCAAACATCAGAATGGGGAAGAAATGTGATTTAAGTGAGACGTTGTCTGTGGACTGATTGTTGGTGCCAGACGGTGTGGTTTGAGAACTCAGAAACAGCTGATCTCTTGGGATTTTCATACACAACAGTCTCTAGAGTTTACAGAGAGTAGTGCAAAAAACAAAAAAAAATCCAGTGAGTGGACGAAAATGCCTTGCTAATGAGAGAGGTCAGAGGAGAATGGCCAGACTCGTTCAAGCTGACAGGAAGGCGAGAGTGACTCAAAAAAATCACACGTTACAACAGTGATGTGTGGAAGACCATCTCTGAATGCACAACACATCAAACCATGAGGTGGATGGGCTACTGCAGCAGAATACCATGAACATACACTTAGTTGCCTCTTTATTAAGCATAGGCAGTACCTAATAAATGGCCACTGAGTGTATATGAATGCAACTTATTTTACAATTAAGATCTTCAAAAATTTGTGTTTATTTATTACATTGGTTATCTTTAATCATGGCTTGGCTTCGCGAATGAAGATTTAGGAATGGGACTGCCCACGTCTGCTGCAGGCTCGCTGGTGGCTGACGAGGCCAATACGGGACAGGCAGACCCGGCCGCAGTGACTGCAAGGGATAATCTGTTCTGGGTTTGGTGCTGCTGTGTCACGGTTCTTCCTCCTTCTCCTTTTGTCCTCACGGCCAGCCCTGCGTGCATTCTCGAAGGAGGAGACAGACTGGTGATCGATGTGTCGCCAGACCTCGCGATTGGAGGCTAGAGTAGACCACTGGTGATGATCTTCAATAAGAGCACAATAAATTGTGGTGCGGAGTTTTGCTCTGATACTAACTGTAATTCAAAAACGATACTGTACATCACAATTTGTCATTTACCAGAAATTTTGTTTTTTTTAGTTTCTGCTGAAAAATTGGATCAAAACAGTAAGGTTCAGAATTCTGATGGTTCTTGCTCCAAATTTGTTGTGTTTCAATGAGGAAGTATCATTCTGAAGTTACCATTATGTACCATTGTACAAAGGGAAACTGGATGAAGTAATAGGAATGACTTTGTTCCCTTAGCAGAGAGGTCAAAAATGAGGCAATGTATTTATGAAATAATTGGTAGAATAATTTAATGGGAGGCAAGGATATCTTTTTTATTCACCAGAGGATGGTGGGTATATGGAAAATACTGTTTGATAGAGTGATTGAGGGTGGAGTCCTCAGCATACTTTAAAAGTACAGGGATGTGTACTTGAAGAACAGTGACCTGCAGGACAGTGGAACCTATTGTTAGAAGGTGGGATTAGGCTAGCTACATTTACAACCAGCACAGACACAATGGACTGAATATCTAATGTGGCATAAATTTTCCATCATTTTAATTGAACTTCACACTAAAGAGAAATATATTTGAATATCTAACCACACAATTTGCTGGTAATAAACACTGAATTATTTATTAGCAAACTTAAAGGCAACACACAGTGATGCCAACTGATGATAGATGCAAAACAGAAGACAAAATATGGTTAATTTATGAAGAAAATTTATTTAAAGAAAATACCATGAAGTAGGGTCAGATGGCAGATAGAAACAATCCAAACTTTTAAGTCTTCACAGTTATGATGTCATGTGAATGAAATGATAATATTACTACTTTGCTATCTTTCCTGGGTTTGCACTATAATATTATGGATTGAAAACCCTGCAATTGTTCTACCAAAAATGACCTTTTAACATTATCATTTCACCTTTTCAAAAGTGACAGTTGTACCTATCATATTAATTAAATAAAGGCATGTACGCGGAGGTGGCTTTAACTGGTATATTCACATTACACTTCCTCCCCCTTGAGATTAATGTAACATAAACTGTATATGTAACAAAACATTCAATTTCCCTTTAACAACCCACATTCAAATAAACATGCTTTCACAATAACAGTCCATAACTAACTTCACTGTACTAAAGATTCAGTCTTTTGGGTGACACTCTGATTCTTTCTGCATAGCGCCTCTGGAGCTGTGGAGTGGCATCAGGTTTGGCAGGTGTCTTGTTAAAGACATCTTTCTCTGTTGCAGGTGTCACGTTGCTGTTAGAGACATGATCATCGCTGAGAGGTAAATCCAGTGGCTGTAAAGTGTCCGTCTTGTTGGATGCAGTTGACTCAGGTGTATTCTTCAACTGAGCATCCAGTAACTGGTCCATGTGATGTCTCTATGCATGATCTCCAACATAAGCTATGTACATCAGTGGTCCAGTTCTTGTAGCCATCCTACTGGGTGTCCACTTGTCTTCTCAGTAATCATGCGCTAGGACTTCCTGTCCAATCTTGAAGCTCCTTGCTAATTCACTTGGCAACTGTCTGAACTGTTTATTGTGCACTTCCCTCTGTAGATCTGGTTCAGGAGGTCTATGTGAGATCTCAGATTCCCGCTCATGGGCAGCATTGCAGGTGTTTGATTTGTCATCACATGAGCAGAGTTCCAAAACACAAAAAGGACATTGTCCACCTTGTAATGTAGAGAAATGTCCATCACTTTAACGGACTTCTTGAAGGTTTGGATAAACATTTCAGCTAACCTATTTGTTGCTGTGTAACGAGGATCTGACTTGAAATGTTTGATGCTATTTTTCTTCATGCCTAGTCGGAATTGTTTTGACGTGTTTTGTGGTCATTTGTTGCTCACAATTTGCTCAGGTAAGCTATTTCTGGAGATGATAGTCCTCAGAGTGGAAACAGTCTTTTCAGAGCTGGTTAACTCAATTGGTATAACTTCCCGCCACTTCAAATGAGCATCCACAGCAATCAGAAACATAGAGTTTATAAATGGCCCAGCAAGTCAATATGCACTCTTTGCCATGGTGAAGATGGCCAGTCCCACAGGTGTAATGGTGCCTCTGGGCGCGCATTTTGAACTTTGTGCCATCCCGAACAGCTTTTGACCAAATTTTCAATCCGGCAAGTGGTCCACCAGTGCAGAGTGGAACACTTCCGCTGGGTCACAGAATGAAGACTTTTCTTCTTTAGTTGCCAGTAGTGGAAGACATGACAAGCCATCAGTGTTGCTGTGTTGTTTGCTACCCTTGAACTCTATGTCATAAGAGTGGGCTCATAGGAATGGTGCCCAACGTTGTAACCGGGTAGCAGTCATCACTGGAATTCCCTTCCTGAGACTGAAAATGGACACAAGGAGCTGGTGATCTGTCACTAGAGTAAACTTTTGTCTGTAGAGATAGTGGTGGAACTTCTTTATTCCCCATGTTAGATTAAGGGCCTTTCAGTCGATTTGTGTGTAGTTGCACTCTGTACTCATCAGTGATCAGTGCTCCAATTGAACATTCAGATCCATCTTTCATAGTGTGTGACAAAATGGCTCCAATGCCATAAGGGGACACATCTCACACCAGTCTGATGGGCAGAGATGGACCTTAATAGGTGAGCAGTTCATCTCTTATTTCCTTTGTTTCATTGAACGCTCTTTGACATCTTTCTGATCACTCCCACTTTGCTCCTGTTTGCAATAGTGCATTCAATGGGTGCAGCACTGTAGCAATGTTTGGAAGAAACTGGTGGTAATAGTTTACAAGGCTCAAGTATGATCTGAGTTGTGACACATTTTCCAGTTTGGGTGCCTGCAGCACTGCTTTAATCTTCTCCTGTGACTAATGTAAGCCCTGCTTTTCAATGACATGTCCACAATGCGAGATTTCATTCATGAAAAACTCACATTACTCTCTCTTTGTGCGCAGACTATACTCACTCAGCCTGCTAAGTATTTTACCAAGGTTCTGGAGGTGTTTTTCATCATTCTTGCCAGTCACAATGATGTCATCAAAGTAACGGTGTGTTTCCGGGATACCTTGGAGCCCTTGGTCCATGGCTCTTTGCCAAGTTGATGGAGCTGATGCGACGCCAAAGATGAGATGATTGTTCTGGAACAGTGCTTTGTGAGGGATGATTGTGAGGAGCTTCCTGCTTGACTCCTCAATCTCCATTTGCAGATAGGCTGCCGACAAGCCAATCTTTGAACACCTGTCCCCATTTGCCAAAGATGCATAAATGTCTTCTGTCGTGGCAGAGGATACTGCACAGTACGCAGCACAGGGTTGATGCTCATTTTGAAAACCCTGCATATGCACACAGTTCCGGCCTTTCCTTTATTGGTCACTGGGCCAATGGCAATGGCCCAATCGCTTCACTCAACCTTGGAGAGAATGCCAGATGCCTCCAGGCTCTAAAGATTCACCATCCACTTTAGGATATAGTGCGTAAGGCACTGGACGCACTTTATGGAATCTGGCCTTCATGCCTTTGAGTTTACGAATCCCCTTCTCAAACCTTCTCATTAGTATTAAGCAGCTGTGACAGTCACTGATTAGTGCTACCATTTGGGCTGCAGTTGCCTGTTAATGACACATTGGGAGCTTTGATTGTGTGCCAGTCTCGTTGGTTTGCCTCCGTACATCACATTCACTTTCAGTTTGCCTTTGGGAGACACTTCCTCGCCTGTGTAGGTCTTTAGCATCACCGAGGTCTTTTCAAACGGTGGCTTAGAAAACAGTCTGTTGTAGTCTGCGTATGAAATTATAGACAAAGCTGACCCTGTATCCAGCTCCATTTTCAGTTTTATATAAATTTTATGTTATCCATATGATTTTGCAATCTGCTTCAATTTCACATTCAGTCACTTTATGCAATGGTCAATGCCCTTTCCAAGGTTAGGTCTCTTTTGGACAGTGTCCACTTTTGAGTGCTTTGACTATGCATGTCATGTACAAGCCTGTCCCTTAATGTGTCAGGAAATTCATCTCTAAAGTCACAGTATTAAGAAAGTTAGTGCAGTACTGCAGTGTATTCAAAAATGCTTTCATTCCTTTACTGGTTCCTTTTGTGAAATCTAAATCCTTCAGCTATTATTAGCAGTTTTGGACTCAAGTGATTTTGTAAAATCGCAACAATTTCATTGAATTTCTTGTTAATTGACTTTTCAGGAGTTACTAAGTTGTGTAAGAGTTTGTACGTTTTAGCACCCATTAAGCGAGGAAGCATGGAAGCTTTCTCTTCCTCATCCAGGTCATTTACACTACAATACATTTCAACCCTCTTGATATACTATTCGCAATATTAGCACTATCAAATTTGTCAAATTTCCTGACAATGGCCATTGTCACGTTATTTTCACTTTAATTTTGCTAGTTGTGCGTCTGTCACTGTACATATATACAGTTAATCATGTGCCCTTTTTGTTGTCAGTGACTGTCTTCTACGTACTGATTCACTCTTTCCTCTCGCGGTCTCTCTTCCTTCCTCCGAAGTCTGTCGTCCTGTAACTGTCTGTGCAGTTGGTGACATTTGCTGACATTCAGGTTTGCACTCATCGCCAATTTGTTGAGTCTGTACAACTACATATCAATTAAATAAAGACACACAAGCAGAGGTGGCTTTAACTGATGTATTCATATTGAAGAGAGAAAGAGAGAGAACAGATTAATGTGCATGTGTACTTATCTGTCCATAATCAGTGCTAAGGGGAGTAATTGGGCTAAAAAATAGTTTCATACACCACAACGGTGTTCTTTATTTGATCAGCAAAGTTTTCTTCAATGAACAAAACTGGCCCAGAAATCCTGTTGCAGAGAACAATGTTCATGTACCTCACAACTGATTTCCAACAAAAATTTTAATGGAGGAAATTTGCAACTTGTGCATTGAATCAGGAGTCCATGGTGTTCCTTCATGTACTTTGTGTGTTTGACTTGCAGTAATGTCCATCAGTGTACAACTCACATCTTAATGCCTCTTTCATAATTTAAAAGAATTCTCCAGTGGCCCTGATGGTGTTTGGGTCACTGATGGAGAAGCAAACCTTCACAGCGTGCAAGACCTGCTCCATCATTAACCAAAGGTCCCAGGCTAAATAATTGACATTGGGAACATGCCTCAAATAGGTCCTCTCAAGTAGGCTAAATGATAGCTCTTCCACATTAAATACCTCTTTCCCTCTCTTACCAATCATCAACTCATTTCAAGATCCTGCACTGCATTCAGAATCTAATCACAAGTGCAACACCATGGTTAGGATTATTCCTGCCATGCTGTAGGTATTTTATTTTAGCAGTTCTATAAGAGCAGTCTGTTCTGCTTTCAGCCTGTTTGGGTTTGAGCTAAAGATAACGGGCTATTGTTCAGCTTAGGAATGTTGTGTCGGGCAATCAGGCTGGTGGACTTGGAAGAAGATTCTAGAGAACACTGGGCAGAGAGGTTTTTGTGATGGACATTGGTGTGGGTTGAGGTCCTTTTGGTGGTTGCTGGGAGAAGACAGGGGGGAAGATGTCTGAGGATGCCAACCCTGTTACACAAGGTACTTTGTACAGATGAATGTCTTCAAGGAGAAGGACCATTACTCCCGTGGGGGAGCCCATTTGTTCGAGATGAATTTTGAGCGACATTTGGAAAATGGTGTGTGCTTTCACACCGACCATGGGTCCAGTGCATGAGTTAAAGACAACTTTAAGGTGAGCTCCAACCTATGTGCAAATTTGGACTGGGTTAACTGTAATTGGCCCTTTTTATTTATTTCTTTTTCCTTTCCTTCTAAATGTTCGATAAAACTGATATTTGTAAATATATTTTCTTTATAATTGTATGCGGTGAAGAATCCACTATTTCTTGCCATCCTTCTAAATTCCAGTGTATACAAGCCCAGTCGCTCCAATCTTTCAACATATGACAATCCCGCCATCCTGGGAATTAACCTCGTGAACCTACGCTGCACTTCCTCAATAGCAAGAATGGCCTTCCTCAAATTTGGAGACCAAAACTAAACACATTACTCCAGGTGTGGTCTCACCAGGGCCCTGTACAACTGCAGAAGGACCTCCTTGCTCCTATACTCAATTCCCCTTGTTATGAAGGCCAGCATGCCATTAGCTTTCTTCACTGCCTGCTGTACCTGCATGCTTACTTTCAGTGACTGATGAACAAGGACACCTAGATCTCGTTGTACTTCCCCTTTTCCTAACCTGACACCATTCAGATACTAATCTGCCTTCCTGTTCTTGCCACAAAAGTGGATAACCTCACATTTATCCACATTAAACTGTATCTGTCCACTCACCCAACCTGTCCAAGTCACCCTGCATTCTCAGAACATCCTCTTCACATTTCACACTGCCACCCAGCTTTGTGCCATCTGAAAATTTGCTAATGTTACTTTTAATCCCTTCATCTAAATCATTAATGTATATTGTAAACAACTGCGGTCCCAGCACCGAACCTTGCCGTACCCCACTAGTCACTGCCTGGCATTCTGAAAAGGACCCGTTAATCTGCCCACCTATCTGTCCTTTCGATAGGATGTATACCCTTGAATATTCATTTCCCAGCCCTGGTCCTCTTGCAGCCATGTCTCTGTTATTCCTACAACATCATACTTACCAACTTCCAACTGAGCTTCAAGCTCATCCACTTTGTTTCTTATACTTCGTGCATTCATATATAATACTTTTAATCCATTACTCCCCTCGCTTCTCACATCGATTCCTATTGCACTTGGCCATACTCTCCGATCCCTTCTTGAGCTTTCTGCCCCATTAATTCTGTTGTCTTTCTTAACTTTTCTTATTCTCTCTTTCCCTTTAACACCATTCTTATATTTCCAGTTTGTCTCCTCCCCCCCACTACTTAGTTTAAACACACCCGTGTAGCAGTGGCAAACCTGCCTGCCAGAATGTTGGTCCCCTGCCTGTTAAGGTGCAACCCGTCCCTTTTGTACAATTCATCCTTACCCCAAAACAGATCCCAGTGGTCTAAGAATCTAAAACCCTGCTTCCCACACCAGCTCCTCAGCCACACATTCAGATCTCCTATCTCCCTGTTCCTGCCCTCACCAGCATGAGGAACTGGAAGCAAACCGGAGATAACCACCCTGGAGGTCCTGCTTTTCAGCCTTCTTCCAAGCTCTCTGAAGTCACGCTGCAGAATTTCTTTACTCTTCTTCCTGACGTCATTTTTGCCAACATGCACTACCACTTCCGGCTGTTCCCTTGAGGATGCCCTGCAATCGGTCCATGACATCCTGGATCCTGGCACCAGGGAGGCAACACACCATCCTTAAATCCCGCCTGTTGCCGCAGAAACCCCTTTCTGTACCTCTCTCTATGGAGCCCCCTACTACCACAGCTCTGTCTGACGTCTGTCTCCTCGGCTTTGCTTCTGTGCCAATTCTGACTCGTAGACCTGTCCGCTTCTCAGATTGGCAGTGTCTTCTGTCCCGACAGCTTCCAAAAGGGTGAACCTGTTTTCAAGAGGTACATCCACCGGGATCTCCTGTACTTCAAGCATCCACCCCTTCCTCATCGTCGCCCCCATTCTCTCCTCCGGTATCTTCCGTGTAATGATCTCGTTGTAGGTCCTGTTCACAAAACTCTTGTTTTCCTGGATGAACCTGAGGTCATCCAGTTGCCTCTCCAGTGCCACAACACAGTCCTTCAGGAGCTGAACCTGGACACGCTTCTCACAATTGTAGCAGCCAGAGGCACTATCAGTGTCCCTGACCTCCCACATCAGGCAAGCATCACACTGAATCAGTTTCCCTGTCATTTCTTCACCATTTCTCACCCTCTCCAACTGTGGCGTAGTCTCCTCCCTCAGCCTCCTCACCGAAGACTCTCGAGCCAAAAATTTGCACTTTTCTCACAAGGCACTTCCCTCAACAAGGCCGTTCCCCAACAGGCCTTAAATCTGCCGACCTTGAAGGTATGTGTTGCGGGCTGGTCCTGGCTGGTTTTTAAATCAACCGCTCCTGAAAACAACAGAAACCAGACTCCCAAGAGCTTATCTTCTCAGCCAATCCCTGCACTCACTCCTTCACTTACTGCACCTCTGCCGACCTTGAAGGTATGTGCTATTTGCTTTACCACTCTTCCAATCATGCTCTTGATATTTGGCAGGACAACATTTCACCCTCCCACTAAGTTGCAAGACTAATCCCTGCCTCTTCCAGCAGCTAATAATGCATCTGCCTAATGTCTCAATCAGATCTCCAGATCCCCTGAGTTTCTCAGCACCCCCACAAGAGATGACCTAATATCTGCCACTTAACTTTATCTTGTAATCACCCCATAAACTATTGCTGCATCTGACCAGATTTTTCCATGCACATAGCAAATGCAGAACACGTAAAGGAAAGACTGTTTCTTGGCTTCATGTCCCACAGAATTTGCAGCAATAGATCATGATCAGTATCTTTTGATGGTGCTTCACACACAAGCAAATTAACCTGCTTAATTTGCAGGTGATCTTTGCTAGATCTCATTGCTTAATACAGCAATGAGATCGAGCAAAGGCTGAATAAAGCAGTTGGTTTTTGTGGTAAACCTGTGCAATCCAGCCACCTGAACAGACGCAGGAGCAACGGGGGTGTATGGAAGAAGATGAAGAAGGGAAGGAAGGCCAGAGTGCGCTGAATCATTGTGCCAGATATGGCCATGCACTGCAAGAGCAGAGAGCACCAGTATGCTGCAATTTGGTGGACACCCTAGGGAGGGTGTCCATATATTAATAGTCTTCAGAGTCAGTACTAAAAGCTACTTCAGGCAAAGCCTGGTGTTGAAACATGACAGGATGTTTGGTGCATTGGCAAGCCTGCTTCACGCCGTGCAAGAAGCTGCACAGCACAAGGTGGCACCTCGCTATCAGGTGTGGGTAGGCTTGCCCAACGAGGGTCACCAGTTGGGGAAAAAAACAGATGCTAAACTGCAAAACCACATTAGTGCATAGGGGTTTTATGTAGTCCAGATTTTAAAAAAACAATAGCTAAGCAAAAATTGTGAAAGAAAATAGTACTTACAAATAGACAAATCAAAATAAACATAAATGTGCAAAAATTTACAAATATACAGAGGCTTTCTCCACAACATACTTTGTCATTAACGTTCCAATATAACTATTCACCAACCATCAAATCCAACCTCCACACCTCTCCAGCAAAGCCAGACTGAGGGTTTAACTCTACCTGTGTAGGGTGTTGTGTGCATACTCCCACCAACATGGGCATTATTTTAGGATGCCCCAAACTGTCCATTGAGTCTTTTGGGGCTGTTCTAGTGCCTACAAATCAATGTACCTTTGTGAGTGAAAATAAATGAAACTGTTTGAAATGTCTGTGTCTATAATCCTTATTTTTATGAGTTATAACCCAGTAGAGCACATTAATTAAAGGGATGGTTTTGCTTAGCCAAGTTAGTTTTACTGATGGAGTGTGTAAATGGTGAACTCCCAAGAACTGCAGAGTGGGAGGGCAAAGTGTGTGAACTACTGGGGAAACTAGACCAGGGATACAATGAGGAGGAGTGACTACCTAGGCAAAGGGGCAAGGTTGCCAACCTGTTCTGTCACATTGGCTGCCCCACCTCTTCTGGATTGCACAAGGTGGGCAATAGGAAGAGATAGTCTGCCATGACATTGTGCTCTCCTGCCTTATGACGGATGTTGAAATGGAACAGTTATAGAGACAGATACCACCTGATGATGCATGCATTGTGGTCTCTAATGGAGTAGGTCTCAGCCTTGACTGGTTCCACCAACTTCTCTGGGACTCGATAAGGTCACTGCTGGATGGGGTGGTGTTGTCCTTCAAGCGAATGTTATGCGTTGCCATTGTTGTTCAGCCAAGGTGGAACTGGAAGAGAGAGGGGAATACTGAAAGACTTGGTTCAGCCCCACCTGTTGTTGAGGGGTCAGATATCCCAGTTTGGGCTTTGGAGAAGCACTCCAAGACTGCAGATCTTCGGTCTTCTCTCTCCCCATCTTCCTCCACCTGTTGGACCATCCAGAAAAGTTTTGGGCCCTCTCTTACCTTCCACTCCCTCAGCAGGTTGACATGATATGATTCCTTTCCCGGATGGAGCACCTCAAAGGTAGCTGGACCTTGCTTCCTCAGGACTTCAAAAGGCCCTTGCCATTTGGCCAGGAGGTTGCTGGTGGAGGTGGGAAGTAGCAGAAGGACCTTCTGACCAGGGGTGAACTCACATCGCCACCATCTGTCACACCTCGCTATCAGGTGTGGGTAAGCGAGCCCGACAAGGCCAACCTGTTTCGTTGCAGACGGAGATGATTCTGTAAATCATGATCTGGAGTTAGTACATTAACAATCTTATCCTACAGCAGCTATTGGGTCAGGCAGCAATCCATTCAAGATTTATTGACTCTTTGGAGCCTTGGGCTGACTCAGTAATATCTCAGCCATCTGTTAGCCAATTCAGGGCACAGTTTTCCAGGCAAAGAGGGACCAGAGTCAGAAATAGGTATATGTTGTCCATGCTCAGACTAATGTCCATGCTGTAGATTGCTGTGTAGCTGGAGCACTGCATTGATTCCTTGGGTGATATTGAATCATTCAAGCAGAAGGCTGTTGAGGGTGAGGGGTGTGCTAGAGTTGGCGTGGAACTGCAAGTTGCAATAGGGGAATTGTAGTCTGGGACACATTAAAACTGAGCACCAATGTCTGCTGGTCTCCTAAGAATACCATTTCTAATGGAGAGCTTGGCATTGCTGTTTTTCTTCAGAGAGTCATCATCTTTCCTTCTACTACTGGACCTCAGGCCATACTCTTGGCCTTGCCTCCCCCTAGGAAATGCAACCGATAGTTCACTGAAAGGTGCCATGCAAGTAGAGACGATGGCGAAGAAGGCATTTAGTGTGCTGGTCTTTAACAATCAGGGCATCAGGTTTGGGATATGAGACATAATGTTGAAGTTATATAACTTAATGGTGAGACTGCGGTTGGAGTATTCTGTGCTGTTTTGGTCACCCTGTTGTAGGAAAGAGTGTCAGACTGGAGAGAACAGTAGGACAGTGCGGTAAGAGTCATTTGAAAATAATATTGCTAGTATCAGTAGGTCATCTCATTATGTCATTGATGGGGAGGGTACTATGGTATGACTCATATTAGTCACACTGTTGGCAATACTAAATGTTGTTGCCGGTGATATTTATTAGTTCCCCTCTCATTGTTTAGATATTTATAGATAATGCGGGCGGTGATTTAATCTGATTTTACATGCTCACTGCAGCAATGTCAATTTGCAGTGGGAGATGCAACAGCTAATCTGACAGTCGTTCCAGTCATGATCAGGTTTGCAGCCCCGAAGAAATTTCACCCTAATCAAAAGCTAACAATGGAGGCCGACAGTGCTAAATGCTGAATCTAAAGTACACTGCCAATGCTTCCAATTTACTGTATTCTGTCGTCGCAAAGACTGCCATAAAAATATTGAAATTCTCTAAGCATATTCATTCTGCGCAATAACATACACACAGTGGCCGCTTTATTAGATACCCCCATGTACCTAACAAAGTGGCCACTGAGTGTATGTTCATGGTTTTATGCCGCTGTCGCACATCTACTTCAAGGTTCGATATGTTGTGTGTTCAGAGATGTTCTTCCTCACACCACTGTTGTAACACATGGTTAGTTGAGTTACTCTCACCTCACAGTCAGCGTGAAACAGGCTGGCCATTCTCCTCTGTCCTCTCTCATTAACAAGGCAGAGGAGAATGGCCAGCCTGTTTCAAGCTGACTTGAAAGAGCTGCTGCTCAGGGAATTCTGTTTTGCTTTTCATACCATTCACTGTAAATTGTTGAGATTGATGGCCCAGTCCGTCACAGGTAAAGCCCTTCCCGCCACCGAGCTCGTCTCCATGAAGCATTGTCACAGGAGATCAGCATCCAACATCAGGGACCCCATCACCCAGGATACACGCTCTTCTCACTGTGACCATTAAGAAGAAGGTACAGGAGCCTAAGGACTCACACCATAGGCTAATACCTCTCAGCCATTAGGCTTTTAAAGCAAAGGGGATAACCCCACTCAACTTCACTTCATCATTGAACTGGTCCCACAACCTATGGTCTCACTTTTAAAGACCCTTTATCTAATGTCCTTGATATGCATTGCTTATGTAGTTATTTATTATTATTATTATAATTATTATTATTATTTCTTTCTTTTTGCATTTGTACAGTTTGTTGTCTTTTGCACACTGGTTGAACACCCAAGATGGTGTGGTCTTTCATTGATTCTATTATCGGTATTATTCTATTATGGAAAATGAATCTCAAGATTGTATATGGTGACATATATGTACTTCGATAATAAATTTACCTTGAACTTTGAATTTTGCACTTTGTTTTTCATGAGAATCCCAGGAGATCAGCTGTTTCTGAGATAATCAAACCACCCCATCTGGCACCAACAATCATTCCGTAGTCAAAGTCATTGAGATCACATTTCTTTCATATTCTGATATTTGGTTTGAACAACAGTTTAACCTCTTGACCATGCCTGCATGCTTTTATGCATTGAGTTGCTGACACACAATTGGCTGATTAGATATTTGCATTATCAAGCAGGGGATATACCTAGCAAAGTAGCCACTGAATGTATGTAACCAGAAAGGTGGAATGCAATGGGACATTGTCCATCTTCCTACAATGCAATGAACAAAAAATGAGGTGTTGTTTAGAACCAAACAGAATTTGTTTCAGTTGGTATTAATTCATGTGGCATTGTACTAAAATTTACTCTCAATGAAGGTCAATGCACCATTTTCCTTCCTAATTGCCTATTCTACCTGCCTATTAACTTACTGTGATTAATGTACAGGACCTCTCAGGTCCTCTGAACCTTTTCAACCTCTCACTCGCTCACCCACTCAAACGCGTTATGAAAACAAAGTCAACTAGCATAAAGGCCAACTTCGAAAATAATTGCATTTTCCACTAAAGTCCTGTGTAACTTTTGAATGATGCCATTCCCATTACTGAAAATGCTTCTAAGTGCCGCTTTAAGCTACTGTGCCAAAGAATAGGAGGGGGTTGAGCAATACTCATTTAGTTTTAGATAACGGATACAGATGTTCTAACGCAAACACGAGGAAATCTGCAGATGCTGGAAATTCAAGCAACACACACAAAATGCCAGTGGAACACAGCAGGCCAGGCAGCATCTATAGGAAGAAGTCCAGTCGACGTTTCAGGCCGAGACGTCGACTGTACTTCTTCCTATAGATACCGCCTGGCCTACTGCGTTTCACAGATGTTCTAATTTATTTTCTCTGACGAAGTGCCAGAGCAGTGGTGCAGCTTGTTGAGTTGCTAGCTCACAGTTCAAGTGATCAGGATTGAATCTTGACCACTGTTGCTGTTTGTGTAGAGTTTGCAAGTTCTCACTATAACTGTGTTGGTGTCCTCCTGGTACTCTGGTTCCCTTCACATTCTAAAAATTAGAAGGGTTGGTAGCCTGGGTTATGTTTCATAACTCCAAACCATAAAACTAATTGAAAGGGAAACACAAGTTGGGAATGTATGTCTAACTTTTGTTTTCACTTGAAGCGAGGCACGCACGTATGATGTGGTGGCATCATGTACTTTTACCTATAATCCATAATTAATTATTTAAATGAGCAAGAATGATGAATCAAACCGTGTATTTACTGAGATATTAAATAATCAACAGGTTGATTTGCCACTGTAATCTGACTTTGTAGATCAGTGGTAAAGGAGATCTTTATTGACTTCTGGAGAACTCGTTTCACTCACATTCCTCCTTTACATCGGTGGCACAGCAGTGGGAACTGCAAGTTGCTTCGAACTCCTGGGAGTTCACATCACATACCACCTCCCATGGCCCCAGAATGCATCTTACACAGTCAGGAAAGCTCACCAATGCCTCTACTTTCAGAGGCGGCTGAAGAGAGCTGGACTTCGCACCTCAACACTCACATCATCCTAGAGATGTGCAGGAGAGAGCATCCTGACAAGCTTCATCACTGTTTGGTACGGAAGCTACACTGCGGCGGACAGGAAGGCTTAATGGGTAGTCAAATCAGCCCAACGTATCATTGGCACCAGCCAACCCACCAGCAAGGACGTATATACAGAAAGATGCAGGAAAAGGGCCAGTAACATCATGAAGGATCCACCCACCCTGCTCAAGGCCAATTTGTCTCACTCCCATCCGGGAGGAAGCTACATAGCATTCACTCCAGGACCACCAGACTCAAAAACAGCTACTTTTCCCAGCAGTAAAGCTGATCAACACTCACTAACTCACCCCTCCACACCCCCAACCACAACTATTTTATCATTTCCTGTCAGTCACCCTCTGTACAGACACACCAGCGCCTAGCATCAGTTTATGGACATACAATCAATCTATGTGTACGTAATGCCCTGGTTAAGATTTTTACTGCTAATTCTGTAGGGTATTCCAATTAGTAGCTTTCTGTAGAAGCAGAGTGTCTTGCTGGTAGCACGTCTGGGTTTCAGGAAAAGTTAAGGGGCTGTGATGTTCAACTCAGGAATGTTGTGTCAGCCAGTCAGGATGGTGGAATTGGGAGAAGGACCTAGACAGAGCTGGGAGGAGAGAGATTTGTGACGGACATTGGTGGGTGCCGCACAAAGGACAGGAGGGAAGATGGCTGAGGATGCCTTGGGAAGGAGCATCCCTGTTGCACAAGGTGCTTTGTGCAGATAAATGGCTCCAAGGATGAAGGTCCAGTGTTCCAGAGACAGCTCCCATTTGTTCAAGATGGATTTCAAGTGAAGTTCAGAAGGTTGTGTGTGCTTTCAAGCAAACCATGGGTCTAGAGCGGGGATAAAAGGCAACTTCAAGATGAACTCCACCAATGGGCACGTTTAGACTGGTTTAATTGTAATAGGCCCCTTTATTTTTCCCCCTTTTCTTTTTCCTACTAACTGTCCAATAAAGCTGAAATTTGTAAATATACGTTCTTTATAACTTTATGCAGTGTATGATTTGTTATTTCTTGCCGACTAACAATTGTGTACAGCTAGTAATTATGCAGCATTTGCTCAAATTGAGGTTTCTTTAATCGGAGCATCATAACGTTCCTGTCTGTTTGAACCTCAAATCATACCAACCCTAGATACCTATTGTTCATGAAAAGTGGCCACTGAGTACCGTGGCTGTTAGCGAGGTTGGCGATGAGCCAAGTTTCCATACAAGCCTGAAGAGGGGGCTATGTATATAAGCTTGCTTATGTATTTATATTTATTGTGCATTTTATTATTACTTTGTTTTCTTTATCTTTTGTGTTATTTTTGTGCTGTATCAGATCTGGAGTAACAATTATTTCGTTGTCCTTTATACTTGTGTATTGGAAATGATGTTAAACAAACTTGAATCAATAATTTGGGAGGAATTGATGGCAATGTGGAGAGAATAAAATGGGATTAATAAATGATGCAGAAGGATAAAGTTTTATGCTGTATGGCTATGACTGGGCAGAAAACCTTGCATGTTATCTTCTTTCCACGCCTGTCTGTTTTTATAATTTATTGTTATCCCCCTGAAGCCTCTACATCAGCTTCACAATCCACACTGCCACATACCTTTATAGCATCAGCAAATTTTCACATATTACTCTTGATATTTCTACATTCTACTTAATGTGCTAAAATGATGTGCACATTCAGACATTCCAGAGACAAGTTGTTAACTAAGTTTGCAATCCAGTCAGGTAGCATGCACCTTATTGAAGCATGAAGTAGCATGATTAGGAAAGGTTTGCTCATGCTTTGGGCCTTGGAAGGGAAGACAACATGTAGAAGAATTAAAGGAGTGCTGCTATTTCCAAGAATTGCAAGGACAGAGGAGATTATATAGATTAAAAAGGATGAAACCATGAAGGTGCTTGAAAGCAGAGCTGATAATTTTAGTCATGGGTTTATACAACATAGAATTGGGCCTGTCACCCCACTGAATCTATTTTGACCATTAAGGACCCAGCCACACTAGTCCTACATAATTGCCCCAAATTCCCATCAATTCTCCCCAGAGCCTACCACTCGCCTACATGTTGCAGGCAATTTACAGTTTTTCATCAAGTACCCACCTGGAAGTCTTCAGAACAGATGAAGGATTCATAATTCTTAATAAAGATACATAATTACTTAAAAGTGGTATTATATATCAAAGTATGGAGTACATGAGTTGTATAGGATGTTGCTGAGGCCAAACTTGGATTATTGTATGAAGATCTGGTCACCTACCTGCAGGAAAGATATCACCAAGACTGAAAGAGAACAGAGAAAATTTGTAAGGATATTACTGAGACTGAAGACCTGAGTTATAGGTTGAATAGGTTAAGACTTTACTCCCTGGGACACAGGAGAATAAGGGGAGATTTGATAGAGGTATACAAAATTATGAGGGGTATAGGAAGTGTTGTGTCTGTGCACAACTACATAGCAAGTAAATAAAAGCACTCAAGCTGGAGATGGCTTTCACTGGTGTATTCACATTGCAATGAGCAAGAGAGAGAACAATGTGCATGCATAGACAACAGTTCATATGCAGATCAATACCTGGTGCGGGGGGGGGGGGTCATTGCTCTGAAAGAAATAGATACAGACATTACACCTCCTCCCCCTTTACATTAATGCAACATAAAACTGTATATGTACAAAACATACTCAATTTCCCTTTAACAAACGACATTCAAATAAACATGCTTTCACAAGAACAGTCCATAACTAACTTCACGGTTCTAATGGTTCAGTCCTTTGGTTGGCGGCCTGTTTCTGTCAGGATAGTGCCTCTGGACCTATGGAGTGGCACCAGGCTTGGTAGGTGTCTCGTCTAAAAAAAAACATTCTTCGTTTCCACTAGGACTTCCTGTCCAATCTCAAAGCTCCTTGCTGCCTCACTGGCAATTGGCTGACCTGTTTATTCTGTACTTCCCTCCAGAGGTCTGGTTTCAGGAGGTCTATGCGAGATCTCAGATTCCTACTAATGAATAGTATTGTAGATATTTGATTTGTCGTCACATGAACAGAGTTCTGATATACAAAAGGAAGTTGTCCACCTTGTGCTGTAGAGGAACGTCCTCCCTGTTCATCGCATTAATGGACTCCTTGAAGGTTTGGATAAACCTTTCAGCTAACCCATTCATTGCTGGGTGGTGAGGAGCTGACTTGAAATGTCTGATGCCATTTTTCTTCACAAACAGTCAGAATTCTTCTGACCTGTATTGTGGTCCGTTGTCATTCACAATTTGTTCTGGTAAACCAGTTCTGGTGAAGATAGTCCTCAGAGTGGAGAGTCTTTGCTGAGGTTGTTGACTTCACTGGTATAACCTCCGGCCACTTCAAATGAGCATCCACAGGAATCCGAAACATGGAATCGATGGCCCACCAAAGTCAATATGCATGCTTTGCCATGGTGGGGAAGATCTCTCCCACGGGTGTAATGGTGCCAGTAGAGGTGCATTTTGAAAGTTTTAGCATCCGGAACAACTTTTGGGCAAGCCTTCAATCTGTTTATCTATTCCTGGCCACCACACGTAGCTCCAGGTGAAACTCTTCATCTTGACTTTACCCAGGTGTCTTTCATGCAGACTCTCTAACACTCTGGTGTGCTGTTTAGAGAGAGCCACAACACAAGATCTCTTCTTTGACATACCGACATTTGGTCTTGTCTTGCTGAAAACTCTGGAAACATAGAGCTACTATGAGTCGGCTATAGTTACATAGTGATTTCATAGACCTTTGACAATGTTGAATCATTCCTTGTTACTCTTGGTATTTTGGAATTTATTACAGGCAACTGGTCCACCAAGGCAGTGTGGAACACTTCTACTGGGTCGCAGTATGAGGACTTTGCTTCTTCAGTTGCTAATAGTGGAAGACCCACAAGCCATCAGCATTGCTGTGTTGTTTGGTGGCCTTGAACACTATGTCATAAGAGTGGGCTCTTAGGAATAGTGCCCTATGTTGTAACAATTCCCTTCCTGGGATTGAAAATGAATACAAGGGGCTGGTGGTCTGTCACAAGCATAAACTTTTGTTTGTAGACATAGTAGTGGAACTTGTTTATTCCCCAATACTAGACTAAGGGCTTCTTAGTCAATCTGTGCATAGTTGCATTCTGCAATTGTCAGTGATCTTGAAGCAAACGTAATCAGGTGTTCAGATCCATCTTTCACAATGTCTGACAAAAAGATTCCAATGCCATAAGGGGGCACCGTACACCAGTCTGATGGCAGGGACGGGTCATTATGGGTGAGCAGTTCATCTGATGTTATTAGTCTCTTTGTTTTTTAAAATGTTTTTTCACATCTTTCTGACCACCCCCACTTCACTCCTGTCTGTAACAGTGCATTCAATGGATGGGGCACTGTAACAATGTTTGGGAGAAACTGATGTAGTAGTTTACCAGGCCCAAGTATGACCCGAGTTGTGACACATTTTCCAGTTGGAATGCCTGATGCACTGCTTCAGTCTTCTCTTGTGACGTACGTAAGCCATGCTCGTCAATGACATGTCCAAAATACGAGATTTCATTCTTGAAAAACTCACATTTGTCTCTCTTTGCAAGCAGACCTTACTCACCCATTCTGGTAAGCTTCTGGAGGTGCTCTTCATCACTTTTCCCAGTCACAATGATGTCATTAAGGTAACATTGTGTTCCTGGGAAACCTTGGAGCACTTGGTTTACGGCTCTTTGCCAAATTGCTGGATCTGATACGACGCCAAAGACAAGACGATTATACTGGAACAGTCCCTTGTGAGCGCTGATTGTGAGGAACTTCTTGCTTGATTCCTCAATCTCCATTTGCAGATAGGCTTATGTATGACAAGTTAATCTTTGAAAACCTTTCTCTGCCTGCCAAAGGTGCAAAAATGTCTTTGATTTGTGCAGGGGATATTGCACAGAGCACAGTACTGGGTTGATGCTCACCTTGAAATCCCCACTTAGGTGAATGGTTCTGGCCCTCCCTTTCTTGATCACGAGTTCAGTGGCCGTGACCCATTCGCTCCACTCAAGGCCTCTAAGCTCTGCAGTTCACCATCCTCTTTAGGACGTAGTGTGTAAGGCACTGGACGTGAATTATGGAATCTTACTGTTGCTGTTTCATACAGTTCAAAGGCCTTCATGCCTACAAGTTTGCCAATCCCTTTCCCAAACACCTTCTTATTAGCATTAAGCAGCTGTGCAGACTCTGGTTAGTGCAACCATTTGGGCTGCGTTGCCTGTTGATGTCACACCAAGAGTTTTGACTTGCCAGTCTTGGAACATAGAACATTGAAATTTACAGCACATTACAGGCCCTTCTGCCCTAGAGACTGCCTAGAATTTCTAAGTGCCTATCTAAGAGGCTCTTAAAAGATCCTGTTGTATCCGCTTCTACCGCCACCGCTGGCATTGCATCCCATGCACCCAGCACACTGTGCGTGAAAAAATTACCCCTGACATCCCCTCGGATGAAATTTCAGAAAAACGTTCCAGGTCAAATAATCTTCCACTTGAACTCATAACAGATAGGAAGAGGGCATACTCTGAATGAGGGCATCAAAGTCATAATTACAGTTCTGCTTGTGTTCTTCTCAAAGCATGTTTCACATGTTTTAATTATAGAGTCTTCTAAAAGCACATAATCTGCACAGAGTAATTTAAAGAAAATAGGTGTTTCAAAAGTTTCATTAAGATTCACATTTATAAAATTAAATGTAGTATCAATTTGTAAATTAATGATTTTGATATGTATATTCATATTCCAATTTACTTGCTAATTTTGATCATTTAACTCATTATGTGATATTCTTTCCAGTCACTATCCAAATGATAGTTCTGCAGTGATATCAAATATGAGTTTGCTTTCAGGTGCTTTATTGCCTGCTCTACTCTTTGAACACATCACCTGCCCTGAACTAAAGTGAAATAAAATACGTTGATGGCTATGCAATACTGGGCTTACCATTTGGAAGAAAGTTGTTTGTTCATGTTACTGTGAAATTGTTTTTTAATGTGATATTATTTTTAAAAGTGATGAAGATATTGAGATTATGATAAGAAAAGAACAACCCCTTCCAGAAAATTATGATTTCACTTTTGTACAGTGATGTTTATATTGTCTGCTTTGTAAAATGCAATGAAACTGTAGACACATTCTATTTTGTAATTTTGTTTTGATATATTAAAAAATATACTTTTTAATCTGTAAAATCTCAAAGGAAATGCTGAACGAGTTAGCTTACCACAGTTTTGTCATTCGTCTCTCTGTTGATACAGAGAGGCAGAAAGCATCAGAGAATTTACAAAGATTAACTCCCTAGCTACAGGCAGAAATGGACATAATAGCACTAGAGTGTCAATGGTAAACTCACTGGTGAATGCTTTAGATAAACACATAGCAATAATAATGCCAAGTATTATGTACAGTAATGCATAACTTGCAAAAGAAATTTATCCTTTAGCACCACTTTTTGAAATGTTCTACAGTTCAAATAAAAATGATGAGCCTTGAGGTCTGTGAATACCTGATCTACAGCTGTATATCTACTATCACAAAGTTTAAATGGATTATGACACAGCATTATGACGAGACCTAAAGTTTAAAAATAATGTTAAGGGAATAGAATGTAGATATACCTTACAAGTTTGAACTTTACCAGCAATATATTTACTGCATTTTTGTCAAATTGCAAGATCACTCCCTCGCTCAAAGCTGCCTTATTTTGTAAGAGTATTTCTATAATCACAGCAATCATTTACCGTCTTGACAGAGATTCTGGAGTTAAAATGTGTAGGTACCCTAGAATTATTATTATACAATGATTGTCAGCAAAATTTCTAAATACTGCAGATAATCATTATCTGCAATCATTATTGGCAGTATCCACTTGTTACAAATGCAGCACATATGAGTGTCCTTAAAACTTTATTTTTTAAAGAACATGTATGTTATGATCATACCAAATATGCAGGGCTGGTAATGATGCAATTATAAACTTTCATGTTGATCCCAGCCTTTCTGATATTAAAGTCATGGAGCAACCAATTCTATTAAAAATTGCTATAAATTTTAAAGAACTTCATCAACGTTTATTTTATGTACTTCCAATATTTATTCAAGTTAAAAATATGAACTGGAGAATAACAATATTAAACATTTCAATTTATTGCACACATTTGTATGAGGTCAATGGCATGAATCATATTGAAAAGTATAGTAACCCTATTCTTCCAAACCTCCCCCTTTTGCTTCAAATCTGTTAGGATGGCAATGAAGCATTTACAATTAAACTCTATGTAATTCTTAACTACATCTTGGGTTTGATTGGATTATAAACTGTGTGATCCATTGTCAGAAAATAAACTGTATTTGTGTCATATTGGACTTAGCTTAATGGACAAGTCTTGAATCAGTAGGTAATGGGTTTGGATGAAAAGAATATCTGCTGATCTATACTTTTTGTGTGTTTAAATATCTATAAGCTGGACATGGCCTGCTAAGTGTGTAATTCAGAAAGGGCAATGGCAACGACACAAGTGATCTCACCCCACACTACAGCTGTGTCATAGAGAAGAAACGAAAAGTTGCCGGGTGGTGCTTGAATCTGGAAGGAAGACTAATGCCTGCATGAGGAATTCACTCAAAATTAATGTGTTCAGAGGCAAATGGCACAGCCTGTCCCAGGGAAAAGCAGACTGAGACTATTTGTTAGCAGCTTAAAATATTCTTAAATGGAAGTGGTACTGGGGGTTTCAGAGGTATTTCTCCAGACTCCAGATCTGGCATAAGTTTGCTTTGATCCTAAATCTATTCCTAAGAAAAACAAGAAGAGAACAATTCCCAAGCTCAAGAACAAAAATACATCCTAACATCTTCTGTATTGGCATGAACAAAATCTAATCAAAATAAGAACAGATCTTATTGTAGCAAGAATTGAAGTAACATATCTTAAGTAACTTCTTTGTCCAGCTACAAGATCAGTAACTTGATGATCAAGCTGGTATTGCTTGCAAAGGACCCGGTTACAGGTTGTCACTTTCATTCGTTTTCAATCCATCGCATGTGTGGTATGCTGTGTTCTCCCGATTGCTGGACATTTGCCTAAATCCGACATGACCAATGTGTACACTAGGACAGCCAGTCTGCACAGTAGTTGCTGATTACTCCCTCACTGCTGCTAAGGAGTGGTGTGAGTAACAGTGAGTGATTTGCAAAGTCTTAAGCACAAGAGATTCTGCAATGCTAGAAATCCTGAACACACAGAAAACGGCAGAAGGACACAGCAGGTCAGGCAGCATCTATGGAGAGGAATAAGCATAGCAATAAATCTGTGCAGTGAGAAGTCCTGATGAAGGGTCCAGCCACCACAAGGACAAGAGCAGGAAATGCCATCAACTGCAACTTTCCTTCCAAGTTGCACACTATGGTAACCTTTATTGATTTAATTAGGCTATTAATATGGATCATTGTATCATACATACAGAAAGATGCTGGAAAAGGGTCAGTTACATCATGATGGATATCACCCACCCTGGTTTTGGACTTTTTCTTCCACTCCCATCAGGGAGGAGGCGACAAAACATCCACACCAGGGCCACCAGACTCAAAAATGTCACCTTCCCCAAGCAGTAAGGCTGATCAATACCCCCACCCATTAGCCAACCCCTGCACACCCCCACCACCACTATTTTATCATTTCCTTTTGTACAGCCACCTCTGTGCCCAGTGTCACTTCGTGGACATACAATCAATGTATTTATTTTTATTGTGTTTTCTTATTATTATGTTCTTCATCTTATTGTGTTTTTTGTGCTGCAGTTATTTCATTCTCCTTTACACTTGTGTACTGGAAATGACATTATACCTTCTTGAATCTTGAACCTTGAATTTATGGCTCCTATTCTTGTTACAAACCCCGTAACTGGGTGTCTTACCAGTAAAGATAGGAGTAG
Source organism: Hemitrygon akajei (assembly GCF_048418815.1). Classification (NCBI taxonomy): domain Eukaryota; kingdom Metazoa; phylum Chordata; class Chondrichthyes; order Myliobatiformes; family Dasyatidae; genus Hemitrygon; species Hemitrygon akajei. Next base: position 68,124,167 of record NC_133126.1, on the reverse strand, counting down.
CCGTTGAAGTCTGATGATACTATTTTTAACAGTATTTATTAGTAAAAATACACAAAAATAATATCAATGCAAATATACAGATAATATACGTCATCAATACTAAACCTAAAAGTGCGGGTATAATAACAATCAATAAGAAATAAGCTCTATCGTTGTCTAGGGGATAATGAATTGTCCGATGGAAATATAAAGTTCAGTTCAGTTCATACAGGCTGCAGTCATTGCTGATCACCGTGTGGCAATTGTTGGAGAGAGAGAGAGAGAGAGAGAGAGAGAGAAAAACTTGCCGACTTTCCTTGTTACGATCTTGATCCTTAACCGTCCTTTAGCTAGACCATTCCGTGGAGGACTCACCACCCAGGCAAGGATGGACACACACACACAAGCCCCCCACCGATCTTGTAGCGTTTTTCCTGGTGTGTCTGAGGGGGTGTTCCCCAGACCCTACTTTTATCCTCACTCACGGGGTCTCAGATGTCAATCAGGTTGGGATGATGCAATCCCTCAACCAGACCACTCTGGTTGCCCCCTGAGGGGTTTCAATGAATAGTACAGTATTCAATACACAATTCCGTCTCCAAGAGACAATAGCAGTAATCAGTGGTTCCGTTCCGCTTTTGTTAGGAGACATTCCACTTTTTGTGTATTCCTGCGTTGTTAATAACAACTGCCTTTTCTGTTATCCTGCGTCTCTCTCTCATTACTGACGTGATGTGTATCTCTCTCATTTCCTGGGTATCAGACCCGAAATAATAGCGATCTTGCGATTCTCAAAAAGGAGGGGGCGACTTTGCACCCTTCGGCCCATCAGAGTTGCTCCACATTCGTAACATTCTAAGCAGAATATTAAAGTTAATTTTTTATCTTTTTTTACATTCATTTATGTCCTAAATGATTGAAGGAGTTTTGTTTACTTACATACACGTATTTACACTCAGTGGCTACCTGTACAATTGCTCATTTATACAAATATCTTATCAGCCAATCATGTGCAGGCAACTCAATACATAAAAATACGCAGATGTGGTCAAGAGGTTCAGTTGTTCAGAACAATCATCAATATAAGGAAGAAATGTGATCTAAGTGACTACTACCGTGAAAAGACGGGGTGGTCTCCTGGGATTATTTTCAGTTGCTAGTGCTTGCAGAGAATGGTGCAAAAATCAAAAAAAAAAATTCAGTGAGTGGCAGTTCTGAGGGAGAAAATGCCTTGTTAATGAGAGGGGTCAGTGGAAAATGGCCAGACTGGTTCAAGCTGACAGGAAGGCAACAGTAACTCAAGAAATTGTGTGTTCCAACATTGGTGTGCAGAAGAGCTTCTCTGAATGCAGAAACATTTCGAACTTGAAGTGGATAGTCTACAGTACTCACCATTAGGTGAATGTATGTATGTATATATATATATATATATATATATATATATATATACACACACATTAGCTACTTTAATTCAGAAGTATATTTTGCCTGGATGCCAAAAATCAACTGATCTAAAATTCAGCCCTAAGTTAACATCTCCCAAAAATGACATTTATTATGGTGATTACCAGTTATATTTCAGTGAAGACATGTAAAATCTATCATGAAAGACATGGTTAATAAAATTGAATAGAATCCATGTGAATATGAAAGGGTGGTTATAATTGCTTGTTTTATATTGTAGTTAGCAGGGTATTTAAAGGGAAACAATGGATATGGTATATTTGGATTTTTTTTCAGAAAAATCCAATGAGGTTCCCACATGCAGTTGCTACAGAAAGCTGGGGTTCAATTAATTGGAGTATTGGTTAACAGACAGCACACACCAAATGGAATTCATCTTTTATTTAAATTGACAGCTATAATCAGTGGAGTATAACAGTCCTTTGCCTGGGTTCAAATGTTTCAGATCAGTATGAATGATTTGGATAATGGGGCTGCTTGTGTAATTTGTGCAAGTTTGCTAATGATATGCAACGGGGCAGTAATGTCTGTAAAACAATGTATAAAAGGAACTGCTATAGGAAGATGGGAGCAATATGGAGAAATATGAACTTGGTCACTTTGAGAGGAAATGTAGAAAAGTATGATTTTTTTTAATATTGTGAGGAAAAGGGAATTAATGCTTTCCATAATGACCAGGATATCATGACTGAGAACGGCTCAAATGGGAATTTGGAAAGATATCTCAACTTTGTTATGGAAGGTTATCATTGTAAATGTCACAAAGGGAGACCCTTACTGTGTGGGAAATTCTCCAAAGCTTTGCAGTTTTCCAGAATGGATAAACTCTTCAGTTGGCCTGCTTTGGAACTGGTAGTAAAAGCATAAAACTGCAGCTGCAGCATGAAGCTGTCAAAGGAGGGTAAGCTTTAGACAATGTTGCACGATGCGCATCTGAAGAATCAGATCAACTTATCCATATTTAACCGGGAAGTATTATGTTTGTTGTCTCCAGTATAAATCAAATACAAATTGGTTCCTTTGTTAATTCTGCCATCCCTTGGTTTTATTGCAATATTTCCTAGTTAGTGTTTTAAAAATATAAACACTGAATCTAACCAACAGCCATATGTGTTGGTAAGTAAACCTGAAAAAGCATTGAGAGTCAATAGTTGCTGATCTTTTTCAGTTAGTGAATTTATTGCAGGTGTTCTGTAGAGAAGAAAAATCAGTATTAAAGAAAATCTAAATTTATCATTATGCAACAATATGCATTAGAATGATTGTCTATCTTTAGACCATTATTTTTAAACCCTTGTATGTATTTGTTAAAACAAGTCTAACAGTGTCAATTTACTTTTACTGGCTAAAGGAACTTTACGAAATTAAATACATTCACTGGAATTTCTTTCAAACTTTGGTTACAGTGAATTGCTGTGCTAAGAGAAATATGATCGCTGATGATATACTGTAAATTTCTTTGTACATTTTGACAACAGTAATACTTCCTTCTATATCTTTCATCAAGCTGTCAATAAATGACAGTAGTAATGTAGAGGAAGGGTGTTTTGTCAAAATCTGTTGGGTGAAGTTCAGTTTTCATGGGTGGAGAATTTAAAGGTCAACATGGCAGCCTATTGGCTTTTAAACCTTTACAAAGTCAATATATTATCCGATTTTAAAGTGTACACAAAAGGTACTTTATAGGTGATTATGTGTGTTTTATTGTGACTTCAGAGTAATGGTCCTCTTTGATGATTTTTGAAAGGTGAGACTAGCATTAGGTAGCTTGCCCTGGGGTTGCCATTGAAAATTTAACATGATGCACTGAGCTCAAACACCTCGTAAAGAACAATAGTCCCTTACATGCATTATTACAGCCCATCAGTCATTTGTTTATATTGTATCTGAGAAGTTGAAATAGGGTTTGTCAACTTTCTTTGTTGAGTTAATGAAACAATAGCCACAACAAGGTTCTGGATCAAATTCGCACTATGTGTCTGTCTATTGCCACAGGTTATAAGTAAGGTAGTTTTGATACCTGATGGATATCAATGAACCTTAATTCTGCTGTGCATCTTATTCATTTGTCAGAAATCTGAATGAGTATGTGCATGAAGTTTTCCTATAATATGCATGATATAGGATTACTTGACATTTGATGGACTGTAATTACATCGAGTAGACTTCAACATAGACGAGTATCTACACAGATGTTCAGAGCATTGTCTTATAGCATCAGTTCCTAGGACAGAAAGGTATCAAGTACTGTAGTGTCATCTTCTGAAAATTGTTCTGGGTTTGCCATATAGAGTTATCATTTCTCTTTTTTCTTAACTAATATGTAACTCTGTTGAATAGTCATTTGCCTCACGGACAGATTGTTTTACATAGCTTGATCCACTGCATTAATGATCATGGAGTGATGTTACATCCAATAATTATATTACCCTTTGGGTACTCAAATCTTGACTGCATGGTCCATGGCATCAAGTCAAATATGACAAGAAAGCCACCTCTTGATTTTCTACTGCTGCCCTTTTTCAGATGATGAATCTCTGCTCTTCTGTGTTGGAAAGATCTTTGAAAACTAGCAAAGGCATATAACGTACTCTAGGTGAGGGTTTGTAATGTTTACCATGAGAAGTGAAAAAAGCCAAAAATTTTATCAATGTGGCAACTCCTTCCATAATACAAATGACCTTTGGTTTAAGGAGAAAGTTACAGAGAGTGTCACAGAGAGAATGAGAAAGGCAGATAAAAAGCCCAACCAAAGAGAAAAACTACACAGGGTGAAGAGCTTCATAGACAAAACTAAACAAATGCATAAAGTGACCGAATATGAAGCAAACAACACAGAGTATGATGAAGGTGAGCTATCATTCACAGAATTACATAGTATTACTGAAGCAGCTGACAAAATCATATGGATCACAATAGATGTGTCTGGTGTAAAACTGAAAGTGGAGCTGGACACAGAGTCAGCTTTGTATATAATTTCACAGGCTGACTACAACAGACTATTTTCTAAGTTACCATTAGAGAAGACCTCAGTGTTGCTACAGACCTACACAGGTGAAAAACTGTCTCCCAAAGGCAAACTGAAGGTAAATATGATGTAGTTAGAGCTTTATATATTGAAAAATGGAAGGCCAGCACTTTTCAGATGTGAATGGGTGAGAAAAATTCAACTATCTGGCACTCAATCAAAGCTGTCAATGTGGCATCTGCACAGGACTACAGCACAAATGGTAGCACTAACCAGGGCCTGTCACAGCTGCTTAAAGCTAATGCAAAGTTGTTTGAGAAGGGAATAGGTAAGAAGATCAAAGGCTTGGCCAAAAGCTGTTCTGGATGCCAAAAAATTCAAAGTGCACCCCTAATGGCACTATTACACTCAGGGAAGTGGCCATCTTCACCATGGCAAAGAGTACATATTGACTTTGCTGGGCCGTTCATGGACTCCGTGTTTCTGATTGCTGAGAATGCTCATTCAAAGTGTCTAGATGTTATTCCAATGAAGTCAACCACCTCAGCAAAGACTCTCTCCGTTCTGAGGACTACCTTCACCAGAACTGGCTTACCAGAACACATCGTGAATGACAACGGACCACAATACAGGTCAGAATAATTCCGACTGTTCATGAAGAAAAATGGCATCAGACACTTCAAGACACCTCCTCACTACCCAGCAATGAATGGGTTAACTGAAAGGTTTATCCAAACCTTCAAGAAGCCATTTCTCTACGGCACAATGTGGACAACTTCCATTTTGTGTATTGGAACTCTGTTCATGCAACGACAAATCAAATACCGGCAATGCTGTTCATGAGCAGGAATCTGAGATCTCACATAGACCTCCTGAAACCAGACCTCTGGAGGGAAGTACAGAATTAACAGGTCAGCCAATTGCCAGTGAGGCAGCAAGGAGCTGAGATTGGACAGGAAGTCCTCGTGCTGATGTACATAGTGAAAGTTGGAGATCAGATATGGAGACGTCATGTGGACCAGATACTGGATGCTCAACCGAAGAACAAGCCTGAGTCAGTTACACCCAACAAAACTGACACATTACAGTCACCGGACTTACCTCTCAGTGAGTAACAGCAGTGTGACATAGGAAACCAGGAACATTGCCTTAGACTAGACACTGAAAAACCTGATGCCACTCCACAGGTCCAGAGGCGCTATCCTGAAAGGAACAGGAGTGTCACCCAAAAGACTGAATCTTTAGAACTGTGAAGTTATTTATGGACTGTTATTGTGAAAGCATGTTTATTTGGAATATGGGTTTATGAAAGGGAAATTGAATGTCTTGTGCAAATACAGTATTATGTTGGATTAAGCTAAAGGGGGAGGAAGTGTAATGTATGGATCTATTTCTTTTAGAACAATGGCCCGCCCCCCCCCCCCCCGCCAGCAGTACGTATTGATCTGTTGTCTGTGCATGCACTGTTGTCTACACATGAGCATTGTTCTCTCTCTCATTGCAATGTGAATACACCAGTTAAAGCCATCTCCTGCACGCGTGCTTTTATTTAATCGATATATGGCTGTGCACAGACACAATAGATAGTATATTGACTGGTTGCATCACAGCCTGGTGTGGAAACACCAATGCCCTTGATTGGAAAATCCTATAAAAAGTCATGGATACAGCCCAGTTCATCACAGGTAAAGTGCTCCCCACCATCGAGCACATCTCCAAGGAGTGCTGCTGCAGGAAAGCAGCATCCATCATCAGGCATCGCCACCAACCAGGTCATACTGTCTTCTCACTCCTACCATCAGGAAGAAGGTACAGGAGCCTCAGGGCCCTCACCAACAGGTTCAGGAACCTCAACCATCCATCTCATGAACCATTGCCCATCAGTCAACTGTTCCCACAACCCATGAACTCACTTTCAAGGACTCTTCATCTCATGTCCTCAATATTTATTGCTTATTCATTTATTATATTATTATCCTCACCGCAGAAATCCACACCAGGCTTACTTCCCTCACAGGAAAATAGCCACTCACAGGAGACCTTGCCCACGCCCAGGATTACGGCTGCACAGGTGGAAGGTCAACTGAGGAAGATCTGTACCAGCAAGACGGCTGGACCGGATGGAGTTTCCCCACGATTACTGAGGGCCTGTGCGACTGAGCTGGGAGAACCACTACAGCGCATCTTCAACATGAGCCTGGAGCAGAGAAGAGTACCCAGACAGTGGAAAACATCCTGTATTGTCCCAGTACCAAAGAAACCACAACCAAAGGAGTTGAATGACTTCAGACCTGTTGCCTTGACGTCGCACGTGATGAAGACCATGGAGCGGCTGATAATACAGAATCTGAGGCCACAAACCAGGCACGCCCAGGATCCTCTTCAGTTTGCGTATAAGGAGAAGGTGGGAGTGAAGGATGCTATCACGTATTTGCTGCACAAATCACTCTCTCACCTAGATGGGGTCAGTTGTGCTGTGAGGATTACATTCCTTGACTTCTCTAGTGCCTTTAACACCATCCAGCCCAAGATCTTAAGGCACAAACTAACGGAGATGGGAGTAGACTCTCACATGGTGGATTGGATAGTGGACTACTTGACAGATAGACCTCAGTATGTGCGGTTGGGAGACTGTAGGTCTGACACGGTGGTCAGCAGCACAGGAGCACCGCAGGGAACCGTACTCTCTGCGGTCCTGTTCACCCTGTACACATCAGACTTCCAATATAACTCGGAGTCCTGCCATGTGCAGAAGTTCGCTGATGACACGGCCATAGTGGGGTGTGTCAGGAATGGACAGGAGGAGGAGTATAGGAAACTGATACAGGACTTTGTGATATGGTGCAACTCAAACTACCTGCGTCTCAATATCACCAAGACCAAGGAGATGGTGGTGGACTTTAGGAGATCTAGGCCTCATATGGAGCCAGTGATCATTAATGGAGAATGTGTGGAGCAGGTTAAGACCTACAAGTATCTGGGAGTACAGTTAGACGAGAAGCTAGACTGGACTGCCAACACAGATGCCTTGTGCAGGAAGGCACAGAGTCGACTGTACTTCCTTAGAAGGTTGGCGTCATTCAATGTCTGTAGTGAGATGCTGAAGATGTTCTATAGGTCAGTTGTGGAGAGCGCCCTCTTCTTTGTGGTGGCGTGTTGGGGAGGAAGCATTAAGAAGAGGGACGCCTCATGTCTTAATAAGCTGGTAAGGAAGGCGGGCTCTGTTGTGGGCAAAGTGCTGGAGAGTTTAACATCGGTAGCTGAGCGAAGGGCGCTGAGTAGGCTACGGTTAATTATGGAAAATTCTGAACATCCTCTACATAGCACCATCCAGAGACAGAGAAGCAGTTTCAGCGACAGGTTACTATCGATGCAATGCTCCTCAGACAGGATGAAGAGGTAAATACTCCCCAATGCCATTAGGCTTTACAATTCAACCGCCAGGACTTAAGAACTTTTTAAAAGCTATTATTAATGCTTTTTGAGATAGTGATTTAGATGCATATCATATTTTTTACTGAGTTAAGTATTGTATGTAATTAGTTTTGCTACAACAAGTGTATGGGACATTGGAAAAAAAAAGTTGAATTTCCCCATGGGGATGAATAAAGTATCTATCTATCTATCTATCTATCTATCTATCTATCTATCTATCTATCTATCTATCTATCTATCTATCTATTTTACTTTTTTCTTTCTTTTTGTATTTGCACAGTTTGTTATCTTTTCCACATTGTTTGCTTCACTATCCAGATTCATTGATTCTGTATGTTTGTTGTATTTACTGTGAATGTTCACAAAGATACAAATCTCGGGGTTGTATATGGTGATGTATATAATCTGTACTTTGATATAAATTTAACTTGAACTTTGAATGATGTAGCTGACAGATGAGATCTGCTGTAGATACTGAATGAACCAACACATGGCATACTTGATCTCATCCTCAGTTTACCCAAGGCTGCACTGGGGTAAGGGCCACCCTGCAATCCTTGTTGAAACTGAGTGCTGTTTTCTCACCTCCATCATGCTTTGCGAAACAGGCACAGAACAGATGTGGCAGCTCAAAACCGGGTGTCTCTGCAGCACTGTGGACTAAAAGAAAATGCAGAAACATGCAGTGCGACAATCTGCAACCCCATGGGTCAGTCAGTATGTTCCTTGCTCTACAGCCACTGCCAAGTCAGCGATCATCTCTGGTTAAATGATATGTGCAGAAGGGTTTATGGAGAAAAGCACTAGGAATACCCTAAAATGATGAGACTGCAACTCAGGGCTACCTCCGTGCTAAACAGCAAAACAGCATGGAATAAGTTGAGCAAAGTGAATGCACAAGCAATGGGTCAGATCAAACCTGTGCAATCCCATCATGTGTGCTTGTGAATGGTGGAGAACAATTAACAGCTGATGGAAAGCACACCTCCATCCTCACTGATGGGAGTGCACAGTACGTGAGTGCTGAAGACAAGGCTGAAACATTTGCAAACCTTATTCAGCCAGAGGTGCTGATCGCCCAATCTATACTGGCTTCTCCTAAGATTAAGAGCAGCACAGAAGTCAGTCTTCAGCCAATTCGTTTCACTTCTTGGAACAACATAAACAAATGAATTGAAGCAAGCCTGTGGGACCAAATAATATGCTAGCTGTTCTACTGAAGTCTTGTGCTTTGGGGCCAGCTGTGCTTCCAGCCAACCTGTTCCAATACAGTTAGAACACTGATATCTCTCTGACAATGTGGAAAATTCCCGTGGTATATCCTAGGGTTAACAGAGAGCAGGACAAATCCAATCTTGCTTATCATTGACCACTCAGCCTGCTCTTAATCATCATCAAAAAAATGCAGTTAAATAAATTGGTTTATTCTTGTCACATATACCAAGGTACAGTGAAAAACTTGCCTTGAATACCATGTACATGGATCAATTCATTAAAACAGTACATTCAGGTAGTACAGGCAAAGTAAAAACAGAATGCAGAATAAAATGTTACAATATAGAGAAAGTGCAGTGCAGATAGACATTAAGGTGTAAGGTCACAATAAGGTACACTGTGAGGTTAAGAGTTCATCTTCTTGTACTAGGAAATCATTCCATAGTCTTCCAACAGCATGGTAGAAAATGGCCTTGAGCCGGGTGGCACATGCTTTCAGGCTTTTGTATTTTCTGCCTGAGGAGGGAGAAGAGAAAATGTCCAGCTGGGTGGGGTCTTTGATTATGCTGGTTGCTTTACTGAGGCAGTGAGAAGTGTAGACAGAGTCACTGGAGAGGAGGCTGGTTTCCATGGTGTGCTGAGCAGTGTCCACAACTCAACAATTTCCTGAGGTCACAGGGCAGAACAGATGCCATATCAAGAATCAACTTTTTTCCTGTTAAACCTACTCACTGGTATGCATTTGAGTCTGAGCAGATCACTTGATTGCAGACGTCATCAAGGTCTTGGTTCAAATGTAGCACAATATGCTGAACTCTAGTGATGAAGTGCAAATTACTGCCCTTGACATCAAAGAATTTAATTGGGCATCTAAAGTCAGTGGTCATTAATAGTGAAAAAAAAAGTTCTTTTCATTGGAATCATGGCTCATCTGAAGGAAAATACTTGTAGTTATTGGAGATCATCTCAGTTTAGGACTACAGGAGTCCCTCCAGACTTCTGCTAAACCTAAACACCTCTAGCTGCTTCATCATCGACTTTCCTTCTAACATAAGGTTAGAAGTGGGTATATTTGTTGATGATGATTCAGAACACCACTAAATTGTTGCAGTCCATGCCTGCATGTAGTACAGATAGACAATATTCAGGCTATGCTGTCAATGAATGTAACATTCATGTCACCAAGGTGCCAAACGACATTCCTCAGCAGCAAGTGAGAATCTAAACACTCCCCTTAACATCCTGTAACATTATCATCATTCAGTCCCACATAACCCTAATCATAATACACCATTGAAACTCAACTGGACTAGCCAAAGGGTCCAGTCCAGGATCTAACAAAGAGTTCCTAACCCAAAATGTTAACTGTTTCCCTTTCCACACAGTCTGTCTGACCTGCCAAGTGTTTCCAACATTTTCTGTTTTCCTTTCATCCATTAAAGAAATCCGAAGTTACAAAAGTAGGTCAGAAGTTGGGTCTCCAACAATGAATAACTTGGCCACTAGTTAGTTAATATTATATATTAAATGCAAAATACATAATTTTTTTCAGAAGATACTGGATGACGAGGGAAAAGAATTTTAGGTTGGGACTGCAGAGCAGTTGTTACCTAAAAATGTAAGGAGATGCTGAAAAGGAAAAAATGATAAAGTTGAGCAGGTGTGGTGTCCCAGTGAACTGGGACTAGGTGACTGAGGAAGTAGTGACAATGAAGATTTCGACTGATACTAGAGTTATCAAGGTAAGTAAAATGTTTTCAGAAATATCAGAAGGATGAAGGAGAGAAGCCATGATTTGAAAGTGAGAACTTTATTATTTAAAAGCTGCCTTCTAAGAAAAAGAAAATACTGATGTTAGCCTTAATGTAGAAAAGTGAGCAGGTAAATCATTATAGAAGATAATGAAGTAGGTTTTCAAAGTTTGCAGAGAGATTTAGGCCAGTTAGAGGAGTGGGCTGAACAATGGCAGGTGGAGTTTAATGCTGATAAGTGTGAGGTGCTACATTTTGGTAGGAATAATCCAAATAGGACGTACATGGTAAATGGTAGGGCATTGAAGAATGCAGTAGAACAGAGTGATCTAGGAATAATGGTGCATAGTTCCCTGAAGGTGGAATCTCATGTGGATAGGGTGGTGAAGAAAGCTTTTGGTATGTTGGCCTTTATAAATCAGAGCATTGAGTATAGGAGTTGGGATGTAATGTTAAAATTGTACAAGGCATTGGTAAGGCCGAATTTGGAGTATTGTGTACAGTTCTGGTCACCGAATTATAGGAAAGATGTCAACAAAATAGAGAGAGTACAGAGAAGATTTACTAGAATGTTACCAGGGTTTCAGCACCTAAATTACAGGGAAAGGTTGAGCAAGTTAGGTCTTTATTCTTTGGAGCATAGAAGGTTGAGGGGGGTATTTAAAATGATGAGGGAGATAGACAGAGTTGACGTAGATAGGCTTTTTCCATTGAGAGTAGGGGAGATTTAAACTAGAGGACATGAGTTGAGAGTTAGGGGGCAAAAGTTTAAGGGTAACATGAGAGGGAATTTCTTTACTCTGAGAGTGGTAGCTGTGTGGAATGAGCTTCCAGTAGAAGTGGTAGAGGCAGGTTCGGTATTGTCATTTAAAGTAAAATTGGATAGGTATATGGACAGGAAAGGAATGGAGGGTTATGGGCTGAGTGCAGGTCGGTGGGATTAGGTGAGGGTAAGCATTCGTCATGGACTAGAAGAGCCGAGATGGCCTGTTTCCATGCTGTAATTGTTATATGGTTATATGGTTATAAGATGACTGTGATGTAATTAAATATTGTTTTCAGAGTAACAGAACTATAGATGGAGGTGGGTGATTATTATTTGAAAGAGGTTTTGTGACAAATCAATCAACAATGGACTTGAATTGATGTGTATGTGATCCTCAGTAAAATAACAATATATTTTCAGGTCCATATGTTGTATGACCTGTAGGTAGGTGCTTCTCATATCTTTCTGTATAGTAGAGAGTCCCCTTGCACTGCTGAGTAAGCCTTTATGAATTTTTGACATCCATTTGGTAATTAGTTTGATAAGTTTTAAACCACTGGCCTTTGTACATCCCTCTTTAACAGGATGCTCAACTTCCTTATAGGAAGACCACAGTCATGGCAGATCAGTAATAGCATCTCCTCCTCAATGACAATTAACAAATACACGCCTCAAGGATGTGTGCTTAACCTACTGTTCTGTTGACACCACTGTTGTTCACAGAATCTCAGATGACAAGAAGGAGGTTGCAGGAGTGAGATATATCAGTTGGTTGAGTGGTGTTGCAACAATAACTTCACAATGTCATCAAGACCAAGGAATTGATTTTTCTCTTGGGAGAAAATTTACCAATCCTCACTGAGGGATCAGCAGTGGAAAGGGTAAACAGCTTCAAGTTCCTGGGTGTCAATATCTCAGAAGATCTATCCTGAGCTGCAAACGTTGATGCAATCTGAAAGAAGGCAAGCTAACAGCTCTACTTCATTGGGAGTTTGAGGAGATTTTGTATATCAGTAAGACTCCTGCAAACTTTTGAAAATGTACTGTGGAGGCCATTCTAACTGGTTACATCACTGGTCAATATTCAGCCTCCAATGTACAGGATCGCAAGAGGCTGCAGAGGGTTATAACCCACCCCACCATTGAGGACATCTTCAAGAGCCAGAGTGCATGATCACACAAGTTCTTTTGCAAAGATCTTAAGTAAGGACCTATTCAGAGCATCAAAGAGAAGAAAGGTAAAGAAGACCCTTCAACATTTCCACCCATCACCTCCTAGTTTCTCACTTTTATCCCCCTCCACTTGCTTTCCTCCTCACCTGGCTTCACCTATCACTGTCTAACTTGTACTCCTTCCCTCCCCCCACCTTCTGATTCTGCCTTCTTCTCCCTTCCTTCCCAGTCCCGAAGGAGGCTCTCAGCCTGAAGTGCAGACTTTTTATTCCTCTTCATGGATACTGCCTGACCTGCTGAGACCCTCCAGTATTCTGTGTGTGTTACTCTAGACTTCCAGCAACTGCAGAATCTCTTGTGTCCAAGAGATAATAGTAGTCAAGCTACAAGAGAAGATGTGTCTTATACCCACCATTAACAAAGCAAGAGTCCTTTACGAGTGCCCTCACCATGCAATACAACAGTCCTCATTCAGGGATCAGCAGTGGAAAATGTGAGGAGCTTCAAGTTCCAAGGTGTCACCATCTCAGAGGATCTATTCTGACAATTGATGCAATTACAAAGAAGGCATGCCAGTGGCGATACTTCATTAACGAGTTTCAGGAGATTTGGTATGTCACCAGAATCTCTAGAAATCTCTACAGAAATGCACTTGGAGAATATTCTGACTGGTACATCATCACTGGTATGAAAGTTCCAAAGTTGACTGCAGAGGGTTGTATGATAAAAACAGCAAATTAGATGAAATCCTAGCTCAACATATGTAATATTTTCAACTAACCCATTCCTGTTAAAATAAACAAATCTTATTATCAGATTTTATTTTTGGTTCAGTTTTAGTTTCAGTGGAATTATTTTACCCAATATCAATTATAGAAAGGCTTATAAAATTCAAATTGGAGGCAATTCCCCTGGTAATAAATTTTAGTTCTGATGATGGGTTTCTGACCTGAAATGTTAACTGTGTTTCCCCATCCACAGATGCTGCTTGACCTTCTGACTGTTTTCAGCAGTTTCTGCTTTTATTTTAGGTTTTCAGCATCTGCAGATTTTGATTTTCATAATGCCTTTGCAGTAACACTGTTTTGGGAGAAGATCAATTTTATTTTTGGATCACCGAAGCTCAGTGGTACCACAGATAACTTTGAGTCCGAGGATTGTTACTTCAACACCTCAGTACAAAGAGTTAGCTCGAAGCCTTGCTGGTATCTTGTTGTGGTACTGAGGGAGTATATTGCAGCTGGATGAAACACATACACCCTGAGTGTATAGTTGTGGTCTTCCCCTGCTGCAGCCCATTCACTTAATGGCTTGACGTGTAGCAAGTTGAAGATGATATCCTGCACACCACTCTGGGAAGCTGACTACTCTCTTTCAATAGTCCTGGATATGGGCCATTCAGGCATACTGTTGCACCATGCCAACCTTGTCACTCATGTAACCTCCAGGGTTATCTTTATCTAGGCTGGTAGTTTTGAGTGTCAAATCGAGTGACAGTGTTATTCCATCTTCATACTCTTCCCCTTCAGCCTGGCCAGGATTTGATGGCCTTGGCAATCTGAAAGGGCAAAATAACAGGTGCACACTTTCATCTGCTGGCAGCTTATAAGTTTCAGAAATTTGTGAAGAGGTGGAAAGTAGATTGTAAGAATAAGGACAAAATTGAACTTTTTGTCGTCTTAAATGACCCATTGCCTTTGTCGTACCATACTCCCAACTGGAGTACTATGGAAGCAGGTAGTAGAAAGGCCTTGTTGCCATATCTAGTTCCTTTCCATCACCATTGCCAATGGCCTCACCCACAGTTTTGTTGCTCTCGCTGTCCAGCACCTTCTTCACGAGAGGAGTTATTTGTTCAAGAGTAGTTGGGTGATCCAGTTCCCCTTGTTGAACAGAGTGTGCAGGCTATGGGATGTGAGTGTGAAGCTTTCAGTGGTAGTGAAAGTGTGACCGTGTGGTGGGACAATGAATAACATGTCCCTAATTGGATTTATAATTGGACTTTTGGTAGGTGAGATGCATCGAGCATCCAGTGAGTCTGGTGGTGTGCATTGTGAGGCAAAGGTATTTTAAGGCATAGTCTGACTTCAACCATATGTCAGTGTCATTAATGTTTGGTGAGTTTTGCTGTGTTTCTTTGAGATTACATTCTTTACTTTCATATCTAAAATGGTTTCTTTCCATTGTATTTTCATCATCTAACTGGACTTTCATCATCCTGGCCCCTGCGGAAAGAGGAACTCTTTGTTCCATTTCATCTCTTCCAGTGCTCTAGCCGAAAGCCATGAGACCATCTCTTCCCGCAGCAAGTTACAATCATGTCCAGAATGATTTCCATTGCTTGTTGCAGCCAATTACAGCTCTCTTTCAAAAATGGAGTACTTTTTGTTAAGAAATGCAATCAAACTTGAATCGTTGATGTCTACTGAAAATGAACCCCTGCTGACACGATAAAGTAATCTACAAGCTTACCGTGCACTTGACCCGAAGTCAGGAAAATGTGCAACTGCCACAATTCTTATGCATGAACTTTACAAGGTCAATCTTGCATAGGTTATTCACGCCTATATAAATGCAAACTGGTCATTTTCTGTTCATGACCAGTTTACATTCACATACATCTAAAAAGTAGTCTCTGGATATCACATCACAATAAGAGCACTTTAATGACATTTTCCTCAAAGTACGTGAGTACATTTGATATTCAGTCCGCTGTATGCAAATAGAAGTCAAAAGTACATTTGGAGATCTTTTCCTTCATTTATTTACAGTATTTCACATTTCTGATATATTTTGTTTCACCCATGGCATGCTTTGAACTTACAGCTGAACACAACTATTTTAAGTTTTATTTAAAATATATTGAATGGCTTAACAGTTCTGGTATAAGAATGAATTAATCACTGTTTTAGTTTACATGGGAATACAGTATATTTTAAAGGCTTTTTAACCTTGAAACCAAATATTATTTACTTCTTTATTCTATATTTATGAAGGTATAAGAATCATAGATCTAATATTCATAGAATGAAACCATACTTTATGTAGCACAATTGATAATAACCAATTAAAACTTCATGTTTCCCACGCTTTCTTAAAATTACACATGAACTCTATTGTGTTCTTCATTACAGCAGAACTGGCAAACAGACAAAAAAATGCTTGAGGGAGTATTATTCCATGGAATTAGGTTTCTTCTATACATGTCACATTACTCAGATGCTCTATATTATTAAGGTGTAAATAACTGTAATTCTGCATGATACGTAACAGTCAAGGGCTCAAAACTAATTTCTACTGGCTTATTAAAAATATAAATATAAATCTATTAAATATGCTTTATAATTCAAAAATATGTGATATAAAACATGTTTCTAAATAATACGTGTCAATTCAGACAAGATTAATTAACTGTTTTACATTTGAAAATAAACATTTTTCGTGTGTGTCACCTGATGTTTGACAGCTCTACTTAGATATTGCTATTTATGTCTTAACTTACTAAAACATTATTTCATATTTAGATTGTTTTGTTCTTTTGCTTTGTTATTTTTGGTATTATCTCTACTGTGATTGGATTATATAGAGTGAGCCTGTGGGTGATATCTTCCAGTTTCCTAGGTACGGTCATTTAGTGGTGAGTTATGATGCACAGGAAGTATTTCTAATGTAATTACTGTTAACTCATAAGGTTCAAACTCTTTTGATTTTTAACTAATTCCATGGGAGATTACTAAGTGGAATTTGTTTGGAACCAGTATTTCACACCTTTATGGTGTTAATATCCTTGCCAGATTTTTGTGAGATGAAACCTGAGCTGGAGAGATCCGGAATGCTCCAAGGTGTTATGTTTGTGGTACTGGGAAGCCGGGTGGCCGTGAATATCACACACAAGAGACAGAGAGATGGGGGTGGGGTGGGGGGGAGCAAACATGCTGCTGTTTATTTTACTTGTAAGTCATCTACCCAGAATGCCCTCTTACATTACGTTCAGTATGGAACACACGAGGAAGCTTGACAGCAACCTGTAAAGTTGAAAAAAAAACATGAATTTGTAAGTTATCCCCCCCCCCCTTATTTTAACGGCTTCTTCCCCTTCGCATACACAGACTAGCTGCTGAACTATTAACATTCAATGGACCATTCCCAAATTCAACTAAGAACAAAAATAATGTTTTACTCACCTAGGGAAAGAAGGTAGACTGCCTGTATTCCCAGACATAACTCTGGGGATTATTCTGCCCCATGTACTGAGGATTAGTCACGGGAGATTCAATCACAAGTGAACAGCACATGGATGATGTCTCCTCTAATGGTGACAAAACATTTGTAAATGAATTGCCAAGATGGGAGAACAACTCAACCCAACGAGTAACTGCCCGATCTACATATTTTCCAAGCTACGTCCAGATTCAATCTGTCTGGAGGCAGCCTGTTCCTGTGCGGGTACTAACGACCTGGGGATGACACCAATCTCTGTGGTCTTCGTATAGATCTTGGCTTGGGTGCTGCGTAGTCAATAGGGGGCACCTCAGAAAGCCCATGTGATGGGGGAGCACTGGCTCTTAACACAGGTTCTGCAGTTGTCTCAGAATCCTGTCCCAATTCTATAACTGGATCTGGATTGGTCAGTTTGTGCTGGTTTTCAGTAGCCTTAGAAGTTGGTATCCCCTGATCAACATGCCTTCTCCAGATGTTGTGTATGAGATAGAACCAATTTGTGCCATCACCATCACAGGTATCTACTTTGTTCCAGAGACATAGATCCTAGCATGTATTCTCCCTTCTGCTGTGAGACTTCTGTACTTTGCTTTGGCATGTCTCTCTGGTTGGGTTTTCTGTTCATTTCACACAACCTGTTTTGTGTCTGGGGGTCTAAGCAGGTCAAGCCAAGTCCGAAGCTGTCTTTTCAGCTGGAGCCATTTTGGTGGTGGCGTGAGGCGTGTTGCAGTATGTCAGCAAGTAAGTGCCAGGACGCTAATGAAGGATCCACTTCCCACTGAAGTCTTGAGGGTTTGTTTCAATGTTTGTACAAATCGAACAGCAAGGCCATTAGTGACTAGATAAAATGTTGCTGACTTGATGTGTTGAATACCATTTGCTTCCACAAATGCCTTGAAGTCTTCAGACAGGAGTTCTGGGCCATTGTCACTTATAAGCTATTTAGGAAGGCCCAAAGTGGCTAAGGGGGGAACGTAGCTCCTCAATGCATTTTTTAGATGTAGTGCTCTTCATGATGGCAACCTCAGTCCATTTGGAGGATGTGTCCACTATGACCAAGAACATATGGCTTTCTACAGGTCCTGCAGAACCTATGTGAATCCCCTTCTATGGTTCTTCAGGCCATTCCCATGGATGCAAAGGAGCAAGTTGAGGAACATGCTCACCTGCTGACAATGTGAGCGTGCTCTGGCCTGCTCTTCAATGGTATATCCACTCCTGGCCACCAGAAGTAGCTGCATGTTATTTCTTTCACACGCACCACACCACAGTGAGCTGCATGTGCTTCTGGACTTGCGTCACATTTATCTGAGCTGCATTTTCTTGAAATAAAAGATCACTTTCAAGGATGGTTCTGGAGCTGTCACAGCTAACGGAAGTCCAGACAGCCCATTAGCATTCAGACATCCTGCACTTTATTATCGTATGGTAACAGAGTCCAATGTTGCATTTGACTAGCAGCTGTGGAAGAAAGCCTGCATGCTGACCAAAAACTGATGCAATGACCTGGCAGTAATGTATATCATCAACCAAAGAAAAATTGATGGAACCTCAACTCCAAAACAATTGCAAGTACTTCCCACTCTATCCGGGCATACTGGCTTTCTGTCTTGCTTAATGTCCTTATTGTGAAAGTGATTGGACGCTACTTACCCAAAGGCATGATGTGTGTGATAATTGCCCCCACATCATAGGGCGATGTGTTGCAGGCCAACTGTATGGGCAATAACAGGTTGAAGTGTTTGAGTGTTTCAGATTGTGACAAAGCTGTATTGGCCTTTTTAAAAGCCACTTCACCGTGATCTGTCCACTGTCCGTGTGTTGATTTATTTAAAAGCTCATGAAGTGGTTTCAGCATGCTAGCTAGATTAGGAATAAATTTTACATAGCATGTTTGTAGTCCTAAGAAAGATCTTAAATGACTTCCATTCTGTGGTGATGGAGCCTCCACAATTGCCGTCATCTTCAATGGTACCTTGTGAAGCCCTGAGCTGTCAATCACATGGCCCAAGTATTCAATCAAAGATCGAAAGAATACGTACTTGTCCTGCCAGACCCTTAGCCCATATTCCTTGAATCTTTGTAGTGTAGCATCTAGGGCTTGTAGGTGCTCACACTCATTTTTCCCAGTAAATAGTCAGTCATCCAACTATCACTGCAGCCCTGCCAACCCGCTCAGGATCTGGTCCATTGCTTGCTGAAAAGTGCAGGAGCCAAGATGATGCCAAATGGAAACCTTCAGCACCTGGACTTTCCCTTGTGAGTCACTATGGTCAACCTATCCTGGGACTTTGGCTCCACATCCATCTGCAAATACTCTTGACACAAGTCAATCTTATTAAAAGTCTAAAACATCATCAAGGGGTATTGTTCGGCAGTAAGAACTGGGTTAGCAGTTAATTTGAACTTTTGACTGGAGGCGGGGTGAAGTCAAGGTGGCGCTAAATGATGACTCGTTTGCTTGCATCTTCGGAGACAGCTCTATTTCTACCTTTGCTATCTCTTTTTTTTTTCCTTTTTCGGGGTTGTGGGGGTTCTTTTGAAGACCCTGACCTGGAGTTAGACTCTGACTTTGGTTCATTGTGGGAATGGGACCCGCTCTCAGGGCCTCATGACCGGCTGCTTTTTTGATACCCCAAGGATGCGGCCTGGGAGACGAGTGCGCCGTCAGGGTTCCAGGATTCCGTGGCTCCGGCTACATGCTGTTCCTAGGCTCACACCCCTGACTGAAGCATCACAGGAGAACACTGAACATCAGGAGCAGCAGGTTAGCTTCCGGGGGGGTTGTGTGTCTGGAGAGCAGCGCCTTTTTGGTGCCAACTCTCCGGATAGGTAGCTCAGAAAAAGCGACATAACAGGCTTTTAACATCGTAAATCAGCAAGTTGTTTGTTATGTCTCCCCTCTCGCTGTGAAATGGGGACACCTCTTTTTCCCTTATTAGGGAAAGAGAGAGCCTGTGGTTTGTAGAATGATCAGGGTGAACGAGTAGTCTTTGGGGTACTGCAAGTCTGTGTCTTTATTGATGCTTTGCTGCACACTTGAGTGCTCGGTGGAGAGCGCCGATGCTTTTTTACTGCTGGGGGGTCATTGCTTTGCTGCTGCTTGTGTGTGTGTGGAGGGGGAGTTGAGGGGGGGTTGGAGTTCTAATGTTTTAACTGTCATTCATTCTTTGAAATTTATTGAAATCTCCTCCAAGCCTTAAAGACCCATCCATTTTTAGGAGAGAAACCACTGGCATTGCCCATCTACTTACACACGTTGGTTCCAATACTTCATTCTGAACTAGATTTTCCAATTCCTCCTCTGCCTTTGGTTTGAGGGCATATGGAATGGGTCTTTCCTTCTGGCATTTGGGTGTTGTGTTGGGCTTAACAGCCAGCTTAACAGTGGTTCCTTCCATTTTGCCCAGTTCCTGGTTGAATTCTTCTGCGTGTTTCTTCGATACGCCTTGTAGACCAGTGTTCCCACCAATCAAGTGCTCTTCGTGCCAGTTGAGCTTGAGCTGCTCCAACCACGAGCGGTGTAGAAGCACCAGATATTTACCTTTAACAATGTACAGTGCAGGTTTCTTTGTTCGTTAATCGCCACTGTAGCATGTACTACTCCCCTCACTGAAACAACATCACCAGTATAAGGCTTCAAAGTCAACCTTGCCACTTCTGGGGTGAGATGCTGCAATTTCTCCTTGTAAACTGTCTCTGACATCAGTGAAACGGCAACACCCGTGTCCACCTGCATCCTCACTGTGGCCCCATCCAGCCACTGGTTCATCTGACAGCCGACTTTGTGTCGTGAAACAGGTAAAACATGCAAAGCTTCAACGACAGAGTGATGTAAAGTCACTGTGAAATAGACTCGCCTTCCTCTTGCTTCATTCACTGAAATTTAAACCTCTCAGCAATAATCAAAGATTTAAATGAATAGTAGTCCTTTAAAACTTTAACTTTGTCCTCATACGGCTTATCACCAGGCCTAGCAGATTGCATTATTTTTGTACCCATCACAGTCAGAGAAGTTGGAACAGGAATATCATCTGAGACTTGATTTCCCAGTGGAAAACATTCAAACCTTTAGGTCTATGAACATAATTGCTCTGTTGTCTCATCATGTGGCCCCATACTTCCAAATATTGTCAATATTTTCAAACACAATCCATTCCAGAAAAATTAACTAGTCTTATTTATCTCTTTCCTCTCTAATTTGTTTTATTTAACCATCCATTCTCATTCTCTATCCCCGGGCTCTTCACTCACCACACTCTCCGTGGCTGTTTTACATGGCATCTTCTTTTCAATCACCCACATTACACAGCCGTACACTGCCAGCGTTGCACATGTACTTTACTTGCCAAAGGGAATATTGCGTGAAGACTTGTCACCTCATTGTCGGTTGTTATATGTGTGGTACTGGGAAGCCGGGTGGCCGTGACTAACACACATGAGAGATTGAGAAGTGTGGAACAAACTTTACTCGTCTACCCAGAATGACCCATTACATTTAATACATAACACACAGGGAAGCTTGACAGCAACCCATTAGGGTCAAAATATAAGTGAATATATAACACAAGGCAGAGTTGGAGACTGACCAGCATTCTGACTGAGATATATCACTGGACCTGGAATACGTCCCACTGCTGAAAATAGCACCAATCATTAAGGGAGTTAAACAATGAAATGGTTCATCAATGTCCATGCTGGCTACTCTGGTTTTAGCTAATTAAAAGCAGTACCTTAACTATGCAAGGACAACACTCAAATCTTGAATTTAGGTAGCACCCGCAACACAAAAAAAAACCCAAATATTTCATTGGGGTGATTATCATAAAATTAAATATGAATTATCTTCCATGACTAGTGGTGTTCTGCAGGAACCTGTTCTGGGCCCCTTTCTCCTGGTGAATTTTATAAATGATTTGGATGAGAAAGTGGAAGGGTGGCTTAGTAAGTTTGCAGATGTCATAAGAGTTGGTGGTGTTGTCAACAGTGTATAAAGCCCAAGATCTTAAGGCACAAACTAACGGAGATGGGAGTAGACTCTCACATGGTGGATTGGATAGTGGACTACTTGACAGATAGACCTCAGTATGTGCGGTTGGGAGACTGTAGGTCTGACACGGTGGTCAGCAGCACAGGAGTGCCGCAGGGAACCGTACTCTCTCCGGTCCTGTTCACCCTGTACACATCAGACTTCCAATATAACTCGGAGTCCTGCCATGTGCAGAAGTTCGCTGATGACACGGCCATAGTGGGGTGTGTCAGGAATGGACAGGAGGAGGAGTATAGGAAACTGATACAGGACTTTGTGATATGGTGCAACTCAAACTACCTGCGTCTCAATATCACCAAGACCAAGGAGATGGTGGTGGACTTTAGGAGATCTAGGCCTCATATGGAGCCAGTGATCATTAATGGAGAATGTGTGGAGCAGGTTAAGACCTACAAGTATCTGGGAGTACAGTTAGACGAGAAGCTAGACTGGACTGCCAACACAGATGCCTTGTGCAGGAAGGCACAGAGTCGACTGTACTTCCTTAGAAGGTTGGCGTCATTCAATGTCTGTAGTGAGATGCTGAAGATGTTCTATAGGTCAGTTGTGGAGAGCGCCCTCTTCTTTGTGGTGGCGTGTTGGGGAGGAAGCATTAAGAAGAGGGACGCCTCACATCTTAATAAGCTGGTAAGGAAGGCGGGCTCTGTCGTGGGCAAAGTACTGGAGAGTTTAACATCGGTAGCTGAGCGAAGGGCGCTGAGTAGGCTACGGTCAATTATGGAAAACTCTGAACATCCTCTACATAGCACCATCCAGAGACAGAGAAGCAGTTTCAGCGACAGGTTACTATCGATGCAATGCTCCTCAGACAGGATGAAGAGGTCAATACTCCCCAATGCCATTAGGCTTTACAATTCAACCGCCAGGACTTAAGAACTTTTTAAAAGCTATTATTAATGCTTTTTGAGATAGTGATTTAGATGCATATCATATTTTTTACTGAGTTAAGTATTGTATGTAATTAGTTTTGCTACAACAAGTGTATGGGACATTGGAAAAAAAGTTGAATTTCCCCATGGGGATGAATAAAGTATCTATCTATCTATCTATCTATCTATCTATCTATCTATCTATCTATCTATCTATCTATCTATCTATCTATCTATCTAAAGTTGCTGTAGGTTATAATGGGACATTGATAGGATGCAGAACTGGGCTGAGAAGTGGCAGGTGGAATTCAATCCACAGATGTGAAGAGATATATTTTGGAAGGTCACATCTGAAGGCAGAGTAAAAGGCAAATAGGAGGAGTATGGCAGAACAGCGGGATCTTGGGATGCACATCCATAGACCATTCAAATTTGGCACACAAGCTAATAGGATGGTTAAGAAGGTATGGTGTGTTGGCTTTCCTTTGTCAGGCGATTGAGTTCAAGAGCCAGTAGGTTATGTTGTAGTTCTATAAAAATTTGGTTATAAATATTAGGTCACCTTGTTAAAAGAAGAATGTGGAAGCTTTAGAAAGGGTGCAGAGAAGATTTACCAGGATGCTGGCTAGATTAGAGATCATGAGGAAAGGTTGACTGAGCTGAGAGTTTTCTGTTTGGAGCAAAAGTGGTGACTTGATAGAGATGTATAAGATGAAAAGATGCATAGATGGAGTTGACAGCCAGCGCCTTCCTCCCAGGGCAACAATGACAAAGGAGAAGGGGGATGTCAGGAGTACTTTTTTACACAGAGGTTGGTACCAATGGTGATGGTAGAGGCAGGTACATTAGGAAGATGTAGGAGACTCTTAGATAGGCACATGGATGAAAGAAAAATGGAGAGCTAGTTGGTTAGATTGATTTTGGAGTAGGATCAAATGTTAGCACTACATTGTGGGCTGAAGGGCCTTTACTGTGCATTATTAGTCTATATTCTATGTTCTAAAAATTGAAGAAGCCACATAAAGGAATAGCTAGTTTAGCAATGGGGCTTGTCCAAAGAAAGTCATTTTAAGGAACATAGAGAATCAAAAAGATGGGGAGATATGCGGTAGGAAAACTTGCTTGTGACCCAGGAAGCTGAAGGCATTTTAAGTAAAGGAAATAAATGCTTCACAAAGCCAGAGCTGAATGAGACTGAAAAATGTGCTGTGATCTCAGTGAGCTAAAGTGATGGAGGAGGTTATGGAGAGATTGAAAGATGCATCTAAGAAGGGAGTTAAATTATTAGTTGGTTTCACGCTCTCTCAAGCCATTGTTGTAACCTCCTCTGCACCTGTTGCATATTCGCCCTGATTTTGCAACGTCTTTCAACTTCCTCTTACAGTGTTACACAAAGTACTTACGTTAAAAAGAATTCACAAAAAAATCCCTTTTCCTTGAAAATGCGGGAAGAGAATGGGCGGATGACGTCAGAGGGAAAAACAATGAGGCTAAATTTGATAACACCCCCCTCCCCACCATCCTCAGATAATCAGTGTTGTGATAAGTGACTAACCCTGGACCATTAAGTGTGATGCAGATAGCTCACTGGCTTCACACTGTGTGCTGATTTCAGTGCTCACCATGCCACGCTTCATTACTGAATCCATCAGCAGGAGCTAATATCAGAAGGTAGTCAGTCCCAGTTAATACCAACTCCCACTACCGCAGCTCCACAATGAATGTTGTATTCCAGCTGTGACTCGTCATCCTGTAAGAAGTGAGACTGACTGAGGAAATAGTGAAGAATGGAATGCCATGGCAGAAAAAAAGCATTCTGGAAACTCGAATGGGAGGAAAGGAGTTGAGATGTCCTCTATCTGCAAATGATATTGTAGTTGACTCAATAAAGCAATCCAAAGAGGGAGCCAGCAGCTACAGACAGCAGTGCTAGGAATCCAGGCTCAATTAACTGGATGTAAGGCTGCAAGAAGTTCTGTGTCTGTCCACGTCTGACCATCAGGTCTCAGACTTTCAGATGTGGTGTTTCAATTTTGCATGTTTAGCTCAGCCATAAACTTTACACCTTCACTCAGCAGCCTCTTTATTAGGTACACCCGTACACCTGCTGGTTAAGCCAATCAGCCAATCATGTGCAGCAACTTAGTGCAAAAAAAATCATGCAGACATGGTCAAAAGCTACAGTTGTTGTTCAGACCAAAAATAAGAATGGAGAAGAAATGTGATCTAAGGGACTTTGACAGTGGAATGATTGTTGGTGCCAGACAAGGTGGGTTGAGTATCTCAAAAACTGCTGATCTTCTGGGATTTTCATGCACAGCAGTTTACCATGGGTTTACAGAGAATGTTAGGAAAAGCAAACATAAAATCCAGTGAGCAGCTGTTCTGTGGATGAATATGCCTTGTTAATGAGAGAGGTCATGGGAGAATGGCCAGATTGGTTCAGGCTGACAGGAAGGTGAGAGTATCTCAAATAACCATGCAGTACAGCCATGGTGTGGAGAAGAACATCTCTGAACGCACAAAACATTGAACCTTGAAGTGGAAGAGCACATATACACATCCTGTACCTAATGAAGTGGCCACTGATTGTAAATCTTCAATACTGTCCAACCATGACTGCTAAGTTATCCAGACAATTACACAAGACATGCCTTGCAGGAGAAGACAACCAATAGCCTCAGGTGCCAACCGGAGGGAGACATATAAATTGCCACCTCTGCAGAGGAGAAGTTGGTAGTCATTGATGAATGGAATTGTCAGACTGCTGCCAGTAATGGGCTTGGGCTTAATCAGTCAACATTGACCATGTCCTCATTTTTCTTCACCTTCTGACGTTTCAATTCGTCCTCATTCCATGCTAGCATGATAAGTGGCAGTATCAGCTGCACTCTTAAATGTGCAAGGAAATGATAGTTTCCAAACTGTGAGAGTCTAATTTAAGGATCGACTTGATTCACCATATACATTTACACGTATTTGGAATTTTCTGCGGTGTGTTGGTATGACATGCAGCAAAAAAAAACATGAGAATTAGAATCAGGTTTAACATCACCAACATATGTCATGAAATTTGTTAACTTTGTGGCAGCAGTAACATGCAATAAAAATAGTGAAGAAAACCTGTGAATTGCAGTAAGTATGTATATATATATAAAATTAAATAAGTAGTGCAAAAAATAGAAATAAAGAAGCAGTGAGGTAGTGTTTATGGGTTCAATGTCCATTCAGAAATCGGATGGCAGAGGGGGGAGAAGCTGTTCCCAAATTGTTGAGTGTGTGCCTTCAGCTTCTGTACCTCATTCCTGAAGGTAGCAATGAGAAGAGGGCATGACCTGGCTGATGGGGATCCTTGAAGATAGATGCTGTCTTTTTGAGGATCCTCCTTGAAGATATCCAGGATATGTTCAACAATTATAAGAATAAAGAATTCTATAAAAATAAAGTTAGAGTAAGCTATGGATATGGAATAAAACGTGCAAAAATACATAAATACCAGCATAGATTTACAATGTAAACGGCATTATAAAAAGTGGTTTAAAGTGCTCGCTGTGCTAGAGATAAGAGATAGAGAAAGGTAGGGGTAGCTAACTATATTGTTTGATCAGATTAACTGCCTGAGGGAAGAAACTTTAGAGATGGAGTGAATTTTTTGTTTTAATAGCCCTGTTGTGGACCGGAGCAGCCACATAAATAGAGCCCTTTTAAGAGCAGGCCAGAGGCTGGATGCCCTATAGTCAGTGACTCATCGGATATCACAGAACCTTTCTACCAGTTACAAGGCACAAATCAGGAATGTAATGACCATTGCTTGTCTGAATAAGAATGAGTTCTGCTGAAATCATATTGAAAAAGACTGAAGGCATTGTGCTCAGTTGGCACTCTAATCTTCCTTCCCTCTGCACTATGATTACCATCTACAAAATTACCACCACAACTACTCACCCCGGACGGACTACCATGGTTCCTAAAGCCATGAACTCTGCTAAGAAGTACAAGGTTAGCAGTTGCAGGAAAACATCACGGTCTGCAGCTGCCCCTCCAAGTTACACAACATCCTGATCTGGAACTATTATTACCATTCCTTCATCGTTGCAGGGTCTAAATTTAGGAAGCCCATTCACCAGAAGACCTGCAGCAGTTTCAAGAAAGCAACTTGCCACTCTTCCTTTAGCTGTCAGGGATGGGCAACAAATGCTGCCCTGGCCTGATAGAAAAGGGGGAAAAGAAACTTCGCGGATCACTAAGTGTAAGGTAATGAAAGTGTAACTGCCCCTCACCCCCTCATCATAATCTTAGTGTCCTGCCTTTCTCCTTTCAGAACCAAGTAGTATAGTCTGGCCGGGAATGTAATGTTGGAGACACACCATCACTTGAGTACTTATTGCCACCAGCTTGGATCGTTACACCCTGCATAATGGAAGGTGTAATGTTGAGATGAGATCTGCACGTTGTGAGACAGTAGATATGAGTGGACAGGGATAATGTTATCACAGGTGCCACGTAATCAGAAGAAAAATTGGAGAACAATGCAGAAGAAGATTACTGAGAATACATAATGAAATCTTTGGTGAATTAGTAAAACTGGCATAAAGCAAGGGGTCATTGTCAAGAGCACTAACTCTTCGCAAAGCTTGGTGTGGACATGCAGACATTTTGCATGTTGCTCCTCACAGAAGAACAGGAAGAGAAATGCTCACTCAGCACTCTGCATAGCTCTGGCCCAAAGTGAGGACATTTCTTTCAAGTCAAGTCGAGTTTGTTGTCATATAACGATACACATGCATATTATATTTATAATCATATAATGTATATAGAAACAAGGCGTTTCTCCAAACCAGAGTGTAAAGCACATAGTACATATAACACACATAACACATGATAACTTATGAAGGTAAGGATAAAACCTACAGATGAATCACGCATAATTAACAAACTAAAGTGCATAACTTAAATATTGTATGGTACAGAACAGATCAACTAACGTCACTACAAATATGATGCGGCAGGGAGTTCAGAAGCCCAATGGCCTGAGGGAAGAAATTGTTTCTCATCCTGACTGTTCCTATTTTGATGCATCGGAATCTCCTGCCTGATGGTAGAAAGTCAAAGGGGATGCTAGATGGATGGGTGGGATCCTTAATAATACTAAGGGCCTGAGTATGCAGTGCTCCTGATAAATGTCCACAATGGATGATCCTCTCAGAGTCCTTTGTAAGGAGTTCCAGTCCGATGTTCAGCTGCTCCCAAACCAAATGAAGATGCAACTTGTCAGGACACTTCCAAAGGTGGTCCTATAAAATGCAGTTAAGATGGGGGTGGGATCCTTGCTTGCCTCAGTCTTCCAGTTCTATTGTCCCTTCTCCCACAACGTTTGCTATTCTGAATACTTGTGTTCAGTTCAGTATCTCAATAGAACTGCTTGCAATGGGAACACTTCTCCCAAGAGCTGGTTTATGTAGAAGCTTTGAGTTGAAGCTCTTCAGTACTTGCCACACCCCTCCTTGAAGACACTTGCTCCTGAAAACAACAGCTCAAAGCACCAAATACTTGTAGAACAATAGGCCACATAATATCAACCAGCAAAAAACGTGTAAATAATTGATTCCTTTAAATGGTGCTAGAAAGGTTACATTCTGTTGCTGAATGCATACTTGGTGACACCTTATTTGTCAATCACATATTTGAGCCTTGACTTGGGTATGGCTTTCAATGAGGTGGTATCTTTTAACAAACCTGCCAGCAGCTCATAATGCTACTGAAGCAAACACTACAGCCATTCCTTTCCTTCAGCACTCATCATCAGCACCGATCTTCCAGCATACTGGGTGAATACGTGCATGCTGTCAGATCAAATCCGCAAAACACAATAGGATGCAAATCACCACGATCCTGATGATTGCAATTTATTGTTACCTTTTCTGTGTTTACAGTCAATTAGCCCTTGCAGCCAGTCTGGTGAGATTTTGCTCATCTAGTTGGCTTCTAGGTGGGTTTTCTGACATTCCCTATTCAAATTATACTGTGAGTCATATTTAGATCAATTACATGGCCTAAGTAACATAGCTCTGTACTTGCTAAAGGCAGTCCTAAAGAGTTTCAATGTAAAAAGTGATTACATTGGTGATCAATACAATTATAACAGTAATAGGGCTTAACTTTAAAGCTTCTTCTGCCATATTTCTACTAAGCACAGTGCAAGAATAAGGCTGCAAAGTCCTCTTCAAAATTTGAGTTAATTTCTCCAAAAATGTTTAAATTTGAACCAGAAATACTGTGTAATATCAACCATGTTATATTGTTAGAAGATGAACTAATTATAATGATTACCTGCCTACCTTTGTTAGCAAATGAAAACATTGTAATTACTCACAACTGTCAGGCACACTCCGATTGTTTCTCCTCACCTGAGAGTTTTTGCATTAACACAAATGGGTTAAATTTTAAAAGCCATAAATGTCACCTGTGATTTCAGGATGAACACTAATTAGAATTTTTTTTGATCTGCGTTTATGAGACAAATATCCATCTAAGAACCAGTCACTGCTATATTGAGCATTGAAAGCTTCTTAGGATCAGCTTACAGCTGAGGATATATTTGCCCCATCCTGTCAGGTGTAAGGCTTACAAGTCAAGCCAGTTATACGTCAACACCTACATTCAGAGTTGTCGATGAAAAGCACCACTTTCCATTTAATGTTGATTTATGCATTCAATATGGTAGATCTCCCAACACATTGTGCCTGTTTTAATACCACTAAACATGCTTGATATAAAGAGAAAAGGCATTATTGAATCCGGTGCATTGATAAAGTCGGGATGTGGCCTGAGGATGTGACTAATGAGTTTTTTTTAATTAATTAGGAGCTGGAATCAGAGCACTTGTGTAAGCTTCGATAAATAAAGCTGGGATCAGCAGTAGCAAGAACAGGGCTGAGCTAGGAAGATTTTGGAGCTGAATGGGCCCACAATGTATTTGAATACTCATTCATTTATTTTGATTCAGAGAAAGGTGCAATGGAAATTTTTTAAAGAGGTGAAACTGTCTCCGAGTAGATTTATTGGGAATGTAAATAAGTAATTAATTAGCTTTACAAAAAATAAAAAGTGAAGTGAGAACCAGAGATGTCATTTAGTTCCTTTGAACACCGATTGCAAACTGACCATTGATTTCCTTTTTCCCTTTTGGTAAGAAATGTGGGATAAAATATAAACTGTTTTGTATATCAGTAGCTGGTAATACTGGCCCCTAGACAGTCGAGGAGAGGCCTCCACCAAAGGTCAAATGAAGGCCTCTCTTTGAGTTTCCACCATGATGTATGCCCACATAATACCCACCCCTCCCTCTCCAGCATGGTATTGGATCCCACAGCAACCTCTTGAACACAATTTTGCACGAAGAATACATTTACCTTCTGCTTCAAGGCATAGAAGTTAAAAGTTCTACTCTGTCCTAGTATCATGGGATTTGCAGAGAAGGAAGAGATCATGAGGAAGAAGAGAGCAGTGTGAGGTGAAGAGGATAGAGCCTCAGTCCCTAGACTGGTGTAGATCTATCTCACATTCCATCCCTCTTTCTTCAGCCCTCACTCTCACTTTTCTTTCCCTAATTTTTCTTCCCCCAGTCTTTCTTACTCTCTATTTCTCTGTACTCTCTGTAACATCACCAAGGCAAACAACAGAAATGAAGCTACAGTGAAACATGTTATTGAAGTCAACACTCAAATATCAACAACAGAAAATGCTGGAAAGGCTCAGCAGGTCAAGCAGCATTCATGAAGGGAGAGAAAAAGTTGGTGTTTCAGCTGGACAGGGATAAGATCAAGGATAATTCTGATAAAGGATGCCTGATTTGAAACATTTACTCTATTTTCCCCTTCCATGGATGCTGTCTAACCTGCTGAGTGTTTCCAGCATTTTCTGCATTTTCAAATTTTAATTTAATTAATATCAATGCTTGGTGCAGCAACATATCAAAAGGCATAATGTACAACATAGTATGTACAACTTCTTAAAGGTACATTCTTATACAACATCCTCTTCCTCCTCCTACTCTTTCTTCCTCCTCCTACTCTTTCTTCCCTTCCTCTTACTGTGTTTTCTTCCTTCATCTTTCCTATCAGCCTCTGTCACTCACTCCTCACTTCCTTCCCCTTTTTTTGCCCTATTTGACCTCTTTCTCTTCATACAGCCTTCCATGACCTTTTCTATCACCATCTCTGAAGCAGACGCTAATTCATGACAATTAAGCCTCATTGTAAATAACGAGAGCAATTGGGATGCAAGGGGACATACAAATGCAAACTGGTTCCAAATGCCTTTACCTGATTCTTCATTCTTCTCCCCTTATAGAATCTCATGTTTAAAAACTGTTGTGCTCTGAGCGGGATATTGAGCCAAAAACAGTCAATCATTAAGTGAACAAAACCAGTAGCTGGGATAGAGGGAATGAAAAAAAACTTGAATTTCTGAAGAACAGGAAGGGGTTCCAGTAAAAGAGGCAGGCCTTCAGAGATTTGAATGCAATACGAATTTTAAACTGAAGTTATTAAGGCAAAGCTTTTTTTTCCATCAGACCATTGAAAATTATAGGCAAATATCCCTTTGAACCATGCAAAAATATTGTCATTTCTTATTGTTTAACAGTGCAATTAAAGCTACAATTAACATGATTTTTAGTAATGTGATTACTTGCAATCCAAATTTTGATCTTAAACCTTCTTAAAAATTAATCTGCAGCATAAGAACAGAAAAATGGCAAAAGGAGACAGGAATAGAGTTCTCTGATTCATAAAGCTTTGCCATCTAGTGGGAAGAACCTCTAACGACATCGTGACAATTAATCTTATAAGCATTGATTCATTACAATATAAATAGCAAAAAAGTACTGAATAAAAATAATTTGGAAAATTTGTACGCCAAAATGATAGAACTTTCCAGCGTCAGAAAACACCCGTGGAAAGAAAAACAGTAAATGTCCTGGATCTTTCATCATTTATGTAACTGTTTCTCCTTCTACAGATGCTGCCTGATCTGCTGAGTATTCCAAACTATCTGTATTTATTTCAGATTTTGAGAACGTGCAGTTTTTGCAAATTTTCATTCATAGATGTACCACCTTCAGTTTTTCAATAATTTGTGAAATTGAGTCTGGATTATTTGATTTCAGTGAGATCAGTAACTTCTTACACTCACCTCTGTATTCCACAAAGGTCAGGACTGGGGATCAAAGTTCCATCCTTGGGGTTATTCCAGACTGCTGCTGATTATCTTTATATCAGCTCTCAGTTTGCTGCTGAAATCTATCCTCAGGAGCGAAGGCTTCATCTACTTCTTCAGCCCACAGGACCAGATAAGACTAAAATGAGTTTTGCTGCACTGCAGTCTTATGGCTGTTTGTACCATGCTGGAGAGCCCAGGCCCCTTGCACAAAGAACATACATTGTGGGACATGTTTATCAGCTTTTCCAGGTGTCCCTGACCTTTTGGGGCATTCTTCTCCTGTGCATCTGTGCTGGCGTTTTCTGCGAGCTGCAGTATGAACCTGTTCTCCAAGGTCTTTCTGTACATCAACACTACTGAGGTTCATAACATTTACTGTACTGTACGTATCTTGTTCGTAATTAACATCCCAATATGTATTATCGCACACTTGTCTGGAATAAAATTCCATCTGCCACCACTCTGCTCGACTCATCAATATATCTAGTTCCCCTTTCAAGACCTCTTCTGCAATCCATTATCCGTCAACTTTTGTGTCATCAAAAAGCTTGGTAATCAGACCACTGACATTCTCACACAAGCAACCATATTCCATGCATTGTTCCCTGCAGTACACCACTAGTTATTGACTTCCAGTCAGGACAACATCCCTGAACTATGACTCTCTGCCTTCTATTACCAGGCCACATTTGGATCTGATATGCTCTAATCTTGTGGACCAGCTTGCTATGTGACTTGTCTCTGTCTACTCCGCCCATTGTGTTTGCCTGTTCTATATTCTACAAAGAGTTGACCTTCCTGCCTCCTGTGCTGTTGTTCTGGTCCTATTCTCATGCCTCAAAAGTTTAATCCTCCCAAGTCTTTCTATCTACCGCATCTCCCTCAGTGAGCCCAGTGTATCTTCAGCTGTCCTGTGCTATCTGACAGGAGCTGCATAGTCATCAGAGACACTGGCTTTCTTCCTTATCTCCCACATTTTGTAGGAGCAGCATACTGACTGCCATTTCTAACCCCTCAAGTCATTGCTGAGTTTAAAAAAGGGAAGAACTTACCATGAGCTTGACCTTGACCTGCCTTATCATTGCTTAGCCTTCTTCCTTCATAATCGACGACTCCAACTCTACAGCTCTCAGAGTGGTGTACTCCATAATATCACTACCTCCTAAGGAAAGAAACTCCTCTTTAAGTATGTTTAAAAGGGCAAGCCCTTAATCTGAAGCTGTCTCCCCATTCTAGAAACTACCACCAGAGAAAACTTCCCTTCAGCATTCACCCTGTCTATTTCCCTTAATAAGATCACCCCTCATTTTTATGAACTCCAATGAGCTAGAGAAAAACCTTGCTGAACCTTCCTTTAGGTGTTGAATCTTCAATGCCGGAATCAACATTTTTTCTCTGCACCGCCGCAGATAAGATAAATCCTGCTTTAAGTATAGAGACCAAAACTCTATGCACAACTCAGGTGTGGGCTCATCAGTACCCTAGAGGTAAAAACATAATGTCATTGTCCATGTTAACTTTTTAACCAGTTAAATTTTTAAACTTTGTTTCAATAGCTGCACATATGCTCGGTAATGTAAAGGGCTAAAGTTTAAAATGGCAGACTCTCTCAAAATGCAGAAAAAGATGTAGTTGTATCTATATAATACTACATCTAATCATGAGGTCATTTAACCAGTTAATTGGGAGAGGAGGTTTCAAGGGCACTTCTATCTTCAGTGATTCTGTGTCCTGGTGTGCAAGCATTCACAATCATTTTTATCCAAAAGTGTCAAATAGATGACCCAAGTTAGCTTCCTCCTGCGATACCCTCCATCACTGAAGCCAGTCATCAGCCAACCCAAATCATTCCACTTGATGTTGAGAGCTAACTGAGAACAATGGAAAACATGGAACTCACTGTGGCTACTGTACTGAGGTGTAAGAGTGAATAGTCTACCAGATGGGGTGCCAATCAAATGGGCTTCTTTGTATGGTTGATGCTGAGCTCTGGGATTATATGAACTGTGATTACAAAACAAGTAAGAGGCCACGTATCATACTGAAAGACCCCAAAGCCTTTCCACCATCTATGAGGTGATAACACTGTATGGGCCACAGAGTGGGCACAGGAGAACGTTGCCACTTTTAGGTACCTCTCTGAATCATGTGCTCTTCAGACTTAGTAGCATATTTGCCATCTTTCATCACTGGGGTGTCCAGTTCCTGGAATTCACCACCCAACAGCAGAAAGTCGGTAACAGCTCAAGAAGGCTGCTTACCACCACTTTCATGATGACAAAGAGGGCTGAACAGTAATTTCTGGCTTTGACAGTGATGTCTAGATTTCAGAAAAAAAACAATAACTAAGTAAAACTGATATTAATAGACAATTCTCCCGCAAGCAGCTTCCAAATATCAATAATTTATTTAAACATTAAAGAACAAAACTCACCTAGCAGACAGTTAGAGAACTTTTCATATTTCTCATTTAAAATAATTGATTTTAAATAATGTTGCCGGTGTCAAGCCCAGGTTATGTTTGACTTTTTCCTGGAGGTAGACTTTACTGCAAAGTGAAGCCTAAAGTGGCTTAAGTAACACTAAACATTTTGCCTCGTCTGACAAAGCTATTTTACAATTACAACGTTGCCCTATTTCAGTGCTGTTGGCATACTATAACCACAGATATGGTATATAAATGTAAATTCTTCAGACGAGTGCACACATAGACAAGACACTTTATTGACTTGACCAAAACATTTTCACTCAAGTTGCTTGGAAATACAATATGATAATATTGCTGCTATAAAGTTTGCATACATTCCACTATGGCTTTTAAAATAGTGACAACTGCATTTTACATAGTTGAGGAAAAGCTTTGGTCAAATGTCAAGCCTTTCTTTAAGATGGTTTAGTAAATAAGCTGGCATAATGACTTTAAACATTTAGAAAATGAACTGCACTTTCACATAAAGGTTTTTCTTTTCAAGGAACCAGCTGTGCTTCTTTTACAGCCTGCAGGTAGGAATTGTAACTGAAGAGCACAGTCACTCTAAATAGAGCAGTCATTTCAGGTCCTACTTAATTCCAAAGTGTTTTCCTTTTGCCTTGCATTACCTAATGAGTGATAGTTTCAATTCAATGAATGACACCTTGTGAAAGTATTCTGGTAACATTTAATTGTGCAGCAAAAAAAAATACAAGTTGAAACACATTCCTTGATGATAAAAGTCAGGGAAGTTCTGTTTTTTATCCTTCTGATACATCTGGTGGGAAAGTTAGTTATGACACTGTTCACATCAATCATGGCTTTATTATCAAGGTAGTAAAACACAAAGTAAACTTAAAATCTAATTAATCCAGTCTGACAACTGACAATATGGCATGTTTTGTGCAAGACAAACATACAAATGTTCCAAAAGGGCCTCGGGCAGAAGTGTGAATCAAAATCTGTAAATGATAATAGTGTTAGTGAAATGGAATTAAAAATGATTTACTGAACGTATCTTTTTAACAAAAGAGATAAAGAAATTAATGAAGTGTGATGCATTTTATTTAATTATCAACATCAGTTACAATATCAAATGATAATCAACATGTATTGAATTTTGTGATTATTCAGATGACCATGATGATCTTTAACTCTGCTTCAACATGTAGAAATCCACTTTTCATTTTATGGAGTTCTTGAAAAAGGAGAGCCAAAAAGATTAATTTTATGACCATCGATCTAAGATAATATCTGCTGTTAAGCTAAGTGACCAATGCAATATTTCTAAATGGCATTTGTTTTAACTAAAGTGACCTTTTATGTATACATGGGTCAACAATTGTTCTTCTGTTCTTGCGTTCGGCAAAAACTAAGGTTCACTTGACCATTAATGAATCTTACATGTCAGAATGGCCGTTATAAATAACCTGAGAACGTTTAAAGATTAGTTGGTTGTGTTCTTTATAAACTTCTTATGATCATAAAATGATCAACAATGTGATACAATTAGACCTATAGTAGGTAACACTGGAAGTAAAAATATCAACCCAGAAGTATTGTGTTTTTTCGATGTGGTGCAGTCAGAGATAAGAGAGTAAGAGTTGAAGCATGTTGAAATACAGAGATACTAAATACTTGTGGAATTAATAGGTTCTGAAGTGGCAAATGACACAACACTGAATGCCAAAGCTGATTTCCTTCAGTTTACCTCAGAATTTACTAAATCTAAATCTAGCCCAGTATAGAGAATATGAACAATTAGTTCCCAAGCATGTCAAACCAAAAAGTGATTGAGTTTAGTTAGTCTGAGTATCCACAAACTTTAACACATTCACTTTGATTTTGAAAGCTATCTTTCCATAATTTCAAAGAGGAAATGCGTTTTCTTCTCAGTAATTCATGAAATTTACTTTTGGCATTTTCTATATAGGCTCTGCTTCTGATGTGAAGATAAAAGAACAATGAAGAGAAATTAACATAGATATAAAGTTACAAGAAGACCAAATCATCTGGAAAATATCCTTCCATCATAGTTTACAGACCACCCCAGTGTTGATATATTGTCTCTGAAAAGGTCAGCTTAAAGAGCGGGTCTCTCAGTTCAAACTGACATCCAACGTTCTACCACAACATATAAACCAGTGAATAGCTTACTGAATAGCTTTTGAATTGATGTTCTAAAAAATTTTGATGCTACAATGGCTGTGACTCAGAAAACATCTCTGTCTTCTGAGTCAGAACGTTTTCAAGTTCTGCTCCAGCAATTTGAGTTCAGAATTGGAAGATAATTGAGCTTTGCAGTAGTAGTTCCTTCAAATTTTGGATATCATATTAAATAGAGACCTGAAATAATCTCTCATGTAAGCATAAACGATACAATAGGAGAAGAGTGGATAATTTCTCTATCCAATGTCTATCCAATTTGATGGCTGTATAAGCTAACTTCCATTTATCTCAATGCTGTTTTAGGAACTTGCCATGACATGCTACTGACATGATTCATGTAAGAACAACTTGACTGCACTTCAGAGATCATTGGTTGTGATGTTAGTTGGGATATCCTGAGCACATGACTGATGCTTTGGAATTGCTAAAGGACAGCAGGGAAAGAAGGAAAAGGGGATTCCGACTGATGGAATTTTTCCAGATCTGGCAAGGTAAGTTGATTAACCTCCCTCTGCATTGTTAAAACTAATAAATGAATTAGACTCCTTTACACAGGGCAGTGCATGGACATACCAGTTAATGGGGCTGTATCACAGATCTCCTCAACCTTCAATTCTGCACCCTACCCCGCTGCAAATGGATCTTTAACTTCATGAGTAGTCAAGACAAATAACACTTCCATGGTTATCCTCAAATCTGCTGCTCCACAAGGCGGTATCCTTAGTCCCTTAGTATGCTCCCTGTACATTCAAGTCAAGTCAAGTCAACTTTTATTGTTATTTGGACCATAACTGCTGGTACAGTGCATAGTAAAAATGAGACAACGTTTTTCAGGACCATGGTGTTACATGACACAGTACAAAACCTAGACGGAACTATGTAAAAAACAACACAGAGAAAGCTACACTAGTCCACAGACCTACACAGGACTGCATAAAGTGCACAAAAACAGTGCAGGCATTACAATAAATAATAAACAGGACAGTAGGGCAAGGTGTCAGTCCAGACTTTGGGTATTGAGGAGTCTGATAGCTTGGGGGAATAAACTGTTAAGTAGTCTGGTCGTGAGAGCCCGAATGCTTCGGAGTCTTTTCCCAGACGGCAGGAGAGAGAAGAGATTGTATGAGGGGTGCATGGAGTCCTTCATAATGCTGTTTCCTTTGCGGATGCAGTGTGTAGTGTGAACAGAAGAGATTTTAGGGCACTACAGAGATAGCAACTTAAGTCTTGCCTCATGAAGTTGGCTTCATAGACTGTCAAAGTTGCAAATCTGTATGGTCACAGAATTGAATCTTTGGACATCCACTACACCCGAAGGGATGTAGTGATTCTGTGTAGTGTAGTGTAGTGTAGGTGTAGTGATCCTTCCCAAGTGATTCTGTACTGACATCAAAATTGTGATGGATGAATCTGCCAATGTTGGTTGTAAGGACAATTGTTGTTGCTTGGTTAATCTGTGGGACAGTTTCATTAATCCACCAATATTCATAGCAAGGATTTTGCAAAGTCATATGCTCATTTGAAGGTGACTGCATGCCAGCATTAGGTTGATGCTTGATGGTCTCCATTTAGTTTCATTCTTATTGCATTTCAATGGAATTATTTTAATACAATTGGTGGTGGCATCCGTTAGTCTTGCGAGACCATGGACCTGCGCCCGGAACGTCTGCTGGAGTGTCCTCTCCAGGGCGCAGGTCTGGGCAGGGTTGTGTGGAAGACTGGCAGTTGCTCATGCTGTGTCTCCTCTCTCCATGACACCGATGTTGTCCAAAAGAAGGGCAAGGGCCGATACAGCTTGGCACCAGTGTCGTCGCAGGAGTTGTCAGAACGAGGTTGAAGGCAATGTCGGATTGCCTTAGGGACTCCAGCTCCGGATTTGTCCTTAGAGTTTACTCCCGAAGCCTTTCCCATGAGTGGGTATGGCCACAAGGCAGCGGAGGTTTGAAATCAGTTTTCCCTCTCTTAGATGGACTGCCTTCCCAGGCTGACGAGCTCCATCTACCCAAAGCACTGGTTTTAAGGCACCAGGACCCACCTTAGCCCCTTCTCCTGTCAGTAGAAACAGTTCCGCCGGGCTTAGAGGCTACGCCATACAAGAAGGCCAGGAGTTGGACTTGGTTATCAGAGGCTATTCGAGGTGCTTGCCGTGAGGAACACTTTTAGGTAGTGGGAGCTTGTCCCTACCACCACTCCTCAGCTTGACAACCTTGGAGCACAATTGAATAGTTTGGTAATTCATTTCAAAGAAGAGTTAAGAATCAACCACAATATTTAGAATTACTAATGCATGTGATTATAGTACTCACAGAAAATACTTTTATTTTAGCTTGGTTACATTATTTGGTTGCATTCTTGGTTGTAAATAGTTGGTGGTGCTTTAACTTGGCAGTATTACCTTGGGGCAGCATGGTAGTGTAGTGGTTGGTGTGATGCTACATGGGTTCATTTCCCGCCGCTGTCTGTAAGGAGTTTATACTTTCTTCCTGTAACCCTGGGAGGTGGGGGGAGTTCCTCCCAGTGCTTCGGTTTCATCCCATGTTCCAAAGACATGCAGATTAGTAGATGTGACTGGGCAGTATGGGCTCATTGGGCAGAAGGACACGTTACTCTGCTGTGTCCCTAAACAAGCAAAAAGGACCAATAATTACTCGAACTCAATTAAAATCAAAATAACCATAAACAATAACATTCAACATTTTTGTAACTTACTAATTAATGAATTAATTAATACTCAGTTCTTTTGTCCCTAATTATTGCCCTTGGAGCCCTTTTAATTGGCTTACAGTACAGCAGAAATATGCCTACTTTGAACAGATTGGCAATGGAAATGGGTTTTATCAAACAAACAGAAGAGATTTTAGGGCACTACAGAGATAGCAACTTAAGTCTTGCCTCATGAAACTGGCTTCATAGACTGCCAAAGTTGCAAATTTGTATGGTCACAGAACTGAATCTTTGGACATCCACTACACCCGAAGGGATAGTCTGTGAATCAATGACACTAACTGACATGAAGGCTCCAGGACATTTATATTATCTGCGATTTCTTTAATCAATGAGTGACTTTGTTCTAACACCACTTATGGAAGATATTAACTGCAGAACTGATGTCTTTCTCACTTAGATAAATGTCTTTGTAGCCTCCAGGTAGATATTTAACTAATTATGACCAGTTTTGAAGCACAATATCTGGGGACTAATATATAAGAGTAAAAGGCTTCAGGTATCATGGAAGGTGTGATCCATAACTGATTTTATATATTTTCCAGAATCACATGGTAAGTTCAGCCAGATGGACTTTTCAGTCAAAATCATTTTGTGTAACAGAAACTTGTGCATGCATATTTCTATTGCTTCATCCAAGGTACTTCATGGAGGTCCAATTAAATAGCTTCTGCCACCAAAGATATGATATTTGCAAATTCGACCATAAGGTTGTTTGAGGTGGGTGTTAAAGATGAAAAAGAGTTAGAGAGGTGGACAGCTTTAGAAAATTTCAGACCTATCAACTGAAAATATATTCTGCAGTGATCAAAATCTTTGGTAGCTAAAACTACATTGATTTTTACCAAAAATATGAAAAAAATCACTGTACGAGTGCAGGTATTCATATCACATTTAATGAAGAATAAGCTCTTCTTTAACTGAAGAGTTTTAAATAAAAAATTTTATTAAATTATTTGAAGCGAGAATAGACCAGAAGACCAGAGAACAGAAATAGACTATTTGGTCCATCAAGTCTGATCTGCCATTTGATCATGGCTGGTTTACAGGTGGCCCCCGTTTTTTGAACGTTCATTTTACGACAGCTCGCTGTTACGAAAGACCTACATTAGCACCTGTTTTCGCTAACCAAAGAGGATTTTCACTTTTACGAAGAAGACGCCCACTTTATACGTGTGTTTACCCCGAGAAAGACTACCATGACCGTGAAGCCTCGTGCGGGCTGTTATGTGCGCACGTGTGTATGTGCATATGCGTGTACGTGCGTATGCATGTACGTACGTAGGCGTGTACATGCGCATGTGTGTACGTGCTAAATTTTCTCCCCAAATCAATTTTGGCTCGCTGTCTTCCCGAATTTGATAAGTGAAACTACACCGTACCTACATTATTTCTACTTTATATAGGCTGTATATTTATCATATAATTCCTGCTTTTACTATATGTTTGTGTTATTTTAAGTTTTATCTGTTATTTGGTATGATTTGGTAGATTATTTTTTGGGTCTGGGAACGCTCAAAAATGTTTCCCATATAAATTAACGGTAATTGCTTCTTTGTTTTACGACATTTTGGCTTAGAAACTGTTTCATAGAAGCACTCTACCTTCAGATAGCGGGGGATACCTGTATTCTCCTGATTTCTCACTGTAACCTTTGACACCCATACTACCAAGAACCTATCAACTTCCATTTAAAATACCCAATGACTTAGCCACCATTGAATTCCACAGACTCACCACCCTCTGGCTGAAGAATTTTTTTCCTCAGCTCTGTTCTAATTGAACAACCTTCTATTCTCAGGCTGTGCCCTCTGGTCCTAGATTATCCTACTGCTGGAAACATCCTCTCCACATCCACTTCATCTAGGTCTTCCAATATTCAGTATGTTTCAATTGGCTCTCCCCTTATTCTTCTAAGACTCAGAAAATACAAGTCCAGAGCCATTAAACACTCCTTGTGCATTAACCCTTTCATTCCCCAAATCATTCTCATGGACCTCCTCTGGACACCCGTCAAAGCCAGTACATCCTTCCTTAGCTATGGGGGCCAAAACTATTCACAATACTCCAGATGCAGTCTAACCAATTCCTTATTATGCCTCAGCATTTATATTCTAGGTCTCTCAAATGAATGAATACTAATATTGAATTTGTTTTACTTACCACCAATGCAATCTGCAAGTTAATCTTTGGAGGTTCTTGCTCTAAGATTCCCATGCCACTTTGCACTTCTGATTTCTGAATTTCCTCCCTCTTTAGAAAACAGTTCATGCCCATATTTCTTTTACCAAAGTGCATGACCATACACTTCCCTACACTGTATTTCATCTGCCAACTCTTTGCTCATTCTTCTAAACTGTCCAAGTCCTTCTGCAGATTCCTTGCTTCCTCAGCACTAGCTGTCCCTCCTCCTATCTCTGTATCATCCATAAACTTGCCCACAAAACTATCAATAGTGTTATCTAGATCATTAGCACATAATATGAGAAGTAGTTGACCCAGCACAACTCCTGCGGAACACTGCAAGTCACTGGCAGCCAACAAGAAAAGCTTCCCTTCATTCCTATTCTTTGCTTTCTGCCAGACAGCCAATCATCTATCCATGCTAGTATTTCTCCTATAATACCATGGGTTTTTATTAATTTGTGGCAGCTTTTCAAAAACTTTCTGAAAATCCAAATAAACATCCGCTGATTCTCCTTTGTCTCTCCTGCCTGTTATTTCCTCAAAGAATTCCAACAGATTAATCAGAATGAAGTGCAAAATTCTTGGATATATTGGACCCTGGACTCATGAGCAATACAAATGTAGCCACAGATGTAATCAATAAAAATGATAAAGCAATGAATGAAAATTTTAAAAATTTAGGTAAGCAGCATTAATGATGGAAACATTTTGCGGGAATTAATTTCATATACAAAATTACAAAAATGTATTTCCTACAAAGGAACCTGTGTTACTGGAAACTCAGATTTGTTTAACATAGAAAATACTCATCTTTCTCTTTGAAAACACCATTTTTATCAATATCGAAACAGTAATGTCCAAGAACAGAAGAGGCTTCAGAAATTGGTAGATATTTCATACCATTGACCAGAAACTATTATTAACAAAATTAGAAAGATATGGTATTAGAGGGGTGCAACACGACTGGGTAAGTAGTTATTTGGAAGACAGGTATCAGCATGTACATATAAACAACTCAAATTCAAAACTTTTGAGGGTAACTTGTGGGGTTCCACGAGGTTCAGTGGAACCTTGCTGTGCATTTTGTATATAAATGATATATGTATGATCTCTCAGACATTAAAATGTATATTATTTGCTGATGATACAACTATATTTTGTAGTGGGGAAGATCTGAAACAACTTTTGGATACAGTGGAAAAAGAACTAAAAATTATAAAGAAATAGTTTGATACTAACAAATTATCACTGAATCTAAGTAAAACTAAGTTCATAATATATGGAAACCGTGTACCAAACTCATAGAGTAAACTCGGAATAAATGATGTTGAAATTGATAAGGTATCTGAAACAAAATTTTTAGGAGTGGTAAATTAAGCTGGAAACCACAAATAAATTATATCAAAGCAAAAATGTCAAAATCTATTGCAATACTGTAAAAAGCACAAGATTTCTTAAATCAGGAATCTTTGTATACATTATACTGTTCACTTATAGTCCCATACATGACTCACTGTGTAGAGGTA
Organism: Hemitrygon akajei; assembly: GCF_048418815.1. Classification (NCBI taxonomy): domain Eukaryota; kingdom Metazoa; phylum Chordata; class Chondrichthyes; order Myliobatiformes; family Dasyatidae; genus Hemitrygon; species Hemitrygon akajei. The sequence continues at coordinate 68,080,978 of NC_133126.1, read as the reverse complement.
TGGGGAAATGCATACAAAACAAATACATACTCAATTTTTCTACTCCAAAAGAAAGTTATACGAATTGTAAATAAGACAAGTTATTATGAGCCAACCAATCCAGTATTTATTCAACTAAATGCTTTAAAATTCAGAGATTTTGTAGATTTTAAAATAATAGAAACTATGCATAAAGTAAAAAATGGACAGCTACCACAAAGTATCCAAAGGTTGTTTAAAATGAGAGAAAGTCAACATGATTTGAGAGAAACATGTATATTTCAAAAACAGAGGATAAGAACAAATGTAAAAAATCATTGTATTTCAGTCAGAGGGGTGACTCTATGGAACAGTTGTAGTAAGAATTTGAAAACATGCACTACACTTAACAAGTTTAAAAAATTATTTAATGAACAAATATAAAATACATGATTTAAAGTGAATGGGTGTAATGTAAATAAAGGATACTTGGAGTTGGATTATGAAATTTTTTGTTTTTGATGTAATGATTGATGCCAAATATGTTTTTGTATAAGTAAGAGGGGTAGGCGTAATAAGCTGTAGCTTCAGCCTACACCCTTGCGGTCTGTTTTAAAGAATATCTATGTTTTTTGTTGTAAATTTGTCCTATGAAATCATCGTTGTTAATGATGTTTTTTGTTACGTTTGTACTGACCGAAATAAATTAATTTAATTCATTCATTCATTCACTCATATAGCTCAAACTAACCTAGGCAAAGCCCTCTCCACTACAGAATGCACTTACATGCAGCACTGCCACAAGAAAGCAAAATCCATTACCAAAGACTCCGACCATTCTTGCCCTGCCCTATTCCCACAGCTACCATCAGGCAGAAGGTACAGAAGCCTTGGTTCCTACACCACCAGGTTCTGTTGTTACTCTACAACCATCACTTATGAGATAACTTTATTCACCAGTTTTCCAAAATGATTCAATGATCTGCAGAGTTATTTTCAGGTACCATTTACAACTCAGGTTCTTAGTACTATTTTTTATTTGCACTTTGTCTTCTTTTGCACGTTGTTTGCTTGTCAGTCTTTACGTATAGTTTTTCACACATTATATCCTGTATTTTGGTTTTTCCTTGTAAATGCCTGCAAGAAAACAAATCCCAAAGCAGTACATATGGTAATATATACATACTTTGATTATAAGTTTATTTTGAACTTTGAACTTCGAACTTCTTGAAACGCCTCTGGTTTGTTTTTTTATATTTTGTTCTTTACCTGTACTATGTACAAAATATTGCATTTAGCAATAACTGCTATAAATTTGAGCCTCTTTTTATCAATCAGTGGTAACTGTCTTCGACTAGTTACTCTGTTAAGTTCCACCAGAAGTTTTGAATAACTTTAATCAATACCAACCCTTATGCCACCTTCCCTCAGCTTCAAATTTAGTGCTTGAATGGACACTATCCTTGCATTTTTCAAGTTCTACAATTAAAATTTCTCACTCCTGGTATCATCCTGGCTATTCAAAACCCTGGAAATTTATTTATAGTGGCATGGCCAATCCTTCACAACTCAGATTAACCAATATATCATGTAGATGAGTCAATGCTGCTTGCTTTCATTCAAAATTCACTGGCAATTAAAACAAAATATATTTACTGTTTGTATATATTTTGTTGCATACAGTACACTTTTACTGATGTGGTATCTGCAGCGTCAGACTGTTCTTTCACTCCTTTGCTGCTTAAGGAATATCAAACACCTAATCAGTTCCTAAATTACCGGTATCTTACTTAACCGTGATCTGTTTTAATATAAGTTGATCATATGCTGCTCCCTCTCATAGCATGCCACATTTATTTCCTTTATTCTTTTTACCACAGCCCTACATTGGTATTATTAGAAAATCTGACATATTGCCTTGCCCCATGTGCACATCAGTTACTTGAGCTACTTGTCCAGCATCTAGTACTGGCCGAATAATAACATCCTACTGTTAAAAATTAGAGAACTAAAATTAAGTAAGCATCTATGGAAAAGAGTTTCAATGAATGGTCTCAGCCCAAAACGTTGACTGTTTACTCTTTTCCACAGATGCTGCTTGGCCTGCTGAGTTCCTCCAGCATTTTGTATGTGTTGCTTTTGATGTCTATGAAACATCATTAGTTGGATTTGGCAGTCCATTTCTTCATAATCCCTGCTCTTGACACTTCAGCACATTATGAATTCTGGCATTTAACCTAAGTGCCATTGGAACAAATCTTTTATATACTTTTATTTTGACTTATCAGCTGTGGATAACATTTATAGTTCAAACTCCATCATCCTTTGAATCCCTATGTTATTTGAAAAGGTAGCTAGAAGCCAACTTAGAGTTGCATAGGGGTTGCAATGGGCAAGAAATGCAGATTTCTTTCCGTTAAGGACAGTTGAACCAAAAAGGCTCTTACATCAGACCAGTAGTTCCATGGTAACTGAAGCCATTATCAAGGCTACATTTCAATTCCATATTATTTGTTTAAATTGCTATGCTTTCTTTGGCTGGGGTTGATTTCATGTTTTTGTCTCTGAATTTGTCATTTGTTTGGGATTCTGGAGACTAGTTCCATAGCCAAGATATGAGTTTATTCAACTTTTGGAAATAGAAGTTATACCACTTATGCTGTTTTTCTGTCAGTATACGATTTAGCAAATTCCTGCAAAAATTTGTTTAAATTCACCAAATCTTCAAATCTTGAATTTGAATTACTTTGAGTAATCATCCTTTTAAAACTTCAGTCAAATTGTTTACAGATCGTTCAGCTCCATTGACAAATTCCAAGATAGTGAAGCAAAAGATATGGACAACATCCAAGGATGGGACAATAAGTAGCTATTAACATTAGTGCAGCTTGTTTCTCAGCAATGACCTTCCCAATTATGAGATTATGTAGGCATATTTTCTTCCATTCATATTTTCAATGACATATCTCCCAATGTCACTCCAGGGGTCACCATTGACTAGAAAGTCAGGTGGATCAATCACAACAATACTGTGAATGATCGGAGAATTTTTAAAATTTTCATTCATTGCTTTATCATTTTTATTGATTACATCTGTGGCTACATTTGTATTGCTCATGAGTCCAGGGTCCAATATATCCAAGAATTTTGCACTTCATTCTGATTAATCTGTTGGAATTCTTTGAGGAAATAACAGGCAGGAGAGACAAAGGAGAATCAGCGGATGTTTATTTGGATTTTCAGAAAGTTTTTGAAAAGCTGCCACAAATTAATAAAAACCCATGGTATTATAGGAGAAATACTAGCATGGATAGATGATTGGCTGTCTGGCAGAAAGCAAAGAATAGGAATGAAGGGAAGCTTTTCTTGTTGGCTGCCAGTGACTTGCAGTGTTCCGCAGGAGTTGTGCTGGGTCAACTACTTCTCATATTATGTGCTAATGATCTAGATAACACTATTGATAGTTTTGTGGGCAAGTTTATGGATGATACAGAGATAGGAGGAGGGACAGCTAGTGCTGAGGAAGCAAGGAATCTGCAGAAGGACTTGGACAGTTTAGAAGAATGAGCAAAGAGTTGGCAGATGAAATACAGTGTAGGGAAGTGTATGGTCATGCACTTTGGTAAAAGAAATATGGGCATGAACTGTTTTCTAAAGAGGGAGGAAATTCAGAAATCAGAAGTGCAAAGTGGCATGGGAATCTTAGAGCAAGAACCTCCAAAGATTAACTTGCAGATTGCATTGGTGGTAAGTAAAACAAATTCAATATTAGTATTCATTCATTTGAGAGACCTAGAATATAAATGCTGAGGCATAATAAGGAATTGGTTAGACTGCATCTGGAGTATTGTGAATAGTTTTGGCCCCCATAGCTAAGGAAGGATGTACTGGCTTTGACGAGTGTCCAGAGGAGGTCCATGAGAATGATTTGGGGAATGAAAGGGTTAATGCACAAGGAGTGTTTAATGGCTCTGGACTTGTATTTTCTGAGTCTTGGAAGAATAAGGGGAGAGCCAATTGAAACATACTGAATATTGGAAGACCTAGATGAAGTGGATGTGGAGAGGATGTTTCCAGCAGTAGGATAATCTAGGACCAGAGGGCACAGCCTGAGAATAGAAGGTTGTTCAATTAGAACAGAGCTGAGGAAAAAAATTCTTCAGCCAGAGGGTGGTGAGTCTGTGGAATTCAATGGTGGCTAAGTCATTGGGTATTTTAAATGGAAGTTGATAGGTTCTTGGTAGTATGGGTGTCAAAGGTTACAGTGAGAAATCAGGAGAATACAGGTATCCCCCGCTATCTGAAGGTAGAGTGCTTCTATGAAACAGTTTCTAAGCCAAAATGTCGTAAAACAAAGAAGCAATTACCGTTAATTTATATGGGAAACATTTTTGAGCGTTCCCAGACCCAAAAAATAATCTACCAAATCATACCAAATAACAGATAAAACCTAAAATAACACAAACATATAGTAAAAGCAGGAATTATATGATAAATATACAGCCTATATAAAGTAGAAATAATGTAGGTACGGTGTAGTTTCACTTATCAGATTCGGGAAGACAGCGAGCCAAAATTGATTTGGGGAGAAAATTTAGCACGTACACACATGCGCATGTACACGCTTACGTACGTACACGCATACGCACGTACACGCATATGCACATACACACGTGCGCACATAACTGCCCGCACGAGGCTTCACGGTCATGGTAGTCTTTCTCGGGGTAAACACACGTATAAAGTGGGCGTCTTCTTCGTAAAAGTGAAAATCCTCTTTGGTTAGCGAAAACAGGTGCTAATGTAGGTCTTTCGTAACAGCGAGCTGTCGTAAAATGAACGTTCAAAAAACGGGGGCCACCTGTAAACCAGCCATGATCAAATGGCAGATCAGACTTGATGGACCAAATAGTCTATTTCTGTTCTCTGGTCTTCTGGTCTATTCTCGCTTCAAATAATTTAATAAAAATTTTTATTTAAAACTCTTCAGTTAAAGAAGAGCTTATTCTTCATTAAATGTGATATGAATACCTGCACTCGTACAGTGATTTTTTTCATATTTTTGGTAAAAATCAATGTAGTTTTAGCTACCAAAGATTTTGATCACTGCAGAATATATTTTCAGTTGATAGGTCTGAAATTTTCTAAAGCTGTCCACCTCTCTAACTCTTTTTCATCTTTAACACCCACCTCAAACAACCTTATGGTCGAATTTGCAAATATCATATCTTTGGTGGCAGAAGCTATTTAATTGGACCTCCATGAAGTACCTTGGATGAAGCAATAGAAATATGCATGCACAAGTTTCTGTTACACAAAATGATTTTGACTGAAAAGTCCATCTGGCTGAACTTACCATGTGATTCTGGAAAATATATAAAATCAGTTATGGATCACACCTTCCATGATACCTGAAGCCTTTTACTCTTATATATTAGTCCCCAGATATTGTGCTTCAAAACTGGTCATAATTAGTTAAATATCTACCTGGAGGCTACAAAGGCATTTATCTAAGTGAGAAAGACATCAGTTCTGCAGTTAATATCTTCCATAAGTGGTGTTAGAACAAAGTCACTCATTGATTAAAGAATTCGCAGATAACATAAATGTCCTGGAGCCTTCATGTCAGTTAGTGTCATTGATTCACAGACTATCCCTTCAGGTGTAGTGGATGTCCAAAGATTCAGTTCTGTGACCATACAAATTTGCAACTTTGGCAGTCTATGAAGCCAGTTTCATGAGGCAAGACTTAAGTTGCTATCTCTGTAGTGCCCTAAAATCTCTTCTGTTTGTTTGATAAAACCCACTTCCATTGCCAATCTGTTCAAAGTAGGCATATTTCTGCTGTACTGTAAGCCAATTAAAAGGGCTCCAAGGGCAATAATTAGGGACAAAAGAACTATTAATTAATTCATTAATTAGTAAGTTACAAAAATGTTGAATGTTATTGTTTATGGTTATTTTGATTTTAATTTAGTTCGAGTAATTATTGGTCCTTTTTGCTTGTTTAGGGACACAGCAGAGTAACGTGTCCTTCTGCCCAATGAGCCCATACTGCCCAGTCACATCTACTAATCTGCATGTCTTTGGAACATGGGATGAAACCGAAGCACTGGGAGGAACTCCCCCCACCCCCCAGGGTTACAGGAAGAAAGTATAAACTCCTTACAGACAGCGGCGGGAAATGAACCCATGTAGCATCACACCAACCACTACACTACCATGCTGCCCCAAGGTAATACTGCCAAGTTAAAGCACCACCAACTATTTACAACCAAGAATGCAACCAAATAATGTAACCAAGCTAAAATAAAAGTATTTTCTGTGAGTACTATAATCACATGCATTAGTAATTCTAAATATTGTGGTTGATTCTTAATTCTTCTTTGAAATGAATTACCAAACTATTCAATTGTGCTCCAAGGTTGTCAAGCCGAGGAGTGGTGGTAGGGACAAGCTCCCACTACCTAAAAGTGTTCCTCACGGCAAGCACCTCGAATAGCCTCTGATAACCAAGTCCAACTCCTGGCCTTCTTGTATGGCGTAGCCTCTAAGCCCGGCGGAACTGTTTCTACTGACAGGAGAAGGGGCTAAGGTGGGTCCTGGTGCCTTAAAACCAGTGCTTTGGGTAGATGGAGCTCGTCAGCCTGGGAAGGCAGTCCATCTAAGAGAGGGAAAACTGATTTCAAACCTCCGCTGCCTTGTGGCCATACCCACTCATGGGAAAGGCTTCGGGAGTAAACTCTAAGGACAAATCCGGAGCTGGAGTCCCTAAGGCAATCCGACATTGCCTTCAACCTCGTTCTGACAACTCCTGCGACGACACTGGTGCCAAGCTGTATCGGCCCTTGCCCTTCTTTTGGACAACATCGGTGTCATGGAGAGAGGAGACACAGCATGAGCAACTGCCAGTCTTCCACACAACCCTGCCCAGACCTGCGCCCTGGAGAGGACACTCCAGCAGACGTTCCGGGCGCAGGTCCACGGTCTCGCAAGACTAACGGATGCCACCACCAATTGTATTAAAATAATTCCATTGAAATGCAATAAGAATGAAACTAAATGGAGACCATCAAGCATCAACCTAATGCTGGCATGCAGTCACCTTCAAATGAGCATATGACCTTGCAAAATCCTTGCTATGAATATTGGTGGATTAATGAAATTGTCCCACAGATTAACCAAGCAACAACAATTGTCCTTACAACCAACATTGGCAGATTCATCCATCACAATTTTGATGTCAGTACAGAATCACTTGGGAAGGCAATGTAATGTGTTACTGGTGAAAAGAGCTGGCCATGAGACCCTTCTACATTGACTTCAACCCCACTAAAGTCTCATGCCACCAAAACAAATGCATTTCCTAATGCTGCTTGTTGTTTTCCCTCAACTGATAAATTAATATTCCTCCATGTTCAACAAAATTTTAGTCAGCTTTGTATGTGGTTAGGACACCACATACAATAATCATCTGAATGATTCCTCTTCTAATGCTGATGAAGTGGTCCTTCATTATCCCTGGTGGATATTCCATCCTATGTAGGGCCCTCCTCTTCCTTCTCCTTGTCACTTCCTACCTGCTTCCCCAACCTCAACCACCACCAATTTCAGCCCCCAAAACTGCCAATCAAATCACCCATGGCTGTTTATATAGCAAAAAATTACTATGTAACATGCAAAAAATTACTTAAGGTAAACCATAGTTTGAAGAAACAACTGAGGAACAAGTACTGGAAACAATAAGCAAAATAAATGGGCAGGAAAAATGAATGACAGCAGAAAATAGCCTTAGAGCATGGAACATTGGTGAAGGACATTTTTAAATGCAACATTTATACTGATCTGCTGCATCTGCAAAATGGTAGACAAGTTAACAATACAAATAGTGGTAAATAGCTATAAACTATTTGGTTGCAGGGTAACCAGAGCCAGGGACTAAATCTTCGAGGGCGTTCCACATTTATGTAGGATTGGCAAAAAGGACAAGGAGATGGTACAGCAATGCTAATGATGGATGATGCTAGATAGTAGAAAGGCTACTTGCTTGGCAGTTTGTGGTGTAGAATTAGAATCAGTTTGAATGGAGCCATGAAGCAGCAGAGGGAATAAATTAGTAATGGGAGTTGCTCACAGGCCTCTGAGTAATAGCAGTAAAAAAGGTACAGTTTTAAGTAGAGAAATGAGACATGCTGGTGGAGGGTATGGTAATCTTAAGGGACTTCAATTTCCATATAGACTGGGGTGAATTAAATTACGTCCAACAATGTAGAGAATGAAGTCTGTAAAGTATGTGATATGGATTTGTAGACTAGTAATTGAGTAACTGGTGAGAGAACAGGCTGTTTTAAACCTCACGCTGTGTAATAAGAAAATTGTGATTAATAATTAATAAACTAGTTGGAAAGAAGTCCTAGGGTTACAGAGTTATACATCACAGACACAGGCCCTTTGGTCTAATTCATCCATGCCATCCAAAGTGCCTTCCTGAACCGGCTTCATTTGTCTGCATTCAGTAAACCTTTCCTATCCATATGCTGTAATTAAAATCTCACCTTTGCCAGTTCCTCTGGCATCTCTCTCCTAAATGACCAAGATAAGATAGAATTTCACATTAAAATAGAAGTCATGCAGGTCAAACTGATTCAAACTAAAGAAAGGAAACTATGAAGGGTTGAGATATAAGCTGGCTGGGGTAGACTGGCAACTCAACCAAAGGATATGACAATGGACAGGCAATGGCTGGCATTTGGAAAATAATACGATTTTCAACAAAGACCATAGGAAAAATGATCCAACTGTAGATAACAAAAGTTGGCTAGTGTTAAGTCCAAGACAAAGGCATCATATAAAAGCAGTAAGTTTGAGGTTTGTGCACATTTTAGAATTCAACAAAGGATGACCAAGAAATCGATGAAGGATAAGGAAAATGGATTATGAGGGTAAACTAGCAGAAACATAAAAAGACTTCAGGAGGTTCAATAGATAACTAGAATGAAAAAGACCAGTGAGAGTAAATGTGGGTTGTTACGGACTAAGATGGGGGAATTTATAAAGGGAAGTAGGAAAATGAAGACACAAAAGAAACTACTAGTGAATCTAGTATTCAATGCAAGGGATCAAGTATAAGAAATTAGAATAGATTACAAAAAAACTACTACTGGAGAAGTTAATGACCTTGAAAGCTGAAAATCCCAAGGACTTGAGCTACATTCTGAACTTCTGAAGTGACAATGTTGTTAACTAATGTTCTGACTATCAACTTACAAAATTCTGTGAACTTTGAAATGAACAGAGAATAGCAAATGTGATCCCAATCTTTAAGAATGGGAACAAGATGAATTAGGAAACTACTTCTGCCTCAGGACTGCAGATGAATCGCTTTCATTCTGGCTTCACTAGCCACTGCAGAACCCACAAAGCCAATGTGGGAACAACAGAGTATTCTGCAGATGAGGTGGGTAGTGGGTGACAGATGATTAGGTGGTCCAAACCCACTCCCACTTAGGCAGGACCTGTGTGCACCTCTCTGATTCATGGTCTCAATGTTCTCAAAATATCATAGATGCTCCTTCTCCATTTAGAGTGGTTCTGGGCCACAGATCCCATAAGAATGTGACATTTCTTCAAGTAGGCTTTGGCCACTTCCTTGAATCTTTTTCTCTGTTTGCATGGTAAACTCTCCTCAAGTCAGAGCTTGGAAGAGAGCATCTGTTTCAGGGCTTTGATGTTGGCTGTGCAGTCAATGTGACTTGCACTCCCAATACCAAATGGATCAAGCATCAATATCAGCACTGAAGGATGCTTTACATGAATACCTTGACCATAGAACACTACATGAAGTTCACTAATTCCACATGGTGAGTCACAATAGTACGATTAGCTCATTCTTCATGGTCATGCTCAGCCTGATGATAACACTTCTTGTCATGTGTGCACCTCTAAAAGAAGGAGTATCTCTCACCTTGTTCCTTGAACTGGCCATCCCTGGCCCAGTCTTACTCAGTGCAGAAATATCATTGCCAAAGCATCTGAGCTCCTGACTCTAACAGCAGAACAACACTCAAATCTCTCACCACAAGGATTGTCCTGCTGTTCTTTGTCCTACACTTCATACTGTAGAACAGAAGTTGTCTCTGTGTGAATTTATTTTAACATTGTGGCACTGTTACACGCTGCCTATCAGCCAGTCTTCAAACAGCAAGATCTTGATTCAAAGGTGAGGAAGTCTAAGACGATTGAAGACCAGACTCAGATGCTGTCCGTGCTCGTTCATTCATTGGCCTGTCAGTCTGATACTGAAATGTACAATATCCTTGGAAGGACTGAAAGGGGAGGTATATTTCTCCTGGACAAAGACTCTAGAACTAAGGGGCAAAGACTCAAAATAATGGATTTCTTTTTGAGCTGAAATGTGGAGAAATATCTTAAACTTAGAAGGAGGTGAATCTATAGAGTTTTCTATATATGGTAACTGTGAAGGTTCAGTCTTACATTGGATTCAAAACAGAGTTTGATGCTACATGGCTCCAGTGATCTGGATTTGTTACTGAACTCCAATGCTGATCGTGTGGAGTTTCTGCAGTCTCATCCTGACCTCGCGCGTGGCCTGGGTACTCTGGTTTTCTCCCATATCCCAAAGGCATGCTGGTAGCTTAATTAGTTGCTGCAAATTTCTCCTAATCTAGCTGGTGGCAGGAGAGTTGATGGGCAAATGAGAGAGAATACATATTGGGGTAATGAATGTAAAGGAGATGGAACATGGGCTGAATGGCCTTCTATGTTGTAGGAAATTTGAGATGGATTCTACTTATTATAGGAATTAAGGAATGTGGGGATAGGGCATGAAAATGATCATCCATGATTTTGATAAATGGCTTGAGGAATTGAAAAACCTACAACTGTTTCTATTTTCTTATGTTCTTATGTAAATCTTTAAATGATGCTTATGGATGATGTTGTTGGATGAGTTTATCACAAAGTGATTCAGGCATTGCAACAGCACAACATGTCAAAGTGTTTTATGGTCAAGTTATTTCAGTAAATCATTCAAACATGCAGTGCTGATATTGATGTCTGGTCTATTTTCTAATATCATCAGCTAATAATGAACATCTTATTGCTTTTTGCACACCTTATTGAATGTGGGATTTTTAGTGCCTGAGAAATAAACATAACCAATTAAATCCCTGAAGTTTCTTCACTCCTAAATTCACTCCAGAGATCACGCTATCTATAATAAGGAAGATGTAGGTTGACCATAAGAATTTGATCCTCAGGGACATGGAATACCTTCAATGGCAACTTCAGACTGCACAGAGCTACAGAGCAGATAATTGGCCCTGTCAGCTCACCACATCATGTCAGCCATTGAGTACTCGCTGGGTCAATTCCACTTTCTAGCATTTGCCTCATGGACTTCTATGACAAGATGAATCAATTGTTTGTCTCATTCAGACAGCCCTTCAACTGTCCCTGCCTATGAAAATGTGTGTGGTAGTTATAGATCTCATCTATCCAACATGGAGAGGTATTTGCCAAAATGGTGTCCAGAAGGGATGTATGTTCTGGAGTGACTCCTCATCTTTTTCAGGAACTTGCTGAGATGAACCTGCTGGAAAGATGAGGAAAAGCTAATTTAGCAGTCAGAAGTTGGACCTTCACAGAAACATAGCCATTCTGGGTGAGGTTTTGAAGCTAGCTGAAAATGAGTTTGCGTCAGTTCATAAAGTTCCTTGTGTAATGAGCTGTCACCTTGCCTAGAAGAGGCGTGGGCTTGGAATCTGTAAGGTCCTGTTCAGGCAGCTATTTCAGCTGCTTGCTATTCTCTATGAGTAAGGGTATCATTGGAAAGGACCATGCAGCGTGTGTGTTTATATTGGCTCTGCTTGTACTGGATTATCTCCAAGGTGTAAAGGTCAACATAGTCAAAGAATAAGGAGATTTGAGTAGGAAGTATCCATCTTAAACATGAATGAAAATCATGTGATTATAGACTTTGCAATTGACACATATTGAGATTGCCTGGTCATTGTGCACAATTACAGTCCTAGAAATTACAAATGAAAAGTGGCAACACTATGGAAAGATTGACAATGATTATACCAGACAGTAGAAGATATAATTAATATGAAAAGCTGAGGTCAAATATTCCAGAAAAGAGAAAAGTGAACATTGACCTCACAATGGTCTTTAAAATTATGAAGTCTTCTAATGAGCCAACACAGGGAAGATCTTGGGCTGTGCAAAACACCAAGAGGGGCCCCAGTGACTTATTTCCATACAGACAATTTGTTGTAATTTTATGAAATAATAGATTGCAACTAGAATGTGCCTACTATAGCTTATAATTCCACATTATGCTGAAATTGGGCAGTATTTGGAATTGAGGGAGTACTGTGTTGTCATAATTGAAACCAACCTGTTTATCGCTCAGTTCCACACATTGCAAGTTATGTAAGGCTCAAAGGGAGAGAAGACTACCTCTGAATCTAGCAAAAGCTAGCTGTATGGATACAAACATAGCATATTATGCCTCTTCTAATTTCTGACCGGTGACTAATTAGAACTGCAGGTTAGTCTCTATTATGTTATTAATTTCCACCCTTTTTGAGTAGAGATTTTCAATATGTGGCCCCAAGGAATTTATTTTGCCCTTTTGTAAAATCCAGTCTGAATATATACTGTATGATCAGGATGATCTTTATAACTCTGAAAAAGTGAGTGATAATTTTTTGACTATCAGCATCATTGCTATAAGTTCCATTAGCATCTCAGCTCTTGCATCATCAAATGTTTGATTTTATTAGATTATTTTGCTTCATATAATTATGTAGAAATGAAAGACATCATGTCTTGTTGAATTGAGTTAACTAGGTATTATTTCCTTGTGAATCAATATTTATACAACTGTGAACTTCATTACAATCTTTTGTGTTATTTTTGACCAGATATTGCCAATTAGATATGCCAGAAATTCATATAGCACTATTGACTTACAGACTAATTTGATTTCTATTATCTTTATGTTCAACAAGGAACACTAAACTGTTAAAGCATATTTAAACTTGTCTAATTGGTTCATCTACATTCTTGGCAAATAGTGTTTACAGAGACTCATACATTTTCTTTCTCTTTAAGTTCATGGATGATACACTGTTTAGATACTACTCTACATGGCACAGCGAGGCAGGAGAATAGGGATGGGAGGAGCTGGATGATGTATGTTTATTAGCTCTATGAGGACATCTGTGAGTTCAGATTGGATAAAAGGTCATAGAGCACATTGCATGTTGCTAGGTAACATTGCCTCTTAGCCAATTTAGCTGTGAATCTGGAAGGGTTATAATTTTATACAAAGAAATGGGTTGTCTGACTAGTTATATGAATCGTCGTATGTCTAGCTGTGGCTGGTTGAATTTCACAAGGTTTAATGAATCTTATTGTTAATAGGAAGATGTTGGTTCCCAGTGCTGTTTTCATGATTGTTCCTTAAATTAATCTGCTGTAATCTCAAGATGGCAGGTAGGAAAAGGGATTGTGCAACTATCTTACTCCAGAGGAGAAAACAAAGTGTCATCTATTTGTGCTGTGTATTATCTATTATTAGGACTAATAGTGCTGTTATTCACATAAGTTCTTGCGTAATTATTAGTAGATAATATATCAGCTAACAAATTATAATTATACATATAATTCTAAAAATATGTACCAAATCTGAAAGCATGAAATTCTGTTGAACGTGTATATAACTACTCAAATTCTATGCCAAACTGACTTTGTAAAAGCCTTGCAACATTTAAACAAGTAAATACCTGAAAAGATAAATTATGCTGCTCATATCTAAAGTGGCCACAGTATTGTTTTTGCTGCATTAATAGGTTCAAATTTCCATAGCTTCAGAACATGTTGATCAAACTCTCCTTCTGCAGGGGAGACAAAGATCTGATGGAAAATCAAATCAAACAAGTTGCTTTTTAACTATGGGGATGTTTGGAATTTTGAAATAAACAACAAATTCATTTAATCCTTGTAAAGGATTGAAATTAGGAACAAACTATTTTGATTTAGGAAGCTAAATTCATTGAGCAATAAAAGGCAGAAGAATGACTAGATTTTATCCAATAAATACAATATGGCTTAAATTTAGATTACCCTGCTTTTGCTAGTCAACATTATCCAGAAAAAAAAACTGTGGCTTTTTTGCCTCTTTGTTCACCTGACAATTTTTCAGTTTCCAATCTTTAGATTTGATTATATTTGCCATTTTAATCTTTCTCTGCAGCCATTTTTTGTCCTTGCTCCTTTATTATCTTAATTGGATTGAAACAGCTGGGTGACTGAATCTTTTTGCTACTGTTCCTAGAAATCTACTTTGAGGGAGGTGTAAATTTTTCAATGACTAATGAATGTGACATTGCATTCAATTCTCCAGCATCTTAATCGAGAAAAGATTTGTGAGATGCCAATAACCATTATTTACAGATCAGTGGAAAGCTGAGGAAGTACCAGTAGATTATACCCCCTGCAAACCAGTCTAGTGGTCACTTTCAAACTACTGACCAATCAGTCTTGCTTGCTTTCCATGTTAAACATTGAAATGGTCATAAGAGTAAATCTGAACATTATTCACACAGTAATATTCTATTAAACAGCAGTCATGTTGAATTCAGATGGGAAGGATTCTGTCTGATCAATAGTAGAAGTGATATCCCAATGGACTTTGGGAAACTGTGTGAGGTGATGTGCTTAGACATTCAAAAGCTATTCAATAAAGTTCTACATGAAAGACTAGTTGATCAAATCAACACTTTGGGGATTTAGACTCTGTGGGAATAGTTAAGGAACTGAACTGAACAATAGGAAACAATGAGTTCTCATTAGTATAGTTATACCAGATTGATAGCTTGGGGTGGTAGGGCAATGTTGAATAAGGTATCTCAGGGCATTCTGTGACAAATATATATTACTGACTTAAGTTCAGCAATTGAAAAAGGCAGTAAATATATGCACAGTCGCCACTTCATTAGGTACACCCGCATACCTGGTCAGTATGCAAATATCTGTCAGTAACACAGTAGGGGTCAGCTTGAAGTCTTTACTGAGCAGAGGGTGATCTCCCGTTAGCAGATGAACCCATGAGCACCTTGCAGTGATCAGGAACAAAGGCATGCACCTCTCAGCAGTTACCTGATCTCAAGGAATGGAGAAGCATCATATGTGAGCAGACTGCTCTCTTGGTTGAGTAGAGAGATGCTTCACTTGAGTGGATCACTTTGCTGTCTGGGCAGAGACATGGCATGACATGACGAGACCTGGGTCTCTGAGTCTGCGAGTCCACTGGGGAACTCGGAGGCCAATGCCTGTGATGCAAGTCCACCAGAAGCTGAAGAGTTAGAGGCAGCCTGTCCTGGGGTTGGATGATTGTCGGTGCGTGTGTGTGGGAGGGAGGGAGCACTTGTTTTCCTGTTGTTGTGTTGGCGTTGATCTTCTGTTGTTGCTGTTGCTTCTGTTGTTCTGATGAACATTGTGGGCATGCTATGTTGGCGCCAGAATGTGTGCTTACACTTGCGGGATCTCTCCAGCTCATCCTTATGTTGTGTTGGTCGTTAACGCAAATGACACATTTCACTGTTACATTTCAATGTACGTGATAAATAACTGAAGCTGAATGACCTTGTCTCTCTTCTGCAGGAGCAGAGACCCATTAATTACCCCCATTCAGGTGTCTGTTGGTTGCTAGCACAGAACTGCTCGATTATGCAGATAAGTGAGACAATGAAGTAAAAAGAACACATCAGGACCCAGTCAATAAAAACAGCCAATGCTGAAAAATCTCATCAGGTCAGGCAGCATCTGTAGAAAGAGAAACAGTTAACATCTTGGGAATGTCAGAAATCTGAAGCGTTGACCATCTCTCTTTCCACAGATGCTGATCCGCTGAGCTTTTCCAGCATTTCCAGGTTTTATTTATTCACTTCCCACTCTCCCTCATAAGCTCCATAGTCAACCATCCCAAGCTACTCTTTCAGATGGCCATGTATAACAACTTGAAGGTGCATGTTGTGCAAGGCCTTCATGTTGATGAAGGCAGGAGAGTGGGATTGAAAGGGATAAATAAATCAAACATGATGGAATGGAGGAACAGATTGAAGGGCCAAATGGCCTAATTCCACTCCCATGTCTTATGACATTATGTGGTTGTCCAGGAAGAGGAAAAGTGGAGTCAAGTATTCAGACTGCAGCCATATAGTTCTATAGAGTCAACAATAGCCGAATGTTACAGCACTGAGATATTTAATTTAAATAAAAATGTGTAGGTTTTCTGTTGATGCATTCTTTGACTTCAGTCTTTTACAATTAATTTTCAGTGCACAGTCAATGGCTAATGTCATTTTCATTGACATTGTAAAATACCTTACAGAATGCAGAGAGAAAATATTGGTCTTGCAGCTGCTAGCTTAGCTGTGTATCCAATGATACCTGGTTTAATAAGGATGCCACAGTTCAAAGTTCAAAGTAATTTTATTATCAAAGTACACATATGTCACCACGTACAACCCTGAGATTCATTTCCCTGTGGGCATTCTCAGTGAATCCAAGAACCACAATACAATCAATGAAATACCGCTCCCAACAAGCTGGACAAACAACCAAGGTGTAAAAGACAACAAACTGTGCAAATACAAAAGAGAGATAATAACAATAATAGTAAATAAATAAGCAACAAGTATCAAAAATATGAGATGATGAGTCCTTCAAAGTGAGTCCACAAGCTGTGGGAACAGTTCAGTGATGGGGCAAGTGAAGTTAAATGAAATTAACCCCACAGGTTCAAGGCATACAGTACATTTTAGCTGAAATGGATTGACATCAGACTCGATTGCCGCAAGATGCTGAGGTAAAAGCAACACGTGTTGCAGGAAGTTTCGATTGAAAGAGACATCTTGTTGCAATTGGGAAAGGGCCTGGTGAAAATACATGCAGAACACTATGGGCACATCTCATCTCCAACACTCCAGAGGCATACATTTTTAACAAAGGAAAGTGCAATGAAGGTTAATCAGATTGATTCTGTAGATGACAGAGGAGAGTGTGTTTGTCCTGTGAGGAGATATTAAACAGACTAAGCCTGTTTACTTGTGTTTAGAAGAATGAGAGATGATGTGATTGAAAAGTACAGAATTGTTCCAGGGCATGACACTATAGATGGAAGTTGTTTCCATTTCTGGCTTGTCTAGAACCAGTGATCACAGTGTCAAAATAAGAGGTTGGCCATTTAGGTCAGAGATGAGAAGAAATCTCCTAAGGGAGATGTGGAGTCGATGTCATTTGTTTTATTCAAGATAGAGACTGAAATAGCCTTAAGGGAATCAAGTGATACAAAGTTAGTGCAAGAAAATGGTGCTGAAGCAAAGCTTCAACCATGATCTTATTGAATGAGAGAGTTGGCTCCAGAGGCCAAATGCCTATTCCTGCTTCTATGTCTTACTCCTAGTAAGGCAGCAGCTTGACATAATCATTCTTACAGAATTGTATCTCACAGTCAGAAGTAGATTAGCAAGAGGTTACAGATGCTGGAATCTGGTGCAAAAAAAAAGAGCCGTTGAAGGAATTGGAGGGTTAATTTAAGCAATATTTTTGGAGGGAACTGAACAGTTGATGTTTTGGGTCGAGACCTTTCATCTGGATGAAACAGTCAAGGAAGATAATTGGTATAAGAAGGTGAGGGAGAGCAGGATGTGGGATAAGAGTTGGCAAAAGACCATAAGATATAGGAACAGAAGTAGGCCATTTGGCCCATCGAGTCTGCTCTGCCATTCAGTCATGGGCTGATCCAATTCTTCCAGTCATCCCTACTCCACTGCTTTCACCCCATACCCTTTGATGCCCTGGCTTATCAAGAACCTATCTATCTCTGTCTTAAATACACCCAATGACTTGGCCTCCACAGCCATTCGTGGCAACAAATTCCACAGATTTACCACCCTTTGACTAAAATAATTTCTCCACATCTCTGTTCTAAATAGATGTCCTTCAATCCTGAAGTCATGCCCTCTTGTCCTAGAATCCCCTACCATGGGAAATAACTCAGTGATATCTAATCTATTCAGGCCTTTTAACCTTCAGAATGTTTCTGTGAAATCCCCCCTCATTCTCCTGAACTCCAGGGAGCCCAAGAGCTGCCAGATGTTCCTCATACTGTAAACCTTTTATTCCTGGAATTGTTCTCGTGAATCTTCTCTGAACCCTCTCGAATGGCAGTATATACTTTCTAAACTAATGAGCCAAAAACTGCACACAATACTCCAAGTGTGGTCTCACGAGTGCCTTATAGAGCCTCAACATCACATCCCTGCTCTTATATTCTATACCTCTAGAAATGAATGCCAACATTGCATTTGCTTTCTTCACAACCAACTCAACCTGGAGGTCAACCTTTAGGGTATTTTGCACAAGGACTCCCAAGTCCCTTTGCATTTCTGCATTTTGAATTCTCTCCCCATCTAAGTAATAGTCTTCCCATTTATTTCTTCCACCGAAGTGCATGGCCATACACTTTCCAACATTGTATTTCATTTATCACTTCTTTGCTCATTCCCCCAAACTATCTAAGTCTCTCTGCAGGCTCTCTGTTTCCTCAACACTACCTGCTCCTCCACCTATCTTTGTATCATCGGCAAATTTAGCCACAAATCCATTAATACCATAGTCCAAATCATACATTGTAAAAAGCAGTGATCCCAACACTGACCCCTGTGGAAATCCACTGGTAACCGGCAGCCAGCCAGAATGGGATCCCTTTATTCCCACTCTCTGTTTTCTGCCGACCAGCCAATGCTCCACCCATGCTAGAAACTTCCCTGTAATTCCACGGGCTCTTATCTTGCTAAGTAGCCTCATGTGTGGCACCTTGTCAAAGGCCTTCTGAAAATCCAAGTACACCACGTCTACTGCATCTCCTTTGTCTCCCTTGCTTGTAATTTCCTCAAAGAATTGCAGAAGGTTTGTCTGCCAGGATTTTCCTTTCAGGAAACCATGCTGGCTTTGGCCTATCCTGTCATGTGCCTCCAGGTACTCCATAATCTCATCCCTAACAATCGATCCCAACAACTTCCCAACCACTGATGTTAGGCTAACAGGTCTATAGTTTCCTTTCTGCTGTCTCCCACCCTTCTTAAATAGCGGAGTAACATTTGCAATTTTCCAGTCATCCGGCATGTGATAGGTGGATCCAAATGAGGAGTGGTTGATTGGCAGATCGAGTCAGGTGGGGGAGGGAGAAATGGGCTAATGGCTCAGAGGTGGGAGGAACGAAGGGCTGCAGGTTATGGAGTCTGGAGGCCACTTCTGTAAGGATAGAAAGTCAAGCTGTTGCTTAACTGGTCTGTTGGGTACTTCTCCCAAAAGAGACACCAGTTTCCTAGTGTTTACAAGGAGATCTTGTTAAACTCTACCAGGCTAAGAGCAACTTGCCATGTCTGAAAACAAAGCCTGAGTGGATAGACCAGTTTATTTCTTTTCACTTGCAAGCAGAGATTAAGGTACAACGATGATTTGCCAGTTAATTTTTCAAGAGCATTTAAGAGTCGAAGGCATTAATGAGCATACTAGTAGTGCTAATTTAAACATGGATAAAGGAAAACAATTCAGCCGGAAATTAGACATTTTCCTGACTATCATTTTGGGGCAAAGTTTGACTGAATCTTTCCAAAAGCACATGGATCAAATTGAGATTCAATAATCTTAAAGATGATAGAATAGGTTTCAACTGGTAGAAGCTTGACTTGAAGTCTAATAGCCATGTCCTACGCGAAGATTTAAGCCAAGTAATTTTGTGTCCAAGAGATTCAGTCTTGCCCATAGAACTCTGTTTAAGAAACAGAGTTGTACATGATGCTGATGCTTTGCATACACTAAGCACAATGCAGCCAGATGATGTTTTAGACAATAACGCTTTTTATTATGGTGGAAACTACCACAGATGATGGGCAATATCAAAGGCCTGTGATAATTAATGCAGACTGGCTAATTGAATGTTAACAGTACTGTAACAAATGTAATTCTTCAGCAATATATCATAAATTATAAATAAATGCTACTTATAATGTCACTGTTTGTTTGGAAGTGATTTGTATGACAATCCTATCTTACTTTTAGTTTATAAATTAATCTAGATGCCCCAATGCTTTTTTTCATCAGTCACAGCACATATCATACAATTGCTAATCCCATTTCCACTTTTCAATTATCACTATGCTAATATTGAATTTCTCACCTCTAACTTCAACCTTTAGATTATAAACATCATTATGGCAGTTTTGCATGATGTTTCATGAAATTCAGAAATTCCTTGGGAGTTGTGAATGATTCAGAGTGATTTAGATGCACTTGTTCATCAAACACAAACAGTTAGCAGGCAGGACAAGCAAGTAATTAAAAAGGCAAATGTCATTTTTTTCATATTTGTCTTTATGGCTGAGGAATTGGGAATTTAAAATAGGTAAGTATTGTTACAATTGCACTGGGAGTTAGTGAGGTGGCACCTGGTATACTTGGTACGAATTTGATCCCCTTATTTAAGAAAGAATATAACAACATGGAAGTACTCCATATGAGATTTATGTGGTTAATTCCTGGGATGTGATGTTTGCCTCATGAGATGCAGCTAAAAATGTTAGATCATATTATTTGGATGGTCTTATTAAAACAGTAGATTCCTAAGAGGACATTAAAAAAAGGTAAATGTTGAAATATTTCCATGAGTAGGAGAGTCTCATACCGGACAATGTAGTTTCTAGACAAGGAATCTTGTCATTTACTGTTGGGGTCTGCAAATTTTTTCCTTGGTGAGTCTCTGGTGTTCTCTATCTAGAGTATTATGAGACAAGACTAGTTGTGGTATTTAAAGGGGAGGTAAACATATTGTTGAAAAATCAGGGAGTTTGAAGACTATGTGGACAAGGAATAGGAGAGGATTTGAGGCATATGGCAAATCAGCCACACTCATTTTCAATCATGGGTAGGCTTGCAGGTAGCCTACTCTGGCTTCTAGAACCTTGTGTCCTTTTGTGTTCCTAACTCTTCCATCCAATGTTTGTAGATGAACATAATTTCAGAAAAATGCAAAATTTACTGAAAATTTTCAGATGCACCATTTTTCTCAGGAATTCTACCAGCTTTCAAATGCAATTCTTGTGGGATATCATGTATTTAGATTCTAAGTGAATGTGTGCATGATACTAGTGTGCAACCATTTGGGCAAATTTCCCCCTATTATTTATTTCAGACACTATTAATTGTTATAAATCAGTTGTATGCACTGTCTGGGCTACATAGTGGGCATAATTATAATGTGCCATTATAATTAGGAACACATCCCTACTTGGTTTCTTGGGGAAGGGAATAATTTCCTCAACTCACATTGTGCCAATGACATTTTAAATGCACATAGATATCAGAGAGATTTTGTATCTTGCCATAGGTCATTTTCCAACATTATTTTTAAATATAGATATACCTATGTTTGTGGCTTGTGTTGCATTCTGAGTTCTATTAATGTAGTTTAGGATTTCATATACACAATGACATTTTTTTTTTGAAGGTTGGCGAGGTTGTTGAATTGAATAGATCTATTTCCAATTTTTAAATTAGTTAATACATTTCTTGTCACAAATAATGAATTGCAGGCTTTTCACACCAAAAATGCTGATGTACTTCAACAAACTGCAAATGTGTTTACAAGGAAAGTTAGAAAAATGCAGAAAACTTTGCAGATATTTTAAAGTGTGGTAAATAAATAATCTTCTTCTGTTGAGCCAGTCCCTTGGGATTGTAGATGAATGGCTTCCATTCCATTTGTGTGAGATATGAGTGGCTAATGAGGCCACAATGAGAACCACAAACTCTTCCACAGATTGGGCAGGTGATGGACAGTGGGAAAGGTGGGTGGGTCATTGGTGAGGTGGTCCATTCCTTCTGGCATTAAACTAACACCAAGTCTTTCAAAATACTTTTAACAGTAACACTCCAGAACATCTTTCCTCCAGTAACAGACTTCAAACAGGATTCTTATCAAAGGGTCTGCACTACCTTTGATAAGAATTCTGTTGCAAGCCTGCTACTGGAGTAGAATCTATGAACTGCACAGTATGCTTCTGAAATGGGATTCCACTTGACGTGGTACTTACGCTGAAGGAATAGGAGTCGAGGGGTTTGTAAAAGATTAATAGATAGGACCAGCCTGATAGCATTCATTCAAGAAGAAATACAAATTATGTCGCATTCTTTTTCAGTTATTCTGTCTCAGGAAAACAGTGTATCAGTCTGGAAGCGTTAGAAGATCCCTTGATTGCTGCACCAGGCATTCATGCAACCTAGATCCACAGCACGAACAGCCCAGCCTGCTGTACTGCAGTCAATACAGCTTTTAAACAACAGGCTCATTCCAAGGAAGTACTGACTTGTTAGCCCATTCAGTGATCTGCTGTGCTCTTTTCTATAAGGAAGGTTATCAGTGACTCCCATGACAGGATGTTTATATTCAAACAATGTAACACTACTCACAGCCTCTTCGGTGCGGCAACCATGTCAGAAAAATGTAATTAATGAATCACATCTTTTTATGATTTTAATTTTTGTAAAAGCCTGACAGTTTTCCATAATGTTTATACATTGTTGTTCCAATATCTGAACACAATTTCAAAAGCAGAGATGGGATGTAACTGTTCCCTCTCAATTTCAATAGTTCAATAGTTCAGTTTCCTGTCTTTTTGTGCTGTTGCCCATGTGCAAATCGCTGATATGTGCCTCCTATGTTCCATGACCAATGGTGTTGGGATGTTGAATCATGAAAATTTCACAAAATGTCAAATGGACAAACTTTGGACATGGAGAGCAGTTTTAGTGATCTCAGGCCATTGAGGATCCAGCTGTGTGCTGCTTAAATGGCCTGCCTCAGTTGTCTATTCAGGTGGCATTACGTGTGTGCAGAGCGAAAACATCAATGGAAGAGCAGAATTAAATACTTTTACTGAGCCATGTTAGTCACAGTACACACTTACAGTGTGGGCACCACAATCCAGGCCTACTATGATGAAAAATGTGCGCACCCGAAAGCCTGCTCCAAAATGTCTATCCTGCTCGTCCACTGGCTGGCACACCCTCGTGGACCACTACAGAGGAGCCTATGCCAATACTGTCTGTGTCTGTTGATTGAAAGTTAGCAGATGCATTGCAAGACTACAGCAAATGCGGATGCGCACCTGCCTTATTCTATCAGTCAATCCGATACGGTTCAGGTGAGGGGCTGGCAGCCATGTATGCCATTGATCCAAACAGAGCATATGCCACTGTTAAGATGAGGAGCCTTCGCACATTACTGGCTCTAAGGTTTGGAGGTTTCCACAGTGCTCTAAAGGACATGCTGATACCCAGAGCTGAATCACAGCATTTTTAGCTCTTCTCAAAGGTCAATTCACATCTGTGGGGCTTTACATGATGCTTATAAAGGCACTCTTTTTGGGCTAATATCATAGCCTCAATGTCCCATTCAAAGACCACCTCCATCAAGGAGCAGAAACCTTCTGACCTCTCAGACATTGAACAGAGATTCACTGGGAACTGCTGGTGTGGTCAATAGGACTGCATGGAAATCTCTAAAAAAAATTATTTTATCTATGCAATCGAGCCAAAATCCTCATTGCAGTCATTGCAGTTCTAGGATATGAGCTCTTCCTCTTGCAAACTGGACTCTGCGCTCTCTAGGCTCATGGACACCAATGCTGGGAATATCTCTGTCTTGAACTTCCCATGGGTGCCAGTCACTAATCTAGAATTGGAAAGTGTAAGATGAAGAAATATTGACTACAGTTGCAAGCTGAAGTAATGTTTCCTGTTCCTCAGTATCACCTCCCCATCCCCCCCCCCCCCACCCCCACTTTCCTTCTGACTGCCTTTTTCCATGAAGATTTTGTCCTGAAACAGAAGAAAGAGACCAGGATGTTTGTAGTCCAGGAACTCCACCATGCAGGCTATGCTCTCCTCCTGCTACTACCACCAGCAGGCAGAAGGTTCAGGAAGAGCCTTAAATTCTACACCACCAGGTTCAGAAACAGTTATTTACCCTACAACCGTGAAGCTTCTGCTCTGGTGAGGATAACTTCACTCATCCCAACACCAAAATGACACAGCCTATAGACTCACTTTCAAGAACTCTACAACCCATGATCTCAGTATTAGTTTTTTTATTTGCACAATTTGTCTTATTTTGCAGTTTGCTTATCAGTCGTTGTTTATATATAGTTTTTCATAAATGCTATTGCATTTATTTATTTGCCTGTAAATGTCTGCATGGAAAAGAATCTCAGCATAGTTTTTGGTGACATCTACGTACATTAAAATAAATTTGACTTTGACTTTGCCACTCAGCAACAGGGGTATATAATCACTATTTGTCACCTATAAGGTGCAAGAAGGATTTAAGATGATGACATAAAACCCTGTACTCAGTTTATGGGAGCCTCCTCGGTCCCCCTTGATCACACTGTCCACGAACTCTGAGGACAGCACATGAAGGAATTGCCATTACAATGGCTGCCTACCTTCAGAAATTGCACATAATTCCTGCCTGTATAAAGTGTGTTTTCATCAGAATGACACGGTTTCAATGCTAGCATAGCGGGAGAGGAGTGTTTAAGTGTGTGCGGGTGACAGATTGTGTCGGGTCAGTGAGGGGCACAGCACCCATGGAATGACTCCAAGGGGTTGGAGTGAAGAGCATGACAGTGATTGGAGGAGAATACATATAATCAGGGGAGAGGGGGCTGAGTGCGGAACTAGGAAGTACTGCAAGACTGAATAATAAGTAAAGGTACATATGACTTAGGAGACCTTCCCTTAATTGCAAGACTTAAACATTAGAAGTCAATCCCAGGTTACAGATACCCAATTCATCTACAGCCCCTACGTACGAGTGAGTGTTTCTTAGACTGGTAGTGTGAACTTGTGGGTTGCAGTGGGGCTGCTGGCATCTTCTCCTTCCTGGAAACTTGACTCACCTTTGGATTTCCGACTTGCGAGCTGCTCCAGGTTGTGGACAGTTCACGGGAATGGA
Source organism: Hemitrygon akajei (assembly GCF_048418815.1). NCBI lineage: Eukaryota > Metazoa > Chordata > Chondrichthyes > Myliobatiformes > Dasyatidae > Hemitrygon > Hemitrygon akajei. The sequence goes on along the minus strand of NC_133126.1, from coordinate 68,055,906 downwards.
GCCCTGCTGTAACCTCAGGAAGGACCTGTACATATTTCCATTAGTTCCAGTGGATCCGGTCAACATGCAAGTCTTAAAATGCATTCTGCAATGCATTGCGAACACAAAGATCTCAATAACTGATGCATCATAGTCTAATTTCCGTAGTTTATTTTAATCCTCTTAAACGAGACCTGTAGGGACTCAGTCGGTGGAACACACGGAAAAGGTAAAACATTTGGGAACGTTAATACAACCATTTCGGGGTGAAATTACAGCAAGAACAGTTTCTGTCCAAATATGCAAGCTGGTACATCAAGTTGGCTCAGCAGTCTTTGCTAAGAAACTTCATAAACAACAAGGAATATCAAGGCTTGTATCCTTAGATGTTGGTTGTTTTCATATTATTTTGTACTGTTAGCATAAATATTATAATCACATACAGACAACAGCAGAACTACAATATTTGGAAAACATGTTTCACACCTCATTATTAAACAAGACTAAAAATTATGACTCATCACTGCACCATTGTTTTTGCATGTTTCTTTGTGCTGCTTGTATAGACACAGACAGCTAGCATTACTACAATAGGTAGTGTCTAGAGACTTAATAGATGTGATATGTTATACAAAGGTATCTGTCATTTTGAACAATAAGTGCAGTGATATATGATGTGTGTTTTTGGAAAACTGTGCTTGAATGTGACTTTAGTACTATGTAGATTTGCATTTACTTTGATAAGAAATTAGTTGTTGGTTTTCTCCATCATTGTCAAGTAGTCTGCCAAAAATATTGCCTTTCATTTGCCTTGTGATTGTAAATGCATTGAAGTTGCTGGGAGTAGGCACATAACGTGCTTTTTTTCTCCTTGTTCCTATCAAAACAACACAAGAGCACTGATGCTCCGGGGAGATTTGTATAGAATCTGACGCCTGTATCAGCTCTGAAAAAAAAAACAACCAAATTACAGTCTGAGGTGATGCAAATGATATCCTTGGTGCATCTTCCCGATGCTCCTGTGAGGCTCTTGACAGCTGATGCCTGGATTAAACAAAAAGACCAGTAACTTATGACTATTAGCTCAAAGTAATCATCTCTCATTATTTCAATTACATGGGTAAATGCATGCAATCATGTATCAAATCACAGCTCCCTTTTGAAGAGGTTCTTTTCAGACCAGGATTCCTGCCAGAAAAAAAATGTGCAAATATTTACACTGGTCTTTCATCAAACTGCACCTTTGTTTGGCAAAAAAAAACTTCCCCATGGCTAAGATTTTGAGTGTGATTTTGCAAGTAAAAAACAAAAGGAGGATTGGAAACAGTGAAAGGTTTCCGTAGCTCATTAGCAATCAGAAAATGAGACACCTTCTGTTACTTATTGCTACCTGAGCTGGCAGCCTGATTATGGCTGCCATTCTTGAATCACACTACCTGCAAATAGAGATGCACTGGCCAATTCAAGGCTCTTTAGGCAACTATGATTGATGACTCAGTGACTAGGAGAAAATTGCTTTTTATGAATTATTCATCAAGATATCTCTATGCTGCTAAAGTAGCTGACAGGAAAGTTCTGACACTGTCTGGGCACAATTCACTTACAAATCACTTACAAGTAAGTGAATATTAAAAATAGCTCAGTTACAGCATACCACCATGGTATCAGGTTGGGCCTTTTTGCTGTATAGGAGTGACAACAAGAAAACAAGATATCTCTTCCTCGGAGTTATAATAGTATTGACAAAATGTATTGAACAATTAAAATCAGTTCAATTTATAGTGATAATTTTTAACTGTCCAATGTTTCAATAGTTTACAGCCAAACTTTATCAAATGTTGTGAAAGTTAACACTTCATTTAACTTTTTAGATCTATGTAACATAAAGTTTATTTCTTTGCAATTGTTTTGTCTGTAAAATATTGATATGGCAATATAAATGGTGTTTTGTAAATCAAAGAAAGGATCTTAAGTCTGGATATGTTTTGAAATAGCAAAGTTTCACCATACCAAGGGCTCTACCTACTATGTTAAATCAGTTAAATCTAACATTTTATATTCATTGAATTCAGTTTGCTTTGAGTATCATTACTAAGGCTACTTATTGTAGGATGACTACTTTGGTAGTGTCTTTAGTCAAAGGTCAAGTGCAGTAGTAAATTAATAGCTTTTTCATTCATTCGCCTGCTTGTTCTGTGGTCTGAGGGCAGCGAATCTCCCATAACCTTGCCCTCTAGTGCAGACACATTGCAGCTTTGCGTTACTGGCCTATCAGCACTTTGCCATTTATGCTTGACACTGATCTTTTAAATGTCTCTGGCCTTGCCCTACACGTCTGTCACTTTTTGCAATTCTGTTTATTCAAAGTCAGTGTCACTCTTGGCATCATCTCTGTTTATTTAAGTTTGTATTTGTGCCACTCCAGTCAGACTTACCGCACCATGAGTAGCTGCTTCAGGTTTTGGTCTTTTTTTCATGTATGTCACTTTATGTAAGTGTTTGATTAAATGACAACAGCACAAGATTTGACTAGAACAACAATATTACTAAAGAGAGAATATCAAGGAAAATGGGTTATAGGTGGCATGTTTCAACAAAGTCAGCAAAATGTACATTTTTGAAGCTGCCACAAAGTCTTCTTAACCAAACAAACTAATTACATGTGCAGAAACGTTTTAAACTGTATGACAGGAAACTGCTTTGTTTTCCAGATATAAAACCACAAGACAAATACAAGCTGTTAAAGGTTCAAGAAAAAATTTCAAACGCTAGGCACTGTGTTGTTCAAAGCAGTAATGTTATTTTCATGCCTAGGATGATAATTCGCATTAATTCATCGATGTTCCCCCCAGAGTCTCACAGGCAGGGTTCAAGATCTGATTTCTGATTAGAACCCACTAACTCCAAGCAACTCTGCTCAGCTTTTTTAATGATGGGAAATCTTATTTGCTATTCAGATATAATATCACGAGTTACTTTAAGGGTAGCTAAAATACTCTTTCCCAAGTCATCTTCAAAAGTGCCAAATGAAAATTTAATGACTGAGATTTGATAAACTTTGGTTAGGTAAGGGAACCAACACCATGAATGATACAGATACAAATGGCCTGTCTGAATGGAGGAACAGATTCCAAGACTGAGTGGTCTACTCGTGTCTGCATTCCTTAAACAATCATTGATGTCGAGTGACAGCCCTTGGGGCGGTGACTCCCCAGGCAGGACGTTCCCATGTTATAGCTCAGCTGGAGTCAGGTCTTCTGCTGGGGCTGAGCATGAGGATTAATATTCTGTTAAAGGCAGACCAGCAAGTATTTAAAGTAGCATGCACATTTAATAATGGAGCTCTAAACCTGGGGAGAATATGGCATTTTACAAACAAGAAAAATAGAAACCGGAAGTATGATAATAAATAATTAACATTTGAAGAGGCCATTCAGAAAATATACAAAGGACATGAAATAGTTATAAAGGGCCAAAACATTTTGTTGCTTGCTTGGAAGAAATTCACCTCCTCGTGGCCCAGTACATGCATGATTTCAAAGCCTGCAGGCATCCAAGGAGGTTTGAAGAATGGTCAGAACCTCTGACACCGACACACATCTCATCTATGCCACATTACTCCTCAAGGATTCAAAGTATATTGATAATCAACGTATGTATGCGCGATACAATCCTGAGATTTTTCCTCCCCACAGATAGCCGCAAAACAAAGAGCCATGGAATCCGTTCAAAGAGAAAAAAAATCATCAAACTCCACACCCCCCCCCCCCCTCACCCCCAAAAAATTACGTAAACAGCTACAAAAAAAACCCAGGCAGAAACAGGCTGGTAGACTGCTGAACACTCACTCTCTTTATTAATTTCAATCTTCCTTGGTGCATTAATTGGCAAGATCGGCAAGAGATAGAGTTGATCTGGGCTCGAGGCTTCCTGGTCTCTAGGCCACATGCATTGTTCGCAGCCTCATGGCACGCTCTCAGAGTCAGCAAAGCACCAAATCGCCCAATCGACCCAGAAACACACTGCCAGGACCAGAGGGCCTAATACACCTACCCTCCATTTTCAGCCCCTTTAGTAGAATGGATGGGAAAGGTAAGTAAAGCTAAGTGGTTCCTTTGAATATTAATATCTTTAATCAGTTTACATTTTTAAAATTAATCTTTTGATTGTTATGTATTTATTTATTTAACTTCTAAAGTTCCATCATGATTATAGACATTTAGAAGCTGTTAAAAGACCTTTGATATTAGTTACAGTAGTGCAATCGTTCAAATCGAGGAAGATGTTCTCCTAAGTTGTTGTCTATCAGCAGGTCCTCGGGTGGCTGGGGAGATCAATACAGGGTCTGGTACAGTATGGACAAGGGTAAGTGATGGCTACGGTTAATAGTTGGGTCTTTTGGTTGTATCCCTCGATTATACCAAATGTTAGAGGGCCAGCTGTGTGGTCAGGAAATGATGTGGGCTGGTCAACATTTGTGGACTATTCTGCTTCCCAGGATGGCCATGGCATCAATCACACACAAAACTGCAAAAAGTGAGTTAAGCAGAGGTCATTTAACGTAGGAAACATTTTGATAAATTAGCAGAGTTGCCTGAGAATCTAGTTGCATCGTGCCGTTTTCTGGAGGCAATAATACAATTGAAAATCACTATGGAGTGAAATACTTGAGCAGCCATTTCTGGGTAAACACGCATCCCTCAGAAAATCCAAGTTGCTACTTCTTAACATCAGTCACCCTGTATTCCTGACATAAGTTCCATGATAGTGTCTCATTGCATAATGCTGTTCTCCATGCAGTGCACCTTTTGGGACTTTTCTTTGGTGCCCATCATTGAGCAGTCCTGAGACAACCAAGTTTTGTCAACATACTCCACAGTGTATCTTGCTAGATAAGTAAATTACTCTCATATTTGGACTCCATTGTACTGATTCATCCTCTGACCACAATAAGCTTGAAGATTGGCCTGGACATGATGGGTGAAAGAGCCTATCCCCGTGCTGTACAACTCTATGTCTCTGAACAATCCCCTCGATATGAAAGTTGTCCCAATTTTCTTCCTTCTTATCCACCAGTTCTTTTCCCTCCACAGACAAGTGCTATTTCCTTCTCCCACCCCACCATCTTGGCCACTGCTGTTGTCTTCTCCCTCCTCATTCCAATCATGATTACTCCCCCCCCCCCCCCCCACCTTCCCCTCTACCCTAACATACACCCAGCATCCTTCTCTCCCTAGCCATGGCACAGGCCCACTCAAGATTGTGGCCTCCTATTTTGTGAGCTTGGCCTTTGGAGTAAAACACCAGATGACAGATTTTTGATGCTGGTCATGTGCAATACTTATCCATTATCTCCAGTGCCTTGTAACATATCGATTCGGAGGAGGACTAACAATCAGAGCAGTTGCTGGTAGCCCCTGCTGTACCATTCTGATGAACCCTTCACAGAATAGCATAACTAGAAACGTCAAATTTAAGGAGTGATCAGACACCAAATAGGCTATTTGGAAATAAATACCCAGGAAATGTAGATGTCAAGTTTTCTCCCACAGGGAATGGTTGAGGTAACTTTCATGGACATATTTAGATGTCTAAATGAGAAAAGAGGAGTAAGCTGAGTAAATAAGCCACCATTAGTTGATTACACAAAATGTTATGGTTTTTCAAATTCTATGTTATTCAGAATAATATCAAAAGATTTTGCAACATGCTCTAGGGACTTGAAACTTTCTTCAGAAATGCCCAGGAGAAAAGAATAGTTAGACTATCTGGAGTAGTGCGTTGTTTTAACCCTGGAAGGTGCTTTTACCTGGAGCACTGAGGTATTTTCTCTGGCAGGAACTGGAGATATGCCCATTGGTTCCTCACAGATTCAGTGCTAGACAGCAGGGTGGTTTGATAAACGCCTCTAACAGGCATAATGCCGGCACAGCAACTAAACTCAGGCCTCTGGAGCTTCAGCATCAGAATGTTAAACAATAAATAAATTATAAGGAGAGGACATTTCTGCTTTTTTTTACATTGCACACTAAAATAATCATAAATATAATATGAATGTTGGTTGACTTTGGAAAGAATCTTACTCCTTCATTCTTCAATTTTTCAGAAATTAAATGTTTCTTTTGTTTAGTTTATTATGCAAATCACGACTGTCTTTTATAAAAATGTGTTTATGTCACTGTTTTTCTTAATATATTTACCAATTTTTAAAATAAAGGAGCACTTGGAAATTTTTTGTTTGTCAGCTGGTAATAGAAGGAGTACATGGAGGGGCCTTTTACGAAATATACTGTGTAACTGGATGACATCAAAGAGAGTTAATGATATCCTTTATTGGAAGTCTTACGCATAGTCTTTGTAGCAACCCTGGTATTTAAAAAAGTACTTTTATATTCCCTGGTAAAAGTGTAATTTTCTAGATTGCTCCAGGACTCTTTTTATTGATGTTACATGTATGCTTGTCAGATGCAAGTTTTGAGCTGCAAAAAATAATTTGTTTTAAGGATTTTCTTACTCAAAAAAGACATGTTGGCATTGCATGCAAAATATTTCTAACTCAGAGTGAAAGTACTGCTACATTGCTTATGTATGTTATTAATAAATCAAGGCCTTTTCCCAAATTAAACTTTTTCTGGGCACTTTTACAATTACGGAGTGATAGATAAGGCCCTTACTTGAATTCAGTTTCCCGCAGACCACTAGAATTTGTACCAACATACACTCAGGTACAGCTTTCAGACTAGTCAAGCCCGAGGGACAAGCAAGAGGGGAGAAAGAGAGAGAAAAAAACTATTTCAATCTCTCTTCCCTTTGCATTAGCTCTTCCCAGCTCAGACTCCCATCGACCCTTCAGAGACATCACCGTGATTGACTGCCCTGGCAGATGTGCTGCTATAACAGGTAACCTGATCATCTAAACCCATCTGTCTCTCAGTTCTCTTCAATTCACACTTTGAAAAATATTAGAAATTGGGAGGGGTGGACTGCTTTGTTGTGCAAAAATGGAGGGGCTTCACCAGCATACAAAAGATTAACCTCGGGGTGGAAGGAAAGTGAGGATGAGTGGCATTTTTACAACTACACTATACCTAAAATTACTGCAGTCATTTTAATAGCTAAAACTAAAGTCTTTACGCATTGAGCTCAGTCTGTAAACAGTATTTATATATACTGAGGTCTCATCATACTCAAATAATTAATATTATTCCATGGCCATTCCCTACTAAAACAAAAATAAATTGAGTTCAGTAATTAGATTAAACATCTGAATGGTTAAAATTGGTCTCAGTGTTAGTTAAACAGATGGAGTGCTCAGTCGTGTGGAGTCAGAATGGCTGTCTTGTTCAGCAGGAGAGGGTTTTTGTTTGTCCTCTTTGGTGCCCACAGTCTGGCAAATGTTGTGACATAAGCAAGTAGAATTACTGATTTCACTTTCTAGTGGATTGGCTGGAACTTGAACATGCAGAAGTAACCTTAGCATCGTGCTAAAATGTTAACTAATTTACCAGTGCAAATTTTTCCGGTAATTACTTCCCACCAAAATATTTTACTGTGCTTGTATACGGAGCATTTCATTCTACAGATTAGCACTCCCACAATGTAGGCTTTTTCTGTCTATCAAGTGCTGGTCAGGGAGGATATAAGCTCAAAGATATCTGCAGTTGACACTCCTCCTTTCTAAGCGTTAGTGAAGGAAACTGAAGACGCGATTCCAAAGTACTTTACCAGAGAATTGGCCCACTGTTCTGAAAATAAAACAACGTGTGGTGGGCAGACGTAAAAAAGGAGGAAATTGGTGAAACAACAGTCAGCAAACATCTCAAAGAGACAAATGACAAATTGGAGTGGTCAAGAAAAGAAATATGACAAAGCATTGCAATTTGTAGTGTGTCATAGAATATTTTGTTGATTGTTGATTGTAGAGATTGGATTTGAACTTTAAGTCTGCGAAAATTAAAGTTAACCATAGATACATTTACATCCATAGGACTTTATAAAATCAAGTCCGTTATTTACTTTAGTCCTGAAAGAACGGAAATGCAATGTAAAATATGTATATCAAGCATGAAGTGTTACATCATAAAGTTAATAAACCAAACTACAACCTTTATGGGTTTGTTGTTTACTTATAATTAAAATACTCCTTATTTTTAATCAAATCATAGCATTCTGCAGCAAATTTGCAACTTAAATATAAATGTACACCTGCATTTATTTGAAAGCAGTGACCCTATTAGATGCATTTACTCTTGTTCCTGTATACAGGACTGGATCAGCGTTCATCACGAGCGCTAATGTGATTCTTGTAGCTGAAGGAAGAGCTGGTGTGTAATTTGCACTTAGGCAGATGACAGCTGTTGAGGAAAATTCAAGAAAGATTGCTGGGGAAAAACACCTTGCACCTTTCCTGATTGCAGTAAATCTGATAGTGTTCAGGAAGTAATGTCCAGTGCTTGCAAAACAGGCATCAAAGCACCTTCATGCACAACTATTGAACTAAAAGGGATGTAAAATGTGAATGGACAGAAGCAATGACCAGATGACTGTGGTTTTCCATGAATTAACAAAATAAAATGCCCATTTTTTTGGGCCCTGTTTGATGGGACTGTGCTACATTAACAAGTGCTCCATCTAGTGGTTTCATCCTCTTTAGCAGTCTAAATTTTACAGATGTCAAGAGAATTCAGCAACATTTTAATAAAAATATAATTCATGCATATGTTCTGATGACTAACAGTTCTTTCTTCATTTCCTGTAATTAATCCACCTCAGATGTCAAATTTATTAGAGAAATATTTAATTTTATTTAACTTGACAGCTGGATCCTACACTAACTTAACAACCTTATCATCATTGGATTTTCTGGCAAAATACTTTGGATGCTGTGGATAAATGGCGTTTCCACTATTTCCAAAGCATTGAAGGATTATGAGTTTAAAAAAAACTGCACTATAGTATGTTGCCTCCAAGTTGTTGAATCACACCAGTGCCCAAGAACAAGGTGAGCTGCCTCAACAACTATTGCCCAGTAGGACTCAAACCTACCATGATGAAATGCTTCAACTGGTTGGTTATGGCTAGAGTTAACTCCTGAATGGTCAAGGACTTGGACCCACTGCTGTTCATCTAGTGCCACAACAGGGGACACAAACTCACTGACTCTCCACTCTGCTTTGGAGCACCTAGACAACAGCAAAACATACGTCAGGCTGTGGATTATTGACCACAGGACTCATACTGAGAGACTTGGAGGTTCATGTTGCATGTGTTCCTGGATTCTGGTTTCTCCATTTTTTACTGTTCTAAGCAGCTTGATCAGGGCGATCAATGTGTACTGGGGTGCTTTGGTGAAGAACGGCCCTGTGGTCTGCATTAGCACTGAACTGAACTAAAGTGAATACTACCAGACTCCTGGTTTGACGTTTGATATTCCATGTGTTGGTCACTCGCTTTTTGCTCTTTGCACAATTTGTTCTTTTTCGTGTGTTGGGTGTTTGATGTTTTCTTGAATGGGTTCCATGATATTTCTTTGTTTCGTGTCTGCCTGCAGGAGGACAAATCTCAGGGTTGAGTTCTGTTTACGTACTTTCATATTAAATAAACTTTGACTCTTTGAATCTCTGTACATCGCTCTGCAACTGGATCCTCAAGTTCCTCGGGAGAGCTTAATCAGTACGGGTCAGTCATAACATCTCCTACTCACCGACAACCAACACAGCCACATTTCACGTACGTGTGCTCAGCCCATTGATCTACTCTCTACACTCACGACTGTGTGGCTAAGGTCAGCTCGAACGTTAACCATAAATTTGCAGAGGACACCACTGCTGGTAAAATCACAGACGGCAATGAGAAGGTATACAAGAGTGAGATAGATTAACTGGTTGAGCGGTGTTGCAGCAACAACTTCACACCCAACATCAGCAAACCAAAGAATAGATTGTGGGCTTAAGGAAGGTGATGTCGAGGGAACCCTTATTGAAGGGTTATTGGTGGAAAAGGTTAGAAGCTTTGAGTTCTTGCGTGTCGATATTTCCAAAGGTCTGTTCTGGATCAAACGTTCTGATGCAGTCATTAAGAAGGCACACCAGTGGCTCTACTGCATTAGGAGTTTGAAGAGATTTAGTACATCTCCAAAGACACTAAAATACTTCTGGAGATGTATGGCCGAAAGCTTTCTGAGTGATCATATCAGAATCAGAATCAGGTTTATTATCACCAGCATGTGGCATGAAATTTGTTAACTTAGCAGCAGCAGTTCAATGCAATGCAAAACATAGAAGAATAAATAAATAAATAAATAAATAAATAGATAGATAGATAAATAGATAGATAGATAAATCTTATTCCGTATACTTCATAAGGTATATGCATATAGTAGGGGAGTATAGAGTATATGTATAGAGTAGGGGAGATTCAAACAAGAGGACAAGAGTTGAGAGTTAGAGGGCAAAAGTTTAGGGGTAACACAAGGGGGAATTTCTTTACTCAGAGAGTGGTAGCTGTGTGGAATGAGCTTCCAGCAGAAGTGGTAGAGGCAGGTTCGGTATTGTCATTTAAAGTAAAATTGGATAGGTATATGGACAGGAAAAGAATGGAGGGTTATGGGCTGAGTGTGGGTCAGTGGGACTAGGTGGGAGTAAGCATTCGGCACGGACTAGAAAGGCCGAGATGGCCTGTTTCTGTGCTGTAATTGTTATATGGTTATATGGTTATATTGAATAGATTAGAAATTTTGCTAAAAACAAAAATAATATATATTTTTTAAAAGTGAGGTAGTGTCCATTGGTTCAAGGTCCATTTAGGAATCGGATGGCAGAGGGGAAGAAGCTGTTCATGAATCACTGAATGTGTGTTTTCAGGCTTCTGTACCTCCCACCTGATGGTAACAGTGAGAAAAGGATATGCCCTGGGTGCTGGAGGTGCTTAATGATGCACACTGCCTTTCTGAGACACTCTCTAAAGATATCCTGGGTGCTTAGTAGGCTAGTACCCAAGATGGAGCCGACTAAATTTACAACCCTCTGCAGCTTCTTTCAGTCCTGCGCAGTAGCCACCCCCCCCCCCCCCCCCCCCCACCATACCAGACAGTGATGCAGCCTGTCAGAATGCTCTCCACGGTACATCTATAGAAGTTTTTGAGTGTATTTGTTGAAATACCAAATCTCTTCAAACTCCTAATAAAGTATAGCTGCTGTATTGCCTTCTTTATGACTACATCAATATGTTGGGACCAGGTTAGATCCTCAGAGATCTTGACACCCAGGAACTTGAAGCTGCTCACTCTCTCCACTTCTGATCCCTCTATAAGGATTGGTATTGTTCCTTCATCTTACCCTTCCTGAAGTCCACAATCAGCTCTTTCATCTTACTGATGTTGAGTGCCAGGTTGTTGCTGCGACACCATTCCACTAGTTGGCATATCTCACTCCTGTACGCCCTCTCGTCACCACCTGAGATTCTACCAACAATGGTTATATCGTCAGTAAATTTATAGATGGTATTTGAGCCATGCCTATCCACACAGTCACGTGTATATAGAGAGTAGAGCAATGGGCTAAGCACGCATCCCTGAGGTGCAGCAGTGTTGATTGTCAGTAAGGAGGAGATATTATCATCAATCCACACAGATAGTGGACTTCCGGTTAGGAAGTCAAGGATCCAATTGCAGAGGGATATATAGAGGCCCAGGCTCTGCAACTTCTGAATCAGGATTGTGGGAATGATGGTATTTAATGCTGAGCTATAGTCGATGAACAGCACCCTGACATAGGTGTTTGTGTTGTCCAGATGGTCTAAAGCCACATGGAGAGCCTTTGAGATTGCATCTGCTGTCGACCTACTGTGGCGATAGGCGAATTGCAATGGGTCCAGGTCCTTGCTGAGGCAGGAGTTCAGTCTAGTCATGACCCACCTCTCAAAGCATTTCATCACTGTCGATGTGAGTGCTACCAGGCAATAGTCATTAAGGAAGCTCACGTTATTCTATTAAGCACTAGCGTAATTGTTGCCTTTATGAAGCAAGTGGGAACTTTCACCTGTAGCAGTGAGAGGTTGAAAATGTCCTTGACTCTTCCTGCTAGCTGGTTGACACAGGTTTTTCAGAACCTTACCAGGTACTCCATTGGAACCTACCACCTTGCAAGGGTTCACTTTCTTTAAAGACACCCTAACATTGGCCTCTGAGACAGAGATCACAGGGTCATAAGGTGCAGCAGGGTTCTTCACAGCTAGTTGTATTCTCCCTTACAAAGCGGGCATAGAAGGCGTTGAGTTCATCTTAGTGAAACATTGCTGCTATTCATGCTGTTGGGTTTCGCTTTGTAGGAAGTAATGTCTTGCAAGCCCTGCCAGAGTTGTTGTGCATCTGATATCACCACCAACCTGATTGGAAATTGTCTCTTCACCTTTCAAATAGCCCTCCGCAAATCATATCTGGTTTTCTGGTACAGGCCTGGATCGCTAGACTCGAATGCCACAGATCTAGCCTTCAGCAGATGATGTACCTCCTGGTTCATCCACGGCTTTTGGTTTGGGAATGTGCAGTAAGACTTTGTAGGGGCACACTCATCCACACAGGTTTTAATGAAGTTGGTAATAATTGCAACGTACTCATCCAGGTTTGAAGATGAATCCCTGAATACAGTCCAGTCCACTGATTCAAAGCAGTCCTGTAAGCACTCCTGTGATTCCCTTGTCCATACCTTCTTGGTCCTCACTACAGGTGCTGCACTTTTCAGTCCTTGCCTATACTCAGGGAGTAGAATTACAGGCAGGTGATCAGACTTCCCGAAGTGAGGGCATGGAACAGCACGGTAGTTATCCTTGATAGTGGTGTAGTAAGGGTCCAGTGTGTTGTTTCCTCTGGTATTGCAAGTGATCTGTTGATGGTAATTAGAAACATAGAAACATAGAAAACCTACAGCACAATACAGGCCTTTCGGCCCACAAAGATGTACCAAACATGTCCTTACCTTAGAAATGACCTAGGGTTATCCATAGCCCTCTATTTTTCTGAATTCTATGAACCTGTCCAGGAATCTCTTTAAAGACCCTATCGTGTCCGCCTCCACCACCATCGCCAGCAGCCTATTCCACACACTCATTACTCTCTGCATAAAACACTTGCTCCTGACATCTCCTCTGTACCTACTTCAAAGCACATTAAAACTGTGCCCTCTTGTGCTAGTCACTTCATCCTTGGGAAAAAGCCTCCGACTATCCACACGATCAATGCCTCTCATCATCTTATACACCTCTATCAGGTCACCTCTCATCCTCCATCACTCCAAGGAGAAAAGGCCAAGTTCACTCAACCTATTCTCATAAGGCATGCTCCCCAATCCAGGCAACATCCTTGTAAATCTCCTCTGCACCCTTTCTATGGCTTCCACATCCCTCCTGTAGTGAGGTGACCAGAACTGAGCACAGTACTCCAAGTGGGTCTGACCAAGGTCCTATATAGCTGCAACATTACCTCTCATCACCTAAACTCAATCCCATGATTGATGAAGGCCAATGCACTGTATGCCTTCTTAACCACAGAGTTAACCTACACAGCAGCTTTGATTGTCCTATGGACTCGGACCCCAAGATCCCTCTGATCCTCCACACTGCCAAGAGTCTTACCATTAATACTATATTCTGCAATCATATTTGACCTGCTAAAATGAACCACCTCACACTTATCTGGGTTGAACTCCATCTGCCACTTCTCAGCCCATTTTTGCGTCCTAACAATGACCCGCTATAACCTCTGACAGCCCTCCACACTATTCATAACACCTCCAACCTTTGTGTAATCACCAAATTTACTAACCAATCCCTCCACTTTTTCATCTAGGTCATTTATAAAAATCAAGAAGAGTAAGGGTCCCAGAACTCATCCCTGAGGCCCACCACTGGTGATCAACCTCCATGCAGAATATGACCCGTCTACAACCACTCGTTGCCTTCTGTGGGCAAGCCAGTTCTGGATCCACAAAGCAATATCTCGTTGGATCCCATGCCTCCTTACTCGCATAGGGTACCTTGATAACTGCTTTGCTGAAATCCATATACACTACATCTACTACTCTACCTTCGTCAATGTGTGTAGTCACATCCTCAAAAAATTCAATCCGGCTCGTAAGGCACGACCTGCCTTTCACAAAGTCATGCTGACTATTCCTAATCATATTATGCCTCTCCAAATGTTCATAAATCCTGCCTCTTAGGATCTTCTCCATCAGCTTGCCAACCACTGAAGTAAGACTCACTGGTCTATAATTTCATAGAAACATAGAAAACCTACAGCACAATACAGGCCCTTCAGCCCACAAATTTGTGCCCAACATGTCCCTACCTTACAAATTACTAGGCTTACCTATAGCCCTCTATTTTTCTAAGCTCCATGTACCTATCCAAATATCAAATCAAGTACAGCCTCTCCTCTGGTAGGCTTATCTACACATTGTGTCAAGAAACCTTCCTGCACACACCGAACAAACTCCACCCCATCTAAACCCTTTGCTCTAGGGAGATGCAAATCGATATTTGGGAAATAGAAATCTCCCATCACAACAACTCTGTAATTATTACACCTTTGCAGGATCTGTTTCCCTATCTACTCCTCGATATCTATGGTACTATTGGGCGGCCTATTAAAAACACCCAGTAAAGTTATCGACCCCTTCCTGTTCCTATCCTCCACCCACAGAAACTCCATGGACAATCCCTCCATGGCACTTACCTTTTCTGCAGCCGTGACACTATCTCTGATCAACAGTGCCATGCCCCAACCTCTTTTGCATCCCTATCCTTTCTGAAACATCTAAAACCCGGCACTTGAAGTAACCATTCCTGTCCCTGAGCCATCCAAGTCTCTGTACTGGCCACCACATCATAGCTCCAAGTACTGATCCATGCTCTAAGTTCATCCGCTTTGTTCACAACACTCCTTGCATTAAAATAGACACATCTCAAACCTGAAGTCTGAGCGCATCCCTTCTCTGTCACCTGCCTGTCCTCCCTCACACACTGTCTCCAAGCTTTCTCTATTTGTGAGCCAACCTCCTCTTCCCCAGTCTCTTCAGTTCGGTTCCCACCCCCTAACAATTCTAGTTTAAACTCTTCCCCGTAGCCTTAGCAAACCTCCCCACCAGGATATTGGTCCCCCTGAGATTCAAGTGGTCCTTTTTGTACAGGTCACACCTGACCCAAAAGAGGTCCCAATGATCCAAAAATCTGAATCCCTGCCCCCTGCTCCAATCCCTCAGCCACGCATTTATTCTCCACCTCATTCTCTTCCTATTCTCACTGTCACATGGCACAGGCAGTAATCCCGAGATTACTACCTTTGTGGTCCTGCTTCTCAGCTTCCTTCCTAACTCCCTGTAGTCTTTTTTCAGGACCTCCTCCCTTTTCCTACGTATGTCATTGGTACCAATATATACCACGACCTCCGGCTGTTCTCCTTCCCACGGCAGGATATCTTGGACGCGAACTGAAGCATCCCAGACCCTGGCACCTGGGAGACAAACTACCATCCGAGTTTCTTTAATGTTTCCACAGAATCGCTTGCCTGACTCCCTAACTATAGAGTCCCCTATCACTACTGCCTTCCTCTTCCTTTCCCTACTATTTTGAACCACAGGGCCAGACTCTGTGCCAGTGGCCTCTTACCCCAGGTAGGTTGCCCCCCCCCCCCCAACAGCACTCAAACAGGAGTACTTATTGCCAAGGGATACAGCCACAGGGGTACTCTCTAGTACCTGACTCTTCCCCTTCCCCCTCCTGACTGTGACCCACTTGTCTGTCTCCTGTGGCCCTGGTGTGACCACCTGCCTATAACGCCTTTCTATCACCTCCTCACTCTCCCTGACCAGGCAAAGGTCATCGAGCTGCATCTCCAGTTCCCTAACTTGGTCCCTCAGGAGCTACAGCTCGACACACCGGGTACAGATATGGCCGTCTGGGAGCCTGGGAGACTCCAGAACCTCCCACATCTGACACTGAGCACAGAACACCGGCCTCACACACATACTTCCTCCTTTCCGCAATTAACACAGGTAAACCTACCTCGCCTTGTCCCGTTACTGCCTAAGCCCATTGAGCCAAAGCCCTACCACTCTGCTGCCTCTCACTCCGCTGCCCACTCCAAAGCTGCCCGCTGGATATGGTGGTCTTCTTTTTAAACCTTTTGTGCTCTACTGGCTGACGTCATGCGCCTGCACAGTCGTGCCTCTCTTTCACCCTGAGTAGAAAAACTGCCTTTGCTCCGGAAATCAGCCATTCACTTGCAGCCTTCTTGCCTCCTGGGCAACATCCGCAACCCTCCAATCCTCTGGAACCTCTCCCTGTCATGGTCCCAACTGTTAATTTCCCATTTTCTCCTAATTTCCTTTGATGGCGGCACACCTGGTTTTCATCAAGACCTGCAGCATAAAAACCCCGCATTTGCATCCACTAGTTGCCAGATCGTTGGTTTTGCCAGTGTGGTAATTAACGTTTCCCAGCCGCTTAGGATTGTGTGTTCTAAGTTTTGCTTTAGTACTGAGATTTACCTGGGCAACTCAGTCTCTCCGAGTCAAGGTAAGTTTTCTGAGTTCAACTCCAGTTCCGAGGTTTACTTGTGAAACTCTATCTCTACAAGTCAAGATCAGGAGAGCACTTCCTCCTGTTTGCTGTTCAATGCTCACACCCACGTCTGCATCCTAACTCAATCTCCGTGCCTGTGTCCTGCATTTGGGTTCACCTCATTCGCTGCAACACTCCCGTCCCCATTGATGATGCAAAGATCATTACCAGATGCTCAGCAATCTCCTCCCTCGCCTCCCACAGTAGCCTGGGGTACATCTCGTCTGGTCCCAGTGACTTATCCAACTTGATGCTTTCCAAAAGCTCCAGCACATCCTATTTCTTAATATCTACATGTTCAAGCTCTTCATTCCACTGTAAGTCATCTCTACAATCGCCAAGATCCTTTTCTGTAGTGAATACTGTAGCAAAGTACTCATTAAGTATCTCTGCTATCTCCTCCATTTCCATACACACTTTTCCACTGTCACACTTGATTGGTCCTGTTCTCTGAAGTCTTATCCTCTTGCTTTTCACATATTTGTAGAATGCCTTGGGGTTTTCCTTTATCCTGTCCACAAAGGCCTTCTCATGGCCCCTTCTGGCTCTCCTAATTTCTTTCTTAAGCTCCTTCCTGCTAGCCTTATAATCTTCTAGATCTCTATCATTACCTAGTTTTTTGAACCTTTCGTAAGCTCTTCTTTTCTTCGACTAGATTTACAACAGTATATTGCTTAGTAATTTTTTTCAGGCTGGTCTGGTTAAAATCTCCCAAAACAATTAGGATGCGCTGTTTCGTGCATGTTGATCCCATTGTTCAGATCACCTAAAGCCTGATTGTCATTGGCCTGAGGTGGAATGTATATTGCTAGAAAAATGACCCCGGAGAACTCCCATGGTAGGTAAAAAGGACGGCACTTTAACTGCTAGATATTCCAGGTCTGGTGAGCAGAATTGGGACAGCACTGATATATTTTTGCATCTAGAAGTGTTGATCATGAGGCATACTCCTCCACCTCTGCTTTTGAGGGACTCTATAGATCCATCCTGATTGTGTATGGTAAACCTGTCGATCTGAATCGATGTATCCGGTACGGAAGGGGTTAACCAGGATTCCGTGAAACAAAGGACACACGCGGTCCTAATGTCCCTTTGATTCAGCGCTGATTCTAGCTCCGAGATCATCAATTTTATTCACCAGCGACTGCACTTTTGCCAGCAAGATAGTCGGTACTGGAAGTTTAAAACCCCGTTTCCTTAAACGTACTTGTAACCCCAATCTACAGCCATGCTTCCTCCAAGGGCAATTCCATCCACAATCTGAGTTGTTTCCATCAGTTTTAAGCAGCGATAGTTTGTTTAAACAGATTAAGACATCTTTGGTGACTGAACTGACTTTGGAAGGCGTTGTGCTTTTTTGCTGTATCAGGCTGAAACAAGAATATTTAATCATATCCATTGAGAGTACTGCTGATACTCGAGTCGCCCCTAGGTGCCCTGGAAGTCGGGGTATGGTATGAACGTTCCAATACATAGAATCGCAGGAGGTTGCAGAGGGTTGCAGGCTCAGCCAGTTCCATTACAGTTATAATCGTCCCCACCATTGAGGACATCTCAAGAGGTAACGTTTAACAAAATGGCATCTATCATTAACGACCTCACCGTATGGGATACACCATCTTTTTCTTTCTACCGTTAAGGAAGAGGTACAAGAGCCTGATGACGTACATTCAATCATTCAGGAACTGCTTCTTCCCCTCTGTCATCAGATGTTTGAATGGTCCATGAAACCATGAATGCTGCCTCACTACTCATATTTCTTTGCACTATTTATTAATTTTGTAATTTATAGTAAGATTCAGATTTATTACAAGTACACCAAAGCATACAGTGAATTGCGTTGTTTGTGTTAACAGCCAACACACCTAATGGTATGCTGGGGGCAGCTCACAAATGTCACAATACATTCCGGCGCCAACATAGCAGGCTGACAATGCAGGCAGAACAATGCAGAGCACAACAAAATGGAACAAAACTAACAACAAAACAAGCCTGGTGGAACGCAGCAGGCCAGGCAGCATCTATAGGAAGAAGCGCTGTTGACGTTTCGAGCCGTCTAAAGGAAGAAGCACTGTCGATGTTTCAGGCCATCTATAGATGCTGCCTGGCCTGCTGTGTTCCACCAGCATTTTGTGTGTGTTGCTTGAATTTCCAGCATCTGCAGATTTCCTTGTGTTTGCTTAACAAAACAAGCCCATTTCTTCTCTCCCATCCTCCCTCTGAACCACACGTTCAGACAGTCTTCCAACTGCAGAATGGATCTCTGGGTCTCCAGGCCTCCAGTTTCCAGGCTTCGGCCATCAGTCTATGACATCTGGACTTCCAATCCACCTACAGATTTTAGTCTTTGATATCCACACCTGGACTAGCTGATGACAGGAGCCCAATCTCCAGTCTCGAACACCAAGCACACTAACTGACCAGCCCTCATGGCTCTTGCTCACAATAGCATTCACTGATCTGGGACAACCTGATATCCATGAATATCCTTTATCCAATGTCCACAATACTGGAGCAGAGACCTATACTGGTATGTCCTGCATCACATCATCATCGCTGGCTGTTGAACACAGAGCATGGTATGGAGGCCTGTTCCCTAAACTCTCCACTTCCTTGTCTCCAAACTCTAACGTGTCCCCTTACTCCACTCTCTGTCCCCAAAACCATTCCTGCAAACTTAATGAACAACCGTGTCTCTGTCACAATCTCCACAGAGAATGCATCTCGGTGCCATCATAGTAATCGTATGTGTGCACAGTACAGCTTTTCCAAGGCATCAAATTTTATGGCAACTCATATTGTGATGATAAATGTGATTCTGTTTCTGGTTCTCATTCTTTTTTATGGTTTGTTAGTTTCCATTTAGGCAATATTTCCTACATTTGGTACTTTGAACAAAAATGTTAGCTTGAATGATAAAATGAGCACACTGAGTAGTGTCCAGTGACTTATTCACCGCTAATAATGTTACTCTTAGCCTTCTCATTTCTGTGCCTTGTTTGAAATCGAGCTGATCTTCTGCTCCCATTATCACTTTATCTTCCATACTTTCTCCTTCCAGTCTCATAATTCCACTATATTATTTTCCTTCACTCATCTTAACCTGCATGCTGTTGAAAGTTACAAGCTTGGATTAACTGTAGTTGCTTCAATACTCTTCTGTTGGTCCTACCTGAATATCCTCAACTCTTCATAAACTTCTCATCCACACTTTTCTTCAACAGGGCAAGTTCGTTACATGCCCATCATTGCATCCTACACATGGGATACCAACATTATTATCTTTAAGTTATTCATCAGTCTAGCCTGTTCCAGCCCTATAATCATTTTCTCCAGAAATCTTTTATTCTGAATTCAGTCTTTTGTAATTCACTGCTTTCCTTCTCACTGATAATAAAGAACTGTACATGCAAAGCAAAACAATATCAGATAGTGGAACCCTGAAAGGACAAACTCTAGAAAAACTCAGCAGGTCAGAAGGCATTTTTGTCAGTTGCTGAAGAAGAATTGAGCCGGTAGCCATTTTGCTAACCAATGCTCTCTAGCTTGGTTTCCTAGACCGCCTTTAAATGCCTCTTTTAAATTCATCTCATCGCTGAACTTTTAGTTAACACCTTCGCTATTTTCTCTTTGCTGCAGCTGCTTTTACTCTGAAATGATTTGATGTAAATTAGCAAGAAAGGTATTACTTATTAAAAGACAGGCTATATAAATCTGTCATGATGCAGTACAAGATGAGAGACATGTTTGGCAAATTCATTGGATTTGTAAGAAGCACAAAAACTATAGTAAGATACCATAAAATTTAAATCAACAGGCTGAAAGTCTGCACTTCTACAAGTTTTATTGCTTTACATTTTGTAGTTCCAGTCCCCACATGCAGCACTTCATAAGAGATGTCATGTTGTATGCTTTAGTATCCTTTTCAAGCAACAAGCTTTGAAATGTTTTACCCTTTCTTAACAATTAGTGCGCTTTCATATTAAGTTTACTTATCTAAAATTTAAGTAAATAGCATTGTCTTTGTTTTTACTATAATGTACTTCACAATAAACTTGGTTTTCCTGGTTTTTAACCATGCTGCTCAAATATTATAAACTCCACAGTTGACTTATTAAGGTTTATTATCATGTATTGCAGACAAATTGCAATTTTGCTTCATCGTAAATGTTAAAGAAGCATTATTACAGGTGCATCATGATCAGCTGATGCTCCAATGCCCCTGCAAACAGAAGCCTATGTATGAAATTGCATGCATCCAAACTGCTGTCACTCATAATTTTCCTTTTTGATGAAACTTCACCAAAATCTGCAAGGAAAAGAGTATTGAGTGATTTTTCATAAAAGGGAAATTAAGCCTAGGCAATCAATTTGTTCCATATAACATTCAATTCAGCTCAATTTTAAACAAAAGTTTTTCTTCATCTCGGCTGTCAGCTCAGAGGTATAACAAACACTAACTAACAATTTGAAATTTAATACTACACCTCGTCCAAAAACAACCTTATGTTATGGGAGTTTTACTTTCATCAGCATGTGTTTCATAAAAATCATATCTGACTTGGTTATTTGAGAGCCTACACAAATGAAAGAGCCACTGAATAGGTACTTATTTCCCATATGTGAATCAAGTTTGTGGAGAGTATTTGGTGTCACTATGCTTTAATCTACACACAATGAACAAATATTGTTCCAAACAGGTATAGACAAATGAACACTGGATGATATTGGTCTATTGACACTTAGCAGCACATCCTTACCTGATCTTTTCCTTAAAGGAACGTTAGTTAGATAAAGGCTAAATTATTCATTTGGAAAACAAAGCAAAGAAGAAAGGAATTCAGCAGGTAAGAATTAACACTGATCAATGCTTTTGTTTTGAGTGTTGAATGAAACAACAAAAGATTGCACCACAGATGTCTAAAACAGTTCCATATTTGATTCTCACAGAAACACAGCAAACTTCTTTGAAATGAAATGGCAAGTCACAGAAAGTTCTATAAACTTTACTTCAGCAAGTGATAGTTAATTTTGCATCATATCCAGCTTATACACTTCTCGGTTCTAAAATATTCATTAACAGGAATAGAGCCTTATACAGTACGTACAGTACCTATTTGCTTTTCATGCTGATGGAGCAGATGTGTTGAAGTGCAGAGATTCAAATCGGAAGGAGAAGTCACCTACTGTGGCCCGTTAAACAAACGTTCATTGATAAGTTAAAAAGTAAAGGCAGATAAGCTTAGTTTTTCCCTGAGTTCACTGCAAGGACATAGTATTGTCAGACATCAGCACAAAGTCTCTTCTTGATCCTTCTCTGCCAGGTCTTACATGACAGCCTGCAAAACCATGAAGCTTTAAATATCAAGGTCATCGAATTGTACTCAGATTCTTGACATGTTCCTCAAAGATTCTTTTTCTGGTATTTTAGCAATGAGATAACACCAAATAAGTTCAACAGTAAACAAAAAAGCTGCAGGAATAAGTGCCAGGAAGGAGAACAGTGAGGAGCGCTGAGTTGGATAACAACTATGAGCAGCTTGGATAACATCAGTAATATTTTTATTTGTATAGCTTGTCTCCTTTGCAGATTGGTGTATGTCATATGTCATTTTTCACGAACCTCTATTGTATCTCTTTTTGTCTTGTCAATGCCTGTAAGAAAATGAATCTCAAGGTGGTATATAGTAGCATATACATACTTTGATAAAAATTTACTTTGAAATTTGAAAAAAACTGAATTAACAGAAAATTATTTACCTGAAAAATTAACTCTACTTTTCTCTTCATAAATGCTGTCCAACTTCCTGGGTTTTTCGATTTATATTTTAGACAATTGAAGTGGATTCTAAGATGTATAAAACATTGGCATCAGTGGACTCAGCAGCTAAAAAAACATTTTTAGTTCAGATTTTGTAAAATCAGCAAGAACAGAACCTGATGTTGGAGACTGCCTCCAACTTCCACCCTGCCCTCAAAATAACTTGATCCATCTCTGACACCTCTTCCCCTATTCTTGATTCCTCTATCTCTAGATTTCTACTAATATCTTATACAGACCTACTGACTCTCAAGGTTATCTTGACTATACCTCTACGCAATCAGACACCTGTCAAAGTGCTACCCCCTTTTCTCATTTCCTGGTCTCTGCTACATCTGTTCTTAGAATGAGGCTTTCCACTCTAGAACATACTGGATGTCATAATTTTTCAAATAATGAGGTTTCCCTTGGACCATCATCAATGCTTCCCTGATCCGCATCTCCTTCATTTCCCACACATCTGTCCTCACCCCAGCCTCTTACCACCATAATAGAGATAGGGTTCCCCTTGTCCTTAATACATCCAGAGCATCATTCTCTGTAACTACGACCATCTAAGCATCCTACGGCCAAGCACATCTTCCCCTCCCCGCTTTCCATAGGGATGGTCCTCTAGGAGATTCCTTTACCCACTCATCCCTCCTGGCACTTATGCCTGCTGATGCTTCTCCTGCTCCTGCACCAACCCCAGCACCACTGAGGGCCCCAGACCCTCGTCCCAGGTAAGGCGACACCTCACCTGTGATTCTATCAGAGTTATCTGTTGTATCTGATGCTCCCAGTGTGTCTTCTTCTACTTCAGTGAGACCCGGCGTAGACTGAGGGACCACTTTGTCGAGCAGCTTTGCTCCATCCATTTCCCAGTAGCCACCCATTTCAATTTGACTTCCCATTCCCCTTTCAACATCAGAATGAGGTTAAATATCACTGACATATGCTGTGACATTTATTGTTTTGTGGTAGTAGTACATTGAAATTCTTTCTGTATATATAGTGGTGAGCATTCGGTCCACGATGATAGATGAGAAGAGCTCGTTTATCTCAACTGCTATTTTGATTGTGACAAGCACAATAGCAGACAGAGCAACTCCACTCCATGAGAACCAGCTCACATACAGACGGGGGTGGGGACTATTACTCATCCCAATTACAGTCAAGGTGATCCACAAACACAAAAATGAACAACTGTATAACCCAATCTAAAATGTAACAATAAATGAACTTGAACATCTCACCACAATTCCACAAACATATTTTAAAACATAACAATAAGTATATATGCTGTATGTGTGTGAGTGTGTGGATGTGTAAAATAAATATATTATATATTATACATACATATAAACTAACTGATGATACCTCCTACATTCAAGCATACACTCAATGGCCACTTCATTGGGTACACATGAAAACAAAAAAGCATCCACTGAGCAGAAGAATAATCAGTTAGGGTTCATGGATTCATTGGCTTATTGTCCATTCAAAAATCTAACGAGGAGGGGAAGAAGCTGTTCTTAAAACATTGAGTGTGTGTCGTCAGGCACCTGTACACATTCCTGAGGACAGCAATGAGAAGAGAACACGTTCTGGGTGATGGGGGTCCGTAATGATGGATGCCGCATTTTTGAGCATCACCCTCTGAAGATGTCCTCTGTACTGGGAAGGATAGTACCCATGATGATAATGGAGCTGGCTGAGTTTACAACCATTTTCCGATCCAGGCAGTGATGCCTCCATACCAGATCTGCACAATGCATCTGTAGAAATTTGCTAGAGTCTTTGGTGATACAGTAAATCTCCTCAAACTCCAAATGAAGTATAGCAACTGATGTGCCTTCTTTGTAATTACATCAGTATATTTGACCCAGGGTCGTTCTTCAGAGATGTTGATACCCGTTTCACTGGGCTGATTGCTCAATGAGGACTGGTGTGTGATCCCTCAACTTAGCCTTCCTGAAGTCCACAGTCAGTTCCTTGCTCTTACTGATGTTGAGACAAGGTTGTTGTTGTTGCAAGACAACTCAACCAGCTGATCTATCTCACTCCTGTACATCTTCTTGTTACCATCTGAGATTTGACCAACAACAATTGTGCCATTGGCAAATTGGTAGATGGCATTTAAGCTTTGCCTAGCCTCACAGTCCTGGATGTAGAGAGAATTGAGCAGTAGGTTAAGCATGCAATTTTGATATTCGGCAAGGAGGAGATGTTATGTTCCAATCCACACTCACTGTGGTCTCCTGATGAGAAAGTCAAAGATCCAGTTGAAGAGTGAGGTGTAGAGGTCTAGGTTTCCATGGCTCATCCTCTACTGTCGTGATGAGGCCATACTCAAGTTGGAGGCGCATCACCTGATATTCTGGCAGGGTAGCCTCCAAACTGATGACAAGAGCATCGATTTCTCTAATTTCCAGTAATGTTTCTTCTCTCCAACCCTCTCCCGCACTTCTGTCTTTTTACCATTCTCCATTCTGGTTCTCCTCTTATTCCTCTTCTCCTCATCTCCCTCTGGTGCCCTTCTTCCTTCCCTTCCTTCCATGGGCCACAGTCCTCTCCTACCAGATTCCTTCTTCTTTAGCCCTTTACCTCTTCAACCTATCACCTTCCAGCTTAATACTTCATTCCCCCTCACCAGGTCTCACCTATCACCTGTCAGTTTGTACCCCATCCCTCTCCCTCATCTTCTTATTCTGGCTTCTGCTCCATTCCTTTCCTGTCCTGATAACGGGTCTTGGCCCAAGTTATCTGTTTATTCCCCTCCATAGATACTGCCTGATTTGCTGAGTTCCTCCAGCATTTTGTGTTTATTGTACAGATAAGCATTTATCCATTAGAGAGTAGTACCTAAAAATAAAAACAGTCAGAAATAGATAATAAAAATAAGATTGGAATTGTATTTCAGTACCTCAGATTGATGTAAGGCAGTTTTATTGTGCAAGTGTAGCATGCCGCTTCTGATTAATAATTTTAGCAAAATTTGCCTTGTATAAAGGCTATAACAGCAATAAATCTGTATCTTTAGTCAGCTGCAAGACACTGCAATAAACAGAACTAAATTAACTTAATCCTGTGAAGAAAATTTAACAAATATGGGGAAGGTGTGGATCAGGCACGTTTGCCAATCATATAAAAAAGCTCTCAATTAAACACTGTAATTTCAAATTTCCTTTCTTGAAATTCAAAAATATGAGGTATACATGAGAATATTTCAGTAAGTCATTTGTTATCTACTCCGCAATAACATACTTGTGAATTTAATTCAATTAGGAATTAAATCAATTTATACAGAAGTGCTGTACCCACTCTTATAAATTAATTTATGTTTCAAGTTTCCTTGAGAAACTGAAGTTTTGCATATGTGAAGCATCTTGCAATATAGCCATTTAAATATGACTGTGCACTTTAGAGCCTTTAAATTGATCAAGATATTGGCTTTGCCCATTGATAACACTGGAGCCATTAGCAATCATGTTAATCATGGACACCCGACTCCAAAGTTCTTGTGCAATAATTGAAGATATGGCTCTCAGACCAAAGTCAGGCTCGGGGATAGAGTTTGGCAGGTGAAGTATGATGGTCTAGCAGATGCAGTAGGACCTATAGGTGAGTTCACTGAAGAAGATCAGTGGCTGGGCACATGAGGGAATTCTTTAGGGAGGACAAGGGAATGCATTCAGGATATGTGGTGGCTCTAGAAGGTTTGGAACCTGGGGTCAGGGCAAAATGGGAATTCTTGGATGGATCAGGAATTTGGGTGATTGTAGGATTGGAGGAGTCTTGGAGAAATGGAAGGGTCTTGGAGATTTGGAAAAGACGAGGATTTGTAGTGTTGGGAGAATCATAAATTTGAACCAGAACATCAGAGGATCATCAAGTCCACAATGGGAATCAAGGCCTGGATCTTGATGATTGTTGTGATCAGTGTCAGCAAGGAGAATCGTTGCAGTATTGGACGGTCTTATACATTCTCAAGTTGCATTATATCTTCAAACATGGCTCTTCTGGGAGTGACTAACGATGGCCATTACTGAGACAATTAAGTCTAGCTTCCCCCATAATACACCAGAAGGCGTGTTACAGAGCAAATGATATCTTCCTAAATGTATTGGCATAGAAGCCATGTCAGCCGTACAAAGTTGAGTGTCCCAGAAGTGCTTGGTGGAACTCCCAGAGAGACTGAAAATAAAATTGTCATCCACCTTTTTGATTCGAGGGAAAATTAGGTTTAAATTGCATAATATTGAATAAAAGTGTGACTATTTTTCTAGCCTCTTTAACTGATGCAATTAACGCATTGAGAGGAAAATGGAGAAAGAGTCCAAATAACAGATAGATTAGATTGAGAGAACAACATCTTAACAGGTAGGTACAGAAATAGAAATAGCAGTAAAGAATAACTGGAATTAGAGTAAAAGAGAAAAGAGACAAGGAATATTATTTTAAAATTCTGCAAGATGTTTCTTTTCTCTGTAGTGGAGAACAAAAGAAGGATCTTTAAGTATAGAGAGTCATAGAGTTGTCCAGCCTAGGAACAGACTCTTCAGCCCAGTTCATCTATGTCAACCTTTTTCCCCCAAATTCTTGCCCCATTTTCCCACATTATGCCTATATCCCTCTATGCTTGCCTATTTAAGTGTCTGTCTAAGTGCCTTTAAACCAATTCTGTATCTAATTCCACCACCTACTCTGGCAGTGCATTAGAGATATCAGCCATGCTCTCTATTTATAAACATTTTCCCCTTAATTCCTCTTTAAAACTCTTCACTCTCACCATAAAGCTAGTCCCTCTTGTTTTTGATAATCCTATGGTGAAAAAGATTCAGACAATCTACCTGTCTGCGTCTTTCATGATTTTATAGGCATCTGTCAGGCAACACTTAGCTTTCTTCACTACAGCGAAAACAAGCTGAGACTATCCAGCCTTCTTTTCCCAATAAAAATGTCCTCAGTCAGGAAAAATGCTAGCAAATCACTTCTGTACACTCTCTAGCACAACCACATCCTAACAATAGTATGATACTACTCCAAGTATCGTCTGAACAAAGCATGTTAAAGGTGCAGCAGAATGTCCCTACTTTTGCATTCAATGCCTGGCCTATGAAGGCAAACATGCCATATGCTCTCTTTTCCAGCTTACGTATCTATGTTACAAACAAGAGAAAATCTGCAGATGCTGGAAATCCAAGCAACACATACAAAATGCTGCAGGAACTCAGCAGGCCAGGCAGCATCTATGGAAAAGACTAATGCCACCACCCCCCTTCACCATTCCCCATCCCCTTTTCCCTCTCTCACCTTAACTCCTTGCCTGCCCATCACCTCCTTCTGGTGCTCCTCCCCCTTTTCTACTGTTCTCTCCTATCAGACTCCCCCTTCTCCAGCCCTGCATCTCTTTCACCACTCAACTTCTAAGCTCTTTACTTCATCACCCCCCCACCCCACCCTCAAGTTTCACCTATCACCTTGTGCTTCGGTCTCCCCTCCCCCCAGTTTTTAAATCAACTTTTCATCTTTTTTCTCCAGTCCTGCCGAAGGGTCTCGGCCCAAAGCCTCGACTGTACTCTCTTCCATAGATGCTGCCTAGCCTGCTGGGTTCCTTCAGCACTTTGTGTGGAGTTACATACCTATGTTAACATTTTCTGGGAACCATGGACTTGGGTCTCAAGGTTTCTCGGTTCATCGTCTTCCTTTAGCATTTAACAATTAACTGTATATGTCCAACCTTCTGTTGGCTCCAAAAGTGCACCATCTCATTCTTACTGAGTTTGAATTCTATCTGCCAATGCTTCTCACAACTTTCCATTTGATCTCCAGTATGTCCCGTGGCAGGCTTCCTCACTATCCACATCAAATATTGTTTAGTCTGCAAATTTACTGATCATACCTTCTACACTCATGTCCAATTCACTCAGTGAGGCCACTTTATTAGGTAATCAGCCAATCATGTGGCAGCAACTCAATGCATAAAAGCATGCAGATGTGGTCAAGATGTTCAGTTGCCAATTAGATCAAAAGTCAGAATGGGGAAAAAATGTGATCTAACTGACTTTAACTGAAGTGATTATTTACAAGGCATACTTATAAATTCACGTATCTGTACATTGCGACGGAGTCATAATGCAAAGATTTTTACTCCCTCACGTTATGGGATGGAAGTAAGATTTAAATAAATTCAATACATAAAATCCTTCAGGATTTTCCACAATAATATCACTAACATAATGCTCAATGGCATGTAGTTACCAGACACCACTGCTGCCCTTCTTAAATAAAGATGAAACAATAGATATTCTCCACTCTTCTGGCACCTCACCTGTGGCTACAAAGATGGAAATATCTCTGTCAAGCCTCACCTGTGTCCTCCCTTCCTTCCCATTACAACCTGGGATAAATGTTATTTATTACTTCAGGTTATCCATGTACTCCCCCCGGTCTCATTATCTTCCATGTCCTTTTCTTTGATAAGTACTGGTGAGAAGTATTTATTTAGGACTTCACCTACATCACCTTTCGCCACAAATAAGTTACCCCTTTAGTCTCCAAGGGGACCCATTATTTTCATAGCTACCTCTTCGCACCAGAAACAGATATCAAAATGATGACTCTATCTCATGGATGGAGTCAATATCATGTGGATGTTTGTGAGGGCTTGTGGTGCACAAATTAGCTGCCATGTCAATTTTAGCAAAGTATATTTCATAGCGTAATTATTGGTTCTAGAATGCTTTGAGAAGCAATGAACTCATGAAAAGTACCATATCATTCAAGTCTGTCTTTGTTTGATACTGTGATTGTTTATGTGTGTTGGAACAACCTATATTCATTGCTTTATTTGTCACTCGTGCTAACAGTAAACAAAGAGGCTTGTCAGTTTGTTCTGTAAAGACCTTTTTGTGGTATTAAGCCACTGAAGGAACTACATCTGGAAACCAAACTTTTATGTTGGTTATTGTTCATCATCATCTTATACACCTCTATTGGGTCACCTCTCATCCTCTGTTGCTCCAAGGAGAAAAGGCTAAGTATGCTCAACCTATTCTCATAAGGCATGCTCTCCAATCCAGGCAACATCTTTATCGATCTCCTCAGCACTCCCTCTATAGTATCCACATCCTTCCTGTAGTGAGGTGACCAGAACTGAATAGAGTACCCCAAATGGGGTCTGACCAAGGTCTTATATAGCTGTAACATTACTTCTCAGCTCTTGAACTCAATCCCACAGTTGATAAATCCCAACACAGCATGCATCTTCTTAACAACACTGTCAACCTCAGCAGCAGCTTTGAAGGTCCTATGCACATGGGCCCCAAGATCTCTCAGATCTTCCACACTGCCAATCTTGCTATTTATATTATATTCTCTCTTCAAATTGAACCTACCAAAATGAACCACTTCACACAGTTGTTCATCTGCAACTTCTCAGCCCAGTTCTGCATTCTACTGATGTCCCACTGTAACCTCTGCCAACCCTCCAGACTATCCACAACACCCCCAACTTTTGTGTCATCAGCAAACTTACTAACCCACCCTTCTACTTCTTCATCAAGGTCATTTACAAAAATCACAAAGAGAAGGGTTCCCAGAACAGATCCCTGCGGAACACTACTGGTCATCAACCTCCATACATAATACAAACCGTCTACAACCACCCTTTGCCTTCTGTGGGCAAGCAAATTCTGGATCTACAAGGCAAGGCCCCTTGAATCCCATGCCTCCTTACTTTCTGAAGGAGCCTCACATGGGGAACCTTATCAAATGCCTTACTGAAATCCATATACACTACATCCACTGCTATACCTTCCTCAATGTGTTTTGTTACATCCTCAAAGAATTCAGTCAGGCTCATAAAGCACAACCTGTCCTTGACAAAGCCATACTGACTATTCCTAATCGGATTATGTCTCTTCAAATGCTCATAAATCCTGCCTCTCATGATCTTCTCCAACAACTTTCCCACCTCTGAAGTCAGATTCACTAGCTTATAATTCCCTGGGTTATCTCTACTCCCGTTCTTGAACAAGGGAACAAAATTGGCAAGCCTCCAATCCTCTGGTATTACTCCCAACCCTATTGACGATGCAAAGATCATCGCAAGAGGCTCAGCAATCTCCTCCCTCACTTCCCACAGTAGCCTGGGATATATCTCCTCCAGTCCTAGTGACTTATCTAACTTAAAGCTTTCCAAAAGCTCCAACACATCCACTTTCTTAATGTTTATATGCTAAAGCGTTTCAGTCCTCTCTAAGTCAGCCCCAGAATTGTCAAGGTGTTTTTCCCTGATGAATACTGAAGCAAAGTACTCATTAAGTATCTCCACTACCTCCTCCGACTCCATGCACACATTTCCACTATTGCACCTGATTGGTTGTATTCTCACACGGCTCATCCTCTTGCTCTTCACATACTTGTAGAATGCCTTGGGGTTTCCCTTGATGCTGCTCACCCAGACCTTCTCATGGCCCCTTCCACCTCTCCTAATTCCATTCTTAAGCTCCTTCCTAGCAATCTTGTAATTTTCTAGAGCTCTAACAGTACCTAGTTTCTTGAACATTTTGTAAGCTTTTCTTTTCTTCTTAACTAGATTTTCTACATATTTTGTACACCATGGCTCTTTAACTCTACCATCCTTTCTCTGCTTCAATGGAACATACTTATGCAAAACTCCATGCAAATGTTCCCTGAATATTTGTCACATTTCTGCCGAGCATTTCCCTGAGAGCATCTGCTCTCAATTTATGCTCAGGAGCTCCTGCCTAATAGCATCCTATTTCCCCCTGCCCCAATTAAATGTTTTCCCAAATTGTCTGCTCCTATCCCTCTTCAGCACTATGGTGAAGAAGATAGAGTTGTGGTCATTATCTGCAAAATGCTCTCCCACTGAGAGATCTGACACCTGACCAGGTTCATTTCCCAATACCAGCTCAAGTACAGCCTCTAGTTGGCTTATCTACATATTGCATCAGGAAACCTTCCTGAACACACGTAACAAACTCCACCCCGTCTAAACCCCTTGCGCTAAGGAGATGCCAATCAATATTAGGAAAGTTAAAATCTCCCATCACAACAACCCTATTATTATTGCGCCATTCTAGAATCTGCCTCCCTATCTGCTCCTCGATATCCCTGTTACTATTGGGGGGGTGGTCTATAAAAAGCACCCAGTAGAGTTATTGCCCCTTTCCTGTTTCTGACTTCCACCCACACTGACTCAGTAAACAATCCTTCCATGACTTGCTCCTTTTCTGCAGCAGTGACGCTATCCCTAATTAGCAAAGCCCCACCCCCCACCTCGTTTGCCTCCCTCTCTGTTCTTCTTGAAACATCTGAAGCCTGGCACACTCAGCAGCCATTCCTGCTCCTGAGACATCCAAGTCTCTGTAATGTCCACAATGTCACTGTTCCACATATTGATCGATGCTCTAAGTTCATCCACCTAGTTTATGATACTCCTTGCATTAAAACAGACACACCTCAAACCATCTTTCTGAGTGCATCTTTGCTCTAGCATCAGCCTATCCTTCCTCACAAACTCCATTTGTGCTCCAACCTCCCCATCCTACGCCTCTTCACTTTGGTTCCCAATCCCGTGCAAATGTGCAAACCCTCCCCAATAGCATTAACAAACCTCCCCGACAGGATATTTGTCCCCCTTGGATTCAAGTGCAACCTGTCCTTTTTGTACAGGTCCCATCTGCCGCAGAAGAAGTCCCAATGATCCAAAAATCTGAATCCCTGTCCCCTGCTCCAATCCTGCAGCCATGCATTTATCCTGCACCTCACTCTATTCCTATACAGGTTTCAAGTCAGGTCAAGTCACTTTTTATTGTCATTTCGACCATAACTGCTGGTACAGTACACAATAAAAATTAGACATTTTTCAGGATCATGGTGCTACATGAAACAATACAAAACCTACACTGAATTACATAAAAACAACACAATAAAAAACTACACTAGACTACAGACCTACCCAGGACTGCATAAAGTGCACAAAACAGTGCAGGCATTACAAAAAATAATAAACAAGACAATAGGCACAGTAGAGGGTAGTAAGTTGGTGTCAGTCCAGGCTCTGGGTATTGAGGAGTCTGATGGCTTGGGGGAAGAAACTGTTACATAGTCTGGTTGTGAGAGCCCAAATGCTCCGGTGCCTTTTCCCAGACGGCAGGAGGGAGAAGAGTTTGTATGAGGGGTGCGTGGGGCCCTTCATAATGCTGATTGCCTCGAGGATGCAGTGTGTAGTGTAAATGTCCATGATGGCGGGAAGAGAGACCCCGATGATCTTCTCAGATGACCTCACTATCCGCTGCAGGGTCTTGCAATCCAAGATGGTGCAATTTCCGAACCAGGCAGTGATGCAGCTGCTCAGGATGCTCTCAGTACAACCCCTGTAGAATGTGATGAGGATGGGGGTTTGGGAGATGGACTTTCCTCAGCCTTCGCAGAAAATGGAGATGCTGCTGGGCTTTCTTTGCTATGGAGCTACTGTTGAGGGACCAGGTGAGATTCTCTAGCAGGTGAACACCAAGAAATTTGGTGCTCTTAACAATCTCTACGGAGGAGCCTTGAATGTTCAGCGGAGAGTGGTCGCTCCGTGCCCTCCTGAAGTCAACAACCATCTCTTTTGTTTTGTTCACATTCAGGGACAGGTTGTTGGCTCTGCACCAATCTGTTAGCCGCTGCACCGCCTCTCTGTAAGCTGACTCGTCATTCTTGCTGATAAGACCCACCATGGTGGTGTCATCATTGAACTTGATGATGTGGTTCTAGCTGTGTGTTGCAGCACAGTCATGGGTCAGCAGAGTGAACAGCAGTGGACTGAGCACGCAACCCTGGGGAGCCCCTGTGCTCAGTGTGATGGTGTTGGAGATGCTGCTCCTGATCCGTACTGACTGAGATCTCCCAGACAGGAAGTCTAGGAACCAGTTGCAGAGGGAGGTGTTCAGGCCCAGTAGGCTCAGCTTTCCAATCAGTTTCTGAGGGATGATTGTGTTGAATGCTGAACTGAAGTCTATGAACTGCATTCGAAAGTACGTGTCTTTTTTGTCCAGATGGGTTAGGACCAGGTGGAGGGTGATGGCAATGGTGTCGTCTGTTGAGCGGTTGGGACAGTACATGAACTGCAGGGGGTCCAGTAAGGGGGGCAGCAGGGTCTTGATGTGCCTCATGACGAGCCTCTCAAAACACTTCATGATGATGGATGTGGGTGTAACGGAACAGTAGTCATTGAGACAGGACACTGAAGACTTCTTCGGCACGGGGACGATGGTGGCAGCCTTTAAGCACGTTGGAACGACGGCACTGCTCAGGGAGATATTGAAGGTGTCAGTGAGAACATCTGCTAGCTGGTCTGCACATCCTCTGAGCACTCTACCAGGGATGTTGTCTGGTCCAGCAGCCTTCCGTGGGTTGACCCTGCACAGGGTTCTCCTCAAGTCAGCCACGGTGAGACACAGCACCTGGTCATTTGGAGGAGGTGTGGACTTCTTCACCACCATGTCATTTTCTGCCTCAAAACGAGCATAGAAGTTATTCAGCGCACCTGGGAGGGAGGCCTCACCTGCACAGTCAGGTGATGTTGTCCTGGATGCCCTTCCACATGCGCCGCGTGTCGCCGCTGTCCCGGAAGTGGCTGTGGATTCACTGGGTGTGTACACACTTTGTCTCTCTGATGGCCCGGGTCAGTTTGGCCCTTGCTGTTGTTAGGGCTGCGTTGTCACCTGCTCTGAAGGCAGAGACACAGGTCCACAGCAGCGCACACACCTCCGCGGTCATCCATGGCTTCTGGTTAGCGCATGTAGAGATGGTCTTGGACACAGTGACATCATCAGTGCACTTGTTGAAGTAGCTGGTCACTGATGCCATGTACTCCTCTAAATTGGTAGAGTCGCCATCGGTTGCAGCCTCCCTGAACATGTGCCAGTCAGTGTGCTTAAAGCAGTCTTGAAGAGCAGAGATAGCTCCTGCTGGCCAGGTTTTCACCTGCTTCTGAATTGGTCTGGAGCGCCTGACGAGCGGTCTGTATGCTGGGATTAGCATAACAGAGATGTGGTCTGAGTAACTGAGGTGGGGGCAGGGCTCCGCCCAGTATGCGTCAGGGATGTTTGTGTAAACCAGATCCAACGCGTTCTCCCCTCTCGTTGCAAAATCCATGTTCTGATGGAATCTGGGGAGCACTGGCTTAAGGTTCCATGGTTAAAATCTCTGGCGACAATAAACAGCCCATCAGGGTGTGTGTTCTGCAGTTCACTAATAGCCCTGTACAGTTCACAGAGCGCCTCCTTAGCATTAGCGCTGGGGGGAATGTACACACCGACTACAGGGACAGTGGTGAATTCCCATGGTAAATAAAATAGTCTGCATCGAACAGCCTCAATCTCCACTAGCGATGAGCAGTACCTGGAAACCAGCAGAGAGTTCTTGCACCATTCCGTATTGATGTAAACACACAAGCCACCACAGTGAGTCTTACCGGAGAGAGCTGCGTCCCTGTCTGCTCAAAACAAGGCGAGCCCGTCCAGCTGAACGGTGGCGTCCGGGACTCTGTCGGTGAGCCATGTTTCCATGAAAACATACGCACCGCAAACTCTGTACTCCCGCCGAGTGTTAGTTGGAGTCGGATGTAGTCTAATTTATTGTCCAGGGAGTGGACATTGGAGAGCAGAATAGATGGGAGAGCCGGCCGGCTAGGGTTTGCTTTTAGCCTGGCACAGACCCTTGCCTGCTTGCCTTGCTTCCGCTTCCTCGCACACCGCTTACAACGTCCCCAACTCCGGCCACCAGCATCAGCTGACTCCAAGGACTGCAGGCCCCCGCTATCCGAAAGTAGAGCATTCCTATGAAACCTTTCATAAGCCAAAATGGTGTAAAGTGAAGAAGCAATTACCATTAATTTATATGGGAAAAGTTTTTGAGCATTCCCAGACCCAAAAAATAACCTACCAAATCATACCCAATAGCACATAAAACCTAAAATAATAGTAACATATAGTAAAAGCAGGAATGATATGATAAAGACACAGCTCTATAAAGTAGAAATAATATATGTACAGTGTAGTTTCACTTACCAGAATCAGGAAGATTTGGCCAAAAACCGATTTGTAGAAAAAAAATCGACATGTACACGCATGTGCACACACCTGCCCGTGCAAGGCTTCACGGTCATGGTGGTCTTTCTTGGGGTAAACACAAGTTTAAAATGGGCGTCTTTTTCGTAAAAGCGAAAATCCTCTTCGGATTTCTTTCAGTTAGCAAAAACAGGTACAAATGTAGGTCTTTCGTGAAAGCTAAGTGGCGTAAAGCGAACTTTCGTAAAGCGGGGGACACCTGTACTCACTGTCACATGGCACAGGCAGCAATCCCAAGATTACTACCTTTGCGGTCCTGCTTCTCAGCTTCCTTCCTAACTTCCTGTAGTCTGCTTTCAGGACATCCACCCTTTTCCTACGTATGTACCACGACCTCTGGCTGCTCACCCTCCCGTTTCAGGATATTGTGAACACGCTCAGAAACATCACGAACCCTGGCACCCAGGAGGCAAGCAACCATTCTTGTTTCTTTTTTGCGTCCACAGAATCACCTATTTGTCCCCCTGACTATGGAGTTTTATTACCTTTATTAGAAAAACCTGAAATTGTTATTTCTAACAGCAAATGCAGAGAACCTACCAAATGGTAGCTTAAAGTGCAGAAAATGTGAGATTAGATTGACTATTAAAGAAGTACACTATCATTAATAGAGCACATGCCTTGATGTGGGAATGTGGGCACTGAGATCTAAAAGTAAACAATCATAATTTATTCATCATTACATCTTTCAAACATATTTGAGGAAGTGTTTTAAATACAAGCTACATGCTCAGTCAGCTTAGTGACTAATGTCATATGATAATATGACACAATCATCATATTATAATTTTGATGATTAAAAATGAAAATATGAAAGTCAAATTGCACTTTGCTTTCTTGTTGTTCACTGTAGTAATGCCATCATGTAAAAAACTGCAAAAAAAGGTATTGTCCTCTTTCAGCATTTTTATAACTAAGCAATAGGCTTCAGTTACACAATAACTGAAGTAGAATTATACTGCCCAGTCCTGAGATGAATATAAAGCTTCTGATATCATTCAGTGCAAAGCAATGCAAGCATACAACCATGTTTGTCTATGTATGTTTACAGCACCTGTCAGACGAAACATAAGAAACAAGAAGAGAAATGTAAAGTGATCCCTCCCTCTAGTTGAATATTTAATGTAGTCTACAAGGAAGAAAATCACAGTCTACTTTTCTGTTGCCTTTCTTTTCTTGAAATGTTCTAAATATCTCAAGGGAGCGATGTTTTTCGGTCCTGGGCACTACCAGGGTCCATTTACTGCAGGATCCTTGCTCCCCAATCTTGGATTTCTTCCTGTCTCCTGAAACTAAATTTACTTCATTTTAGCCACCTCAAAGCAGACTTGTGTGTATATATTTTCAGGGAAATTTGATTGCTTGTATGGATTTTTAAATCAGTTTTCAGATCAAATTCAGAAATATGTAAACTGTTGTGTTATTTCATCATGCAGAGCTGGAACAAATACCTCAGACACTGAACATCCAATACTATAAAGTGATCTTTAACTGAGACAACTAGAACATAAATGGATTAAAGTGGCTAGTAATGGGAAAACAAGTACCCATTCAAAGTGCAATTGGAAGAAATTTAAGACAAAGAAAGTTGCATTATAAATGTATTCACACTTACTGCTCTGCTGAAATATGAGCCTGTACTCTTTCCTGATTTTGTCTTCCTTACTATGAAATTATTTAATGTCTTCCTTTAATGTGCTCAATATGTAATGCATTTATATCAAGTAACTGTTGTAGGTTGGTAATTCAGTCTAAAAAGTTGTGATTTAATTGTGATCGACAAATATGCACTAAAACCAGTGTTCATTGATATAAACCCTTATCTGAACTTCAAGTGAATGTAACAGACTGTTAAGGAACCTTGAAATAAATAATAGCAATCTCCAAAGTTTAAACCTTTTAAAATTAGTCATAAAGACATATCCTGCTTAATAGATTTATTGTGCTTTATTCCTGTTTTGACATATTTTAATTCATAACAGCTTATTCTGAAACTTGAATTTCTTTAAATTTAACTTTAATTTTAATTTAAATTGAGTGTAAATCAATAATTTTGAATTGAAAGTTGTAAAAGATAAAATCAAATGTATTTCAATAGATATGTTGAAGTGGTTCCGTCTATTATCCGAGAAAGTATACAGCATACAACCTGAAATTCTTAGTCTTCACAGACAACAAAAAATAGAGGAACCCCAGAAGAATGAAAGACAGAAAAATGTTGGAACCCCAAAGCCCCCTTCCTCTCCCCCTCCGCTGTGCAAGTCGCAGCAAGGCTTCAACCTCCCCCCCCTACAAATGTTACATTTATATAAAGTATATATTTTATGCTTAAATTTATTATTAATCTAAAATTGTCTTACAGTGACATTCATTGGTAATCACAACAGATTCATTCTGGAGACAAACATTAAGTACATACATATTACATGTGAACACAGGTGTGCCCTTCACATGCTTCATGATTATCAGAGGCACATGATTCTGATTCATTACATGTTGGTAAAACAGACAACATGCCTCAGAAAATCCATCTTTTTCACAATGTGTATAATCTGTTTTCATAAACTCACCTTGTAAGTGTCATCTTCGGTGTTTAAATTGAATTCAAGATTACCATTCTAATATTATAACCTTGATTTAGCATACGATGTATAAAATGAACAACTTGAGTAACAAAATATGTTCCAAAGTGTTTCATATGTTGCTAATTAAACAAGAAGTGAAATCACAAACTAATTGATGAAACAAGAGTAGTAGAATCTGAAAACTTGGACAATTGGCTAACTTTAAAAGGAACCTCTAAGATTGTGGTTCAAAAGGTTTCAAAAAAGGAATTCCAAAGCTTTGGACACCGTGACTGAGCTGAAAAGAAAGTGAGTTAAATTATCACTGACTTATTAACTACTTCATTTTTTACCAATTCAGCATATAAAATGAGATTACAAAGCAACATATGAACACCAATATCAGAACAGCTCTTATTACCATTTGAAAATAGTTACTACATCTATATTTAAACTGAGCCTGTAGATCAATTACCTTATTGTAAATAGTAAGAAAATTAATGGAATGCTAATTAGTGGAGAAAATAAACAAGCATCTTGAAACAAATAATGAATAGTCAGCGAGGATTTCCAAAGGAAAATCTTTCATAACCACCCTTGTCAAGAATCACATCACCTGGGTCCTTCCAAAATTGAGCAAGTGCCCAATATGGGAGAAGGTACCTTCTGAAAAAGAGATGGAAAGGAGGCAACTTATTTTGAGCTGAGGTAGCGGTTTTTCCTTGCCCTAGTTATTACCGAGAAGGAATCTTGAACTTAGGTGTTCTTTTTATGATGATAATACTCCCACAAAATTAGACAATATCAAAACTTTAAAATCAGAACAGCAGAAAATGTAGAAGTGAAGAGGTTATGTGACGTTGTGTGCAATTTGCAGTCTAAGAACAGGTGGGGTTGCACAGACGTCCTGTTTGCTTCACTCTTTTTGAACGTTTGCACATCTCCTGGAGGCCTCATGAACATTTTCAGACAAGCACCACCCACTCCCACCATTGACCGCATCCACCTCACATTGCTTACTTACAATATTGCTATGCTCAAATATGTATTTCACATTTACCTCAAAGGGTAATCAATAAACTTCATTGCCGGCACACCATGGACAACATTAATGAACAGTTGGCACTCTCTTGTGGGCCCAAGCAATGTAAAAGCAGCAGCAGTGAACTAGAAGAGAAGTAGGCTTTCTCCTCACCACCTGCTTCCCCCCTCCCCCCTCCACCTCATCCCTTGGAAGAGATAATACTGTCCTTTATTGCAGCAGCACCAGTTTGAAGGTGACAGTACACTCATACCTGCAGGCATCAATCTCATTTCCTCCAACCCAACACAGTTATCCACATAGTATCGCCTTCCGCACAAATCTTGATTTGTGCTATGATGTGAAAAGACAAAGGAGAGTGGGGATGAAGACACAATGCCCTTCAATTGGAAGCTGAATTCCAGCCACCAGCTCAGACGCAAAGCTAATTTGGAATTGAAGGCAGGATTTGCATATGTTGAACACAAGACATGACTGGCTTGTGTTAAGGGCAGGTGGACAGAGCAACATAGCTACTAGCTGCCAGAGTTCAATGCAAATGAAGATCATTGTACAGTTATTTTCTACATCAAAATAAAATTTATTTGTAATAAAAATTATGTACAAGAATAAACCATGCAATGTCTTATCATTCATAAATGTGTTAAAGAGTGTTTTATTACTTCCCTTAAAACCAATAGACTATTGCAACTCAAGTGGCCCGCTGGGGAGGGGGGTACACTACTACAATGATTGAGAGGCTTCCTCACAGTGCCCCACCACTCCCTCTATAGTAGAAGAACCCTGTACGGTAGTCTTTTTCCACCACAGTTAGTAACAGGCCTGCCAGAATGTTTGTGTGCAATAGCAAGGAGGTAGGAAAAGCCCAGCACCCACTTTGTCCAGAATTTGGAAGAAATGGGCACACTTGAGCTGGTCTTCTCATATGTAAATCTGCTACAATAGCATATCAATATTCATTCTCCCATGGCTAGTATTGCATCAGTACCCTTGGTTTCATCTGTCAGTCAACCCACTCAAATGATCTGAAAGTGGGACAACTTGATGCAGAACTGCTTGAAATTGCCCAGGAAGGCCAGTTGAAATTTTGTCCATTGCAAGTTCTGTAACCTTACTGCAGCTGCACTGTATAATTTTCAATCTCACCATTCTACCCCCGTGTGCGTGAGATATACATCAGATTTGGGCATTCAAGTTCAGCCGCACATGTCATCAGTACCACGCTTACATTAAGTACAAGGACTAAAACAAATAATGAAATGGTGAGCTGTTACAGACGGCACCATCCTTTAATTACTCACATATCAGCTGCACACTTTGGACGTTGACTCATGTTGGGCTCCAGTCTGTTCTGAGTCAGGGTTCCACATTTAGAAGTGTCACTGGCACCCTGTGCCAGTAGGGACAGGAGGAAGCTACTTAGCCCCACAAGTCTGTTCCGTCAATCAGTGAGACTAACTCCATTACCCACCTTTCTCACAAATTGCTCAGTACCTCTGTTTAACAAAACTCTTCCAATTCACATTTAGCATTTCAAACAGGAGAAAATGTGCAGACGCTGGAAATTTAGCATTGTTCATTTAGCAACAAAAACCCTCTTCCCTGTGCAAGCTCCAGAAAAAAAATCTCAAGGTAGCATATGGTGACGTACACGTACTCTGATAGTGAACTGACTTTGACTTTGAAGGGAACTCCTAGAGACTTCTGTTCAGCTGCTTGCAGAAGCCAGACCCAACTCACCGCAAATCTTTGCTTATAAGCCTGACCCTTAATTTTTAGACAATTCCTGCTATTGTTAAAAATACCGATCAGTTGATAACTGGGAACATTCTAGTTAACTCAGATTCTGGTTAATTCCTCCTGCGAGGAAAGGCAAGGTTTGCCCTTGGAGAATGGTGTAGCTGTGCAGTGTTACTGGGTGGTGCAGTGGCATATGCCGCAGCTCTGGTGAGCCTGTTGGGGGCAAGTGATGTCCTTTACTCTAGAGGACAATGAAAAAACACTCCTTGAAGATACTGCGTAATAAGTTTTGGTTGGTGCATATGAAATATTTCGGAGAGTACCTCTCTTTGTGAATCACAAGTGCCTTAAGCATTATTTGGACATAGGAGAGATGTTGCTGTGACACCTCTGGGCATTGGCTCCTACAAAGGCCATTCTGCTGAAGGACCCCTAGCAGGATCTCATGTCCAGAGGTGTAATAGCAGCAATTCTCCTTTTCCATTCCCATGCAGATTGTCCTTCTTTGTGTTTCCCACTCCACATTCTCTCCGTGTGCTCAGAGGAGTGGATGCAAATGTACCCACATCAAGATACAACCGACGTAATGCAAAAGCCTTGAGGTCAATGCAAATTTCTTTAACTCCTGGCATAACAATGACTGTTCTTTAAGAACACAATTTTACCCAAAACAATACACCATGAAAATCAGCAAGAAAATAATTTGTAAATAGCATTGTCTTTCAAAAGTAGTGGAAAATGGCCTTTCCCTCTGTAGGATCCATATCTAGCCATGTGAGGGTAACAAATGGATTAGTATCCCATTGAAATCCAGTTTGGAAACACCATATCAAACCAGCTGTTGATTAAGGACTGATGTCATGATCTGCTTTCTCTTGGTACTCTTGCAGGCATTAAAACTGCACACAGTTTTATGAAAAATTTCCCTTCAAAGTCAAAGTCAGTTCACTATCAGAGTACGTGTACGTCACCATATGCTACCTTGAGATTTTTTTTCTGGAGCTTGCACAGGGAAGAGGGTTTTTGTTGCTAAATGAACAATGCTAAATTTCCATTTAAAATTTCATTTTCACACATTAAAACTGGCCCAACGTAATGCTTTGAGTTGCATTGAAATCGATTTAGCATCTAACCGACAGGTGCTGCATCATCAATATATTCAGCCTTTCACTCTCTTATACCCTATAAGTGCAATCATTGTCAAATAATCATAATGATAGTAATATCAATAATAGTCATTATAATTGTGGCCTACAAAGAACCTTGGTGCAGAAAGCCTTTAAAATCCACTATATATTTTGGAATATTTTGCAGCATTTTAATTCATTTTTAAATTGCAGTTTTCATTTCCATTGTTTGGATATATATTTACTGAAGCTAATGTGAAACTGCCAGTAATATCGAGACTATAATGACCATTCCTAAATTTTGCTTTTTAATGAGATAAGGTTTATTGGATATTTTTATAAATATTGGAATTCAATTG
Source organism: Hemitrygon akajei (assembly GCF_048418815.1). Classification (NCBI taxonomy): domain Eukaryota; kingdom Metazoa; phylum Chordata; class Chondrichthyes; order Myliobatiformes; family Dasyatidae; genus Hemitrygon; species Hemitrygon akajei. Next base: position 68,013,530 of record NC_133126.1, on the reverse strand, counting down.
TAAACAACATAGCCTTTCAAGATAAGCTGTAAGTGTATAGCAAGATTAAGCTGTCGGTTTGTCGCTTGAAATCTATTATTCTTGATCCCTGCCCAACGTTGGCTTAACAAGTTAAAGGTAATCAATATTTGAATTAAACTTCACCACAAAGTGATCAATTAAGATGCCTTCTAAAAGCACTTCAAGAAAGGTTTAATTTTCATAATTTAGTTCCTGGTGTAGTTATTGCTTTGCTTTTACTTCAGTGGAATGAATGAATTTGCTTGCAACAGATGTTGCACTAAAAAATACTTCACGCATTAGGCTCAGAATTTTAAATGAACATGCCCTTTAATGACTTACTCAGTCCACGCAGACACTTAAAAATTGACACTGAAACCAAGAAAAATTACTTAAAGGATCGGTTACATCTAAAATGATGGAATCAATATCAATATTTTCCCTGAGAATCTTTCTCCCTGATAAGCAAAATCTTTGCTTAAAAGGTGCATTAAAATTTAATAGCCAGGCATGTGGTTTGGCAATTGATCATTTCTGGACAGCTGTTCTCTGCTATGTTTTAGCTTAGTGCTTCTAACCATTTGAGTGTCATCTTTTAATGGCTTATTTTAAGGACATTTTGTCCCACTAGACTAGATCCTACTCAAAAGAGACAAAATGTCAATTTATGGAGTGAGACACAAAGATTTTACAGAACTAAACAAAACAATAATAGCTACATATTAGGTGTCATACAAGTGACAATTTGTTCCAGGTGTTCCTTTATAAGTGGGAAAAAATCATGACCCACAACTCCTAAGTAGCGCAGACACAATATGAAGGTGTTTCAAACCATTTATTGTGCATTATTCAGTTTACTACATGCTTTTTGTCTGGTTATTTTCAAGTGAAGTGAAAAGTTCCAGTGGAAATAGGCTTGCAAAAGGACATATAGAGATGGTTTGATTCCATCAACGTGCTACTAATTACAATTGCTCTTGTACATTTCCTGTTTGATTTTACTGGTGTGTTCATTGTACACATTTACAAACTGTTGTGATATTTTGAGCAATTTAATCAAATTCTAATAGATCAAAATACTAAAAAAGTAAGTTTTTTGTCCAAAAGTTATAATTATACTCCCATATTTATGGCTGAAGTACTTACTTGTGATTAATTAAATGCCTTGGAAGTGGGGAGAGAGCGGTGGGGAGCGCTGAAAATATCTTCATTTTTACAAGGCGCATTTTTGTGACCCATTGTCAGGAAAATACTGAAAAATATCCTTCATAAAACTGGGTTTGGCTCTTTATTAGGCAATTTTAGCTAAACCTTAAAACAGGTTTTTGGCCTCTTACCCTTAGCAACAGTAACTAAAAGAAAGGAAATCCAATTAAAATAAAGTAATGTTATATAAAAAAGATCATTTTGATACAGCAAAGTGTGAATGCATAAATGTCAAGTTCAAAATTCAAAGTAGATATATGATCAAAGTACATATATGTCACCATACATATCCCTGAGATCTATTTTCTTGTGGGCATACTCAATATACAGTATCTATAGAATAATAATCATAACAAAATCAATAAACGATTCCCCAGCTAGGGCATTCAACCAGAGTATAGAAGACACTAAACAGTGCAAATACAAAAGGAAGAAACAACAACAATAAATAAATAAACAATGAATATTGAGAAAATGAGATGAAGAGTCCTTGAAAGTGACTCCATTGATTGTGGGAAGAGTTCATTGATAGGGCAAGTGCATTTGAGTGAAGTTATCCCCTTTGTTCCAGGAGCCTGATGGTTGAAGAGTAAAACTGCTACTGAACCTGGTGGTGTGGTTTCTGAGATTCCTGTACCTACTTCCAGCTAAAACATAATGAAGGAAATGAACCCACAGTGACAGAATGTCATTCAATGAGGTCAAAATTCTTACTCATTTGAACATTAACAATAGAACATTATGAATACATTTTCATTGCAATAAATAGAAGGAAAACTTGGATTCTACAAGCACTATGTTTTACTCTAAGCTAGATGTGCAGATATAAGTCGACACTTGCAGTATATATTCACTGGATATGGTGCATTTTGGAGCAGCAAAAAACCAATTAGAAGTCGAACCTTCAAATTCCTCTATCAAATTTTAAGTTATTTTTAAACAAAAATGCCACCAGATTAAATTTTCTAAGTAAGATTTGCAATGGTATAGAACCGTTCATGACATTTCCAAGTACTTTATAGCCAATGAGGCATTTTCAAAGTGTAGAACGTATTATATGGAAATGCCACAGCCAATTTGCACACAGCAATTTTCTGCAATTATCAATGTGACCAAGATCATATTCTGTTTTAATGATGTTGAGTGAGGGATATTTTTACTTGTGGGATTTAAACATATATGTTTTGTGTAATATTGATGGTCTGACACTACCAAATTTCCAAGTGTGCTAGATTATTGGGGATTTTGCACTACCTGTGTAGGCTTTTAATTCAAAAATCCAATAAATACATGGGAAAAAGTTCGTCATTGTACCTTCGGAATGACTTGTTGATAATCAATTATTCAACATGTCTGAGCTTCATTCCTTAATCTAATGGTGTCATTAAAATATTTACTGTGAATACTAATGTTGTAAACCAAAAATTTAATATTCCTGACTTTTTAATCTTGCTTTTGATATGAATTTATGTTCTTGATTTTTGCTTGGACATTCTCTCATACATCTGCTAAGACAGCAATCATGATTGCTGTATCACACTGTTTTTTTCATCTGTGACTCTCTCAGGAGGTGAATGAATTGAGATCAGCTTTCATGCTACTTGCTCTGATTACACTTGTCCTCCCAGCTCACCTAACATGACAGCAGAGATTTGCAGTGATAATGTAGTATTTATCAAAGATAGGCTTTTTAAATGAATCAATACATTCAGTCTTAGCCTGGGAGTTCAGTTTTGAAGCCTGGAATAGCTGACACAGTGGTCATACTATAGTAGCTTGTGGTGAAACATTCTTCACTAAGCTATTTTAATGTGCTTATCGAAATCAATAAGGTTAACTGCATTTGCCAGCATTGGGGTCAATAAAATTTGTACATGTTCGATAAAGGAGCTCACTTTAGTGTTGGTTTGTACTTCTAACTGGATGGTGTCACTACGGTGCAATTCATAGGAAATTTCATTATAGATTAAAGGCAAATATTGTTAGCTACATTGCATTTTTATGTTAGCATAATAGAAAAATTATTTAGTTGGGTGTAATCTAATACTGATTTAAGCCTTATATTTTATTATTAACCTAGGCCTGCTTGAATATTAATTAGTCAGAGCATGTTGATGTCAAATATGGATATATAAATATTTTATATAGTGTTCAATATTAAATAATGAAAGTAACTTAATAGGCCTGAGTTTGAACAAAATTTATAAGTTCCTACATTGCAATATTTCTTTGTTTAATATGATTCGTACCTGTTTTCGATATGTGAAGGTACAGGGATATATGTATGTGAATTTGGTTGAAGATGATGCGTAGTGCCAATAAATTAACTGCACAAATATAACAATGCTGTTTCCCTTACTTTTTCCCTTCTAATATAAACATTTCAATAAGTATTCAAGTTAAGCAGTTGGCTAATTAAATTTATGAAAACAAGAAACATAGTATTTTCTTTTCCAAAGAAACATCTGAGTACTGCTTGTTAGAAAAACATTAGAGCCTGTAACGCATGGTCACCAGTAAAGGAACGGTGCTCTCCATCCACTGTGCTTGAAGCTCCCATCGGACATTTCATTGGATTTTGAGCAGAGCCTTGCTGCCATTGGGCATCCCACCCAATGACATGCTCTGTACAAGGATCAGTGGCCAAGGTCACACAGCAGAATGGCTCTTCAATCAATTACATTGAAATATTCTCACCAAGACAGAGTCTAAATTAGGAACTACAATTATAATATTCAGCATATTATTAATGCAAGTGCATTAAAATAAATTGCAAAATGAAAAAGAGTTTAAAAAGATTAATAAAAAAGGCAAACATTTAGTTTTAACATCTCAGCTATATTTAAAATCTGAATAAAGCTTTGCGTTGTAAAATTTAAATTTCAAGGCCAGGATGTTTATATTACATGAATAAGAATTATCGTGTTGCACTGAATTTACTCATGGCTGAATGAACCATCCCTGTTTCAGATATTTCAGTAGATAAATGATGCAATCCCATATCTTTACATGAATTTTGATGAAGTTCCAATCTGTTTGAGGATGGCAGTATTTTTTGTTGAAACTTTAATGACTTAAGGATTCATTTTAAAAAATCTTGAATCTTTGGGGTTCAGGAACTCAAAATTTACAATGACAACCTATCATTCAACATTTCTGTATTTCATCAGTACAAAGTTCACTGTTTGCTGACAAAAGTGGCATGTGTTCTCTTACCTGACACTGAAATCTCTTCCTTCATGTGAAATGCAAGTTTCTTTACTCTATCATGGGCACTAGCCTCCCCATATCCAGAGCATCTTCAAGCAGTGATGCCTCAAAAAGCCAGCGTCCATCACCACCCAGGATATGCCCTCTTCTCGTTGTTACTATCAGGGAGGAGGTACAAGAGCATGAAGGCACACACTTAATAGCCTCTTCCCCATCAGATTTCTGAATGGACATTGAACCTATGAACTCTACCTCACTACTCTTTTTTTTTCTCCTCTTGCACTTCTTAGTTAATTTGCAGTTTTTAATATTGCATTGTACTGCTGCCGTTAACTTAACAAATTTCACAACATATGCCGGTGATATTAAACCTGATTCTGATGGATTCTGATTACTTAGAAAGGCAATATGATTTTCATCTGTACAGGATGGGATTTCTTTTCAAGCACTGATCAATAATGGTATAAAGCAAGCACATTCAAAGAATTTACTTTCCTCAGAACGACATTCTGCTACAGCTACATAAAATTGCTGCAAGGTGTCTCTTATACTCAAATCTTGCAAAAATGCTATTTATCTTTCAAAATGCTTGTTAAACCTGCACATTAACTTTCAGTACAAGGACATCCAAAATCAGCAACATATTTCAATCTTCAGCATTTGCCTTTCGACATGTTCTTGGGACAGCCTAGCCCATTTCATAGAACTAGCCTGAAAAGGCTCTGAATCCCCTTATCATGGTACTTCATCATCACTCCATCTGTCACTGAAATGGCAGTTCTAAGTGTATCTGATGTATAGCGGCCTCTACTCCACTGGGTTCAAGTGTGCAGTAATCTGTTCTAACATCCGTGGCTCTCTGGAATGACACAACCACCCTTTGCGATGGTGAACAGCAGAGAAGGATGAAACAGAGGAGGCATTTACGTTTACCGAGGAAGAGCACAGTGCTTCATTCTACCTGTCACATTTAAACACCAACTTCAATACAGGTACTGCAAGGTGGGTAGGCTATATAACACGGGGCACCTGACTGTAATGGACTACAATCAGAGTATAGGCAGAGGAAAGTCATTGTGTTGTCTCTGTGGAGTTAAACTCAATATAGTTGCAGGGTTCTGGAGGACAAGGGTGAAGAGTACAACAGGGCTATGCAATGGAAAGGTAGGGAAGCTGCATTACGTAATATTTGGAGCATCCTACTGCCTGACGTCTGAGTGTGAAGTTAGCGAAGTCCTTCTCCATGCTAATTACAAGAGTTGGACGTCACTGACTTCAAAGAGAAACTCCAATTTCCAATCAAGTAGAGGTGTACCAACGGGTATTGAAATGTTTTTATCATGACTGATTTGCTTGATTTCTCAGCTCTTGACTGCAATTCTGGAGCAGATCTGTGTCTAGAGAAAAGGGAGAGATGCCTTGATACCACATTGATAATAGCTGGAAGAGGTTAGAGGAAGCACCTTGAAATGGATTAATTTCCACTGGGGTGATTGCAGCTGTTTGTGATCGGAGAGCTAAGAACATTATAGCCCTCGGGGAATAGACGGTGGTACTGTGGAATCTGATTATCAGTGATTGGGTCCTTGTTGATAGTTGTGTGATCTGTGCCTCAGCAGATACTAAGACCATTATCTGCCCAGTGTCAAGATAATGTCACTGTAAATGAGAATGCCCTTCTCTCTCAAGATGTTAGCATTGCCTTTGGAACCACGGGTTCTCACTTGGTTGCTTCACCTCAGTCCTATACCCAACAGTTCCAGGCAGCAGCTACTCATGGTAGAAGACAGAAGTCAGAAGGTAAACTTTCCATGACAGCGGCTCTTTTTGGCCTTCCATGACAATCACCTGCTATCCCCCTGAATAAAAGTGAGTAACCAACCTGAGGGAATAGAGTTCTAATAGACAAGTAAAGCCTGGCCAGGTGACAGTGACAAAGGATAAGCATCAGAGTCTTTAATTACTGATCGTAATGACATATGTCTCATTGTGATTCATTCATTTCATTCATTCAAGTATGAGGAATTGAGTCTGGGTGCAATTGGAAAAACCTACCTGGCATTATTCCTCAACCCAAAGGATTCTGCAGATGCTGGAAATCCAGAGTAACACACACAAAGTGTTGGAGGGACTCGGCAAATCAGAAAGCATCTATGGAAATGAATAAATTGTCAATTTCAGGCTGAGACCCTTCATTAGGAGTGGAAAGGAAGGAGGAAGACACCAGAATAAAAAGGTGGGGGGAGCAGAAGAAGGATAGCTAGAAGGTGATAGGTGGGTGGGAAAGGTGTCGGGCTGTGAGGAAGGAATCTGATAGAAGAGGAGAGTGGAACTTAGGAGAATGAGAGTGAAGAGAGGCACTAGGGTGAGGTGATGGGCAGTTGAGAAGAGGGAAGAGGCCAGAATAGTGATAGAAGAGGAGATGGAGAGGATAAAAGAAATTACCAGATGGATGATGGGGATACCAGAGGGAATATGGGGTGTTGCTCCTCCATCCTGAAAGTGGCCTCATTGTGGCAAAAGAGGAGCCCATAGACCGACATTGGAACAGGAGTGGGGATGGAATTAAAATGGTTGGCCACTGGGAAAGTCTGCTTTTGGTGGATGGAGCAGAGGAGATTGACAAAGTGGTCCCCCAACTCACTCACGTAGAGGAGGCCGCATTGGGAGCACCAAATGGTCCCTACAGATTCACTGGTGGTGTTTCCTCACCTGGAAGGACTGCTGGTGTCATGAATGGAGGTAAGGGAACAGGTAAATGTGCAGGTGTAGCACTTCTGTCATTTGCAGGCTATGTGCCAGGAGGGAGGAATGAGTGGGCATGGAAATCATGGAGGGAGAGACACTGTGGAAGGTGGGGTGGGGGAGAAGATAAAGATGCATTGGGTGGTAGGATCCCATTGAAAATGGTGGAAGTTGTGGAGAATGATGTGCTGGATGTGAAGGCTCACGGGGTGGTAGGTGAGGATGAGAGGAGCTCAATCTCTGTTAAGGTGATGAGAAGATGGATGCGGCATGGATGTCCAGGAAATGGAGGAGATGCAGGTGAGGGCAGCCTCAATGATGGAGAAAAGGAAACCCCGTTCTTTGAAGAAGGGTATTTCTGATGTCCTGAAAAGGATAGCCTCATCCTGTTCCTTATTAGAGTTTTAATCCTCCTATCAGTTGTGACAGCATAGAGGACATAGGAAAAAAACACTAATGATTGAGATAGCAGCCAGCACCCCTCCTATTTCTTTCATAAAGAAGAAATTAGTGTTCCATGTCTTGAATGGAATGACATGGTGAATGTCTCCGAAGTATCCAGTAATAATAAAATGGACATTTGTCCCTGAGAGATTAGGCTCAAATTCACTGATGCCACTTTCAAGGTATATTCTGCCTCTGCTTCGCTCTGAGGCACTACCACTTAAGCTAAAGCTAGAGATGGTCTATCATTGAATGGATATGCATCATGAAGCCAATGCCAGTATTGACTCTGTACTCATTGACACAGCAGACAGTCCAATCAACAGTGAAACAGATTCCTTGCTGTCTACAGATACCATTCATTTTTGTGACAGAAATTGTTCAATTGCTCATGGTACCTCAAGTCCTATGTCAGATAGTCTGCTGCAAATACACTCCTTTCAGTGTCGTCTTATCCCGGCCTTTGTCACATGATATTGTAGCAATATTATCCTGCCAAGTTTTTAATCTGTTAGTGAAATCATCTGCAAGGATGGTTGAGTATTTTCAGGATCACTGATCACTACAAAATTTGATTTTATTTACATTTCATTTAGCTGCGGTTGATGTCAGCAGCTCTACATTGGGTGCACAATTGGTACCACGAATGCAAATGCTACTTCAGAAATGCAAAACATTTTGCTCATCTAATTTATCATCTTAGTGTTCAATCAGATGACTGCATTAATTAACATCATTGCAGATAATATCCAATTAAATGGCTAAGTAGCTGACCATTATAGGGAGAGCTGGCTGTAATTCAAGCAATGAATGAAGAGAATTCACATGATCTATTTTATTGCCAACTACATCGCAATGGAAATTTCCAGTGTGAATATATTTGTCAATGCAGGTGCCTTCAAGACCTTTTGCTGAATACATTTGATTGAAATCTCAAACAGTATTTAATAGAAGTAAATGACTGCAATAAAATAATGCCCTTTGTTTGTTAAGAACACATTTGCAAGGCCTATGTAGCATTTGCTCAGTCAGATTGGTAAACCTTCACAGACTGGCTTCTTGAAGCAATGAAAACTTCATATCTTGGCAACCATTTGTTTTCATCCACATTTTTGTGCTCTTGTTGCACATGGGATCCAGCACTACAATACATTATACATTTCTCTACTGGCCAAACCCTGTCTTGTGTTTTCCTTTTGACATTTTGTTGTATCAAGAAATAGTCTTCCAGTAGTTTCTGCTTATAAGATCTGCTTGAGTTGACATTGGCCTACGTAACATTGGCCACTCACTTTTGACCCTTGTCAAGTGATGATGAATCATTGTTGGTGCCTATATTGCCCAATCCATCATGGTAAAGCTCTCCCACAACCCCCAAAGAGCACTGTCGCAGGAAAACAGCATCCATGGGACCTACACCATCCTAGGCCATGCTCTATTCTTGCTGCTGCCATCAGGAAGAAGGTAGAGGAGCTTCGGGACACACACCACCAGGTTCAGGAATAGTTATTATTCCTCAACCGTCAGGCTCTTGAACCAGAAGGGATAACTTCACTCAACTTCACTCGCCCCATCACTTAGCTAAATTAATTAGCAGATCAGACAGTGTCTAAATGGGTCACAATATTGCCAGACGTTTCACTTTTCTGTTGTGTTACTCTTTCCTCTATCCTGCTCTCCCTTTTGAAGTCACAGTGTAACCTCCTCTGTGTATCCCTTTTTGGATGATTTCTAAGGTTTTCACTTCTATCTTGACTATTTTCTCTCTGTTGTGTCATTTTTTTTAGCTGACAGTATTGATTTGGCACATTAGTGGTAACTTCCTTACAAAGCATGTTGAATCCAGAATAAATGGCTGGCAAATGTTGTGAAGATTCCTTCAGTGGATCTTAGAGCTTATATATAGAATAATGGTTCAATGGTGCCATTTAATATCAGAGAATGTATACAGAATACAACTTGAAATTCTTACTCTTCATAGACATCCTCGAAACAGAAGAAAACTCCAAAGAATGAAAAAAATGGAAGAACCCCAAAGGCCTTTGCCCCTTCTCCCATGTACAAGCAGTTGTAAGCAACATGAAACTTCTCTAATTCCAGCAGAAAGCATCAACCCACCACCCACCATGCAAGCAACGGCAAAGCCCTAAAGAGAGACCATGGTCTACAGTACATCAAAAACTACTGTTCATCCCAGCAGCTCAATATCCCACAGGCTCTCTCTCTCACTAACAAGGTAGAGAGTGATATCACTCCTTCCACAGAGAGAGGGGAGACAAAACAGCTCACTGTTTCAATATTACAGTCTGTAGTGCCGCTTTTATTATGAGTTATCCCCAACTCAAGAACCAACTCAAAACTCTCACTCACCATTGAGAGAGAGAGAGAGAAAGAGAGAGCAAGAGAGAGAGAGAGAGAGAGAGAGAGAGAGAGAGAGAGAGAAAGAGAGAGAGAGAGAGAGAGCAAGAGAGAGAGAGAGGAGAGAGCGATCACCTGTGTGCAGAGGCCTCCAACATCCGTACCCACTGTCTCAGTGTTTCTGCAATGCTTCAGTTCATGACACCAGCTAGAAATCAGGTCCACAGGGCCACGCAAGGCCGCACCCCAAAGGTGCCCGACTTCCAAACTGCTCCTGGAGTTATCGAAAATGTGGCTGATCGGCGAACTCCAAGAAGGGTAACACGCTGCCATGAAGAACCACAGTTTGAGTGCAGCTGTAGATCACAGACTCCAACAGGACCCCAGACACCTTGTAAAGGGGAAAAAAGGCATCAGAAAGAAGAAGAATTTGAACTGTTCGGCTGATGGGCTGGGGATAAATCGCCATCTGGTGCCATCTTTAGCTCTACCCACATAGTGGAGGGCATAGTGTAATGGAAGAAATTAGTGGAGTATATAACATGGATAATACATTAGTTTTGGATGACTTTAAACTACACATACGTTGGAGCAACAAAATTAGTTGCATTAGTAAAGAGGATAAATTCAAAGAGTGTATAGAGATATTTTCCTTGGCCAGTATGTTGAGGGGCCAATAAGGAAATGGTATTTTTGATAAAATATTATATAACTAATACATGATCTGACAATTAAAGGCTTTTAGAAAAGAATGATTGAATTTTATATAATCATTGAAAATCATTTAAATGAACCTAAAACAAATATTTTAAAAAATGAACCAAAACAATCCACAAATGCATGAAGTCTGTTTTGCCAGTGGTAATATTGAGAAGCTATCTTAATAAATTTGATACAGAACATGCAAGACCTAAAATTTGGAGAATTTTACAGTTTACTTCAAATTTATATGTTATTATGGTATAAAAACACAACAGGAAAATTGATACAACACACACAAAATGTTGGTGGAACGCAGCAGGCCAGGCAGCATCTATAAGGAGAAGCACTGTCGACGTTTCGGGCTGAGACCCTTCATCAGGACATCAGGAAAGGCCATCAGGAAAATTGATCTCAACATTGCTAATAAGACGTACTAGATCGATGTTGCCAAGGATAAATAGCTAATATGAAGACTGGGAAGATTTCACATTTCAGCAGCGGATCAAGGAATAGGAAGATAAGTAGTGGGGAACTTAGATGCAAACCATAAAATTATACATTAGTATGTCAAAATTAAAAGATTAGTAACATTTAATATAGGTCTATTTGCAGACTGAGTTAACAAAATGACAAAGAAATCAAACAAATATTTTATATCTTCACAGAAAAAGATACAGAAATTTCTCACTAGTAATGGGCTACACATCCAGACTAAGTGAGTGCTGGAAGATATGAGCAAAAGTTTTAAAAATTGGAGGAATTAGTGGGATTGAAAGCTAGTAAATTCCCAGGGGCTAAAAGCTGGCTTCCTAAGTCTTTGGAAGTGGTGGCAATGGGAAGAGTGGTGCACTCCCAAACTTCCATTGGCTCGAGAGAAGTTCCTAACTGTACTACTAACTGGGATGTACTGCAAGGGGGGCTCTGTGGGGGCGTTGAGGAGGTCACTGAATGCACAACGGACTATATTAACTTTTGTGTGGATGCAGTTGTCCCTGTTAGAACTGTTCGCTGCTATCCCAATAATAAGCCCTGGATCACTAGTCACATCAAAGGCCTCCTAAACCAGAAGAAGAGGGCCTTTAAAGATGGTGATCGGTTGGAGCTTAAAAGAGTTCAGAAGGAACTCAGAGTACAGATAAGGGGGGCAAAGGAGCAGTATAGGAGGAAGCTAGAACAAAAGCTGCAGAAAAAAAGCATGAAGGAGGTGTGGGATGGGATGAAGATCATCACCGGATGCGGTGCAAAGCGGGGGGCGAACATAAGTGGAGATGTGGAGAAAGCGAACCAGCTGAACAACTTCTTCAACAGGTTTGACAGCTCAATCTCATCCTCACCGCAGAAATCCACACCAGGCTTACTTCCCTCACAGGAAAATAGCCACTCACAGGAGACCTTGCCCACGCCCAGGATTACGGCTGCACAGGTGGAAGGTCAACTGAGGAAGATCTGTACCAGCAAGGCGGCTGGACCGGATAGAGTTTCCCCACGATTACTGAGGGCCTGTGCGACTGAGCTGGGAGAACCACTACAGCGCATCTTCAACATGAGCCTGGAGCAGAGAAGAGTACCCAGACAGTGGAAAACATCCTGTATTGTCCCGGTACTGAAGAAACCACAACCAAAGGAGTTGAATGACTTCAGACCTGTTGCCTTGACGTCGCACGTTATGAAGACCATGGAGCGGCTGATAATACAGAATCTGAGACCACAAACCAGGCACGCCCAGGATCCTCTTCAGTTTGCGTATAAGGAGAAGGTGGGAGTGGAGGATGCTATCACGTATTTGCTGCACAAATCACTCTCTCACCTAGAGGGGGTCAGTTGTGCTGTGAGGATTACATTCCTTGACTTCTCTAGTGCCTTTAACACCATCCAGCCCAAGATCTTAAGGCACAAACTAACGGAGATGGGAGTAGACTCTCACATGGTGGATTGGATAGTGGACTACTTGACAGATAGACCTCAGTATGTGCGGTTGGGAGACTGTAGGTCTGACACGGTGGTCAGCAGCACAGGGGCGCCGCTGGGAACCGTACTCTCTCCGGTCCTGTTCACCCTGTACACATCAGACTTCCAATATAACTCGGAGTCCTGCCATGTGCAGAAGTTCGCTGATGACACGGCCATAGTGGGGTGTGTCAGGAATGGACAGGAGGAGGAGTATAGGAAACTGATACAGGACTTTGTGATATGGTGCAACTCAAACTACCTGCGTCTCAATATCACCAAGACCAAGGAGATGGTGGTGGACTTTAGGAGATCTAGGCCTCATATGGAGCCAGTGATCATTAATGGAGAATGTGTGGAGCAGGTTAAGACCTACAAGTATCTGGGAGTACAGTTAGACGAGAAGCTAGACTGGACTGCCAACACAGATGCCTTGTGCAGGAAGGCACAGAGTCGACTGTACTTCCTTAGAAGGTTGGCGTCATTCAATGTCTGTAGTGAGATGCTGAAGATGTTCTATAGGTCAGTTGTGGAGAGCGCCCTCTTCTTTGTGGTGGCGTGTTGGGGAGGAAGCATTAAGAAGAGGGACGCCTCACGTCTTAATAAGCTGGTAAGGAAGGCGGGCTCTGTCGTGGGCAAAGTACTCGAGAGTTTAACATCGGTAGCTGAGCGAAGGGCGCTGAGTAGGCTACGGTCAATTATGGATAACTCTGAACATCCTCTACATAGCACCATCCAGAGACAGAGAAGCAGTTTCAGCGACAGGTTACTATCGATGCAATGCTCCTCAGACAGGATGAAGAGGTCAATACTCCCCAATGCCATTAGGCTTTACAATTCTACCACCAGGACTTAAGAACTTTTTAAAAGCTATTATTAATGCTTTTTGAGATAGTGATTTAGATGCATATCATATTTTTTACTGAGTTAAGTATTGTATGTAATTAGTTTTGCTACAACAAGTGTATGGGACATTGGAAAAAAGTTGAATTTCCCCATGGGGATGAATAAAGTATCTATCTATCTATCTATCTATCTATCCATTGTAAGGCAGCACATATAAACCCACAAATTAAGAAAAGAGCAAGAGGAAGAAAAAGGAACTCCAGGTTAGTCAGACTGATGTTACCAGTCAGAATTAGGGTCATTATCACTGGCTTATAAATCATGTTTTGCAGCAGTTAAAGGAATTAAAGGAGTAGTTAAAGGAATAGATACAGCAATAGGAGAAATACCAGAATCTATTATTAACACTGGAAGGGTATTTAGAAAATAATAATAGGATTGGGAAGACAGAACATTAGTTTATGAAAGTCTTTTAGCTTATTCAAGTTGTAAACAGCAAATATCTGGGACAGATCCAGTGGGCATGGTATATAATATTGAGACATTTAAAGGCCTTCTGCAAGATGCTAAACCAGAGGATATTCAGCAAAATCAGAACAAATGGGACTGGAATAATTTGCAGTGAATTGGGGATTTGTTAATGCACAGAGAATAGAAAGTAGCAATAAATGGACTTTTTTTAGAGTGAAAGGATGTGACTCATGAGATGACATAGGGACCAGCTAGCTATTAATGGCCCATATCACTGATTTGAATGTGAAGATTAAGAGTAAAATATGCAAGTTTGGTGATACAAAGCTGAATGGCACTACAGTTTGTGAGAAAGATAAAAAAGAATAGCATTTTCAGATTGAAAATCATATTGAAAAGTGAGAAGCAATGTACTATGGCAGCAAAAATAGGAATTTTTTTAAAATGTCCAGCGGCTAATGGTGCTTGTGTTCAGATGGAGTTGAGGAACCCTGTGCACGAATCAGGAAAGGTTAATGCATAGGCGCTCCAGGACATTACACAGGCAAATGGTAAACTGGCCTTTCTTACTGAAGGATTTCAGTACACCATATACTCTTGAGTTATGAAGAATAAGAGGTGATCTCGTTTAATCGTTCAAAAATCTAATGGGTCTTTTCAGGATAGTTAGAAGGATGATATTTTCCCTGATAGAGATGTCTAGTTGGGGGTCACAGTCTCCGGCCAATGGTCAGCCATTCAAGGTGAAATGAGAAGTCTTCACCCAAAGAGTAAGAGCAGCTTTGGACTTCTCATCTTATTTTGAATGTTTGGAAACTGTTGCCCCAACCTGTGGGCTATTGAGGCATTGTCAGTGGATTATGAAGACAAAGACTGACAGATTTTTGGATATTAAATGAGTTAAAGAAAAAAGGGTTAATGCAAGAAAGTGGGGTTGAAGTAAAACACCAGCCATGATCTTTTTGAATAGGGGAGTGGGCACAACTGTCTGAATAGTGATTCTCCTGTTTCTACTTCTTATATTCTCCTAGTATCCTCTGCAGCAGGTTTCTGTGGTCTAATTGCTTTTCTCTCTATCCTGGTCTCTTTCTTCTGTCATCATTATACAATACCTATTTCAACTGTAAATCTATAGTGAAACAGATATGCAGCCAGACCTTACTATCGGACACGTGAACAGTCAGCAATGCACTCTCAAACATCTTTTGCAATACAGTATCTCTGCGTGTGTGTTTTTTATTAATACTATTGACTCTCATTGCAAACCCATATCCGGTGATTATGCTTTCGATTAACTACCATGCTTTTCTGGCAATCTCTCTGACTATTCTCCCTGTAGCCTTCTCACAGTCTCTAGTGACATCCAGCTTTGTGTCATCAAACTTCCATAGCAATGTTACTTAGCTGATAGTGATTGCTCACTGGAAGTCAATGGTTTGCAAAATAAATAGTACTAAAGATATGTAAAATGTTGACGTTACAGCTTTATTTCAGCGCTGCGTGTAGCACACCGCTACAATTGGTGACCCTGACGGTCCAAACGATTTTTGGACCGGAGATGACCAATGCCGCAACTGTTCATGCGGTTTCGTTGAAACTGCCAAGCTTCTGGATGTTGTGACCTCACCTATGGTTCCAGCAAGCAGAAGCCCAATTCCACGTTCGGCAGATAACCTCAGAGGACACACGTTACTATTACGTGGTGAGCTCCCTCAACCAAGAAACAGCGGCCCAGGTTGAGGAGTTCATACAGTCTCCCCCAGCGGATGGCAAATACACGGAATTCAAAACCCTGCTCATAAGGACTTTCAGACTCTCACGGCGCGAGCGGGCTGCACGCTTACTGCACCTGGATGGTTTGGGAGACAGACCGCCATCGGCTTTGATGAATGAGATGCTGTCTCTGGCCGGAGGACACACACCCTGCCTCATGTTTGAGCAGGCATTCCTGGAGCAGCTGCCCGAGGACATACGCCTGCTGCTGTCTGACGCGGATTTCAGCGACCCCCGGAAGGTGGCAGCCCGGGTGGATGTGGTGTGGAAAGCCAAGAAGGAGAGTGGGGCGTCCGTCACACAGATCACCAGGCCACACTCCCAGCAGCAGACCAGACCAGGCCCGGCAGCAGAGTCCACTAACCCCAGAAGGAGGGGTGAGGAGCCCAACGAGCAATGGTGTTTCTACCACCAGCGGTGCAGTGCAGAAGCCCGCCGCTGTAGCCCGCCCTGCAAGTTCCCGGGAAACGCCAAGGCCAGCCGCCGCTGATGGCTACGGCGGCTGGCCATCGGGATAGCCTCCTGTATGTGTGGGACAAGCGGTCGGGACGCCGCCTTTTGGTCGACACCGGAGCCGAGATCAGCGTCTTACCTCTGACGAGTTACAGGGCACCGGGTCCCCCCCGAGGGCCGTGAACGGCAGCACAGTAAGGACCTACGGCACCCGTATGGTGCGGCTACAGTTCGGCTCTAGCCGGTTCACGTGGGACTTCACACTGGCCGCCGTAGCCCAAACGCTCCTGGGAGTGGATTTTTTGCGGGCTCACAGCCTACTGGTCGACCTGCCAAGGAAGAGTCTGGTCCACGCCGAGACTTTTCAAACGTTCTCCCTGGGTGAAGCCCAGTTGCCAGCCCCACACCTAGACTCCATCACTCTGTCTGACAACGACTTCACCAGAGTCCTGGCGGATTTCCCATCGGTTCTGGCACCGCAGTTTACGGCAGCCATGCCCAGACATGGCGTACAGCACCACATCCCGACACAGGGACCACCCCTCCAAGCCCGTGCTCGAAGGCTTTCCCCGGACAAGCTTCGACTGGCGAAGGAGGAGTTCAAGAGGATGGAGGAATTGGGGATCATATGGCGGTCCGACAGCCCATGGGCCTCCCCCCTGCACATGGTGCCCAAAGCATCAGGGGGCTGGAGACCATGCGGTGACTACCGCAGGCTGAACGAGGCTACAACACCGGACCGCTGCCCTGTGCCGCACATACAGGACTTTGCAGCAAACCTGCACAGCGCACGGATCTTCTCCAAGGTGGACCTCGTCCGGGGATACCATCAAATCCCGATGCATCCGGACGACGTCCTCAAAACGGCACTCATCACCCCTTTCGGCCTTTTCGAGTTCCTCCGCATGCCATTCGGCCTGAAGAATGCCGCAAAGGCGTTCCAGCGGTTGATGGACGCGGTGGGACGCGACCTGGACTTCGCTTTCATCTATTTGGACGACATCCTCATAGCCAGCAGCAGTCGTCAGGAGCATCTGTCCCACCTCCGTCAACTCTTCGCCCGACTGAGTGAATACGGCCTGACAATCAACCCGGCCAAACGCCAGTTCGGGCTGAACACCATCGACTTCCTGGGCCACAGGATTACTAAAGATGGGGCAACCCCTCTGCCCGCTAAGGTATACACAGTCCGCTATTTCCCCCGACCCAACACAATCAAAGGCCTTCAGGTATTCGTGGGTATGGTAAATTTCTACCACCACTTCCTCCCTTCAGCTGCCCGGATCATGCGCCCCCTGTTTGCCCTGATGTCGGGTAAGGGCAAGGACATTACCTGAGACGAGGAGTCCGCCATCGCTTTCATTAAAACGAAAGAAGCCTTGGCAAACGCCGTGATGCTAGTGCACCCCAGAATGGACGTCCCTAGCGCCCTCACAGTGGACGCATCTAACACGGCAGTCGGTGGGGTGCTGGAACAACTCATCGAGGGTCGCTGGCAACCCCTGGCGTTTTTCAGCAAACTCCTGCGACCACCCGAGCTCAAGTACAGTGCTTTCGACTGGGAACTGTTGGCGCTATACCTGGCAATCCGGCATTTCAGGTACTTCTTGGAAGGTAGGCCCTTCACCGCGTTCACGGACCACAAACCGCTTACCTTTGCGTTCACAAAGGTGTCCGACCCCTGGTCGTCCCGCCAGCAACGCCATCTGTCCTACATCTCTGAATACACGACGGATGTCTGGCATGTCTCGGGAAAGGACAATGTTGTGGCAGACGCGCTCTCTCGCCATACCATCCAAGCCCTGTCCCGGGGGTAGACTATGAAGCATTGGCGGAGGCGCAGCAGGCAGACGAGGAGATCCCAAGTTACAAAACCGCAGTCTCCGGTTTGCAGCTCCAGGACCTCCCCGTAGGCCCAGGTGAGAGGACCCTACTCTGTGACTTCACCACCGGCCAACCCCGTCCCGTCGTCCCGGCAGCCTGGCGGCGGCGCGTTTTCAACTCCATTCATAACTTAGCGCACCCCTCCATCAGGACAACCGTCCGGCTGGTCTCCAACAGGTTCATTTGGCACGGACTCCGCAAGCAGGTCCGTGAATGGGCCAGAACGTGCATGCACTGCCAGACGGCCAAGGTGCAGCGGCACACCAAAGCCCCGCCGCAGCAGTTCGAACCCACCCACTGGCATTTCGACCACATTCATGTGGATATCGTGGGCCCCCTGCCAGTGTTGCATGGAGCACGGCACCTCCTGACTATCGTAGACCGGTTCACAAGATGGCCAGAGGCGATCCCGCTCACCAACACCACCTCCGAATCTTGCGTCCGGGTACTGATCGCCACCTGGGTGTCTCGCTTTGGTGTACCGGCCCACATTACCTCCGACAGAGGCACCCAGTTCACCTCCAGACTGTGGTCAGCTATGGCCAGCCTTTTGGGGACACAGCTGCACCACACCACTGCCTACCACCCACAGTCGAACGGCCTGGTGGAGCGTTTCCACCGTCACCTGAAGTCAGCTCTCATGGCCCGCCTCAAAGGGCCTAACTGGGTGGACGAGTTTCCCTGGGTCCTGCTCGGAATCTGCACGGCGCCCAAAGAAGATCTGCACACCTCGTCGGCCGAGTTGGTGTACGGCGCACCCCTGGTCGTCCCAGGAGAGTTCATACCAGCCCCATGGGGGCAAGAGGAAGAACCCACAGCAGTCCTGGGCAGACTACGCGAGAGGCTCAGTAACCCGGCCCCCATACCCACTTCGCAGCATGGGCAGAACCCGACCTGCGTACCCAACGACCTGCAGAACTGTAAGTCTGTGTTTGTACGAAGGGGCGGGCATCGGCCACCGCTGCAATGGCCCTACGAGGGGCCGTTTACGGTGATCAGGAACAACGGGTCCACGTTCTTGCTGGACATTGGGGGGAAGAGGAGGTTTTCACAGTGGACCGACTCAAACCAGTCCATGTGGACTTGGCGCAGCTGGTCGAGATTCCGGCACCATGGCGCAGAAGCAGACCTCCCAAACAGAGGCTGATCCAGACTGTGGACATTGGGGGGTGTATCACCGGTTCTGGGGGGGGGGGGGGGGTTATGTGGCGACCCACTTCCTAGCACACTCGAATCGGCGCGTGCCAGCATTGAGGCCAGTCCCAAACAGGGCGCCAAGTCTGCTTCACCAGCAAGGGGAAAAGCCCGCGCGCGGGACAAGACTGTGAATACGCGCCCCCTACAGCATTCCCGCCCGGGGAGGGCGGGATTAGGAAGGCTTTAAAACGAGACCGCGAAGTTCGAATAAATCTCTTTTTGCAACTGCAGCTCATCGACTCCGTGTCGTTATTTCAGCGCTGCGTGTAGCACACCGCTACAATGCGGTAATTATTCCAAGACAGGAGATGAAAACAGAAAAGGGGAGGGTATTGGAAAAGAAAATCAACCATCCACAAAGTGAGCAAGTAGGCTCTTTGCTTTCCGCTGAGATCGCAAGACCAGCAATCGCATCCCGGACTGTTGACACTCAGAGGATCTGATGTGAGGTGTGTACTGAGCTCCTTGAAATTTAAAGAACATGAGAAATAGGAGCAGGAGTCGGCCATCTGGCCCATCGAGCCTGCTCCACCATTCAATAAGATCATGGCTGATCTGACCATGGACTCCTCTCCCACCTACCTGCATTTTCCTAAGAACCCTTAAATCCCCTACTCCCCTACTATACAAAAATCTATCCAAACTTGTCTGAAATATATTTACTGAGGTAGCCTCCACTGCTTTATTGGACAGAGAATTCCACAGATGCACCACCCTTTGGGAAAGCAGTTCCTCGTCTTCTCCATCTTAAATCTATTCCCCCAAATTTTGAGACTATGTTCCTTAGTTGTAGTCTCATTTACCAGTGGAAACAACTTGCTTGGCTCTATCTTATCTATCCCTTTCATAATTTTATATGTTTCTATAAGATCTGCTCTCACCCTTCTGAATTCTTAGCAACACACTTAGTTAAAACAACTAATGAAATGAGCAAGATACTGTATTGAATTCTGTATGCATCACTAATCTTGAGATGTGCAGCATTATTGGCATTGTTGTAACACCTATGTCAAACAGCTACATATAACTGGTTGTGTCAAGCATGCACAAAATTTATGCATTCTATTTAAACAGGAACAAAATGCCATACCTCACTTATAACTACTCTGGATCCTGTGGTATTGAAAATAAGACTCAGACAATAAACAGAGGAGACAGAGCTACCTGGAGCACAATCTCCAAGATTTCAAACATTACTGTCCAGAGTCAAAGGAAGCTGTGGTGTTCATACTCTCAATGCACCAGTGGAACGTGTGCAGCTACGCATAAGGATCCCAGATCCTGCCCTTGCATCAATCAGGAATTTGCAAATGAATGAGCTCAGTCAAATGCTGAGTCAAGTAATTTACAATAAGTCTCTGCCTTTGTAGGCCAGGAGCACATAACTTGCATAACGTTTAACTTGTATTTGAACTTGCTGATACCAGAAGATGTTGGTACAATTTCCAAAGCCCTGAGCCCTACATTTTTAAGAGTAATCCATTTAATTAGCACCATTGATACAGTAAATCCCTCTAGGGTGCTTCACTGGAGTATTACATGATAAATGACATCACCAAAGAAGTTTACATTAGATAAATGATTCAAACCTACTCAAAGATGTAGGATTTTGAGAAATGGTAGTATGCAGTGGAGTGGGAGAGCAGAGCAAACCAGAGAAAGAGAAGTACGGGTAGAAATTCAGAGTAATTACTTGGCCTTTGAAAGCAGGATAGTTGGCTCTTGGGGCTTTCAGTGATCCTGGAAATACAAACAGGATACCTCTACTTTGTACAAGTTTAACTGGTTTTGCTATTTTATATTCATCCTACCCCCTACTATCAATCACCTTTTGCTTTAAAAAAAAGTTTTCAGATTGTTTCAAGATGCATGCAAGACATCAAATTCAGTGAATTGTGTCTAGCTAAAATTCAAGCATGTTGCCATATCCTAAATTGACAGAAAGCATAAGAAGAGAAAACTTAGGACATGCAAAGTAAATTGAATAATTTCTTGTGAAAAATAGTCAAACTTGTTCCACTAATCACCATCCCTTTAACTATAAAGACAAGTGGACTGGGTCCACCTGGTTAACCCCTTACAGGAAAATATCAATTAATCTTCTTCAGTAGAACTGAAGCATGAGTAATCCTCTCATTAAATTGTTTGACCCATTCTCTAAGTAAACAAAAGAGCAGAGAAAAACTGATTTGTCTTCCCTTGTTTTCATGATGAATCTTCAAGAGGCTTAAGTACAAGCCCTGGACACTGTCAGTTCTTTCATTCAATGGTCACTAATGACTGATTTAAGGCAAATGCAATTAAGACAGATAATTGGCACTAAGAGGCCTATTGTTAATGTGCAGATGCATGTATTTCTAAGAGTGTAAACGTATCTTTATCTTTTGGAACCATCTTAGCAATTAGCTTTTTGGGAAGTCAGTGATGGAAATGAAAAGTTAAATGCTCTGTCTGAACCTTAAGTCAATCCAATTTATTATATCATTGAATATAATGAGAAAGTCAGTGACAGACAGAGAAGTAAGTATGCACTTTGAAGTTATTTTGACCTCCATGTTTCTTACCAAGAATGAATTTGTTTGGACACCTTTTCAGGCCTAGGATTGGACTGACACAAACCAATCAACTGGGTTATTAGTTTTTGAGAACAATCTTTTAGAATAATTCTTGAAGATTCCAATTCTACAAGGCAGATTGCACTTCTCAAGACTATGCCTCTGATTCCTGGTGGCAGAAGATATTTATTCCCTCACTTTTTAAAGGCAATGAAGGACACTCCAAGCTAACCAGTGGTCAGACTCTTCTGCCTCTAGTTCTCTCTCAGGCTATGGGAGTGATTACTTTGTAATGAGGTGACAGGTGCCATTTTACTGCAGCTGGACAAGAGCAGGAGTGGTAAAATTTTGTCACCTTTGACATCATAGAAAGACATTTGGACAGAAATTTAATGAGATTGTGAAGTCCAGCAAAGTGTAGTGGCAGTCACAGCCACATGTGTAATCTTACTTTCTCCCAAAGGACACCAACCACTAAATCAGAACAATATCTCATTACTAAAGTCTGTCTTACTCTGTATCATGATCTTCCTTTGACACTAGAATCGGACTTCACTGTCCTTCAGATCAGCAAAAAGGAGTTATTTAATAAACTAGTCATCTGACAACACATCAACACAATGGCCTAAGTCAGCGACAAATATGCTTACTTTATGAAACAGCCCTGTGCTGTGACCCCCAAGCACTCTATATAATTGATATGGACTGAGATACTTCGCTGAACATGTGGTCTCCAGTGCAAATGTCAGTAGATAATTGTGGTATATTAATTATAACACGGAATGTATTATTCAAAATTAAACCTCATGTAAATAGCTTTGTTCCACAATGAGTCCCATTAATCCAAACAGTTATCCTGTATTTGGATCCTTTGAGGGTGCATTTTCACCAGTTCATATTGGGTCAAGGTACTGTACACAAGATGAAGAGAGGGGAAGAGTGGGGCTGAGGCAAATATAATATCTAAATTTATCTATAATCTAGTTTACACATAGACTCGTAGAATTTATAGAATTAGGCTCACAAGAATCAAATAACTGTATTTGATTTGGATTTATTTTTAAAAATTTCTTCAATCTAACTGATAGTTTTATCTTATTGTATGATGGAATTGATCTTATGTTTTACTTCTGGGTAATTTCCAACCCAGGTAATGGGGTGAAGGTTCCCTCATTGTGAGTATTTGTTGCAAAGTATATTTGCATGAACTCAACCTGATTGCAAGCCAGCATAGACTATCAGCATAAAATAACTCAAAATCACCAATGATAGTTAATTTTATACTTTCTAGAAATGAGAATATTTTCAGTGATCGAGGCATGAGCTGAGAGAACTGTAAAGTGACATGGAATCTTTTAGTTAGTCAAGTGTGTTCTATCAGTAATATTTTAGCACAAAGTACTGCATTTATCCAATTTACAATTATTCTACCACTTTTACTATCTCTGGAATTGGCCTTTTGCCGAAATAAAAGAGCTCACAGAAGGAAAGATATCACCTTTGCTGTCCAGGTATGAATTCACTCTATATTAGTTACAAGAACTTCATGACAGCTGTCCTAACTTAACTTTGTACTGGTTTAAATCTCATGTGCGGCATCTGCAGTCTGTATGGAAATACTTAGCAAATACTTAAGATTGGCATGTCCAAGACTTCTTTCATGGTCTGAACAACAGTAATCAACCTCATTGCTCTTTTCTGCCCCTTTCGTTCACACACACACCTGTATTGCACATTTTGGTGATCTTGCTTTAAATGATTTTGCCATTCGGCAAAGCAGTTTTGCTTCCATACATGAGTACTCTGGTGAAATTTCCACTCGGAGCAAAGGAAGGTTGGTGAATGAGGAGAGGGGTCACAGAATAGGGCAAGTTTGTCAGAAGGAAGCTGGAGAGAAAGCTATCAAGAAGTACTTCTGGCAAGGTGGTCAGAGAGTATTTCAGTGAGAGCTTACTTCACATGAAGGATTGACAGACATGGCACCATGCTTCTCCATAATGGTAGCCACAGAGAAGGCCAGATCCCTTGGGAATAAGAGATAAACTTAGGAATAGCTTAATCTTTCCTTTGAACTTCTATAACCCTCCTTAGCTTTTCAAAATTCATTCATTTTGATTAGGTTAAACCTTCTCAAGGAAAATACATCATGTTTGTCCCTGTTAATAAAGACATGGAGGAAATAATCTTGAAAAGTTAGTTTAACTAAAGGTGGTAGTCTAGCAAAAGCCTTTTTAGTTTGTCACATCTTGGCAAAATATGCTGTGAAGCAAGTTTATGTGAAAATCTAGCATTAAATTCTAAAATGGAAATGATTCATTAAACTATTTGGGTTGAGATTAGTTGACAATAAGAAGAAAAACCAAAATTGCCCCAACAGTATTCAAGGTGTGATCTGTCCTGGCTGAGGTCATCTGTTTAGGGACTGAAACAAAACAAGCCTTCTGCAACACACACAAAAAGCTGGAGGAACTCAGCAGGTCAGGCGGGATCTATAGAAATGAATAGATGATGGTTTGAGCCGATACCTTTCTTCAGGACCTTCTGCCAAAAGGCGTCCTGAGGTAACTAGAAGTTTCATTTTAACTTGCTTTTTGTGCTAGAATAAAAGAACATATGATATCTAATGTGAGGACTCCATCGCAACAGAGCAAAGTGAGGGAGACGCACAAATGTTCAAACTTTCGTGAATAAATACTGTGATATTTATATTTTGTGATTTGTTTTTAAAGGTAACAACTGCAATGAGACATCATCTATTAAGGTCAGGCCTTCTTCATTAAAATGTTTAAGCTGATTTTTCGTACTTGCTATCCATAATTTCATGTTCTTTCATTTTTGATCAACACTGGCTGTCTCTTATTGCATTGTCCTAACAAATTAGCATCTAATGCATGCAAGGTAGTGTTGGAAAGTGGGATGGGAAGTAGGATAAAAGGGGCGTAACCATATCCCATGGCGTCAGGAATTTATAACCAGTCATTAAGTAGATTTGTGTGAACTCCCATCTTTCCTTGTGACTTTTCAGGAGCAGTCGTCAGATTATTTCCTGGCTCTAAAGGCCAAATCCCCAGTTTTGTTTTACACATCTCTCCCAGCATAGATTGCTCATCCCCTGCTGATAGGGGGCATTCAAACAGGACTGCTGCAGGAAATATGTGTACCATTTACCGTAAACCACCAAAATGCACCTGGGTCGGTTCATTATATATCTTTGTATCACCTTTAAAATGCTTCTTAGTTATTGATTACTTATACGGTTGCTTTTGGTTTTTATATTCACCACCTATACCCTTTTCCTCGTCTCAAGGGCTCTTCCTTAAAATAATACCTTCAGCAGGGAGCTCCATGCTTTTTATGATTTGCTACCGGTAAGTAATAGATCTCTGATACTAAAGTTATTTCTGAACAAAGGATACTTAATAAATGATTGGCTTTTAAATATAAATGTACTATCTTTGAGTACAAATTCAGCATGAGATACCACATAGATCATCAAAGCCCAAGTCTAACTTTGGAGCCTGCAATGTATTTGTTAAGACATCAGTGTTTCTTTAGTATGACTTCTGTTTTTCCGGTGCTCTGATAACATTTACATGGAATTTAATAGATTTTTGACCTTTGCAAAACTTTAACATCTTTATAATCACACAGCTTTGCACCATTAAAAATAGCCTGTAAAGACAAATGGCAGGTTGACATTTAGGAAGAGTAGCTTCAATAGAATTGAACAATTTTTATCTTCGGCACCACATACCTGTTTAGCAATTTTAGATTTGAACAAACTCCATCATTTTCTAGCTAGTCATTTCACTTTTTGACTGTTGGCAAATCTGTTGTGTCAAATCCAACATTTTAATTTCTTATTTCCAGCAACCACTGTTTTATTTTAATTTCTCTTAGGTTTTTGCTTTTATTTTATCTTCAGTGACTTCCAGCCAAATTGCACAACATTTCCCAGAGCTCCTTTTGCTTTTTTACTGAATCACTAGCATAATGTTTTTAGGCCTTGTTCGCAACTTTCAACTACAACTGTTTTTATCAAAACCCAGTCAATGAAGGGACACATCAAACGCAACCAAGCTCCAGCTACAGCTGGAAGTGGGTGCTGCATTGATGGGCAGAGATTGCAAGACTGCTCCCTGGGGATCAAAGAGAACTAGAGAGTGTAGTGAAGAGACTAGTTCTTTCAGTGAAAAGGCCAATGCAGTCAGCCATTCCTCAGCTAAGGTTGTTGAGATCTCTGAATACCTGCACTCCGCCTACACTCATAGGCCAAAGGAGAGGGAGGTGAAGATTCCTCTCCTTGAGATGGGATTTTGAGTGACCTTCCTATTACAGAGCAAGATGTGGTGCAGAACTTCAGCCTGAAATGATCCTGGTGCAAAGAACCAGAGAATGCACTGTGACCCTAGGTTCCATAGGCAAAGTGGTGTGTGAGGACATAGGATAGTACAGGTCTCTGTGCAGGCCATAAAAGCAGATATCTATTAGGCCTTCTATTTTGAATTCAGGGAAAGAAGGTAAGCAAAAAGTAGTTGTTCTGTGTGGAATAAGAACAGCTATTTAAAATATTTTAAAATACAGATGTCTTTTGCTTGATGCATTACAGTTGACATAATTTTGGGTTTGAGACTAGAGGAACAAAAAAGGTGCTGCAGCGAATGAATATCCCTATGAGAAATGAAAAGCCAGTTTTTCTGATGGGTACAAAGTTGCACAGAAAAGTGCACAAAGTTTTACTCCATGTTCAACAGCACAGCACTTCAGCTTTTGTATTTTGGAATTACATAAAAAACTTCAACTCCATCTACCATCCAGCACTCTCTGGTTTATTCCTGCCCTGTAGTTGTCTTTGGTGAAATGAAACCTTCCTGAGTGTTATCTTCCTTGATGTCAACATCTCCTGTCCGGTGACAGAGAAGCTTGTATTGGAATTACAATATTCTGACTAGGCTGCAGATCATATTAACATCAGTAATTGTTTGTGTCTGCTGTAAGTGATTTCCTCCAGAGAGCCAAGCTCTAATTCAACATCAGATGGATCATTAACAACACATCTAACAGCTGTATGCATTGTCATCTTGAAAAGGGAATGAAGTTAAATGAAAAGTGGTTGCAGGAAATGTTCTGATTACACAACTGAGGACTTGTATTTGAGCAAAATGTCAACAAGTTGGTGTTATGAAGCAAAATTGCTGTTTAAGAACCAAATAGGTAGATGTTAACAAGAAAGTCCATTAACTTGAGAGTCATACTTCACCTATTTCTGTGGCGACACTTGAAGGATTTCAGGTTATAGGCTACTTTACTACCTAGTCTATAACTAAAGAAACTTTTTTTTAGTGTTTATAATATTCAGGGCCTAATAATATACAATTCTCCCATTGACTCAAATGTACCCAGGGTTTCAGTACTAGAGTTGGTGTATACTTAAAAACAGATACTTGGAGCCTGAGAGCGCTTCAGAGGAAGCAGCCCAGTTCCATCAGAATAGGCCAGATGGTACAAAGTAGTTGGTTAATTGTAGTGGGAAGGATAGGCCTATAGTGAGCCCCCCTTCCTGAAGAGTGTCTCTTCCATCAAACAGCTGGGCAAGGAGAGTCATAGAGTTACAGAGCACTACACCACCAAAACAGACCCTTCGGCCCATCTAGTCCATGCTGATTTATTATTCTACCTAGTCCCATTGACCCACACCTGGGTCATAGCCCTCCAAACCCCTCCCACCATGTGCTTACCCAAACTTCTCTTGAACGGTGAAATCAAATCCGCATCCGCCACTTCAACTCTCCACTCTCTACGTGGGAAAGTTCCGCCTCATGCTCCCTTAACTATTTCACCTTTCACCCTTAACCCATGACCTCTAGTTCTAGTCTCACCCAACCTCAGTGGAAAAAGCCCGCTTGCATTTATCCTAATTTTATAAACATCTATATATAAAATGCCCAAAATAAAATTCCTTTCAGAATACAGATACCTTATGTTTTTCAGTTTCCAGAATATTTTCGGCACTCTCGAATTACTTTGACATGTCATTGAAAGGAGGACTTTAAGAGAAGAGGCAAGGTGATGAGCGATGAGTGCAGTTATGGAGATGATGCGGTTGATATACTGTCGATCAAAAATATACTCTCCTCCCTCAGTAACATTAGTTTTGCTTCACACACAAATGACACTGAGGAATAAGGAAGATATCTATTCAAAGAATTTGGAATTCATTTCTCCTCAGAACACAGCTTTGTCAATGGCGTTGATGTTTCTGGTTGATGAGTCACCATGTTTACAGGTTACCTCGGTTTGCTTTCATCTTTGCAGTTGCAGGAAAATTAGAAGTTTTCCTCAGTTTCATATCTGTTGTTTTGAAACAGCAGCACTTTGAGCACAAAAGGCTCCTACAAAACAAGCATGTAATTGGCTACACTGCAAAAGAATTTCTTTTTGCTTAGGGTGGGGAGTCTGTGGAATTGTCTGCCGCAGAACGTTGGGGAGCTGAATCACTGAGGAGATTTTAAGAGGAAGTAAATACATCTGTGGAAGCTTGGGGAGTCTGTGGGGCTGAAGGACAAAAGAGGAAGGGAGGTCTATGCAGATCAACCTTGACAATATTGAATGTTGGGGGAGGCTTGAAGGGCTGACTAGTCTACACCTGCTCACACTTACTTATGTCCCTGTGTTCCAAAGTGACTGCAAAACACTTTATAACATCCTGAAAGGGAAGTGAAAAATGTTAAATCAATTCAAGCTTTCCTTTTTTAATCATAGTGTAGAAAGCAAGTGTCAAAAACAGTATTTAAGGAATAGTCCTTTTTAGTATGCTAATTGTGAAACTTACTTTAATCTGTGTATAAGTTGTTATCGTTTTATACAGTCTGCTTTGCTTCATAGCATAAAAAGGGCAAAACATAAATCTGAAACTGTGCCAAAATATAACAAAGTAGTTGTATCATATTGCACCCACTTAAATGTGAGCAAACATTTGCTCCATTTATTTCAACTGAATGCATTTAATACCGAGACTGCACTAACGCTTCTTACTGGAAACTATATTTGTATGTGTGTGAGTAGTATTGATTTCAACCTTTTGACTGGTGCAGAGTGTAAAGCTACAAATACAAATTAAAGCTAAAATTACAATTTACAATGAAAGCAAACATGCTAATCAAGATACTTTGAAGGGAAACTGATGGGTTTCAGTTTTTCCAGAATTTGAATGCCACCAAGCTTTACTGAGTATTTTTCCGGTTTTTAGAAGTGTGATATCAGGGGTGCATGTTGGTGTGAGCAAGCATTTGTGAACTTGCGTCTTCAGCACTCAGCTTCAAGCTCCAACGCCCGTAAGGTTGCTCTTCTACAAACTTTGAAAAAATTACCACACGGCGATGAAAATTCTCCAGCTGGAGAAGGAACTATATTTAAAAAAATGGAGTTTACTGTTAGCTGGCATCCAGAGGGTGTCGTACTGACTTGTTCATAAAGAAGTGTCACCAGCTTCCACGAGGAACTGCTGCCATTTTCTTATCTAACTGCTACCAGGCATCGGACTCCGATGTGTTCACAGATGCAGTTGTGGATATCCTGAACCTGCTGAGTCTTCTCTGTCATTTCTTCATGTTGGAGCATGAAGTTGAATGATTCAGAGCCGTTATTACTTAAGTTCTCTTTGAGGGTGGGTGTGGTGTAGTAACAGTATCTAAAGCCACTTGGTGCTCAATATCTTTCAGTTTTACACCTCTTTTGAAATTTTTTGCCAATACCTTTGTTTAAAACTGCAATGAAACATTCAGACACAATGTGGCAAAGGTGGAAACAGCATTGAGCGCTCCTTGGGCACCACACCATTTAGAAGATTAAACGATTTCATAAGAACACCTTAGGCAATATTACATCAACTATCATTCAGAGCTCTGCTTCCCTTCCCAAGCATAGAACAACGGATGCCTTTGCCAATCCTGATTCAAAGTTCAAAGTAAATGTTATTAACAAAGTATATATATGTTACCATATACAACCCTGAGATTCATTTTACTCTGGGCACATTCAGCAAATTGATCGAATAGTAACTATAATAGGACCAATGAAAGATCAACCAGAATGCAGAAGACAATAAACTGTGCAAATGCAAATATAAATAAGCAGCAATAAATTATGAGAACATGAGAAAATGAGGTAAAGAGTCCTTAAATAAGATCATTGGTTGTTGGAGCATTTCAATAATGGACCGAGTGAATTTGAGTGAAATTATCCCCTTTGTTTCAAAAGCCTGATGATTGAGGGGTAGTAAATGTTCCTGAACCTGGTGGTGTGAGTCCTGAGGCTCTCGTACCTTTTTCCTGATGACAGTAGCGAGAAGAGAGCTTGTCCTGTGAGATGGTTCCTTGTTGACGGATGTTGCTTTCCTGCAACAGTGCTTCGTGTAGATCTGCTCAATGATTGGGAGCGCTCTACGCACCCCCCCCCCCCCGCCCCCGATGGTCTTGCCCAAATACACTGCATTTTGTAGGATTTTCCATATTGATGTTTCCATACCAGGCCATGATGCAGCTAGTCAATACATTCTACACTACACATCTGTAGAAGTTTCTCAAAGTTTTAAGATGTTATGCCATATCTCTGCAGACTCCTAAAGAAGGAGAGGTGCTGTATTGCTTCCCCCACAATTGTACTTACATGCTGGGTCCAGGGCAGATCCTCTGAAATAATAACACCCAGGAAGTTAAAGTTGCTAACTCCCTCCACTTTTGATCCTCCAATCAGGACTAGCTCGTGGACCTCTGGTTTCACTCTCCTGAAATTCATAATCATTTCCTTGGTCTTGTTGACATTGTGAGAAGTTATGACACAACTCAGAGAAATGTTTGATCTCCCTCCAGTCTGCTGATCCATCACCACCTTTTGTTCGACCCATCAGCAAACTTTTCTATGGCATTGGAGCTGTGCTTAACCACACAGTCACAGGTGTAAAGCAGATAGAGTAGGAGATTAAGCACACAGTTCTGTAGTGCACTTGTGCTGATGGAGATTGTGGAGGAAGTGTTGATGCCAATATGAGCGGACCAGGTCTACCTGTGAGGAAATCCAGAATCTAATTGCACAAAGAGGAATAGAGGCCAAGGTCTAGGAGCTTATTGATTAATTTTGAGGGGATGGTGGTATTGAATGCTGAGCTGTAGTCAATAAAGAGCATCTTGATGTATGCATCTTTGCTACCTATATGTTACAGGGTTGAGTTAAGAGCCAATGAGATTGTAGCTGCTGTGGACCCATTGCCCCGGTAGGCAAACTGATATGCTTCATCACCAACTTCTCAAAACATTTAATCACAGTGGATGTAGGTGCAACTGGGCGATAGTCATTAAGGCTGGTCACCACACTGTTTTTGGGCATCGGTGTAATTGAAGCCTGCTTGAAGCAGGTAGGTACCACATTGCTGAAAAGAGAGGTTAAAGACCTCAGTGAACACTCCAACCAGTTGGCCAGCACATGTCTTTAGTATGTGTCCAGGTGTTCTGTCCAGTCTAGATGCATTCCTTGGATTAATCCTCCTGAAGGCAGCCCGCAAGTCAGCTTCAGGTACTGAGATCAAAGGTTCATTGGGGGAAGTTGGGGTTTGCAATGACTCCTCCAAGTTCTGACTGTCAAAGCGAGCATAGAAAACATTGAGCTCATCTGGAATCGAAGCCCTGCTGTCTCCTATATCGCTTGATTTAACTTTGTAGAAGGTGATAAGATTCAAGCCCTGCCTCAGCTGTCAAACATCCCTTGCTGATTCACTTAAATGGTTTAACTGCACTTTGTCATTTACTCCAGTTGGACAAGCAAACAATATCTAGAAAGAGTTTGGTTAGCTCTTCTGCGAGGTGTGAAAATTGACATCTATAAAGCTTGCATGATAGCAGATTATTCATGGTCATACCTTAAACAGTATTGACCAGTCATATTAATTGGTTTACTTTGCATAACTGTAATAACACAATTGCCTTGGCATTGGATGTGGCAAATGCATTTGGCCCTGTATGTTATGCACAAACCCAGCTAAGTGTGAAGTGGTTCATTTTGGTAGGTCAAACATGATGGCAGAATATAGTATTAATGGTAAGACTCTTGGCAGTGTGGAGGATCAGAGGGATCTTGGGGTCTGAGTCTATAGGACACTCAAAGCAGCTGCACAGGTTGACTCTGTGGATAAGAGGGCATGTGGTGTATTGGCCTTCATCAATCGTGGAATTGAATTTAGGAGCTGAGAGGTAATGTTGCAGACCCCACTTGGAGTACTGTGCTCAGTTCTGGTCACCTCACTACAGGAAGGATGTGAAAACCATAGAAAGGGTGCAGAGGAGATTTACAAGGATGTTGCCAGGATTGGAGAGCATGCCTTATGAGAATAGGTTGAGTGAACTCAGCCTTTTCTCCTTGGAGTGATGGAGGATGAGAGGGGACCTGATAGAGCTGTATAAGATGATGAGAGACATTGATCATGTGGATAGTCAGAGGCTTTTTCCCAGGACTGGAATTGTTGCCACAAAAGGAGGAAGGTTTAAGGTGCTGAGGAGTAAGTCAGGGGTAAGTTTTTCACTCAGAGTGGTGAGTGCGTAGAATGGGCTGCCAGCAACGGTGATGGAGGTGGATACCTCTTTGAAGAGGCTTTTAGATAGGTACATGGAGCTTAGTAAAATAGAGGGCTATAGGTAAGCCTAGTAATTTCTAAGGTGGGGATATGTTTGGACAACTTTGTGGGCCGAAGGGCCTGTATTGTGCTGTAGGTTTTCTACGTTTCTAAACAGTGGATTAGAAGATTCCTAAGAATGTTTTAAAGCATTGCACCTATTTCATTGAACCTGCATCCCTCACAACAGGTCCACTCCAATGCACAGTACAAAGTAGAAAGTGCTGAGTGTTCTCAGCAGGTCAGGCAGCATCTGCAGAGAGAAAAAAAGCAGCTGAATCGATATCTTTCCCTTTGAATGAGCGTAACAGGAAGAAAGAAATACTGCAACATGAGATATGGAACACAGAAGTTGGTGGAAAATTCTGATAAAATAATGTGAGAACTTTTTTAAAGTTCAAAATTCTGAGTGAATTTATGATCAAAGTACATATATGTCACCATATACAACCCTGATATTCATTGTCTTGAAGACATACACGAAAAATCCATAATAGAATAATAACCATAATGGAAACAATGAAAGACACACTAATTTTTGGCATTCAATTAGTGTGCAAAGACTGCAAACTGTGCAAATACAAGAAGAAAAAAAATATATCAATAAATAAATAAGCAAAAAAAATTGAGATGAAGAGTCCTTGAAAGTGAGCCCACAGGCTGTGGGAATATTTTGGTAATGGGGCAAGTGAAGTTGAGTGAAGTTATCCTCTTTGGTTCAAGGGCCAAAGAGGGTTGAGGGGTAATAGCTGTTCCTGAACCTGGTGGTGTGACTACCTTCTTCCTGATGGCAGGAGTCCGAAGGGAACATGACCTGAGTGGTGGGAGCCCTGATGATGGATGCTGCTTTCTTGCAACAACACTTCATGGAGATGTGCTCAGTGGTGGGGAGGACTTTACCCGTGATGGACTGGGCCGTGTCCACTATTTTGTATAGGACATTGGTGCTTCCATACCAGGCTGTGACAGTCAGTCAATATACTCACCACTACAGAGTCAAAGTTTTAGATGTCATGACGAACCTGACTCCTGAGTCATGGTTGTGCTTCCTTCATTATTGCACTGATGTGCTGGGCTCAGGGCAGGTCTCTGACATGATAATGCCAAGGAATTTAAAGTTGCTGACCTTCTCCACCTCTAATTCTCCGATGAGGACTTGTTCATGGACCTCCAGCTCCACCTCCTGAAATCAATAATCAGCTCCTTGGTCTTGCTGATATTGAGTAAGAGATTATTGTTATGACACCACTCAGCCAGATTTTCAATCTCCCTCCTATATGGTGATTCATCAACACCTCTGATTCGGCCAGCAAACTTGAATATGGCATTGAAGCTGTGCTTAGGCACACAGTCATAAGCGTAAAGCAAGTAGAGCAGGGGGCTAAGCACACAGCCTTGTGGTGCACAAGGAGATTGTTGAGAAGATGTTGCCAATCTGAACTGACTGAGGTCTGCAAGTGAGGAAATTGAGGATCCAATTACACAAGGATGTGTAGAGGCCTTCTTGTGCAACTTTTTAGCAGATCAGGTAACATCAGTGGAAAAAGAAAAAGCTGAGTTAATGTTACAGGAGGATAACATTGCATCAGAGCTTGTCAGTTCTGACAGAAACAGGAAAGGCTAGATATTTGAAATTATTGAATTCAAAATTGAGGTGAAAGGGCTGTAACACGCCCAGGAGGAAGAGGAGATGCTGCTCCTCCAGGTTATATTTGATATTGTTATACAGTGCAAGAGGTCAAAGGCAGAGCAGTCAGAGTGAGAGTGGTTTGGATGATAAAAGCGACTGGTGACCTGAAGCTCAGGGCCACTCTTATGGTCTAAGAGAGTGTGTGATGCAAGCTAGTCACCCATTGTGTGCTTGGTTGGTTGCTCCGGTGTAGAGGAGACTGCATTGTGAGAATCAAGCGCAAATGCTGGATTAGAAAAAGAGAAAATGAATCACTGCTTCATCTAGCAAGATTGTTTGGGTTGCTGATTAGTTGAAATGGGGGAGCTATTACTTTTCTTGGGAAAATGCTGTGAGAAGGGGAATGAATTGTATGTTGAACTTTTATACAAACCTTAATTGCAGTAAAGTGACCCTGGTGTCACCAGTTACTGCTCTTTAGCCCAGCCTCAAAATTACTGCTGGTAGGCTGTTGCTTTTTGCATGTGCCTCACAATCTGCAAGTCTTGTGGCAGGAAATCTTGGGATTTAGCCCCTCCTTCTCCACTGAGGCTGTCACTAGGCTCCACCTGGTGGCTACAGAAGACAACAGTAATGAAGCAAATGGCAGCGTAACAAGTGAATGACTGGGGCCCTGTGCACAGTTAAATGGTCAGAGGTGGAGAACTGGTGACTGTGTTTGTAGGTTATGGGTGATAGTGGGAGGAACTAAATCAGAATAGGAGGGAGAGTGTTCTAGGGCTAAGGTGCAGAAGGATTCTGGATATATTATTCAGGGAACCACAAGATTTCCATAAGGTGCAGTTGACCTTTCTAGATACAGGAAGCTTCCAGGAGGCTGATTTCTATCCCTGAAACTCTACTGAACACTGTTCCTTTATCTCAAGGGATGTTAATTTATCTATGGGATTTCCCGAATCCTGTATGGACCCATCCTGATAATTGCTACCATAGGCAACACTGGAAAAGGCCAACGTTTCTAACTGTTCTTGAGAAGGTGATGGTGAATTGCCTTCTGGGGAAGGTGGTCCCATAGTGCTTTTTGGCAGGGAGTTCAAGGACTGAGACCTAGTGATGGTGAAGGAATGACAATATGTATCCAAATCAGCGCAATATGCAGGCTGGAGGTGATCCTGCAGGTGATTTTGTACATGGCAACATTGCAGCCTCTGTGTGCTTGGTAACAGTGGGAATGAACACTGAGGTGATGGATGGAGTGTCAATCAAATTTCTCTACTCTGAATAATACTGAGCTTCTTGAAAGTTGTTAGAGCTGCAGTCAACCAGGCAAGAATGGTGGCACAGTAGTGTATAGGTTAGAACAATGCTTTTTGGTGCCAGTGATCAACAATTGGGTTTCAATTCCCAACATTGTCTGTAAGGAATTTGTACGTTCTCCCCATGACTGTGTGGGTTTCCTCCCACATTACAAAAACATGCAGGTTAGGGTTAGGGTTAGTGAGTTGTGGGTATTCAATGTTTGAATTGGAAACATTGTGACACTTGCATGCTGCAGCCAACACGTCACTAAGCTGCATTGGTCATTGATGCACAATGACACATTGTAACGCATGTTTCGATGTACATGTGACAAATAAAGCCGATCTTTTAAAGTGGAGAGTATTTTATCAAGGTCCTGATTTGTGCCTTGTAGATGATGGAAAGGCTTGGAATCCAGAGATGAGTCACTTACTGAAGCTGTCCATCCTCCAACTGGCTCTTGTAGCCACAGACTGGTCTAATTGAGGATCTATTGGGAAGTTGCTGAGGGAAGCTCGGTGGGAATGTCAAGGGTAAGTCATTAGTCTTTTGTGGGTGAAGGTCACTATTGTGATGCACAATGTAAATTTTCTTTCTCCAAATAAAACTCAAGTAGAAGAACACTACTGGGCACCAACAGCAATGCCAAAGAGTTTTTGTAACAGCGAAGAAGCTCTCAACACCTCTCATATGTCTAATTCTAACTCAGGCCCACACACATCTCTGACGCAGAAGAGGATAAGATCAGATTTCATTTTGTCCGATACCTTGTCAGTACTCAAGTGTCTAGACTCACAAATGAAGTACTGGCTACTCTAGCAATACATCAGCCAACACTCTTGAAACAATTACGGCAAGAGTTAAGTCCTTTAGGATAAGAGAGAAGAAGAAAATTGATTGTAAAAACATTTCATCTACCCACCACTTCTCAAGTACTCTGCTGTGAGGTATTGAATTGAATTAGATTGGAAAGGCATGAGTTATACTAATGAAAGATTCAGGGATTGTTGAAATTCCTGCTGCTTACTGCGATTGAACACTAGGAAGTTCCTCCATGCACATGCTGTCTTCTTCATTTAAAAATTGTGATCAGCAGTCACCTAACTCAGCAATAAGTTTTCCAAGTAGACAACCTAATAATGAAAAGCCCCAGAAAATGCATTCAGCGAAATGAAATCTGAAGGAAGTGTAGAAACTGAGAAATACGAGTAACAGGGAAACAAATAAAGGAAGGTAAGATTTAAGCTTGAAGAAAAGCCAGTAACTTTCTAAAGAACAGTAAAAAAAAGTCTGTTTAAACAGAGTTTGGGAGTGTGTTGTCAGCCAAACAAATCCAGGTGAGATTATAATTATTGATGATTTTCAAGTAAGAAATCAGAAAAAGGATGCAACCTGTGTAAAGGGAGAGCATGGGACTGTAAACATATCAGTAAAATGAATCCTAAAAGAAGAATCTTTTTCACATAGAGGCCATAGGACTGATGTTTCAGCTGAGTTCACTGGCTGGGTCAATGAAACTAACTTCATCCTCTATCAAGTGGTGAGATATGATGAAGCTTAGTTCCCTGGCAAGCACATTGCTGAGCATAATGAGATCGAGTTTAGTACACAGCTTTGTTTTGATGATTTCTCAGTTGAGTTCACATGCCAGTTTAGTGTGATATTTAGTTAAGCCCCTTGGGGTGGTCAAATAAGATAACATTTCAGTTCTCTTACACCCTGCCAAGTACACATTGTAATGAAATAAGATCAATTTTTACACAGACCTGCCTTCATCCCTTCAGTGAACTTCTCTTCCATTTTATTGTAATATTCCTGCCAGCTATGATCTTAATAACTCTCTGGAGGCAGAATAGACCAAATTCAGTTTGTGATACTTGAAATGAGTTTTAATCTGTTCTTGATACATATGTCTTCAATTTCTTCAGTTACTTTAGAGAAGATTTTCTCATTTAAAATTATCATCGAGCTCTTGAATCTGAGCTACCAACAAGGTATGTTGGAACAAAACACTACCTTTGTTTTTTTTTTAAAATAACATTGGCAAACTTACTAGAAATCCTGTTCTTCCTGTTCACAATGACCTTATTCTTTGGACCAGAGTTGTTAAAAGATGAAATTGGTTTGGTAACACATAAAAATGAAAAAGATATGTACTTTTTTCCAAAAAAAAAGTTTGGAAATTTGCCCTCTGTCTGTGAATTGTCTATGATTCCAAGATCTGTTTTCACTGCCACATTGATATGGGCTTACTCCCCCAGCATCATCTTCAAAGGGCTCTGGTCCATTTTCCACTGGATGGTGGATGATCAATGCACTCTACTCCTAAGTCCAAATAAAATTTAAAAGGTGTAAACGACTGTACTAAAGATCTTGCAAAGAAAAATCTTCCATAAAACAATCCAATAACATCAAATTCACCAAAATAAAAATAATGCTGGATAAAGCCAATGTTGATAATCTAATTTTAACAGAAGTTAAGAAAGCCAGGTATTTGTGTTAAGGTGAAGGGTATGAAGATGTTGTAGCTGTTAAGTTACTGGTCTAGTCAAACAGAAGCCTGGGTTAGCAATCCAGAAATGTGAGTTCAAATCCTGCAATGGTAATTGTGGAATTCAAATTCAGTTAATATCATGGGATTTTTTTAAAGTAAAGTTAGTATTCATAATGAAAACCAGAAAACTTCTAGATTCTGGTTCATTAATGTGCTTCAGCAGAGGAAACTCAGCAACCTTAGTTGGCGTCATTGTTATGTGACTCTCGGATAATTGCGCCAAATAGGATAGATAGGTTTGGAAAATGCTGGCAGTACAAGACTGGACAGCCATGAAGGCATGTGGACAATCAACAACGACACTTACAATGTGCATCACCACAATCTGTAAACTATCGGCTTGGTGCATCAATGCACTGTAACTATTAGAGTGACAGCCGTGACATCAA
This sequence comes from Hemitrygon akajei, assembly GCF_048418815.1. NCBI lineage: Eukaryota > Metazoa > Chordata > Chondrichthyes > Myliobatiformes > Dasyatidae > Hemitrygon > Hemitrygon akajei. Next base: position 67,975,204 of record NC_133126.1, on the reverse strand, counting down.
GGCAATGCTTGACAGTATGTGACGCTATGGGGTGGACCCTGATATAACTGAAGTTAAGGAGCAACAATAAAAAAATCCAGTTGTCGGGAGTCATATTACAAAGTAAAATGGGCGTGATTGATGGAGGTCAATCATTCCAGCCCTGTCATCACTTCAAGTGTTCTCACTGCAGTATCCTTAATCTAACCATCTCCAGCTGTAACATCAATGATTGTCCCCCAACATATCATCCAATTCATTCCCAGTTTCATAGCATTTTCAACAGCAAATGCCTGGATGCAGCAAGACCGAGACAACATTCAGGCATAGGCTGGTAAACAGTAAGTTCACAGTCACATCTCAGAAGCCCCAAGCAATGACCATCTCCAACGAGAATGGGCCTGACCACTTCGCCTTGACATTCAGTTGCATTACAACCACCAAGTCCACCTCCTTCAATCTTATTGGGGGGGCAAGGGTCAGGGTTCACTATCGAAGATAAATTCAACTGGCCCACCAATGTGCAAACTGGCTAAATGATATTTCAGGGTCTGAGAGTCTTGCAGCTAGTGATTCCCCTTCCGACACTTCAAAGTCTTTTCATCATCTACAATCCTACGTCAAGAGTTTGATGGAATACTCTACACTTGCCTGGATGAATGCAGCTTAACCACTCTAGAAGTTCGACAAGATCTGGAACAAAAGCAATCTGTTTACTTGTTACATCACTATCATGCTAAATATCATTTCCTTCACTGTCAGTACAGAGTAGCTGCAATGTGCACCATAACAAAATCTGCTTGCTTTGGCTACTCTGACAGCACCTCCCAAAACCCAGACCTCCACCAGGAAGATGGACAAGAATACCAGGTACTTGGGAATATTAGCATCTACTGGTTACCTTCCAAGCTGCATGCCATACTGACCTGGAAATAGTTAGAACATAGATCACCGCAGCACAGTACAAGTCCTTCATCCCACAATATTGTGCTGACCTTTTAGCCTACTCTATCATCAATCAAACCTTTCCTTTCTACATCACCTCCATTTTTCTAACATTCATGTGCCTAACTAAAAGTTCCTTAAATGGCCCTGTTGTATCTGCCACACTCGTCAGCCCTGATGAACCACCACTCTCTGTGCAAAGGAAATGTCTTTGTTCCTTAATTATCCATGGGGTCTAAGTCTTGGAATTCTTTCCCCAGTACCACTGTGGAAGTACCTTTAACAGGAGATTGCAACAGCTCACCAGCACCTTCTCAAGGGCAGATACAGAAAGTCAATAATTATTTGCCTTCCCAGAAATCCTTAGATCCTGAAAATCGAATGTAAACAATATTCTGATTGGGTGTCACAAGCTCAGAGGAGGGTGTGAGTACAGAAATTCACTTTTGTTTAGTTGCAACATGACATCATAAGACCATAAGATATAAGAGCTGAATTAGGCCATTTGGCCCATCGAGGCTGATCTATTGTCCCTCTCAGCCCCAATCTCCTGCCTTCCTCCTGTATGCCCAGACCAGTCAAGAATCTACCAACCTTTGCCTTAAATAAAAACTTGGTCTCCACAGCTCTCTGTGGCAATCAGTTCCACAGATTCATCACTCTCTGACGATAGAAATTCCTCCTCTTCTCCATTTTCAAAAGAAGCCCCTCTATTCTGAGACTGTGTCCTCTGGTCTTAGACACCCCCACCATAGGAAACATCCTCTCCATATCTACTCTATCATGGACTTTCACCATTGGATAGGTTTCAATGCAGTCACCCCTCATTCTTCTGAATTCTAGTGAATACAGGCCCAGAGCCATCAAACACTCTTCATATGACAATTCTGGAATCATTTTTGTGAACCACCTTTGAACCCTCTCTAGTTTCAGCATATCCTTTCTAAGATAAGGGGCCCAAAACTGCTCACAATACTCCAAGTGAAGCCTCATCGGTGCTTTATAAAGTATCAACATTACATCCTTGCTTTTATATTCTAGTCCATAGACCATAAGACCATAACATATAGGAGCAGAAGTAGGCCATTCAGCCCATCAAGTCTGCTCCACCATTCAGTCATGGGCTGATCCAATTCTTCCAGTCATCCCCACTCCCCTGCCTTCTCCCCATATCTTTTGATGCCCTGGCTAATCAAGAACCTATCTATCTCTGCCTTAAATACACCCAATGACTTGGCCTCCACAGCCACACATGGCAACAAATTCCACATATTTGCCACCCTCTAACTAAAGTAATTTCTCCGCATCTTAGTTCTAAAAGGACGTCCTTCAATCCTGAAGTCGTGCCCTCTTGTCCTAGAATCCCCTACCATGGGTAATAACTTTGCCATATCTAATCTATTCAGGCCTTTTAACATTCGGAATGTTTCTATGAGATCCCCCCTCATTCTCCTGAACTCCAGGAGCTGCCAGACATTCCTCATCAGTAACCCTTTCATTCCTGGTCTTCTCAAAATGAATGGTAACATTGCATTTGCCTTCCACACCACGGAATCAACCTTCAGGGAATCCTGCACACAGACTCCCATGTCCATTTGTCCTAAGATTTTTATATTTTCTCTCCATTTAGAAAATAGTCAACCCTCTCATTCCTTCTACCAAAGGGCATGTCATCATGATGTAGCTGTACAAAACGTTGGTTAGGCCGCACTTGGAGTATTGTGCTCAGTTCTGGTCACCATATGACTGAAAGGATACGGCAGCATTCAAAAGAATGTAGAAGAGAGTTACTGGAAGGTTGCATGGTAAAAAGGACTTTGGTTTGGAGATGAGTTTGAATATGTTGGGTTTGTCAACACCAGAATGCTAAAGGCTGAAAGATGACTTTATATGAGTTTATAAGGTTTTGAGTGCCATAGATAAGGCAGAAATTTAAGAGTCTTTTTCTAACAATAATGGAATCTAAAGCAAAACGACATAGATTTAAGCTGAGAAGAGAGAAACTCAAAGGAGATTTGAGGGATATGTTTTCACAGAGAGAAGGCTGATTGCATGGAGCAAACTGTCAGAGGAATTGACAGAGCTAGAAACAATTACAATATTTAAAAATCATTTCAACAGGTAATGGAATGGGAAAGGGGTAGAGGATACAGGTGTAATTCAGACAAATGGGATAAATGTAGATAGGCATCATGGTCTGCATGGCTGGGTTGGGCCAAAGGCCCCATTTCTCTGTTGTGCAGCTCTATGAATTTCTAAATTAAAAAATTGGGTGCAGTTGCAAGGTGGAGAAACACCAGTGCCCTTGAACAGAAAATCCTATAAAAATTAGTGGATATGGCCCAGTCCATTGCGTGTAAAGACCTCCCTGTCATTGATTACATCTACATGAAACTCTGTCACAACAAAGCAGCATCCAGGTCATGCTCTCTTCTCACTGCTGCTATCAGGAAGAAAATACAGGAGCCTCGGGACTCACACCACTAGTTCCAGGAACAGTTACTACCCCTCAACCATCAGGCTTTTGAACCAAAGGGGATAATTTCACTTGCCCCGTCATTGAAATGTTCCCACAACCAATTGACTCACTTTCAAGGATTGTTCATCTCATGTTCTTGATATCTATTGCTTACTTACTTATTATTATTATTTCTTTCTTTTTGTATTTACACAGGTTGTTGTCTTCTGCACTCTAATTGAACACCAAAGTTGGGCGGTCTTTCATTGATTCTGTTATAGTTATTATTCTATAGATTTGTTGAGTATGTCCACAAGATGATGAATCTCAGGGTTGTATATGGTGACAAATATGTACTTTGATAGTAAATTTACTTCGAAATTTCCTCAGCAATATGAGGAAGAATCTGTAGATCTTACCAAGGAGCCGTGATTAGAAGTGACTGAGGAACTGAGAACCCCATTATGGTGTCATTGTGGCACTGCTGGTTACTACTTACTGACCCAACCAGGAGAAGTGAGCACTTTTACTGATCCATTTACATCCTATAAATTAAGTTCTTACCTTTCACCCTGGCTTTCTAATTGAACAGCCAGTGACTTTCAGATGCACATCATCTTCACTGTTCATGCATCTGGTCTCCCAATTTATCCATCCATCATTCTTACTACAGTGTCGGATCCACGTCTCTGCCTATTCCTGCTGTAATGCAGACCTTCGTTTAGGTTTGTTTCTCTGCCCCTTGTAGGAGTAGGGACTGTAAAGGGCAAAAGAGAGGGCAAGAACAGGAGGTATGCTCTCAAAACTAGTCCCAGTTTATAGACACAGTGGATGATGCCCTCCATGATGGAAATGGAGTTTGCAGAGAGCTGAGCAGCCAGGCACAGATTCTGAACTCAAAGAGCTGCCTTGAAGAATAAAAATACACACGGAATACTGGATGAATGCAACAGGTCAGGCAGCATTTATGGAGGGGAATAAATGGTTGCCATCTTGAGCCGAGACTCTTCATTAGGACTGGAAAGGAAGGAGGAAGAAGTGGCATAATAAAGTAGTGTCCGAGCCCGAGTCCCGGCTCCGTGTCCGAGCCCGAGTCCCGGCTCCGTGTCCGAGCCCGAGTCCCGGCTCTGTGTCTGAGTCTGAGTCCCGGCTCCGTGTCTGAGTCCGAGCCCGAGTCCAGGCCCTGTGTCCGAGTCTGAGTCCGAGTCCCGGCTCCGTGTCTGAGTCCGAGCCCGAGTCCAGGCCCTGTGTCCGAGTCTGAGTCCGAGTCCCGGCTCCGTGTCTGAGTCCGAGCCTGAGTCCAGGCCCTGTGTCTGAGTCTGAGCCCAAGTCCCGGCTCTGTGTCTGAGTCTGAGCCCAAGTCCCGGCTCTGTGTCTGAGTCCCGGCTCCGTGTCCGAGCCCGATTCCCGGCTCCGTGTCTGAGTCCCAGCCCGAGTCCCGGCTCCGTGTCTGAGCCCGAGTCCCGGCTCCGTGTCTGAGCCCAAGTCCCGGCTCTGTGTCTGAGTCTGAGCCCAAGTCCCGGCTCCGTGTCCGAGCCCGATTCCCGGCTCCGTGTCTGAGTCCCAGCCCGAGTCCCGGCTCCGTGTCTGAGCCCGAGTCCCAGCTCCGTGTCTGAGCCCAAGTCCCGGCTCTGTGTCTGAGTCTGAGCCCAAGTCCCGGCTCCGTGTCTGAGTCCGAGTCCGAGTCCCGGCTCCGTGTCCGAGCCCGAGTCCCGGCTCCGTGTCTGAGTCCCAGCCCGAGTCCCGGCTCCGTGTCTGAGCCCGAGTCCCAGCTCTGTGTCTGAGCCCGAGTCCCGGCTCCGTGTCTGAGTCCCAGCCCGAGTCCCGGCTCCGTGTCTGAGCCCGAGTCCCAGCTCTGTGTCTGAGCCCGAGTCCCGGCTCTGTGTCTGAGTCCGAGTCCCGGCTCCGTGTCTGAGTCCCAGCCCGAGTCCCGGCTCCGTGTCCGAGTCCGAGTCCGAGTCCCGGCTCCGTGTCCGAGTCCGAGTCCCGGCTCCGTGTCCGAGTCCGAGTCCGAGTCCCGGCTCCGTGTCTGAGTCCGAGTCCCGGCTCCGTGTCCGAGTCCGAGTCCCGGCTCCGTGTCTGAGTCCAAGTCCCGGCTCTGTGTCTGAGTCCGAGTCCCGGCTCCGAGTCCGAGTCCGAGTCCCGGCTCCGTGTCTGAGTCCGAGTCCGAGTCCCGGCTCTGTGTCTGAGTCCGAGTCCCGGCTCCGTGTCTGAGTCCCAGCCCGAGTCCCGGCTCCGTGTCCGAGTCCGAGTCCGAGTCCCGGCTCCGTGTCCGAGTCCGAGTCCCGGCTCCGTGTCTGAGTCCGAGTCCCGGCTCTGTGTCCGAGTCCGAGTCCCGGCTCCGTGTCTGAGTCTGAGCCCAAGTCCCGGCTCCGTGTCCGAGTCCGAGTCCAAGTCCAGGCTCCTCCGGTTTGTTCTCTAACGTTCACATCCATGTAAGCATCAAATCCTTGCTCTCCGGCCTTCCTGGCAACTATTAGTAAACATACTTCTGTTAATGCTACCTACATGTCTGTGTCCTGCACTTGGGTCCACTTCCAGTCGTTTATTGCAACCTGTTCGAGCTGTCAGGAAGGTGACAATAACTAAAATAACCACATGTTACCACAGTGGTGTGCAAAGGAGCATTTCTGAATGCACAACACTTTCAACCTTGAAGTGGATGGACTACAGTAGCAGAAGACTACAAATATACACTCAGTGGCCACTTTGTTAGTTACAGGAGGTATCTATTAAAGTGGCCACTGACTATTTGCAGGGTTACAAGGAAATGACAAATTTACCTCATGCACTACAACAGAGAAGGAGGAGTTCTCCTAAATTGCCCGTGGATTGGTGGTTCAGGATTGGTAGGAATGCCAGTTAAGAGATCAGTGACCACCTCTGTAGAGCTTCAAATCCATAAGCAGTTCAGGCAATAAGGGGTTGATGGAATGATACTCATTATGAAACACCAGGACATGAGGAACACCTAAATGTTGCTTCTTTCTGACTGCTCTATTTTCTGAACATTTGCTAAATTCATAGAAAGTTTCAAATTTATGTCAAAAGTACTTCATTTCCAAGCGAGATCCTTTGAAGTTATTCTAGAATTGCCTGCTACCTGTGCAAATGATCACAGTAATTCTGATGAGCAGGTCCTATAAACAGTCAGATGCTGCAGAAAACCGGAAACTTCGAACTCAATAAATTCATTAAATTTAGCCGTAGATTTAATGCTAAGTCATGCATTCTTGCCTTGCAAGTTCCGTCTCCCTCACATCTGCATGTTGTTGACTTAAGGTATTAAAGAGAAGTACTGACCCAGTTTGGTAGTTTATACGGGAAGAAAAAGATTAGGCAAAATGAAACTCTGCCTGCATTGTGCAATGCCACTGGAAAGGATATGTCATTATCTTACACCCACTCCACCACCCCACCTTCTGGCCCCATGATTCTCATTATCCCTGTCTGGCAGTGGTGACATTATGCTTATCGGGTGCACACGCTAGGCTAACGCACAGCATGGACACTTTCGTTTGTACTTTCACACTCCAGGACAGTGACATTCTTTGATGAGTCCTGTTTGTTGTTGCTTCCTGTATCAGAGAGGGGACCTGACTGATGGGTGGGGTATCTTAGAAAAGGTGTCTGTTTGTAGTGGCACATGCTCTGTGCTGGCTCAGTGAAAGAGTTCATTTTGGGGAATGAGGAGAGTGCTGGCTCCCTAGAAGATGGTTAGTTATTGATTCAGTCCTGCTGTAGGGTCTCGGCCCAAAACCTCGACTGTACTCTTTTCAATTAGTGCTGCCTGGCCTGCTGAGTTCCTCCAGCATTTTATGTGTGTTGCTTGTATTTCCAGCTTCTGGAGATTTTCTCTTGTTTGTGATTGATTGATTTTGTTTGTACAACGTCATCGTGATCCTACTGTAACAAATGTATTTGTGGATGTTTGTGATTGTGAAGAAGGATGTGAATTCCTGTGTTTTGGTTTTAGTGTAATTGTTCAGGGTGATGGTAATGACCCCCACCCCCTGCATCCCAAGAATGGACGATCCCTTTTCTCCTAGAGTAAGGAGATCCTTACTTAAGGGGCCATTTTGGTGTAAGTGTGGAAGGGAGAGGTGAAGGAGTGCCGGGGAGGCAAGCAGCAAGAAAATGAAAGTATTCAAGAACTGGTTTGCACTCACAGAAGGTGGCTCCATTTTCAGCCAAGCATGATGGATGAGGCAGGATTCAGTAAGAGGAGTATGCAGCCCCACGTGCTCAGCTCAAGGCATAGGAGCCCCTTGCAGACCCAGTGAGACTGTGCCAAATATAAGCTATCATGATGCTCCTGGATAGGTTCCTGATAGGCCAGCAAGAATGGGAGGGGTGGCTGATCCAGGAATTCTGGGAGTGGGATACCTATCTAATGATCCCACCCCAGCCAGAGGATGTGAGGAGATCTGGCGCAGTTCTTGCTATGGGGATACCAGCTTTCACTAAAGACCTGCAGGATGTTCCAGACCAAGACTACCCCTACCAGTTCTCAGGCGCTCTCTGCAGGCAGGTGAAGGAGGTGCAATGCAGGAGGCCACTGCGAGACCCACGAACCTCACTTACAGAACAGAACCAAAAATGCCCACCTTCCAGGATAGAGAGGACAATGAAAACTATTTGTTGTGCTTTGAGTGCTTGGCTAGCACTTGGGCATGGCTAGAGGGAGAGTGGGCCTGCTGGTTCATCCCACTACGGACGGGGAAGTGCTCAAGGCCTACTCTGAGGAGGCATCTGACCAGTATCCTCAGCTGCAGGAGGCTCTCCCTGTCAAGTTTGAATTCTCTCCAGAGATCTAATGGTCGAAGTTCCAAGCCCGGCCTACACCAACAGGGGAGTCAGCAAAGGAAATCTACAACTGCCTGAAGGGATAATGTCACTGATGGGTGAAGCCAGCGCTCCAGACCAAGGACGATATCAGAGGGGTCGTTGTGCTGCAGGTCCTGCCAGGAGAGATCTGTACATGGGTGAAGGTACCTGAACCTGCAAATGGCCTAGCTGCTGCCCAGCTGGTTCAGCATTCCCTGAATGTCCAGTTAGGGCTGGCCCAGCCAGTTTCAATGCACCCTCGGGAGCAGAGGACAGCTGCTGTGAGTAAAGGTACTCTGGGACCTATGAAAGTTACACCTAGCTCTACACAGGAGAAAGACCAGGCCTTTAATTCACTTCTTCTGTCAACAGCCAGGGCACAAAGCTTCTTGTTGTCCCCTTAAGCACCCAAATCTGTCAAACTACTGTTGTATTCCCTGAGAGGGGGGAGAAACAGAGCTGGAAGCCCATAAACATTCTACGTCACAGGGAAATGAACTTCCCGTGGAAGTAAATGGACAAACTATTCAGGCATTATTGGACACTGCGAGTGTGATAACCCGGATTAAGAGACAGTTTATTTCCCCAGCTGATGTTAATATTGTAAATGTGTGAAAGTGCAATGTGTGCATGGGGATGTTGTTATATCCTGCCACAGATCTAGCCCTTGGCATTGACGATCACCTCTTTCTATTGCAGCACGTGGGAATGGATAGCAACCTGCCAAAAGCTATGGTCACTAGGTGGGATTTACCTGTGTTGTCTGATTTGTTGCAAAAAGCTGAATCTGGTATCACTGTTAAGCGTTCATGCCCTGTGTTAACCCGAGCTCAGACCAGGGCTGGGCTTGAACCTTTACCTGTTTGGGATAGCTTGTTTGAGGGGAGTAGGAAGAGCCCTCGGAAAATGCACAGTCAGTGCTGCCTGGAGAAAGCCTTGGGTGCACCCACCTCTACGTCTGACACCACACACTTCAGCAACGGCCCGTGGAAGGTTCCCAGTAACATAAGTGAACTTCAAAAAGCTGACCTGTCCCCAATTGATAGTGTAAATGTACAGAGAAAAAAAATCAGAAGAAATTACTTGTGGCAGACCTGCTCTGTCACAACATCTGTCAGAATTCAAAATGAAAAGGTAATCTGCCTGGCAGATTAATATTTGTGGTAAGTATCAAAGAGCATTGTGGTGATAGTTTGGATGGTCAACTTTGTCATTTTTTAGACATCTAGTTGAAGATATTAAATCAAAATTGGAATGAGGTTTATTATTACTGTCATATGTGCTGTGAAATTTGATGTTTTGTGGCAGCATTACAGTGAAAAGACATAAAATTACCATAAGTTACAAAATACGTAAATAAGTCGTGCAAAACAAAAGCAGTAATGAGGTAGTGCTCATGGGTTCAGAAATCGGATAGGGGGGAGGAAGGAGCTGTTTCTGAATCACTGAGTGTGGGTCTTCATGCTTCTGTACCTCCTTCCTGATGGTCACAATGGAAAGGGGGCATGTCCTGGGTGGTGGGGGTCCTTAATTATGGATGCCTCTTGGAAGGTGTCCTCGATGGTGGAGAGAGTTGTGCTTGTGATGGAGCTGGCTCAGTCTAGAATCTTCTACAGCCTCTTGTGATACTGTACATTGGAGCCTCCTTACCAGGCTATAACACAACCAGTCAGAGTGCTCGCCCATGTGCAACTATGAAACTTTGTAACAGCCTCTGATGCCATTCAGAATTTCTTCAAACTACTAGTAAGGTATAGCCGCTGGTGCGCCATGTGATTGCATCAATGTGTTGGGCCCAGGTCAGAACCTTGGCTGATATTGACAGCCTGTATCAGAAAGCTGCTCACCCATTCCACTGCTCACCCATTCCACTGCTCACCCATTCCCATTCCACTGCTCACCCATTCCACTGCTAACCCATTCCACCGCTCACCCATTCCACCGCTCACCCATTTCACTGCTCACCCATTCCACTGCTCACCCATTCCACTGCTCACCCATTTCACTGCTCACCCATTCCACTGCTCACCCATTTCAGTGCTCACCCATTTCACTGCTCACCCATTTCACTGCTCACCCATTTCACTGCTCACCCATTTCACTGCTCACGCATTCCACCGCTCACCCATTTCACTGCTCACCCATTTCACTGCTCACCCATTCCACTGCTCACCCATTTCACTGCTCACCCATTTCACTGCTCACCCATTTCACTGCTCACCCATTCCACCGCTCACCCATTTCACTGCTCACCCATTTCACTGCTCACCCATTCCACTGCTCACCCATTCCCATTCCACTGCTCACCCATTCCACCGCTCACCCATTCCACCACTCACCCGTTCCACTGCTCACCCATTCCACTGCTCACCCATTCCACCGCTCACCCATTCCACCGCTCACCCATTCCACTGTTCACCCATTCCACTGTTCACCCATTCCACTGTTCACCCATTCCACTGCTCACCCATTTCACTGCTCACCCATTTCACTGCTCACCCATTCCACTGCTCACCCATTTCACTGCTCACCCATTCCACCGCTCACCCATTTCACTGCTCACCCATTCCACTGCTCACCCATTTCACTGCTCACCCATTCCACTGCTCACCCATTCCACCGCTCACCCATTTCAGTGCTCACCCATTTCAGTGCTCACCCATTTCACTGCTCACCCATTTCAGTGCTCACCCATTTCAGTGCTCACCCATTTCACTGCTCACCCATTCCACTGCTCACCCATTCCACTGCTCACCCATTCCACTGCTCACCCATTCCACTGCTCACCCATTTCACTGCTCACCCATTCCACTGCTCACCCATTCCACTGCTCACCCATTTCACTGCTCACCCATTTCACTGCTCACCCATTCAACTGCTCACCCATTTCACTGCTCACCCATTCCACTGCTCACCCATTTCACTGCTCACCCATTTCACTGCTCACCCATTTCACTGCTCACCCATTCCACTGCTCACCCATTTCAGTGCTCACCCATTTCAGTGCTCACCCATTCCACTGCTCACCCATTCCACTGCTCACCCATTTCACTGCTCACCCATTCCACCGCTCACCCATTTCACTGCTCACCCATTCCACTGCTCACCCATTTCACTGCTCACCCATTCAACTGCTCACCCATTTCACTGCTCACCCATTTCACTGCTCACCCATTCAACTGCTCACCCATTTCACTGCTCACCCATTCCACTGCTCACCCATTCCACTGCTCACCCATTTCACCGCTCACCCATTCCACCGTTCACCCATTCCACCGCTCACCCATTTCAGTGCTCACCCATTTCACTGCTCACCCATTCCACTGCTCACCCATTCCACTGCTCACCCATTCCACTGCTTACCCTTCGGTGAGGGCTGGTGTGTGTTCACCCAACTGTCCCTTCCTGAAATCCACAGTCACCGCTTTGTCTTGCTAACGTTGAGTCTGAGATTGTTGTTACAACACCACACAGCCTGTGAACTCTCTCAATCCTGTCTGACTTCTGAGATTTTACCAACAACAGCGATATCATTTGCAAATTTACAGCTGGCACTTGAGCTGTGCCTAGCCACGCAGCCATGAATGTGGAGAGAGTAGAGCAGAGGGCAAAGTATGCAACTTTGAAGTGCAACTGTGTTGAATATCAGTGAGGAGATGTTATCATCAAACCATAGTGACTGGGGTCTCCTGAACAACAAGTTGAGGATGCAGTTAGAGGGAGGCATAGGTTTTGGAGACTGGTGATTGGTACTGAGAGGAGAATGGAACTGAATTCTGAGCTGTTATTTGGTAAACGATAGTCTAGTGTTTATCTTGTTATTATCCAGGGGTTCTGAAGCCAAGTAGGTCCACAGTAGACTTGTTGCATGGTAGGCAAATTGCTCAGGTTGTGCTCCTTGCTCAGGCTGGAGTTAATTCTAGCTATTATTAATCTTTCCAGCAGAAACCTTTCACCATGCTCGTCAATGACAGTGCCAAGATTTGCAGGGTAGATATCGAAATGGAAAGGCAGAAAATGAATCTTTAGTGACATGTTGCACTTCATGGTTTTGTATGCTTGAAGCATGTTGTCAACCAGCTGCACACAGTTTGGTGCTCTGTAGTTGCCAAGAAATTTTTCAACAACATCCTTGAATGCCTTCCATGTGATTTTCTCCAGTTCCATTAGAAGTTCTTTGAATTGTCTGTCATTGATGACCTGTTTAATTTGAGGACCAACAAAAATGCCTCCCTTAATCTTGGAATCAGTTATTCTGACTTTAATTATAAATTGATGCAACAAATATAGGCAATTTTTAATAAAATGGTATGTGATAGGGAAATTTTATGGTGATTTTTATGATTAGCCCAAAGTCCATAAGATACACCTAAAAGTATTCAGGAAGCAAAATCTTTGTTGTCCAGAGTATTTTGACTCTGGAATACTCAAACTTATTCTGTAATCTTGTCCTTACCAGCTCAGAAAGATCTTCTCAACATATTTGTACTTGTGAAGTTCTGGCTTCCTAAACATCCCTGAATTTATTTTCCCATTTTTGGCAGCTATGCCTGTTATTACAAATGCCATGAAAGCTGAAATCTTCTCTCTTAGATTCTCTGCCTCATTCTCTGTAACTCTCCCACAAGATGAACATCCTTTCCACATCAATCCTGCCATGTTGGCTCAGGATAGAAATAAACCCCCTCTCATTGTTTTACTCAGCAGCGGGCACAAACTTTTCTTCATAAAACAACACACCCATTCTAAATTATCAATCTGATGAGCCTCCTTTGAACTGTCTCCAATAATCTATCCTTCATTAATAAGGAAACCAGTACTGCACGCAGTATCCAGATGTGGTCTCTCTAATATCCTTATATAACTGAAGCATAAGAGCCTTGTTTTTGTATTTAATCCCTTTCACAATGAACAATAATAATTCTGTCAGCTTTCCTAATTACTTTCTGTATTTGCAAACTAACCTTTTGTGTATCATGGATTAGAGCATCTAGATCTCTCTGCATCTGAGAGCTTTGTAAACTCTTATCAATTAGATATTTTTAAAAAATCTTTCCTGCCAAAATGGGCAATTTCATATTTGCCCACATTTTGTGAGGCTAACTTACTGTGCCTTTTCCGCTGACAACCATTGAAAAACCAGATTAAAACTTCAGTGATCTTAAAGCTAAATAAATAACATACCAAATATAATTTCAGTATAATCATAAACATTTATTGTGAAGCCAACATTTCAAAGTACAAGCACTAATCGTACTACCTTTTTAGTTTAGAATTGAACTATTTCAAGCTTATATACTTCATATAGCCACGTGTAACAGGTCATGCACGTGTTGCTACAGTATGATAAAAAATGAATGGAATATTTTTAGTTGTGGATGTATACTTTAGCTGAATTACTGTAGCTTGTTCAGATCAGGATCAATAACTAATTAAAATTTTATGCTGATATAGTCTTACTGCCTGTCCTCAACTTGTAGAAAGGAGTTGTTCCTGTGATATTGAACTATTGCAGATCATGTGAAAACAGGATCCAGACTTATCGATGAACTCATTGATCCTTCTCCTACTTGTAGTCATTCGACTCGATGTGGCATGATCAGAAGTAACTTGACCTTCGGTGGGAGTTAAACAAACAGCAAATGGTCAAGATTCGGTGGATCAGTTCTCTATTCTCTGCTGAGCCATTGCCACCATTTTGTGCCCTACTGAGTTTTTGTCCTCTGTTTGTCATCGTGCCAGAATCTGAGGAGCAGCATTTGCCAGCATTGATGTTTGGCCCACTTGGCACTTTGTTTTTTTTATCAAGACTGAACAAGAAGTATTTAGAAGTACTTTATACAGTTAAGAAAACCTGTTCATGGGAACTTGGAAGGAGTTGTTTTCATGCTGGGCTTCAGTCTAGAGATCATACACCTATTTCAATTACTTGGTTTTGGAAGGTGTCGTATTAATTTAAACAATTGGCAAACTTTTCTTGTTTTCCAAACACTTCAAGTGTTGTAATTTGTTTTAAACCATGTCATTGCATCACAAAACAAAATGTTAAATAGTTTGCACATATCCTTCCAGCAGAGTGGAACATCATTGTTTTGAAATTTCTCTGTTCTCAGTGAATTGTACAAGTTTTTGCTTTAAACTGTCCTATTGGAGAACCATGTTTTATTTTTCTGCCTTTACCGAGACATTGTGGAGGGCTGGATATTAGTTGCTGTGGTTTCAGAGATAAACCTAATTGGGTCTGGCACAGGATTCTGAAGTGTTAATCCATTGGGACAGTTCACATAGGTCACCTACACAAAATGTGACTGATCTTTATATGAATGTCTATGCTGGAAGAAAGGAGAACAAGTTACTGGTTTTTTTATTGTTTTAAAACAGACCCTCCAGCTTTCTAGCGGTGACCTGACAAACTTGGTTTTCAAATAGCCTTGAAATGAATGACCAGCATCCCGCTTAAGTCAGGTGAAAATTTTACTTTGTTATATAAACAAAGATTCTCGGTGGGATAACATTTATGGATTTGTTCTTTCCCCATTGATCTCTGGCTTGGAGCAGACTCTCAATGACAGTATTGCAGTTGGCTCTAATACAGATGCAGTGGCTGGGATAAACAGGCAAAGCTACCAGATCACATCAAGCCTTCCAGTTCATAGACTGACACAGCATGTTCATTGTAGACGTGCGCACACGCACACAAATATGGAGTCATGGACATGTATACATGTGCGCGCGCACACACACACCCCCTGATCGAAGGCCAGTGATCCCCAAGGATGGAGATTGGGTCAGCAGACACAGAGGACCCCCTCCCACCTCCAAGGCTGGTTGACCCTGAGAACAAAGGCCAGTGACTCCTGAGGTTGGTGAGTCCCGCCATCAGAGGCTCATTCTGGCACATCTGGAGGTTTGAAGTCGACAGGTCCAAAGTTCAAGATGTCCCAACCTTTTGGAGGTTGGGGTAGTGGGTAGAGGTTTGTTTTGCTGTTCGTGTGTCTGTCTTGTTGCATGTTGGCTGTGTGCTGTTCTGCTAAACATTGTAGGCATGCTATGTTGGCACTGGGAAGGTGGAGACACTTGTGGGATGACTCCAGCCCATCCTCAGACTGTGGTGTTTGTTTACGTAGGTGATGCATTCCACTGCATGCTGTAATGTACTTTTGACTATTGAATCTAACACCCACACACAGACACACGAATCCTTTATCCGATTCACCACTCAGCCTGAGCTAATGTTAATGATGGTAGCTCTGTCCCTGTGCAGGCAGTCTGAAGGCAATAACTCAATCGTGAAGGAATTGTACTTGCAACTGAAGTTGGAAATTCACTGCTTCCTGATTTTAAACATGATTCTGTACCTGACTGTTAACGTTCACCAAAACATTAGTTCATTTTACTGGAATTGTATTCTCTAAAGCTTTCGTCACATTAAATAGCATACCCAGCCCTCCCCTTCCCTTTTGTTGCAGCTATTCCCTTCCAGCCCACCTCCTGAAAAACTAATGATAATTTTGGTCAAGAAGTAATTCCTAGAAGTTTACCTTACATTGGATTATTTCCACATAGAAAAAGAAATATTCTGCTCTATACTTAGTGACATTTCTATTTGCCTTGTGTATCCTGCATAATTTCAGGACAACATTGGAGAGAATAATAAAAGCTGAAGTGATAGCTCAGAATGTGCCAGTTCCCTTATATTGTTGTTAGTGCTATCAATCTGGTACGTGTCAGTTGTGGGGTATTCTTTTCAATCTCTATTCACTTTTTTGCTAGATTATAACAAATACTTGAAGAAGGTTTCAAAGCAAAGAAATAAATCATGGGGGGCTGTTCTTTGAGCAATTACATGGTGATAATTCAACATAACTGGCTGTGGATCAAAACAAATTAAAGATTGGTTAGTCCAAATTCAGGCTGTCAAACTCCTGTTGATGGAATGAGAAAACTATCAATCATTTAAGAGATGAGGGAATGTTAGGCCAGTGACCTGACTTCACAAGTAGGAATTGACTTGCGCTTTCTAAACATAGGCTGGGGAAACTGTAAAATGGTCTACTTCACCTACACTTTTTAGATGGGCAGTTATGTTTCACCGCATCAGAGAGATTAAATTTTCATTAAATTGTGTGTGTTGCTCAGATTTCCAGCAGCTGCAGATTTCCCTTTGTGATTAAATTTTCATTTGTCTTTGTTATGTAGTTGGTCATTAGTTTAGGGTTGGATGGAGTGTTTGGCTTCTTTTCTTAATATTGTCAAGTGATGTCATCTGCAATGTTGGAAAATCTCTCTCCCATATATGGCTCCACACATTGTTTCCTGTAAAATGTATCTGAATCCATCAGTGAAGGATGGTTTTCTGAGAACTGGGATTTGCTGCATTAGGTGCTAAGTATGTGACATTTCTCAATTTATTTACAGAATTGTCACCAGCAATAAGTGTAAGACTTGCCTGCATTATGATGAGGAGTAACAGATCAGAATTACAGTGCACCTTCAATTTCCTTGCTGCTTTGTGCTTTGAAAACCTTCCCATTTAGCGACAAGCAAGCTTTTAAAGAAATATTGCTATCTTGATGCATGCCTGTTTTAAATCTGACATCTTTATCATATATGTATTATTCATAAAGTAGACTGAACAATGTCGCATTATATGACACATAGCTATTTTATAAAACAGCTAAGACTCTTTTGTACCAAAGATTCATGTGTGTACATATGCATATATTCATTAAACATTTTTTCAATGTGATTTATATGTTACAAAAGCAAATGATAATATAACAACACTTGTCACTGTTATTTCCTGTTACAATTCTTCCTTTTCTATTTCACTCTCTTTATCCTCATTTCATTCCTCCCTCTGACCGAGCAGTTAAGGATATGCTCTAGCCCCAGGATCTGGCTACTTTGCTTTGAATCTCGCAGAATATGTAAGCAGAGTTCAAGCTCAGTCAATCTGCAAACTGACATTGTTTCCACTCCACATTACTCACAAGTGATCATTTCCACAAAGACTTCCTTCAACAGAGACTAATGTGAGCAAATTGTGGATCATAATCTGCAGTTCACCTCATCTGCTGAAATTTTACATGCAGAAAGGAATTGCCAGCACTTCCTGAGCACAAAGTGCTGAGTTTGGTAATTGATTAAGAAATTGTTGGAATGGAGGGCCAGGTGTCAATTTATGTATTAAGGCTAGTTTTAGACTTTGCTATCATTTAACTCCGAGAATGACAAGTAACTATTGTGCGCAATAGAAACAACCCACATGATATTGTCTTTGCCGCTGAAATTTTTTAGCACATTTCAGTTTCAGAGCAAAGGCTCATAACAATCTAACTGTACTAAAGAAACATATTCCAGCTACCAAGGAACAATCCTTCTGTTCACCAAATAGGATTGATAATTGAATGTGAACAGAGACAGTTTATGGGGCCAACCCTGAAAAAAAATTGCAAAAAGCTGATTGCAAATCTACGTAAGTTTTAGTCTCGGATCAGTCGAACTACTGAGCGTGGTGTGTAGACTTAGGGTCAGCTACTGAAGACAGCACTTCACCACTGCTCCTGTTGCAGCTGGCTTCATTCTCCCATCACTCGTGTAAGCTTTAACAGTCACATAGTCATACACCCACTGTGTCTGTGCCTGCCAGTACAAATCTGTCTACAGAACAATGCAGCACAGAAACAGGCACTTTGGCCCGAAATGTCTCTGCTGAACATTTAAACAAATCCCTTCTGCCTGCAGGTGCTCCGCATCCCTCCACTGCCTGCATATTCATGTGCCTATGGAGGAAAGAAATTGTTAAGTTCAACGGTAACGCCAGACGGTTGCAACTGCCAAGTAAACAACAAGGAGTGATTTCTTGAGGCTGCTTTAAGCTCTGTTTGAGCAGGGTAGAAGGCCAAAGATTGTATTCATTGTGAGAGCGGAGGGAATATTGAAGTAACAGGCAACTGGATCCGGTGCTCCCATTCCCCATTCCCCATTCCTGTTCCCCTCTCTATCCTGCCCGTCACCTTCTTCTGTGCTCCTTCCCCTTCCCTTTCTTCCATAGCCTTCTGTCCTCTTATGTCTGACTCCCCTTTCTCCAGCCCTTTATCTCTTTCACCAATCAACTTCCCAATTCTTTAGTTCATCCCCTCCCCCTCTCCCAGTTTCACCTATCACCTGCCACTTTGTACTTGTTCCTCCCCTTCCCCCACCTTCTTACTCTGACCTCTCCCCTTTCCAGTCCTGAAGAAGGGTCTCAGACCAAAATGTCAACTGTTGACTCTGTTCCGTAGATGCTGCCTGGCCTACTGCGTTCCTCCTGCATTGTGTGTGTGCTCAACTGGAAACTCACAGTGACGACATTAACAATGGGGCAACATTGGATTGCCTGGGGCTGTTTCATCTATTTTGTTTAACAGAGGAGTGAAGAAAAATAGAGGGCATGGTCTTAAAGTAATTGGTAGAAGTACTAGAAGGAGGATGGGGCACTTTCCCCTTCTGCCAGAGGAAGGTAGGGCTCTGAAACAGAGTCCAGTAGGGTGGTAGAGGCAACATCTCTCATCGTGCATAGGTAATACTGGGAGGTAGACTTGGGGCTGTGATCTTCACAGACTATGAACCAGGCACTGAAAGTTGGAGTTATAGGCTGAGGGATATGGACCAACTGACATCTTCCTGAGTTATTTACCTTCTTTGATTAAAGTACTTGATCTATTCTCAGTTCATATTCCATTCTTGCCAATTGATCCCTACTCTATCTTTTGCCCATATACTTTACAGCCTGTGCACCACCACAACTGCCCCTCCTTTTTTCCTGAATGGCTTGCAGTTTTGTGAAAGATACACATCCATTTGGCCACTTAGCTGAAGGAAGAGCTTTGTGGAGGTCAGGAGGGCTTATCCTACCTAACAGGGCCTACCTTTGACCATAACTGGGACAGACCGTGACTGAGCCCAATGAGAGGAAGTAGGATGCCTTGCCTTTTCTGTCCTGCACCAGAACAATATTTATTTTATAAACCATACCAGAAAACTGCTCTGTACAGACTAAGTTGGAATCTCTGTGAAACAAGTGAGGCCAGGTAGTTGGTGAAACTGGGATTCCAGCCCTGTAATGCTTATTTTCATACCATAG
Source organism: Hemitrygon akajei (assembly GCF_048418815.1). Taxonomy (NCBI): domain Eukaryota; kingdom Metazoa; phylum Chordata; class Chondrichthyes; order Myliobatiformes; family Dasyatidae; genus Hemitrygon; species Hemitrygon akajei. Next base: position 67,955,867 of record NC_133126.1, on the reverse strand, counting down.
TTAGAAGGCAACCAAATACAATGGGGTACCACAACTCCTTTGCCTCAGACTCTGTAGTCGGGTAAACCACCACCCACAACCCTCCCCCCCCCCCCCCCCCCCGTGTTTTATTTGACAAACAACAGGCCTAATTGATTTTCCCACTCTACACAGTTTTATTGTAGATCTGATAATCATGGCAATATTCTGAGTGCAAATGGTATTCTTAAGTGGGTTTGAGATGATCTGCAATTACCTGCGTGTTCCCCATTAAAACGTGAAAGAAAACTTAGAAAATAAAGGCTTTCTTTTCAATTCCAGACTGCCTTTGCTGACATATCAAATTCATTCCATGGTAATCCAGACCATTTTCCTGAAGCTTTGAGGCTAGTGTGCAGGTAGTTTGTCGGAGAGCTCATAGAAACTCAATCCTGATAGAGCAAAGAGCCCTTCGACTGTCACTTTATGTCATTAACAATTTGCTGAAGCCATTACAGATGGGACGGACTGATTAGAACTGAAGAGGGAGGATCTTTTTCCCAGCCAGAAGTGTCTCCTGGGGCCCTCGCAGCGTGTGAAGTTTCTGCTGATTAATGGGAGAGAAGCAGGGACGCCTATCCTGCAGTTGCACGCAAAGCTTATTAGGCAAAGGCCTGATTTATGTTCCAAGTCTGTAATGGACAGATTATCAAAAGCATAGCTACTGTAAAGAGAATTTAATTTCTACTTCACAGAAATGCTGAATGCTAACAAAGTGTCTGTGAGGTATTTGCACCATCAAGTTAATACTCTGCGTTCAGCCTTTTTATTAGCAGCTTGATTGTGTTATGATGGAATACAAATGCTGCCAAAGGGCAAGAGATTCTTATCAGTGCTCCTTACCTCAGTCGTTCCTTCCATTCAGTTTAATTAATGGCACAACTGTAATACCATTTCTTCACATATCCCGTGCAAATCTTAAACATATCTATCAGCTGACTTGTGACACTTCAAGATTTTATCTGCGAGCGGGACTCAAATTATTGAACCTTGTGCTATTGTTCCAGTGTGAGGAGGATGAACAACAGTTCATTGAGGTGCATCTAGCGCTCCTGTCCTCACCACCTGATCCCTGAAACCCAACTCCTTTACAAACCTTCTGCTTTCTTCGAGGCTGTCGATCATTACTGCGAATGCAATGCTGCTAAAGGCAGAGAATAAGCAAATGTACAATATGATTTTTGTTACCATAAATTGTAGCAATCCAGTTCTTCCAAACCCAGTCATTTGCTTTATAGCTGCAAGCTTCAGACCCAAACCGCAACCATTTCTGTTTGCTGACAGAGCTGCACATTTTTAAATTTTAAGATGATGTTTCACAAGCAAATTTACTTTTGTGGATGAAGTGGTTATTAAATATTGTTTTGGAAATACCTTGCAGATAAAGGATATTTTTCTTGGCTACTTTTCTGATGTTTCTTCATTATGCTTAGTGGTGGATTCAACATCTTATAATGTCAAAAAGAAATTGGAGCTTAGTAACAACAGTTTTCCAACCTCTGAAGTATCAATAGTAATCTAATTATCATGCTGGGGTGAAAAGCCAACAAACCTTTCATCGTCTTGTACAAGTGTTATTTTAAATCCTCTGTTAGCACAACTCCTTACTGTATAGAAAGAATATTGGCAAGAAGTATCTGGGGAAGATGATTATAAACTGCCTGTGTTTAGTTACAATTAAGTCAATTCATCAACACAGGTTAACACTGCAGTTCAGTTTAATTGGCTATTCAACGCAAATGCTAAACAAAGTGAAATATTGACTCATATTTCAGAGGCTCTGCAAGATTATTACAAAACATAAAAATGTATCTTCATAAATATGGATATAATCACAAAAAGTATTTTTGTAGTTATTGGTAAAAGGATTTGTGGAGCTCAGTGATTTAATGTGCTGTAATAAGTAGTGAAAGAATGGAAAGAAATATTGTGACGCAAATAAAAGGAATTTGCAGGCCGCATTTCAAGGCTGTTCTTATATACCTCTCCTGTAGGGCCTCTGCTCCTATTCAGTTCCAAAGCTGCTTGGAGGAATCAGGCAAAATGTTCAACTGAATGAATTAAAGGTTCTGCAAGATTACAAAGACAGATAACATGTAATTAAGGTATTTTGCTTTATAACTTAGGGTTTTTTTTGCTACAAGCTGCTATGTCAATGAGTAACAACGACGAGCTCCTGTTGACATTTCAGGAAAGTGATTTTGCTCCAAGTATTTAAACTTGGTCCCAAACACAATCATCCTGTTGTAATGGTGTCCAAACATTAAATATAGCTATTATGTCAATCATCCCTGTGGCTTTATTAAATAATTAAAGTTCTCTGACCTTTGTGGCAATCTCCTTCACTAACTGGTATTTAGTGTTAAGACGGTCAAAGAGGATATCATGAATATAAAACTGGCCAATCAGACATTTTGAGAGTGTGATTTGTGATCACCACCTTGGGTATCAGGAGCTTAACTGCTAGAAAACACAGCTTTTAATTATCTTCAAAAATACCTCTTGTCCACCGTGCAACAGGTAACATTGCTTCTTTGTTTAACAAGTTTTGATATGTGAACCACAAAGTGCCCAAACAAAATCTGCAATCATTATTAAAGCGACACAGTGCAGGTAAAAATGTTGCTGTTTTTCACCTTCAAACAAGTACTTCATTGTTTCATCATGATTGAGGTGTTCATCAATCACAGAATCACAGTTATTACAAGTCCAGATACTGGCATACTTTTAAATTCATTTGGACAATATTTTTAGCAATAATTCTGGTCATCCATCTTATCGGGTATCAATGCCATTTTATACAGTATCAATTTAGGAGCCCAGAGATTTAAATAAAAACAATACAATTACATCCCTGTCATTTAAAGTATGATGTTCTTTTTTAGTGGCTACTTTAATTAAATAGTTTGACCGGAAGGTAATACAACTAAATACTGCAAATACTTTTGTGTGAATATACCTGCATAACAGGGTGTTAAAACACAATTTCCCACACAACAAGATCCTTGAGGATGGATGCTTCTTTCATGTGACTGCACTCCGTATAGATGTACTCAATGGTGTGGAGGGCTTTATCCACGATGGACTGGGTTGTATCCACTACCCTTTGTAGGAGTTTCCATTCAAGGGTATTGGTGTTTCGATACCAGGCCATACTATCCACCACAGAAGTTTGTCGAAGTTTTAGATGTCATGCCAAATCTTCACAAACTTCTAAGAAAGTAGAGGTGCTGCCGTGCTTTCTTTGTAATGGCACTTACATGCTGGACCCAAAACAGATACTATGAAATGATAACACAGTGGAATTCAAAGTTGCTGACCCTCTCCACCTCCGATCCCCCGATGAGGACTGACTCACGGGACTTCAGATTCCTCATCCTGCGTCACTAATTAGCTCCTTGGTCTTGTTGACATTGAGTGAGAGTTTGGTGTTGTGGCACCACTCCCGCAGATTTTCAGTCTCCCTCCTCTATGCTGATATGTCACTACCTATGTCACAAAAAGCACGGCCAAAGTCAGTGGTGTCATCAGCAAACTGGAAAATGGCATTGGAGCTGTGCTTGGCCTTGCAGTCATAAGTATAAAGTGAGTAGAGCAGGGTCCTAACCACACAGCCTTGTGGTGCATCTGTGCTGATTGAGATTGTGGAGGAGATGTTTTACCAATCCCAACTGACTGGGGTCTGCAAAAGAGGGAATTGAGGATCCAATTGCACAAGCAGGTATTGAGGCCAAGGTCTTGAAGCTTATTGATGAGTTTTGAGGGAATGATACTATTGAATGCTGAGCAAAATTTGATGGAAAACATCCTGATGTCTGGCAACTTTGCTGTCCAGATGTTCCTTGATTGAATGAAGACCCCATCTACTGTGCAAAGGTGGCAGAACCAGGGAGTATATTGTTTCCTTGGTGATGTATATTCACCAGACTCAATATATATTTTATATTTAGATTATATATACTTAATAACTGGGAGTAAAGGGGATGGCAGCAGGGTGTGAAGTGATAAAGGAAAGAGCACAGCATTGGGACTAGTGAATGTTAACGGTCAAAGAGTCAGAGAGTAATGCAGCTCAGAAACGGGTCCTTCGATCCAACTTCAATCCCAGCATTCTCCCAGCTAGTCCCACTTGCCTTCGTTTAGCCCAGAACCCTCTAAGCCACTTCCTCCAGGTACCTATCTAAATGCCTCTTAAATGTTGTAATTGTACCTGCTATTGTGTATTTAATATTTCAGTAATATTTGAGTAATATTGCCAATATATTGTTTGATTAAGCATTCTTTGTTGATTACATAATTCATTATGGGTCTACTATATAAGAGTACGTGAATGACATACATCATTACATCACCACATTATGTGTGTGCTTTGCTAAAAATAAAATTGAAGTACGCACATTATTTTGGGCTCCCATGTTTTTCTTTTAATTCATTTCTGAAGTTATAAAACATAACAGTAGTGACAAGGTAGCTTTAAAACAAACCCAAGACAACTACTTATCTGTTGAAGCACAACGAGACATTCATTGACAAAAAGCACAGGATGTTCAGTCCACGATGTTGTGGTCGGCACAACATTGTGGGCTAAAAGGCCTGTAATGTGCTCTAGGTTTCTATGTTCTATATTTGTTTTTCCATCAGAAGGGGGAGTGAGAAATGGACAAGTTTAAAATAAAGGCTGGAGCAGGCGAAATTCAGGGGTTCGTAAACAGCGGGTACTGGGTGATAATAATAATAAATTTTGAAAAAGCAGAAATGGCTGACTACATCAGAAAGATGGGTGTGCTCAATCACATAATAGATAACTGGATCATGTATATTGAACAAATTGAACAGTATTTTGAAGCAAATGAAATAACCAATGAGAAATGAGTGCCCATTTTGCTGAGTGCAAAAGATGGAAGAGCATACAGTTTGCTTCTAAGTTGACTGCTCCAACAAAACCATCTCAAGTGAACTTTGCTGATACCATGAAAACAATGCAGGGATATTTAAAACCAAAACCATTGTTGAGTGCAGAATGCTTTAGGTTTCATAAGCAAAATCAAAACGGAGGGAGTCCATTTCAGCTTACTGGGCTAAATTGAAAAGACTTTCTGAGCACTGTCATTTCAATGCTGGTCTTAATGATGCACTGAGAGATCATTTAGTTTGTGGAATCTAACAAGAAAGCATTCAAAAATGGTTCCTAACTGAAGCACAAACCACATTTAAAAGAGTAGTTGAAATTGATGTATCAATGCAAACCACAGGCAGAGATGTAATTGAGTTGCAGTCAGGAATGAAAGTGAATGTGAACAAAACTGCATCATCTAACCAGAAATCTAACGTGGCAAAACAAATTGTGTTACCATTGTGGCAGGGGCTCACATACACCACAGCAATGCAGGTTTTTAGGCAAAACTTGCAGAAAATGCAACAAAGTAGGACATATACAAAGAGCACATCAAGCAGACAAAAATAAATGAGCTGCACAGGGAAAAGAAAAAGAGAAAAAGTCAAGTTGCAGTTTCAAAAAGAGCACTAATCTGCATGCTGTTGATGAAAAATCTGATAAGGATGAGACTGACACAGAACTGAGCGGTCTTGAGATTTACCATGTGAAAACTAACAAGAGACAACCAATATGTTTACACCAGAAGTGAGCGGCCAATTAATTAAAATGGAATTGGACACTGGCTCAGCTGTTTGTCATTCCACAATGTGAGCTTGAAAGCCATTTCAAAGATACTAAACTGAAGCTAGCAGATATCCAATTAAGAACTTATACTGGAGAAAAGATAATTCCTGTGGGAATGACATTCATAACAGTGAAATACAACAATCAACAAGCCACATTGGGCATGTATGTGATGAAAACGGGAAGGCCAGATTTGTAGAGCCATGAGAGGCTGAGACAACAACAACTTGCTTCTAGATCCATCCAACATTTGTATGTCACATCCCCTGCAAAAGAGTCAATTGAAAGTGAATTAAGATGATGCCACAGCAGTGTTTAAGGACGGCATTGGAAAACTCAAACATATTAGGGGTAAAATTGTGTTAAGTGAAAATGCCACACCCAAGTTTTACAAACACATCTTGTTCCTTATACCATCCATGTCAGTGAGGTGGATCATATGGAGGCTGAAGGAGTTCTGTCCATAGTTGAGCGGAGCCCATGGGTAATGCCTGTGGTCCCAGCAGCCATGAAGGATGGGTATGTCAGGAGCTATGGTGGCGTTAAGGTCACCATCAACCCAGTGTTGAGAGTAGATCAATATGCTCTTCCCAGGATAGAGGACATCTTTGCAAACCTTTCTGGAGGAAAACACTTCAACAAAGTGGACAGCTGAGGCCTACCTACATATGGAGATGAAAGAAAAGTCCAAAGCGCTTCTCATCATAAACACTCACAAAAGGCTTTATCACAATAATAGGCTTATTTTTGGAGTAGTATCTGCACCTGCACTCAGGCAAAAAGCTATGGACCAGGTGCTGAAAGGTTGCCCCGGCACTCACTGAAACCTGGATGACATCATTGTTACTGGTGAGGATGACAAGGGACATCCCTGAAACCTCAAAACAGGTGTTAAAAAGATTATAAGAGAATGGACTCAGAGAATGACGCAAGTGTGAATTCTTTAAAACAAACATCACTTACTGTGGTCACGTCGTTGACACACAAGATTTACACAAATGCGCTGAGAAAATTCAAGCAGCGGTGGATGCCCCAAGGGCAGAGGATGTGTCACAGTTGTGGTCCTTTTTAGGATTTGCCAAACCTGGCTACTATGTTCCTCTCCTTGAAGTCATTACTACAGATCGGGAAGAAATGGCAATGAAGTGTGAAGTGGCTTTCCAAAAGGCAAAAGAAATGGTGATGACGGACACTGCACATCATGATCCATGTCGTCCACTGAAGCTTCTCTGTGATATCTCTCCTTATGGTATAGGTGCAGTCATGTCACATGATAAGAATGATGGGTGTGGATGCCACCCAAGCTGTGAGCTAAAGTGTTGGAGGAGCTCCACGCTGGTCATTAAGGTGTGGTCAAAATGAAAGCACTGGCTTGAAGCTTTGTCTGGTGCCCTGGGATAGATCAGCAGATCAAGCAGCTCGCCGTGGGATGCCAACATGTCCAGAAGATGCCAAGAGCAGCGCCTCTCCATCCCTGGGCTTGACAGGCATTGCCCTGTCAGAGTCAATTGTTGGAGAAGAAAGGTGTCCAGGGCAGTCAGACGCATTTCCTGAAGTCCCAGAGTCAACAATCACAGAGCAGGCCCCAGAAGCAGAGATTGTTTCACAACCACGAGACACAGCTGCCAGGCAGAGTGAACTTCCTTGTCAATAAAAACATTATCCCACAGAGGTAGGACATCCTCCAGAGTGGTTAAATCTTTAGATCTGAATGGGACAATTAAACTGACTGTTCTGTGATGCATATATAGTAGTTGTATTATATAGAATTTTATGTTTATCATATAAATAAATACATACATGTGCGTGTATGTGTATGTGTGTGTGTGTGTGTGTATAATATAATGTATTATGCTGCACTGCTGCCACAAAAAGGGAACAAATATCATGACAGGATGAGTCTGTACTTGTGCCATCCCTCACCCCGATACTCCTTCAAATATTGCTCAAATATTACTGAAATATTAAAATATTAGACAATATATATGATGACTAGAGAGCAACGCACAACGTATTCGAGTTGAGACTGATTCTATATTGAGTCAGAGTTTATCTAAGCAGGGAGGAGTGTTGTGTATCTAATATTTCAGTAATATTTGAGTAATATTGTAAATATATTGCTTGATTAAGCAGTCATTGTTCTTTACATAATTCAGTATGGACTCTATGTAAAAGTACGTGAATGGCATATGAAGTAGACGTCTTATCTCAGGCTCCCACATTTTTCTTTCAATTAGTTTCTGAAGTTACAAAACATAACACCTGCCTCCACCACTTCCTCTGGCAGATCATTCCAGATATTCTCTGCCCTCTGTGTAAATAATTTATCTCTCTGGTTTATTTGAAATTTCCCCTCTCTTAGTACGTATCTGTGCTCTTTGGTTTTGGATTCTACAACCCCGAAGAAAAGACTATGACCATCGACCTTAAACACAGCCTTCATGATTTTATAAACATCTATGAGATCAGCTCTCATTCTTCTATGCTCTAAAGAGTGAACATACAGCATGGACAATCTCTCCTTATAACCCAGACCCTTTACTCCAGGCAGCATCCTTATAAATCTTCTCTAGAAACATAGAAAACCTACAGCACAATATAGGCCCTTCAGCCCACAATGCTGTGCCAAACACGTACTTACACAGCAGTCAGGACAGGACTAAGGCAAACTCCAAGGCATTCTACAAGTATGTGAAGAGCAAGAGGATAAGACATGAGAGAATAGGACTAATCAAGTGTGACAGTGGAAAAGTGTGTATGGAAATGGAGGAGATAACAGAAGTATTTAACGAATACTTTGCTTCAGTATTCACTATGAAAAAGGATCTTTGTGGGTTGACTTACAGCAGACTGAAAAGCTTAAGCATGTAGATATTAAGGAAGAGGATGTGCTGGAGCTTTTGGAAAGCATCAAGTTGGATAAGTCACTGGGACCGGACAAGATGTACCCCAGGCCACTGTGGGAAGAGAGGGAGGAAACTGCTGAGCCTCCGGCAATTATCTTTGCATCATCAATGGGGACGGGAGAGGTTCCAGAGGATTGGAGGTTTGCAGGTGTTGCTCCCTTATTCAAGGGAGTAGAGATAGCCCAGGAAATTATAGACCAGTGAGTCTTACTTCAGTGATTGGTAAGTTGATGGAGAAGATCCTGAGAGGCAGAATTTATGAACACTTGGAGAGGCATAATATGATTATGAATAGTCAGCATGGCTTTGTCAAAGGCAGGTCGTGCCTTACAAGCCTGACTGAATTTTTTGAGGATGTGACTAAACATGTGGATGAAGGTAGGGCAGTAGATGTAGTGTATATGGATTTCAGCAAGGCATTTGATAAGGTACCCCATGAAAGGCTTATTAAGAAAGTAAGAAGGCATAGGATTCAAGGGGACATTGCTTTGTGGATCCAGAACTGGCTTGCCCACAGAAGGCAAAGAGTAGTTGTAGGTGGGTCATATTCTGTATGGAGGTCAGTCACCAATGGTGTGCCTCAGGGATCTGTTCTGGGACCCTTACTCTTCGTAATTTTTATAAATGACCTGGATGAGGAAGTGGAGGGATGGGTTACTAAATTTGCTAATGACACAAAGGATGGGGGTATTTTAGATAGTGTGGAGGACTGTCAGAGGTTACAGCAGGACATTGATAGGATGCAAAACTGGTCTGAGAAGTGGCAGATGGAGTTCAACCCAGATAAGTGCGAGGTGGTTCATTTTGGCAGGTCAAATATGATTGCAGAGTATAGTATTAATGGTAAGACTCTTGGCAATGTGGAGGATCAGAGGGCTCTTGGGGTCTGAGTTCATAGGACACTCAAAGCTGCTGCGCAGGTTGTCTCTGTGGTTAAGAGGGCATACAGTGCATTGGCCTTCATCAATCGTGGGATTGAGTTCACGAGCCGAGAGGTAATGTTGCAGCTATATAGGACCCCAGTCAGACCTCATTTCGGTACTGTGCTCAGCTCTGGTCACCTCTGGTGCTTTCCAAAAGCTCCAGCACATCCTCTTTCTTAATGTCCATATGCTCCAGCTTTATAATCCGCTGTAAGTCATGCCCAAGATCCTTTTCCATAGTGAATACTGAAGCAAAGTACTCATTAAGTACTTCTGCTATCTCCTCCAGTTCCATATACACTTTTCCACTGTCACACTTGATTAGTCCTATTCTCTCATGTCTTATCCTCTTGCTCTTCACATACTTGTAGAATGCCTTGGAGTTTTCTTTAATCCTGCTTCCCAAGGCCTTTTCATGGCCCCTTCTCGCTCTCCTAATTTCATTCTTAAGCTCCTTCCTGCTGGCCTTATAAACTTCTAAATCTCTATCATTACCTAGTTTTTTGAAGCTTTCGTAAGCTTTTCTTTTCTTCTTGACTGGATTTTCATCAGTCTTTGTACACCACGGTTCCTGTACCCTACCATCCTTTCCCTGTCTCATTGGAACTTACCTATGCAGAACGTCACGCAAATATCCCCTGAATATTTCCCTCAGAACATTTGTTCCCAATTTATGCTTCCAAGTTCCTGCCTGATAGGTTCATATTTCCCCTTACTCCATTTAAACACTTTCCTAACTTGTCTCTTCTTATCCCTTTCCAATGCTATGGTAAAGGAGATAGAATTGTGATCACTATCTCCAAAATGCTCTCCCACTGAGAGAGCTCACACCTGACCAGGTTCATTTCCCAATATCAGATCAAGTACAGCCTCTCCTCTTGTAGGCTTATCTACTTATTGTGTCAGGAAAACTTCCTGAAAAAACCTAACAAACTCCACCCCATCTAAATCCTTTGCTCTAGGGAGATGCCAATCAATATTTGGGAAATTAAAATCTCCCACCATGACAACCCTGTTCCAGAATCTGTCTCCCTATCTGCTCCTCAATATCCCTGTTACTATTGGGTGGTCTATAAAAGCACCCAGTAGAGTTATTGATCACTTCCTGTTCCTAACTTCCACCCAGAGACTCGGCAGACAATCCCTCCATAACTTCTTCCTTTTCTGCAGCCATGACATTATCTCTGATCAGCAGTGCCACGTCCCCATGTCTTTTGCCTCCCTCCCTATCCTTTCTGAAACATCTAAAGCCTGGTACTCCAAGTAACCATTCCTACCCCTGAGCCATCCATTCTGCACTCTCTCCAGCTTGGTAATGTCTTTCCTTCAACATAGTGACCAGAACTGCATATAAAACTTTACATTATGGACACAGTCAACTTAAAAATGTATTGGGAAAACACCTGAAAATTATTGTTTTCAGAGATTTAGCAATGACACGGCAATAATTTTCTTCATTTGAGCATTTGGGGAATTGAAATCATTTTCTATATTTCCTGTACATCTGCTGTATTCATGCTCCTGGTTCCATTTCCCTCCTTGGCTGCAAAGTCATGTACATTCACTGTGTCTTGATTAATCTGAGGTTGAGTTTCAAACATGTGCTGAGGCATTATAATTTCAGTCTGCAAAATTTGTTTTTTCACACGATATATACTTCCTTTAGAACTGAGTTCCTTTTTAATTGTTTGTTTGGTTATTTATTTATTCATTCATTCATTTAGAGATATAACCTGCTAACAGACCCTTCCAGCCCAACAAGCCAACACTGAGCAACTACACCTGTGTGACCAATTACTATATGCCTTTGGAACAAGGGAGAGAACTGGAGCACCAGATGAAACCCATGCAGTCACAAGGAGAGCATACAAGCTCTTTACAGACAGTGGCAGAATTGAACCTGGCTCAGCAGTGCTGCATTAGTGTTATGCTAAACGCAATGCTACCTTGCTGCCCACAGTTACTCACTTCTAAACTTCTGTATCACTTCCAAAGCTTCAAACCCTCAAAAATCTGCAACTTCAACCCTACCATTTCTTTCAGCCTGAAGAGGAAGTGTGGAAGGCAAAATAGTAAGGCAAAGAGGTGTGAGGGAAAATGCCGGTAGGATAAAGGGTCGGCACAATTGTGGGCTGAAGGATCTGTACTTTTTTATTTTATTGAGGTATTATTATTTTTTATTTTATTGGGAAGCGCAGAGTAGGCCCTACTGGTCCTTTGTGCCATGCTGCCCAGCAACCCCTGACTTAATCCCAGCCTAATAACAGGACGATTTACTACGACCAATCAACCTACCAACCGATACCTCTTTGGACTGTGAGAGAAACCGGAGCACCCGGAGGAAACTCATGCGGTCACGGGGAGTACGTCCAAGCTCCTTACGGGCAGTGACGGGACTGTGCTTACTGTTCTATGCTCTATAAAGGTTTGGAAGAGGGCAAGTAGGGGAGGATTACGATAATGAGAGGAGAAGTGTGGTGGGGAAGAGGGGAAGAGTTAGACCTTGGGAAAGAGTGCAAGCAGTGGAAATGGAGTCAAAGCGGGAGGAAAGTGCAAAGGAGGCATTGGAGAAGGATTCAAGAGAGAAGTCAAGGAAGGGAGGAGGAGGAAAAGGAAGGGAAGGAGATTGGAAAAACTGGCAGTAACAGACTGCTGAGAGACAGGCAGAGGGTACCTGGAACCCCTGCGCCAATATTAAAATGCATTTAAAGGTTTGCGTTAGCAGAATAATAAAACTCAGTTAAAAGCCTCTCCTCCAAGCTGAAACCTCCAGTAACAGAGAGGCTGGCAGCAGAATGGGCATGCTGTGCTCTCTGTGGGAGGGAGGTGAACAGTACCATTAGGATACATAAATTTGTCAAATCAAACGTGGAAAAAAGACAATTCTTCCACATTCACAATTTTGTCAGACAACCTGCCAGAAGTCAGGCCCACACTTTGCCACCCACCCCCACTATTGAATTCTGGTAGGATCAGATTGACTGCTGATGGAACCCCTGTGCTGCCATCGTTTCAGCAGTGGAGTGGGATTGTACATGTTCAATGTCAGTGTTTTCCTTTTAATTTGAGTAATTGTTCAAAACAATAATTAATTCAACATCATTGATGACTGTGATACTGGTGTGGCAATGCTTGGAAAAATATTAGAGAGATTTCTAGCCTTTGATCAAGTGTTTACACATGCAGTGAATGAGATGTGATTTATAATATTAAATCTCTTTATAAAGAGGGCAGACAGAGAACAACTCTTCATTTTGTGGAAGATCTGGAACCTCCATAATTCAGCATTCAGATATCTCCTCTTCTTCTCTGGCAAACGCTGAAGAAAAAAGATGGCATATTTCCACATTGTGGATTCTCAGATGGCTGACGAGACCAAACAGACTCTCTCACCGACAGGGTTTGAGTGAACTGAAACTGCAGGTGGGTGAGTAGCTTGGCAGCTTATCATTCCTTCCATCTCTTCTGTGGGAACTTCACTATGCCATTGGTGCATGGTCATGAGGCTCCCAATACCATCTCAAATGTTCCTTCTCCATTTTGACAGGACATGGGTCAAAGGTTCCCTGGAGTCAATGGGGATGTTGCATTTTATCAAGGAGATTTTGATCAGGTCCTTGAATCTTTGCTTTGGTCCACCTGGCAATGTCTTCCCATGATAGAACCGGAAGAGAACATTCATCTCAAGAGTTGGTATTGAGTATGCAAGTGATGTGGCCTGTCTAACAGGTGTAACTAGCCCTGAATACTGGGTTTATTAACTTGGAGTAGAACATTGAAATTGGTTTTCTAGGTCTAGTCACTCTGATTGTGTGAGTGATTACTGTTCAACTCATGAAACTTCCATCAACTCCACTGAAGGTCATTGGCTCAATACCATGGCTACCAGAGACATTCATCTCTTTGAAGACTTTGCAATTCTTATTCCTGAGCTATCTAGAACCAACTTATGTATCTTCTTATGTACCCAAGCTTTTAAATGAAATAGAAACACAGATAAAAGAGTGTCTGCAAAATAATCATCTCTTTCTCTCTTTGGCAATCCCTTGGGATTGAGGATGACATACTGAGTAACAGTCCATTATTTGTAGATTTAGACAGGCATGGAATTCAGGACCCAAGATAACAATAACCATATGAAATAACCATTGAACACAAAGGCAGTCTAAGTTATTTAGTAAAACTCAGCAGTCCACATGATACCTCTATGATATACACTCAGTGGCCACCCCTGTACATAACAAAGTGGTCACTGAGTGTATACCTGTGATCTTCTGCTCCTGTAGTCCACCCACTCCAAGGTTCAATGTGTTGTGCATTCAGAGATGCTCTTCTGCACACCCCTGTTGTAAAGTATGGTTATTTGAGTTACTGTCACCTTCCTGTCAGCTTCAACCAGTCTGGCCATTCTCCCCTGATCTCTCTCATTAACAAGGTGTTTTTGCCAACAGAACTGCTGCTCACTAGATGTTTTTTTTTATTTTGCACCATTCTCTGTGAACACTAGACACTGTTGTGTGTAAAATTCCCAGGAGATCAGCAGTTTCTGAGGTACTCAAACCGCCCTATTTGGCACTAACAATCAATCCATGGCAAAGTCACATAGATCACATTTCTTCCTCATTTTGATGTTTGGTCTGAACAACAGTTGAACCTCCTGACCATGTCTGCATGCTTTTATGCATTGAATTGTTGTCATATAATTATCTGATTAGATACTTCTATGCTCTGATTGGACATTTTGTTCATATACATTACTAAATGGATGATTATTAAGGATTCAAATCCAATCTGAATTTAAATTGTTTAACAATGCTTACCATAAAATTTTTGCAATAGTAAATTAACTTTGAAGTATAATATTTGCTTAACAATTATATATCATTGGTGTTTAAGTATCACTAAAATATGACATACCCCATTCTGAAGGTGCTAGGAATTGATTCAAAATTATCTCTCTCTCTGGTCGTTGGCATTGAAATGATCATAGCATGCCCTCTTCTTTAACACACGCACTCTTTACTGTGAAGGTATTCCCTTTATGCTGTTCGGCTCAGTTTTTGCCCCAGTGGCAATGAAGGTGAAGATAATTAATGACTCAGAGTGGGCTTTTAGGAAGTGATGGCGAATTAAGGAACAATAATTGTTAATACTATATATAAAATTAAGTAATGTTAAAAGTGTTATAGCAAAAATGATGTGTGTGTATATATATAAACATTTGTAATGATACCATGAGTATTTTTGTTTTTAAATATGTAATTATCAAATGACATTTTAACATTTCATCCAGAATAAAGCATGTGTTGACTCTCTGAGCATCCACTGTCAGAAAGCCAAGTGACACAATGAAAACAAATACATAATTTGATGGAAAAATACACCGGCACATCCTGTTTAACAGACCTAATTCCTTCCAAGTTTATGTTAACTTCTGATTTCCTTGTACCTCTCTCAGTTTACTAAAATAATCTGATTAGGTATATGTTACATAGGGTAGGAATTGTTTTCTTTCCCATCTTTCTTTCTCATGTTTGTGAGTAGAAAGAACTGGCAATTTAGTGGGAAAGAAAACAAATCTATTCTTTTTTTTGAAATGGGACAGTTTAACTTGTTTCAGGAAGCAGTAATTCCATTTAGTAACAAGGCTAATTTTCCATTCATAACAAAAGCTTCGTAACTCTTGTAAGTTATCAGTTTTTGCTTTGCTTCACCATAGTATTTTGTTCCATTTGTACCGTATCTATCACCAAAACTCAATTAAGTACAGCCTCCCTTTCCTCAGTTGAAATAAACTGTTTACTCACATTTTCTCACTGTTTACTTCAAATGATGTAAAGGGCCCAAATATGACCGTAGCATAGGTGCCCAGGGAAACACTGAAGGTCAACAAATTTAACCCACAGAAGAAAAGCAGGTCTCTCTGTTACAATAAGAGACTTTCTTTCCTTCACAACTAAATGGTTGCATTATAATGTTATTTATACCTCACACAGTCTTCTAACAACTCTCCCATTCACACCAGAAGGAGTACATCCTCTTTGTCACTATGTATTGGATTTGTCCCTGGAGATTCACATTAGTCTGTAGGTAGTTCTAAATGATGAAACAGGATTAGATAAAGTTTATTGACTGAGATAGTAATCATAAAAAAACAAGGCTGCTGAAAGTGCATTTCCCTCTTGAATTTCAGACAATCAAACCTCTCTTTGTTTCTGTATTATAATATCTTTCTTGAAGAATTGCAACTGAGCCGTATCAAAGTTTAGCTCAGGTTTTACAATCATTGGAAATTATAATTATGTAAAACCTTACTGAAGTTGTGTCATATCTACAATCCATGGGTCGTGATTCATGGGTGTTTCATTATTCAATTTGACAAACTACTATTGCCATTGGTGATGAACAATGGAAATAGTGACTCTCACGATAAGATACGTTAAACTCCCTGAAATAGGTACATTAGAATTGTGACTCTTGTGATTGGCTGCTTGGTTGTTGGAAAGAAATAAGTGAAGGACTACTGGAAGAAAAGATTGAAAGGATACGATTGATGCTACGGACTTGAAGATAGCTTGGAACTAATCCAGGAAGTAAAAATGTTCACCAGGGACTTCCTGGGATGATGTCAGGACCAGGTAACTTAAGAACTGTATCCTCATAGTTCTGGAGCCAGGCTTGTTGTCTCCATAACTTGTATTCATCAAAAAAGATTTCCAAGGAATGGTACAAATTCCTAAATTTGGTACATAAATGGTACATACATGACTAAAAGAAAGTAAAGATGGCGTTGAGCTAAACTAAGGGTCGTATGATGTTGCCAAAAATGAGTGAGAAAAAAACTCTAGGTTAAAAATCTAGTAGATAGTCAGTAAAATGAGACTAGTGAAAACAAGCTGGATGATTTAAAGGATACAGCAGAAGAAATTATAGTGAGGTATAAGGCTTTTGTCATTTTTTAATTTGTCCTCAAGTGGAAGTTACAAATAGCATACAATAAATGATGTGGAATTGAGGATTCAACGAGAGAGTGATACTTAATGAATTGCTATCAGCAAAGAGAAGATGCTGAAGGAATTAGCATGTCTAAAACTAACAAATCTGGAATTAATGGTCCACACCCTGGTACTGGCCAGAAGAATGGTGGTGGATTTTCCCGATGTAGAAATTCTCCCAACAGACTTAAAAGTATGTGTCACCCCTATTCAAGAGGTTTGGGAAAGATAAATGAAAGAACTAACTTTACATAATTCTTTGGGAATAAGCTGGAATCTCTTGTTAAAGTAGTGGTGTAGAGTATGAGGAAAATCATTCTAGGGGTTGGTCTTTTATATGAAGCACGTGAAGTTAAAACATACAGTAGATGTATACATCAAAAAATAATCAAAGTAAATAGTATGGAGGTCTTGATGGCAAGGAGGTTGAAGAACAACGATAAGGATGCCTGCCTGCTACTGTGAAGGCTTTGCTGAAGACCTCTTTGGAATGGCAGAATGCTATTTAGGTCCTCGACATACTTGCCTGAAAGGTTCACTAGATTGATTCAGCATTTTAAAATACCAATCTTTCAGAAGCCTAATGCTCTCTGCACAACAGTTTTCTCAAAGCAACAGAGAGAATAGTAAAACATAACTGAAATCTTCTACTTGCGGCAGTACTATGGACGAAAATTCTCTTGCATCGTTACACAATTGGGACTAATTAGTTTCTGAAAACCTATGTCGGTAAAGAAAATAAATAGGAGTCTTATCACTTCTGGTAAATGACTGCATTACAGAAAAGACAGATATATCATAAATACTTTCAGATGAACAAGGCACTATCAACACAGATATTACATTGTACAGCCCACAATGCCAGTTGCCACTAACTTGGCATGGATTACTGACCAGATGGTCTGTGCTTGCATTGCTACTAACAGATGGGGAGGTGCTGTGTCTTCAGCGATCATCTTGATGCATTGAAACAAAGACAATCATTAGAAAATAGAGTAAAGCAGTACAAGACAATGCTTTTCCTATCTCATCCAAAGTTTTGTATGCTATATTAGGCAAAAAATGTAATATATGGCTGTATTGTGATGGCCAAATGGTATTGAAATAAAGCCTCCTTTTCCTGACATCTTATAATTTCAGGAAAATACATTAGCCATAGTAGATACTTCATATTCCTATCCACCCTTTTATCTTTATCAGGGAAAGAGAGAAAGATTTTCTTTAAAACAAACACTTACTCACCACAAGAAAGACTGGCAACTAGGAATATGATTGTCTTCATGGTCTCTCCTCTGTTTATCCTGCTTGTATGTTGCTGTGTGGCCTATTGTACAGATAAACTCATGGAGTGTTTGACAAAGTGTTTCACTAGAGGCTGTCAAAAGAAGTTATGGCCAGCGAACGTAAGGGGAGATTGCTAGAAAGTGATTGACTGGATAATGGAATGTGGATGAATGGGCATGTCCTACATTAGATACCAATCAATAACACCACAGGGACAGGATTTTCAAACATCTGCTTTTCCTGATATTATCAGTGACCTAGATGCAGAGCCAAGAAACAGAATTTACAGGTTTCTCAATTCTCCAACTGGTTTTTGGACAGCATGATCAATTAGCAAAATTGAACTCATCCAAATTGACTTGAAGAAACTATATCCAACCTATTGGTGGACAGATTGGAAGCTGGTGATAATGGATACTGAGAGCCAAATCAACATTATTCAGTCAGTCAAGACAGTAGGTTGGCATTTCATGCTTAAGCATCAATGCACCAGGGTGCAGGGAAATGGGATATTGTTTTCTTGTCTCCACACCAGCAAGCTTCCATTTTAGCTGACTCAAAATGGCATCTGCTGGGCGAGAGTGCCATTGGAAGTTACTCACGTTTGGTGCAGGGTCCAAGAAATCCAAAGGATGACTAGGAATAAAATAGACGATGTGTAACGTTATAAGCAAATGTATAATACAGAAGGAAGTCCATTCCTTTGTGAATCTAGGCTTGTTGATGTTACTGTATCTCTACCTTCAATTGTTGAATTAGAATTAAATCTGGATTGATGGCAAGCAACAGTCTCACATTCTCTTCATGCTGGCTATTGGGTCTTGAATTAAGGGGTGTGTGTGTGTGTGTGTGTGTGTGTGTGTGTGTGTGTGTGTGTGTGTGTGTGTGTGTGTGTGTGTGTGTGTGTGTGTGTGTGTGTGTGTGTGTGTGTGTGTGTGTGTGTGTGTGTGTGTGTGTGTGTGTGTGTGTGTGTGTGTGTGTAGCCCAGAGGAAAGTGCAAAAGGCAATACGGGCCATACAAAATGAGTGGTGGACTGAAAAGGCACATGAAATCCAACTCTTTGCCGATAATAATGACATGCATAGTTTTTACAATGCTGTCAAAACCACCTACGGCCCAATAAATCGATGTGTTACTCCCCTGAAAACAGCAGATGGTCTAACACTTCTGAAGAATCAGAATACCATTCTGCTGAGGTGGGTTGAGCATTTTAGCACCCTGCTTAATCAGGACTCTGACGCAGACCCCACCATCCTGGACAAACTGCCTGAGCTTCCTCCTATCCACCACCTCAGTCTACCACCAACCTTCCAGGAGGTTCTATCAGCTGTCCATTCCCTTAAGAACAATAAGTCCCCTGTCACTGACAATATCCCTGCTGAGTTACTGAAGAACGGAGGGTACATGTGTATGCGCACCCTCTACCAGTACATCACCAAGGCCTGGACTGATGAGAACATCCCACAACAATGGAGAAATGCAAACATTGTTGTCATTTATAAAAACAAGGGTGGCAAGGCCATCTGCGGCAATAGTAGGGGCATATCACTCCTTTCTGTTGCTGGAAAGGTCCTGGCTAAGGTGATGCTTCAGAGGCTCATCAGCAACATCACCGAGTCAATGCTGCCGGAATCGCAGCGTGGATTTAGGAAGAACAGGAGCACGATCGACATGATCTTCACAGCCCGGCAGCTTCAGGAAAAGTGCCAGGAGCAACATCAAGACCTGTTTATGGCCTTTGTTGACCTCTCCAAAGCATTCGACACTGTGCAAAGAGAGCTCTTATGGGATGTCCTCCTCAGGTTTGGTTGTCCCAGTAAATTTGTTAACATCCTCCGCCAGTTCCATGATGGGATGACTGTTCGGGTGACCATAGGAGGACAAGAGTCCGAGCCCTTCCTTGTATGCACAGGGGTGTGGCAGGGGTGTGTGCTAGTGCCAGTGCTCTTTAACATCTTTCTCCTGTGTGTTACCAAGCTTCTCCACAACGAGATTGAGGATAGCAGCGGTGTGGCAGTGGACGTCAGATTAGATGGCAACCTCTTTGACATCAGGAGGCTCCACGCAACCACCAAACTCCGTAGAGAATGGGTCCTGAAGCTGCAGTATGCAGACGACTGTGCTCTTGTGGCCCATTCTCAGGAGGATCTTCAGACTGTCCTTGCTGTGGCGGTGAGAGCGTACAGCAGAATGGGGCTGACCGTCAATACCACCAAGACGGAAGTCGTTTGCCAGTGGAGTACTGGTGTCCCTCCCACCCTACCTGCCTTCATTGTTGGTGATGAAAAGCTGTCAGTAGTGCCATCTTTCAAATATCTGGGGAGCATTCTCTCTGAGGATAGCGGCATTGACAACGACATCCAGAGCCGTATTAAACAGGCATCAGCTGCCTTTGGGAGACTTCGGCGAAGAGTCTTTCAGAACAGGAGCCTTCGTCCCTCCACAAAGGTCACTGTATACCAATCGGTCTGTGTCAACACCCTCCTTTATAGCTGTGAAGCATGGGTAACCTACAGCCGTCACATCAAGTCCTTTGAGCGCTTCCACATAAGCTGCCTTCAGCGCATCCTGGGAATTACCTGGCATCAGTGGGTGCCTCACACTGAAATACTAGTAAAGACCAACTGCAGAAGTATTGAGGGCATGATCACCCAGCGTCAGCTGCAGTGGCTGGGGCATGTGATAAGGATGCCCCCATGTCAGCTACCCCGCGGAGTGTTATACGGCCAGCTACATCATGGTCGACGCTCAACTGAAGGGCTGAAGAAGCGCTATAAGGATCAGATGAAGAATGCTTTAAGGAATTGCAAGATCAGACCTGAGGACCTGGAGGATGTTGTTGCTGACCGTAACACTTGGCGACAGCTGTGTAGGGATGGGGTTCGTATTCTGGAGATGGAAAGAACAACCAGAAGACAGCAGAAGAGGGCCAGGAGAAATGCAGCCATGGTTGCCATCACTACCGCCACTACCACATATACATGTCCCACCTGCAATGGAGCTTGTGGGTCCAGGATAGGACTGTATAGTCATCAAAGATCTCACCGTTAGAGTGGATGTTGTCATTGGATTTCGATGGACAACTGAAGAAGAGTGTGTGTGTGTGTGCGCGCGCATGCATGCATATGCACGCTTTAAGCTTTACTTAGATGTGTTATGCAAAGCTACCCTAAGTTGGCTTTGAACTTCTTGTTTCCTCTAGGGTTTTCTCAAGGGTGCCCAATATGTGAAATATTGCATTAGGGTAACAAGGGTCAGCATGAAGATACATTGTCAGTTCGAACTAATGGAGCATTATTCTGGAGCAAATCAATGTGGATGGCCAGTCTGAGAGCTTTTCATTATAACCCAGGTTATGGTGCCCAGTACTAATCATACTGAATCCATTATGATTACCAGTACTTGCATTAGTGAGCTGGAAGCCCCCATGGAACTATCTGAAATAGCAACAGGATTTTAAGAAAGCAAAATTCTGCAAATATTGGAAATCTTCAAAAAGCAATTGAGAATGCTGAAATGCAATGATGAGGGAAAGTTTGTGAAAAGATGGAATCCAAGAGTCCTGACAGTACATGATAAAAAAGGGTGCTAAGGGGGAATGTGCTAGAAATAAGAGTGGATGTAACCAACCTAACTAAAATTATTGAAGATTTTCTGGAGGACAACAAGCTTAGTTGTAAGAATAGGCAGAGTACCTTGGGCTTCATTAAGAAAGTGCTGCAGATTCAGGTAGAATGAAAGTGGGATCCAAAATTAAAGATAACTGGAAACTCAGGGCCGCACTTACAGTTTACGCAGTGCCATTTTCAAAATGATCATTCATTCTGCATTTTACCCTCTCCAAACACAGCTGAACACATCAGGAACAGTAAATCCCTAGCTGGCCCAGAAAAATTACCCAAGGCCACATCTCGTGAACAGTGGAAGCTCAGGCCAGGCCGTGTACCTATAGATGCATAGGAAGCTGCAATAGGCGGGAGGTGACATATTGTCAGTGATGGAGGATAAACCAGAATATTACAAAGAGCGATTGGAAAAGGAAGAGGAAAAGATTCTCCCCAGCTGAAGGCCACGGTAATAACAGAGGCTGGAAGGGTGGAAGATAAGTCCAAGGGAGTTGTAGTTCTAGAAGGAAGGATTGGGTGAAAACAATAGTGTGGGAAGTGGACCAAATATACACAGACTCTGTCAACAATGTCCATCACTGGGGAAGTTATGTCTGGTGTTCTGACAAATGTTTTCCTTTCAAAGTTCCACAAAAGCACAATATGTGTATATTACCTCATTGTGTGTGGACCATTACAGTGTGCAGGTTAGCTACCAGGGCTCATGTATTAAAAAAGTGACTACCTCCAGCACACCTCCTTGACTATATTCAGACTGCTCATGAAAAGCACTGTATAATTGCAAATATTTAGAGCATAAGACCATAAGGCACAGGAGCTGAATTAGGCCATTAAGCCCTTCGAGTCTGCTCTGCCATTCCATCATGGTTGATCCTGGATCCCCCTCAAGCACATCCCTCGCCATATTCTTGATGCCCTGACCAATCTGGAAACTATCAAAAGCTGCTTTAAATATACCCACAGACTTGGCCTGCACCGCATTCTGTGGAAAAGCATTCCACAGATTCACTACTCTCTGGCTAAAAAATTCCTCCTTACCTCTGTTTTAAAAGGTTGCACCTCAATTTTGAGGCTGTGCCCTCTAGTTCTGGATAGACCTGCCATAGGAAACATCCTCTCCAAATCCACCCTATCTAATCCTTTCAACCTTCAGTAGGTTTCAATGAGATCCCCCCACATTCTTCTAAATTCCAGTAAGAACAGGCCCAAAGCTGTCAAACACTCCTCATATGTTAACCCCATTCATTCCCAGAATCATCCTTGTAAACCTCCTCTGGACTCTCTACAATGACAAAGCATCTTTCCTGAGATGTGGGGCACAAAACTGTTGACAATACTCCAAGTGCGGCCTGACTAGTGTCTTATAAAGCCTTAACATTGTCTCCTGTTTTTTATATTCTATTCCCCTTGAAATAAATATCAACATTGCATTTACCTTCTTTACCACAGACTCAACCTAAATTAATCTTCTGGGAATCTTCCACGAGGGCTCCCGAGTCCCTTTGCACCTCTAATGTTTGAACCATCTCCCCATTTAGATAATAGTCTGTGCTATTGTTCCTTTTACATTATCATACATTTCCAAACATTGTATTCCATCTGCCACTATTTTGCCCATTCTTCGATTTTGTCTAAGTCCTGCTGCAATCACATTGCTTCCTCAGTACTACCTACCCCTCCACTTATCTTTGTATCATCATCAAACTTTACCACAAAGCCATCAATTCCATTTTTATCGCAAACAAGAGAAAATCTGTAGATGCTGGAGATCCAAGCAACACGCACAAAATGCTGGAGGAACACAGCAGGCCAGGCAGCATCTATGGAAAAGAGTGCAGTCGATGTTTCGGGCTGAGAGTCTGCAGCAGGATACCCAGTTTTATTTCTTTCCTATTTGGTTCTCCTTGGGTCTATACTGGAGCAGAAATTCTCCTGCTAATGCATACTCTTGTGGGCAGTTTTGCCTCTTGGAACATTTTTGTACGTAGAGATGGAAGCATTACCTAACCATCAGTGGAGCATTGCCGATGGATGCATTAAGCCATAGGAAATTCACAGCCTCCTCATTACTATCACTAACAAGAGGATGAACATTCTCATGCCATCATTCATTGATGTAACCGCCTTCAGTGATAAATCATGGCACCACTAATATTGCACATGCCTCTCCTTCTAAAAACAACATCCCTCAATGATCGACATCATCACAAAAATATTGCAAAGGACTTGCATTGTACTTTCTTAGTCAGCCTGAAATCTAATACGTTAGACTTAGCTGGACAGTTGTGTTTCAAGTCAATGATAAATCATATGATACAGGTCAATTCTATTTTCACACCAACAGATGGGGCTCCATGCAGGGAAGGTTGGATGAAAGAAGAAGGGTGCAGCCCTTTGGACCACAATGCACTGTACAGTGAAACAGATGGAAAATAAGTACAGGTCGACCACCACATATCCAGAATGATTGGCGCTTGTACAGTACCAGATTAGTGATTTTGCTGAATCACAGCTGGTTAGGTTAATAGGCCAATATAAGGTAGTTTCCTCCACAATGTAGGCCTCCTTGTGACTTAAATTTTCATCAGAAACTATCTTAACAAACTCGTACAAATTCAACAGCTGCCGACCATTTTACACCAAACACTGCACAAAATTGTATACCACATCACTGCTTGAAATGATGAACCCACCCTTCACTATAATCATACTCATAATCCAGTCCTAATTCTTCATGAAATAACTTCACTTGTTCCTTCACCACCCCTCTTGACAGTTCTACTTCACTGACGTGAAGGTTAAAGCATTTGAATTGAATTGAATTGACTTTATTACTTACATCCTTCATATACTTGTGGAGTAAAAATCTTTACATTACATCTCCATTAAATATGTAATGTGCAATTTATAATAGTTTATAATAAATATAACGTACAATAGGATAGTCAATATAACATAGAAATACAGTTATGACAGCATGATTTAAACAGTCTGATGGCCTGGTGGAAGAAGCTGTCCTGGAGTCTGTTAGTCCTGGCTTTTATGCTGTGGTACTGTTTCCCAGATGGTAGCAGCTGGAACAGTTTGTGCTTGGGGTGACTTAAGTCCCCAATGATCCTTCGGGCCCTTTTTACACATCTGTCTTTGTAAGTGTCCTGAATAGTGAGAAGTTCACATCTACAGGTGTGCTGGACTGTCCATACCTCTCTCTGCAGAGTCCTACAGTTGTGGGAAGAACAGTTCCCATACCAGGCACTGATGCAGCCAGTCAGGATGCTCTCAATTTTGCCCCTGTAGAAAGTTCTTAGGATTTGGGGGCTCATACCAAACTTCTGAGATTAGGTCAGTCAGTGCAGTGTCATTATGAGAACTTCATCTAGTTGTTAACATCTTCCATCTTTCATTATTTTCCTTATACACATCAGTTTTTTTTGTTTGCTGTCAGCAAAGAACTGGAGCTAATTTACTTTTTGTTTGTTTGTATCATAACCTGTGGAAGAGCCATGGTTATACAAGTCACGTATGCTTTTCACAGACACACCACGGCCGAGTCTTTTCAGAACTTCCACCTTACCTTGTATAGATAAGGTATGGTGTTTGCACTTTTCACCATGAGAGCACTTCCTTTATTCAATGAAGACGTGACTGGGGCTAGGTAAACACAAGCTATAAAAATAAATGCAAAATAGCACAGAGGAACAACTTGCTTCTTTTAAAGACTGAGCCAACAGCTAATTCTGCTAATGGCACCACCAAAACAGTGGTAATGGGTTGGTGTGGCGACATGGGATATTTGAAATTAGGCTTTCAAAAATCTTGTCCGAACCAGTAGTGGAACCAGATTTCTGATTGCCGGATTCGAGGTGGTCGACTTGTAGTAGGAGAAAGATTCGTTTTAGATTTAAACACTTATTGGTAGAAGCAGATCAATATTTTGAGAATAATATTGACCAATTATGTGCATGAATTACCTTTTCCATGTCCACCACCTTCTGAAGCCAATCTAATCCACACATGGAGACTTTTGCTGGGACAAGGGTTTGTACAGTTTAGCAAGCTACAACACACCCTCCCCACAAACACGTGCACCAACGGCCTGCTAACCTGCTCTCCCAAACTTAGCTAGCTGTCAAACTTATCAAGTACTTTAAATACCGCTAAAATACAGATCCATACAAAAATCAAGTGAGCAATTCAGGAAAATGCAAAATAATTTAAAGTTTTTTTTTAATTAAAGCATTTAATAATTATGAAACAAATCAATTAGTAACACTTAAGTAAGTTTGGCTGCATCACTGCCCGGTATGGGAACTGTACTTTCCTCAATTGCGCAACCCTGCAGAGAAAGGTGCGGACAGTCCAGCGCATCTGTAGATGTGAACTTCCCACTATCCAGGACATTTACAAAGACAGGTGTGTAAAAAGGGCCCAAAGGATCATTGGGGACTCGAGTCACCCCAACCACAAACTGTTCCAGCTGCGACCATCCCAGAAACAGTACCGCAGCATAAAAGCTAGTACCAACAGGCTCCGGGACAGCTTCTTCCACCAGTTCATCAGACTGATTAATTCATGCTGACACAACTGTATTTCTATGTTATATTGACTGTCCTGTTGTACATACTATTTATTATAAATGACTATAAATTGCACACTTAGATGGAGATGTAACGTAAAGATTTTTACTCCTCGTGTAAATGAAGGATCTAAGTAATAAAGTCAATTCAATTCAATTAATTCAAAAACTACCTGCTTCCTAATACTTACCCCAATTGCTCACAGCCTTTGCTCTGCATTAAATTGAAAAGAATTATTCTTCAATGAAGTCTAACCTGCCACAAGTCAGTAAACGGATTTCTTAGTGGAAATGCTGGGAAATTGTACATTAAGGCTGTCCAGCTGGGCCTCCTGAGGAGCCCAAAGTCAGAGTACAGCTGGCCAGATGCCAATGAGGGCAGACAACATATGTGGAGTCTCCATATTCGGAAGGGAATCTTTCACTGGATGGGGTGGGAAGTAAATCCCAATAGTTTTAACATGGGCCTGCCAAACTTTCCAACCAAGTTGCAGCCCAATAAGGTACAGATGATTTAAGCTTTTAAAATATTGACAACAAGCATTGGCTAATAAAAACAATGCATCTGATTTAATTTAAAAATTAAGAAGAAGCTTCTTTCAAGGTAGGGTTGTGTATGCAGAAGATTTCATTCAGCTTTACTTAACACTGCCCAATTATTTTTGAAATGTTATGTCAGAAAAAAACTGAGATGTGAACCCAGGCCCAGAAATGTGTTGCTTCAATACTGAAGACAGCAGATCAAAACTGTGCTTATATTGGGCACATGGTGGGATCCAGTGGTGGATTGTGATCTATCCTTGGCCCAACGCATTGATGCAATCACAAAGAAGACACACCAGTGGTTCTTCTTTATTGGGAGTTTGAGGAGATTTGGTATGTCACCAAAGACTTTTTTAAATGTTTATAGATGTTCAGTGGAGAGCATTCTGACTGGTTGCATCACAGCTTGGTATGGTGCTGCCAATGCACAGGATTGCAAGAGGCTGCAGAGAATAGTCAACTAGTCAACTTCATCGTAGACACAACTCTTGCAACCATGAAAGGCGCTTTCAAGAGTCAGTTCTTCAAGATTGTGGCATCCATCATTAAAAACCTTCACCATCTGTGTCATGCCCTTTTCATGCACTACCATTGAGCAGGAGGTAGAGGAGCCTGAAGACCCACACTCAAAATTTTAGGAACAGTTTAGTTCCCTTTACCACCAGACTTTTGAACAGTCTATGAACCCGGCAACACTACTTCATTTTTTGTCTTTTGAATTTTTTTAAAAGTCTTCAACTTACAGTAATTTTTATGTCTTCCTCTGCACTGCTCCTGCAGAACAACAGATTTCACGACATATGTCAGTGATAATCAATCTGATTCTGATTCAGCAATTCTCCTGCTCTTACACTGAGGGAATGTCCACCAAATCTGCTCCCAGCCTGACTTTCTGGAGGGACTTTCATTGACATGTGTAACAGGATTCTACCATGAAATTCCTCCCAATTATGTCAACAACACAGCAATGCCCATATTTGCCTTCCAGTGTAATTTTCAACATTACTGATCAGAAAAATGACAGTCCTTGTTTATTCACAGCACAGCCAGTTTTTACTAGCACTCTTCCCTCTGAAACGACGCTATTTAAAGGGCCAATGACACTCAGAGTGTATTCTTTGCCAGGCTGCTCCACAGCACTGCAGCCGTTCTGCTTATTCCATGCATATCTCACACTTCAAGCTACACTTCCAATTTTGGGCCTCAAAGCTGTCTTCCAATGAGTATTTGACTGCACTCAACATTCGCGCTGGATGGCATGCAAAGCGAAACAGAGACAGCCAGGAGATCACACCAGAAAATACACAGAAGCCTGCATCACTGAGGCCCTTATCCGCCCAGACTATCCAGAGGGCCATCACTGTATATAACTATCAGCAGATGAAGGTCCACACAGGCTGTCCCACAAGTCGCACCCTCAGATCTCAAATCCAGGCACGTGCACAAACTTTGATTGGTCTCATAGTGAAGGTTGCAGTCACTCTCAACGTATAGATTCTGCCACGTCTCACAGTAAGATCATGAGGGAAGTCAGACCAGCTCCACACTCAGTGGGAGAAGATCATCTCCTTGGGGATATAAAGATTTGCTAGCATAGCCCATTCCCCAAGCAGGCATAAAAGTTCAAATCCAAGCTGATCCACCCACTAGCTCTGCTAGGTATGTCTGACTGTTGCTTTGGACTGGAACTCACCCAGGAAGACTCCTCTAATCGCTCCAGGCTTCACTGGCCATTAACTTCCATACAGCAGCAGTTTTAACAAATTTTAGCTGTTGTGCTTCTATGACAGACCATGCCACTTAAGGCTTGAATTCCACAGTAGCAGCATGAGATTACCTTTATGGATTTTCAGGTATGCGTGCTGAACCAGGAAACCTGCTCTAATACCACCAAGTGCAGCAATGCTTTTTCATGATAGTCAATTGGAAGATCTCCTTCATGTTAATGCTCCGGAAGTTACTGTCAGTGTATCTTTCTATGCTGCACAATGGTCACTAAAAGGAAGACTTTTAGGTTCAATGTTGTAATTATTCTGCTCCAGTTGAGACCATCAAGATCATCCAGGATATCTTCAAAAAGGGAGATCCTCAAGAAGGTGACATCCGTCATTAAGAACCCTACCACCCGGAACATGCCCTTTACTTACTAACACCACCACTGAGGGTTTCTTATTAACACCACCACAGAGGAGCTACAGGAGACTAACGACACACACTCAACATTCGAGGAACAGCTTCTTCCCCTTCTCCAATCAGATTTCAGAAAGACCCATGAACCATTAATACTACCTCACAATTTTAATCGTTTTGCAATATATATTTATTTATATTTACAGTACTGTGCAAAAGTCTTAGGCACATAAATGTAGCTATGGTGCCTAAGAATTGTGTACAGTACTGTAGTAATTTTATGTATTGCACCCTACTGCTGCCACAAAACAAAACATTTCATGACATACAGTATGTCAGTGATAAACCAGATTCTGATTCTGAATTAGCTTTCTGCATGATCTAGTTAGCTGGATTACACTGAACACGACCACAGTAATCACTGCAGCCCACGCTGATGGTGAGAGCTGATGATGTATTTGTGACTTTTTTAGATACGTTTAATAAAGATTGAAGTTGCTCATAATGTTCTTTGATAGGAGCAACCATGAAAATATTTTCCACTATTTCAGTCTGTGATCATCTGCCATACTTGCAATTGTTGATAGACTGAACGGTATTGTAAAAATTCAGTGAAGGTATGCATGGAACTAGCCTGTGAGAAGTGTGCTTTGGTGACTCAGAGTTTGAAAAAATAATCAATATCATTCCTGCAAATCATCTCAATACACATAGGTGGTGGTATGTTGAGTTGAAGTACTGGAATAATGGAAGAGCAGAATTTTTAAATAGAATTATACTCCCCAAAATCTTCATCCTGTCCAGGTTGTAATATGTAAAACAAGAAAATAAGCAGAATGCCTTCAGCTTAATATTTTTTTAATTTTCAATTTCATTAAACATCACATCATATTTGTAAAATTTAATCAAAATGCAGGATTAGCAAATTACTGAGGTTTCTGCAGAACAAAGGTTAACTGAAGAAATATGCCGTCTGTTCTGTCAGCATACTAAAAATGTATTGTGTAAATAATATACCCTATCATAGAGCTATTCTAATCTCTGTCAAATCAACAGAGGTCACAAGTCAGCTTTTGCAGAGTGAAATGAGCTCACAAATGCATGATTCCGTATAGGACTTTGTTTATATCAGGTGATGAAAGGATGTTTGTGAGGAAATCAATGGTAATACTGACAAATACAGCATCTGAGAGCATTGGATCACTTATCACATTGATTTGCACTGCAACATAATATGAAGACTATACACAGAAACTTTAGTAAGTCAGCCTACAAATTAACTCGCTTGATATTGACCTTTCAATTCCAACCATATTATAAGTGGCTTGAATGATTAATGGAAAGAACTTTCAGCTATGGCAGTTCTGTTAGATGGTTTTTGTTACCAATATCTGTGCAAAATTGGCAAATAGAGTGTTTAAAGTCAGCAATGTCCTTAACTCTGAGGTTTAAATCAATTGAACTGAACTCTTGCCTCTGTGCATCGACATCCAGCGATGTCGATTTCCTGGTCTGAGCTTAGGTCAGTGGAAAATTTCCTTACAATCAGACCTGTGTAAGGATATGAAAGCATTTAATGTTAAGGGGTAAAAAGTGAATGTATAACTGCTACCTTCATGTTGAAGATCATGCATTTTGACCAAATATCAACAGAGTTTATGGTAGTAATTTTGGGGTAAAGATGGAAGCAGCTATAGGGAGAAAAATACCTTCTTGGATAAAATATTCTACTTGATTGACGCTCATCCAACACACTACATCTTTATTCCCTCCACCACTGGCATATCATATCTTTAATGTGCATCCTTGCAATAATCATCAGCTTTCCCCAATATCACCTCAGAAGCCTGCTACCTCTAGGGCCAGAGAGAGCAACCACATATTTTTCAGTTAACTTCAGATGCTGGATCCTCTCTTTGAAATGTTTCTTTCTGTTTTTAATTCCTTTATATTTGTCAGTTTTCTGTTTTTATATTCCTTTATATTCCTTTACAATTGATCCCCCATTGATTCAATGAGACATTGTGTCCATATGTTAGGCAATTATACAACAATGTGCATTCAACTTTTCATGAGAAATGATATTCACAGATTTTCTTTAGTATTAAAGGCCTTATCCGTTGTTTAGAACTTAATAAGTTGATACAAACTTTCCACCTTCTTTCTAATATATTACTGCCTGAAATCAAAGACTCAGTTTTTGCTTCTTTTAGCTTTGTTAAAAATAAGTTGCAAAAAATGCAAAACCTACTTTGGTAACATTTACAAATTTCAGTGAAGGCAAGTTGCTTTACTTGGCTTGAATGGTTCAGCTGGACTTATTGACAAGATAACATTTGCTTGTACATTTGCAAGAACTGACACTGGATATTTGTAATCATGTATTTTAACATGGTATCTAAACTAAATGTTCATTGTTTATCTGTCAGATCTGGCTGGATCACATTAAGCATTGCTCTCATCTGCTAGAGCTACTTTTAATTCCATGATCATCATCATCTACTAAAGTAGACAGTTTATTCACAGCATATCAAGTTTTTGAATATCTCTTCTTTCTTCCCTGTCTTGTCCATCCTAACTTCCATTTAGAATTGGGAGGAGCTCATGGACTTCAATATGTCCTCACCAACTTTTAGAACTGCCTTCTTAAACTGTTCACTTCTGTTAAAATGCTCCATAAAACCAGTTAGCATAAAGCAGTTAGCACAAGGCTATTACAGCTCTGGGGTGGGGGTAGGAGTTCAGAGTTTGATACCAACGTCATCTGTAAGGAATCTTTATGTCCTTCCTGTGTATTGTGTGGGTTTTCACTGGGGGTTCTGGCTTCCTCCCACAGTTCAAAGCCACAGAGGTTGGTAGGTTATTTAGCCCATGATTAGGACAGGGTTAAAATTGGAGGGTTACTGGGCAATTCAGCTTGACGGGCTGGAAGAGCCTATTCTGTGCTATATCTCAATAAATAAAGAATACACTTTGACCAAGTTTATGACCATATGTCCTTACGTCTCATTATATGGGTGAGATTGAAGTTTTGTTTGGTAATGAACTGGTAAAGCATTTTGAGATGCTTTGCAGAATTAGAAGTAACATTATAAATAGAAGCTCGTTCCTTTGCATCATAACAAATGTCAGCTGATGTATGCAGTGTTCTTTGCTGCTCACTCCGAGATATTCCAGAATTATTTGTGTGATGTCTATTGTTTTTGATGGAAGATTACATTTGCTCCAATAAGTATTTAAAATAAGCTGGTTAGTTTGCATTAAAGATTTGAAATTTATGACTGAACTCCAAATCCCTGAAAATAGTAGAAGCTCTCTTGAAACGTGGAAAATTAGCTTTATCAGATTTTTTTCCTTTCATATCATTAAGTTGCAAAATATAGAGTAACCTGTGTCAGTTGCAATGTAGTCCTATTTATTTACAAAAAGCTTTCAACATCTTCTATATTCAGGATGTACAGACTGGAGAGCTCTCAATGTTGGAAATATGGCAGGCCAGCTGTCTACTCCACTTGGTTTCCATATGTCTTCATACTTGTAATAATCTGCATTGAGGGCTTTATTACACATGACATTTGGAGAACGATTCCTTTGAATTTATCATATTTGTACATTTTTACTTCAAATCTAACCTTAGACTGGTTTTAAAATGCATTGTTCTCTTTACATAGCTTTCTTCATTAATGATATTTCTGAATATTCTATTTAAATTCATGCTGGTAAGCTGTAAATAACTAATTATGTGTCATAAAACATTACAAATTGGCATATTGAAATCAGTTCATATGATTGATGCTTTATGCCTCTGCAAATTCCATCAGTATATTCCTAATCATACCTTGTAATACACAAGCTTTCCATTTGGAAAAGTTCAAGATAAGTATATTATTTATAATTATTTACCTTAATTTTATTTCAACATGAATCATGTATATTTTCTTTCTTTAACTATGGGCTCTAGATAAAAGACTGTTTATCGGGATCTAGTTTGATTATGGAAAGAAGGGTGGTTTCACAGAAAAGTTCCCTCATCATTCTAGTTAGACAAAGTGATGTGAAATAAGAACAAAAAGCATTATTAGTTCATTAATTAATTTTATCTCGTTGGGTAAGAAACAGTGCAACACCAGAAAATACATTAAGAAAATGACACACTCTCGTCCACTGCAGGCCCCTGACAACAATGCTCCATTTTCCTTGAAACCCAAGGTATCATGTATGACAGAGCAGAACTCACAGGTGAAAACTTGCATAAGTGACTCTATTTTGTGCAGAGCCCCAATGCCGAGGGAGGCTCGTGAAGGTATCAATTGGGCAGTGAATCAAGGTTAGGGGGTGGGGATGGAGAAGGACCAAACGAGAGCTGGAGGTGGAGAAAGAGGACTGCAGACAGCAGGAGTAAGGAGCCAATGGCAGAGTTGATGTTGAGGTGAATTGGGGGTCGGCAGTAGGGGGGATAAAGAGTTGGAAGTTGTCCATTTGGGGAACAGGTCTAGGAAGTCAGACAGAACTCTGAGAATGTTGATGACAGATGCTCTTGCTAGGGAACAACAAAAACAAATCCAACTGGAAGAACAAAATCTTTTTCACTGCCTATCAGTGGATAGTAACACACAGCCATCACTGAATATAATCATAACTTCCATGTACATAATACACTACTAATGCAGTGTAAGAAAAATGTGGTGTTGATAAATGTCAGTCACAGAAAAATGCAAAAGGAAGCATTATCTTATGCTAATTTTCTTTGCTAATACTTTTGGAGATTGATAAAACTAAGGTTTATTTGTTTCAAATATCAAATAGTTCCTAATGAATGCAGTGTGGTTTTGACCAAGGGAGAGAGGCAAATGGGATCCAAAAATGTTCAGTGGCAGGAAGCAAGGGATAATAGATGACGGTTGTTTTTCAAACTGGCAATCTGTAAATCTTGTAGTTCCAGTGGCACATGGCACCTTACTTTTTATTTGCAAGTATTAATGATTGTGCCGAAGATGTAAAATTTGACCATATGATTGTCTATGAGAAGGAAAACTTTAGGCTGCAGAGAAAAGAGAGATAATACAGTCAGCTGGGCAAAAACTCAACAAATAGAATTTTAGTAGGAAAGTGTGAGGTAACAAATGTTAGGAGGTTAAACAACACAGGAAAGAACAATAATTTGCAAGATATTGAGTGGTGTGGAGAAACAGAGGGATCTTGGAGAATATGTCCACAGATCCTTAAAGGAAGAAGGATAGATCAGTAAGATGATTAAAGAGGCATAAGGGATTATTAACTGAGGCATGGAATCTTTGAGCAGAAGTGTTAAGCTGAAATGTTTCAGTGCTATTTAATTCTGTGTCTCTATAACATTAATTCTACAGTGCTCGTTAGACCATATTTTAAATATTATGTTCAAGATTGATGTGTGTGGGTGTGAGTAGATTTTCAAAGACGTGATTGTGTTATTCTATTTCCTGACCAGCCTGCAGATTATGAACTGATTGACAATCATCTCCAAAGACATTTCCACCACTGTCTGCCTGGATATAAAAGCAGGGAATTAAATCACAACATCTTCTCATCTAACTCCTGTACCATTACACTGGAAGCCAGCAGCAATACACGTATGATCCCACTCACCTCTCAGACAGCCCCTTCAGAACATTGCAGCCTAATACTCAATGTTGCCTCACCAGCAGGTTTCCATTGTCTCCATATTGACAGAAATTTCCTTCAGCTAAATTTTGAGAACCCCAAAGACATTACCATTAGTCTTCATCTCAAACTCTGTTTCCTTGCCAACCTCTCCCTCCCCCACAACTGCCTAAATCAGTGTCTTTACAACAACAGTTCATTGTTTGGCTCCAAGTGGAGTTTCTGACCATATATTTGCACGATCATTACGAATTCCAACATCCACCTCCAAAACATTATTTGGTTGCAGCCTGACCCAACAATTCTGGTGCTGAAATTGGCTTTCAGGCATCTGTTGTCAATGAATTTGGCCATACAATTATCTTCTAACTATCCTGAGCTGGTCTCCCAAAGTCTCCATAAATTTCAACTCATCCTAACCTCTACTGCCTGAGGATTCATCTTCACCTTATCACATTTTGCCTGCATAACTGCTGATCTGTACTGGTTCCCAAGTAATGTCGTTGAATGATAAAAGAAAATGAATATTGCTTATCCCACAATAATAGTTTTGGTCTTATGTAATAGCAATTATTACTTTAAAGTAAATTGGTAAATTGGTTTGTTGTTGTCATGTGTGCCAAGTGTCATGGTCCAATCCGTTGTCTCCTCGTTTCTGTTAATTCCCTTTTCCCCATGTTCCACTGGGCTCGTTGATTAGGGCACCTGATCCTTATTAGAACTGGCAGCATAAAGACTCCGGCTTTCATCTACTCGCTACTGGTTCATCACCTCAGCAGTGCAGCTGTGCTCGTTCTGAGCCATCAGGTTTGGGTCGAGTCGAGAGCCTGTCATCCACTGTTCCTGGGTCGAGTCAGGAGCCTGTCATCCGCTGTTCCTGGGTCGAGTCAGGAGCCTGCCATTCACAGTTCCTGGATTGAGTCGAGAGCCTGTCATCCACTGTTCCTGGGTCGAGTCAGGAGCCTACAATTCACAGTTCCTGTGTCGAGTCGAGAGCCTGCCGTCCGCTGTTCCTGGGTGAGTCGCGAGCTTGCCACTTCACGTGCTATCAGGAGTCAAGATACGAATGGACTGTCTTTTGTTTTTATCGCCTTGTGTCCGGCTGAGTATTGCAGGCCATTTGCCACTGCTCCGACCTGCAATACGAATTGTCTGTCGTTGTTTTGTTTTGTCAAATCCGAATCCCAGTCCAAGTCAAGGCTCCGAGTCCCGGTCTAGTCAAGGCCAAGTCCAGGCTCTGTGTCCCAGTCAAGGCCAAGTCCAGGCTCTGTGTCCCAGTCAAGGCTTCGTGTTCAAGTCCTGGTTCCAAGTTCCAACTCAAGTCCAAGTCCATCTCCGTGTCTAGTCTCCGTGCCTGTGTCCTGCACTTGGGTCAGCCTCCAGTCGCTCCAACCGCTCATTGCAATGCCAGGGTTCAGGAAAAACTTTGTTTTGCATGCTGTCTTCACAGATAATTTATCACATTAGCACGTTGAGGTAGTACAAGGGAAAACAATAACAGAATGAAAAATAAAGCATTACTGTTTCAGGAAACATTCAGTGCAGGCACACTATAAAGTACAGGGCCATAACGAGGTAGATTGTGAGTTCAAGAATCCACTGTTGGCACAATAGTCCTATGAAAGCAAGGTAAAAGTTGGTCTTGAGCCTGATGGTATGTGCTTCTAGGCTTTTATATCTTCTGCCCAATGGGAGGGGACAGACGAGAGTCTGGTGTGGGTTGGGTCTTTGATTATGTTAGCTGCTTTACTGAAGCAGCAAGAAGTGTGGATAGAGTCCACAGGCAGATGTTGGTTTCCATGATATGCAGAGCAGTGTCCACAACTCCCTGCAGTTTTTTTTTGTGTATTCTCAGGCAGAGTAGATGCCAGACAAAGTTGCAATGCATCCAGATAAAGACTTAACAATTAGGTGAGGGTCAAAGAGGACATGCCAAACTTCCTTAGCCTTCTAAGGAGGTAGGGGCACTAGGTCAATAGAAAGCATTATGATCACCCAGATGTAGTAAAATCAAGCATGATGAATCATGTGAGAAGGAGGTGTAAAGTTTGGATCATCTTGTGTGGGAGAATCTTGCTTTTCCAATTTAATCATCACAGACAGGTAAAGACATCATTACATTCTCAGGATTCTTTTACAGGAATTTACAATGTTAAAAACAATTCAATCTAATCCTAAGGCACCCACCACTGATTTCACTCCATGAGTTGTTGAAACTTTATTTATTGGAGAAAAGAAAACTTCAATAAATGCATTTTAAAGTTTCTCTAAAATGGTAATATTTCAGAGATTTTTGAGAATGGTAAATAAGTCACCAGGTCGAAATTTTAAATAGTTTTTCTCTCTACAGATGCTATCTGACTTCTTGAGATTTTCTGCCATTTTCTGCATTTGGTTCAAATTTCTAGTGCCTATGTTATTTAGTTGTCACGTTATATTCGATTTTAGCTGGTCCTGAATAGTCAAGAGATTGTTCTGTTATTACTGCAGAACAATCACATATGTTTCCATTGAAGGCTTCATCAATGAATTGCTTTACTTCTGTGACAGAATACACTGAGGATAATGAAGACCGAGCATATGTTCAAACTCTGTTTCTCTGTTTAATCTTAAACTCTGTTGCCTCTGATTGTCAGGATATTCACTGATGAGATGTCTAAGACAGAAAGCACAGAGCTGAACCCTCAGGCTTTTAAGGATTAAGTTGACTTTCTTATGTTTGTGGCCAAGTGAGCCTTACCAACAGAGCTTACTATCTGAGCCAGTGTCCTAATTGTAAATAGAAGTGTTAAAGTCCACACAACAGAGATTTTCTAGCTTTCATCACTTAAGAGATCAGTCTTGAGGACTATTGATCCTGAAATTGATGGGATTTTCTATGGAAATTGCTTGTTTGTTCAGCTCTGTTGTCACTGGAGTGGTTAAAGCTTTGTTTGTTTATTTTGTTCTGAATTGCTCTTAATGGATTAGGTGCTGGTGCTTTCCCCGAAAGCAGTATCCTGACCTTTCAAATATCCTTGGGAGCAGCGTAGAAAAGGAAGTGAAAAACCTTGCTCTTTGGAAAGTGTAGCTTTGTTGTAAGGCTTTAGCAGTTTAAAGACGGAATTGATACCAAACAGTCTCAAAATCAGAGAAAAAGAGGATATACTCTATATGCACACATTGAACTAAAAACTGTTCTGGTTGCTTCCATCATCAGCACACTATTTTTGAAATGCAGAGCTCACACATACATTTGCACACAGTTCCATCTGCATTCTCTGTCACTGATGTGCAGTTTCCTGTGTCAAAAGCCTGCAGGTACTAATCCAAAGTTTTTTTAGTTGGCAATGGTGGAAGATTATATGTGCAATTCGTTGCCACAGATGGCTGTGGAGGCCAAGTCATTGGCTATATTTAAAGCAAAGTGCGATAGCTTCTTGGTAAGTCAGGACATCAAAGGTCATGGGGAGAAGACAGGAGAATTGGGTTGAGAGGGATAATGTCAGCCATGATGGGATGGCAGAGCAGACTTGATGGGCTGAATGGCCTAATTCTGCTCCTATCTCCATGGTCTTATGGTCTTTTTACATGTAAGAATGGTTGGCTGAAATTGCAGGACAATGTAAATTAATTCTAAAGGGTAGAAGCTCATAAGATAGTGAACTGGATTGATATTAAAGGCTTAATGATAATGAGATGGCATAAAGTACTGCATCTGTTCAGTGTCACATGCTTTATGCAGAGAAATTTTGTTTATGAGATGAGCAATGTCCACATATCTGTGTTAATTTCCAGTAAACATGCTTTAGAAAAAAATCCCAATAACTTGGACAAGGGCTCTTTAAGTGGCAAAGATTACTCACATGATGGAGATGTATGTGGGAGAAGATGAAACCTGTCTTAACATAGGACATAGAACATTACAGCACTGTGCAGGTTCTTTGGTCCACAACCTGTGCTGACCCTTTAATTAACTCTGCCATCAATCTAACCCTTCCCTCCCACAGAGCTTTCCACATCCTTGTGCCTATCTAAGGGTTTCTTAGATGTCCCTAATGTATCTGCCACTACCACCTTCCCTGACAACACATTCCAAGAACGACCACTCTCTGTGTAAAATAGCCTACCTCTGATATCCTCCCCATACTTTAGTCCAAGCACCTTAAAGTTATGCTCCCTTGCATTAGCTATTTCTACCCTGGGAAGTCTCTGGCTGTCCATACTATTTATATCTCTTTACATCTTTACCAACTCTATCATGTCATGCTTCATCTTCCTTCTCTCTAAAAAGTAAAGTCCTAGTTCACTCAGCTGATCTTCTTAAGTCATGCTCTCTAATCCAAGCAGAATCCTTGTAAATCTCTTTTGCGCCCTTTCTAAAGTCTCCACATCCTTCCTATAATGAGGCAACCAGAACTGAACACGATGCTCCAACTGTGGTCTACCCAGAGTTTTATACAGCTGCGACGTTAATTCGCAGCTCTTGAACTCAATCCCCTGAATAATGAAGGCCAGCAGAACATATACCTTCTTGACACCCTATCAACTTGCATAACAACATTGAAGGATATATGGATGTGGACCCCACGATCCTTCTGTTCCTCCACGCTGTTAAGAATCCTGTCATTAACCTTGTTCTCTTCATTAAAGTTTGACCTTCCAAAATGAATTACTTCACATGTTTCTGGATTGAACTCCATCTGCCACTTCTCAGCCCAGCTCTGCATCCTGCCATTATCCCATTATATCATACAACAACCTTCTACACTATCCACAACACCACCAACCTTTGTGTCATCTGTCATCTTTCCACTTCCTTGTTCAAGTCATTTATAAAAAAATAAAGTGTAGGGTCCCAGAAATGATCACAAAAGAACACCACCAGTCACTCATATCCAGGCAATATACACTCCATCTACTACCACCCTCTGCCTTCAGTATGCAAGCCAGTTTTGAAACAATGCAGCCAAGTTTCCCTGGATCATATGCCTCCTGACTTTCTGAATGAGCCTGGTATGGCCAGCCTTGTCAAAGGTCACACTAAAATCCATATACAGTACATCCACTTCATCAGTTTCTTTTGTCTTCCTACTTCATGATAAAAATCCACATGCCAACCTAATGGAGCTCCTGCTTCTGGAAATTGGTTCTGTATATTTCCTTGGAGGTTTAAATTTGGTACTTCCAAGTTGTCATTGTGGCTCAGTAGATGTACTCTCTGCCGCATCACCAGCTTGTGGATTAAAGTTCCATGTTATCATGCAGCCTAAGCAAACAGCCAGCATCGCATGAGCCTGGTCAGATGAGACATAAACCTCAAGCCACATCAGTGGACTCATGAAGAGCACAAGTGTTCCAGAAATGGGGCTAATAACATCACCTCATCAAATATTACCAAAATACATCATTGGACCATCAGCATATCGCTCTTTTTGGTTCCTTCCTATCATGATTTTCTACACTTCAAAAGTTCTTCATTAACTTTAGAGCACATCATGAGAGAGTGAAAAAAAATCTCCTTATATGCAAATTTATTTTCATTTCTCTAGGCATGGAAAAAATAAAATGGATACTTTAGTCCTATTGGCTTTGTTTTCCTGTGAAATTACCTAATCTTTGACAACCATTTAATAATAATAAGTACTTTATTGATCCCGAGTGGGAAATTCTTTTGTTACAGCAGCAACATTTAAAGACATACTTAGCAGTGTGCAGACTTAGCTAATAATAAAGTACAGAAAAATACTATACACAATAATAATTTACCAATGTGCAATACTAATGTGCAAAATAAAAAAATAGAGACTAATGTACTATGATGTGTGTTTTCCTGTCACACAGAGATGAACTGTTAGAAACATACAAGCATAGAAAACCTACAGCACAATACAGGCCCTTCGGCCCACAAAGCTGTGCCGAACAGGTCCTTACCTTAGAAATTACCTAGGGTTACCCATGGCCCTCTATTATTTTCAGCTACATGTACCTCTCCAGGAGTCTCTCAAAAGACCCTATCATTTCCGCCTCCACCACTGTCACCAGCAGCCCATTCCATGCACTCACCACTCTCTGCATAAAAAACTTACCCCTGACGTCTCCTCTGTACCTACTTCCAAGCACCTTAAAACTGTGCCCTCTCGTGTTAGCCATTCCAGCCCTGGGAAAAAGCCTCTGACTATCCATATGATCAATGCCTCTCATCATCTTATACAGCTCTATCAGGTCACCTCTCATCCTCCGTCATTCCAAGGAAAAAAGGCCGAGTTCACTCAATCTATTCTCATAAGGCATGCTCTCCAATCCAGGCAATATCCTTGTAAATCTCCTCTGCACCCTTTCTATGGTTTTCACATCCTTCCTGTAGTGAGACGACCAGAACTGAGCACGGTACTCCAAGTGGGGTCTGACCAGGGTCCTATACAGCTGCAACATTACCTCTCAGCTCCTGAATTCAATTCCATGATTGATGAAGGTCAATGCACCATATGCCTTCTTAACCGCAGAGTCAACCTGCGCAGCTGCTTTGAGTGTCCTACGGACTCAGACCCCAAGATCCCTCTGATCCTCCACACTGCCAAGAGTCTTCCCATTAATACTATATTCTGCCATTATATTTGACCTACCAAAATGAATCACCTCTCACTTATCTGGGTTGAACTCCATCTGCTTATTGTATCTGGTAGGAAATATTTTCTATAATGATCCTTGTGACTGCGGAGCTGAATGAGTCTGTTCAAACGGGTGCTCCGCTGTTTATTCAGTAGGTCGTGGAGAGAATGTGCCAGATTGTTCATCATGGATAACAGTTTGTTTAGTGACCTCCACTCCATCACTAACTCAAAAGGTTGTAGCCAAGGATGGATCTAGCCTTTTTGATGAGTTTATTTCATTTTTTTGCATCACCAGCATCGATGCTGCTCCCCCCACGTAAAGCCACAAAGAAGACCGCACTCGCTACAACAGACTGATCTCCAACATCTTGCTGCACATATTGAAGGATCTGAGCTTCCTTAGAAAATAGAGTCTGCTCATCTCCTTCTTGTAAACAGCCTTGGTGTTGGTTTATTGCATAATTGGCACTTGGCCAGACCAGCTCGAAGCTATTATGTGACAAGTAGATATAACTGTCCTTTTAAACAGTGCCCTTCAACTTCAATGGATAATTGAAATAATACTGGTGCATGTAAGAGAAATAAAAACACAATGTGTAATGCTCAAAGGAGCCAACTGAGGAGAGTGTTATTACCTAGAGTGGTGCCAAAAATGGATTGAAATTGGTGGGCAACAGGTAGGGGAAGAGAGACAGCGGGAGTCCAGTGGAAAGAATGAGTGGTGCAGTACTTTGTTCTTAAAGGTCTCATTACCACTGGTGAAATTGCATAAATAATTTTAAAACAATTTAAAAATGGGAGACTTTCATTCACAGCTCCAAGATGTTTATGAATGTCAATGAAGCAGTTTAAAGTATAACCTCTGTTAAACATTTATATTTTAGTAACAGAATGCAAGTACAATTCCACCATATTTCACTAAACAACCAATGATTATGAACCAGCAGAACTCCCACCTTCCATGATTTTATGATCAGCCACTTATCAGCTGTTTTTCTATAAAATTGTGCCTACAAAATTATGTAATCAGATTTTGGGTGTATCTACAAATTTGAGTTATCATAGGAGGGCTCCCATTTTCCTGTGAATGTAGGTTGTTGAAATGTCAGCTTTATTTTGATCCTTTTTTTGCTACATTTACAATATTTCTAGCTTGGCAGAAAGGTAAAATATATTACTTTGGCCTCATTGTGTACCAGCTCAGGGATATAGACCACGGTACTGTGCTATTATGTATCAGGAATAAGTTCATGCTGCTGATAGAACCATTATGCTTGTGAGTTTTCTACCGTTGTACTTCTACCATGCCATTGGTGTCAGCATTGAACGTTTTATTGCGCTAGTGCCAACATTGTGGTAAACCTGGTACCCGTCCTACTCTGTAAGTTTTAAATGTCATCTTTTATTTTGTTTTATTGTGCCTTTTATTTATTTTGATTTCATCTTTTTCAATACTGCGAGCCATTTTTTTCTATTTTCTAATGGTTCATAAGAACTAAATGAAAAATGCCAGGAATTTGCAGTTCAGATCAATAGATCCCAAAGTAAGAGAAAGGGCAGATTAACATTGGTTTAGAAATGATACTAAAAACAACAGCGGAGTTGAGGGAGCTGCTGGGGGGCGGTGGAGAGTTATGATGTTAAAGGACCTACTGTTGTTTAAAAACACTTTCTGTAGCTTTGGAGTCCAGAGCTTCAATGCATACTTTGGGATTAAGTTATAAAACATATAAACATTTAAGTTACAACCAGATGTGAGCCACTCAACTGCTTGAGGCTGACCATGACATTTACTAAAATCCTGAATGATCTGGCTGTAACCTTCACTGGGCCACTGGGACCTATGCTCTGGAATTTCCCCTCTATCCTTC
Source organism: Hemitrygon akajei (assembly GCF_048418815.1). NCBI lineage: Eukaryota > Metazoa > Chordata > Chondrichthyes > Myliobatiformes > Dasyatidae > Hemitrygon > Hemitrygon akajei. The sequence continues at coordinate 67,913,081 of NC_133126.1, read as the reverse complement.
TGCAAAGCGAACCAACCAAGTCTATTACTGAAACCAGCTAATTTTCCCATCTTTGATTTGTCATCTATTTTGTCTTGTGCCTTTTCTACATCAAAAATTGTACAATTGTTTGCATTATTGCAATTTTTAAGATGCTTGCTGAAGCGGACTCGACATACAAGTAATTTTCTGACTTTGCACACCTTGTGGGGAGTTTCATTTACCAGTTCACAATGGAAGTCTCAGTATGCATTGGACATCATGTTCTAACCATTAATTAGGTTGAAGGATTGTACAGAGTTCATGCCCAGAGTTCAGATGGTTTAAGATTGGTCACATTATAATAATTAAGTATGCCATCAGTTCTATTTCTGTTTCTTCTTGCTCTTACTAACTGCTTGGCTGCAATGCTTTCAGTTAACTCATTTATTTATGATGCATTTATTTCATTTGCATTGTTTTAAATGTGGATATTTAGCTTTAAAATATATTTTCAATGAAATAACCAAATTCTCTTTTACTTCATTTAATAAACAAGCAAAAATTGAGAACTCAACACTTCATTAAAACACCAATTGTATTAGATTTTATGTCAATGAAATTTCTTTCCGTGTTGAAAACTTGGCCACCAACCAGTTGACACAGTGAAAAAGAATTACAAAGTTTAATGACTGACTCTGACTCTGAACCATTTTGTATATGTTTGACAGGAGGGGAAGTATTTTTTTCTGCATCATTCACCAGAAGGTGAGAATATGACTGTGTTCTCCACAGTCTTATGCAGTTTCTTCAGTCCCTTATAAATATCATTCTGTCAAACACATTCAGAACACTTGTTCAGGAATTTAGTTTGTTTTTTTAAAGAAATTATTATCTAGGCAGAGGGTAACAGGATGAGATTTGCTCTTTTAAAACATATACTTCTTTCCCAAAGTACACCATAGCCATTTCATTGCCAGTGTGTGCTCATCCTGGGTGTGAAGATCAGCAAATGAAAATGCTTCCTGACTGAAAGAATAACTGACGTTGTTTCACATTTAAAATGTGCTTTTGCACTGTTTAAAATGTCCTTTGAGGGATGCAACATTAAAAGTTGCTGGCCAAAATCGATCACCGGGCTTAAGCACAATTAGAAATCATTGGCAATGCTCAGCAGGTGAGGTAGCTGCTGCAGCAAAGGAACCAGTGATATAATGTTAAGTGGTCTATCGTTCCTCAGAACTAACTCTGGAGAAGTTATATATCGTATCTGTTTTGAGAGAACAGAAACGAGTGGAGAGACCAGAGGGAATATCTGCAATATATTGGAATTCAAGGGAGACTGAATGTATCAAGTGGCTGTTGTGTCACCTTTGAGAATGTGGTGTATGTCAACTGATATGTCTGAAGGAGATGTAAGTAGAAGCTAATGGAGGACGAGAATAAGAAATCAGCATTGTCAGAACTGTAAAATCCTAAAAACATCAGATCCTGGAAATCTGAAATAAAACTGGGAGTGCAGGAAATACTCAACAGGTCGGACAGCATCTGTGGGGTAAACAGCAGGCTGATCATCTTTAATGAGACCAGGTCAGCCAAAATACAAAAATGAAAGGCTGGTTATCTTGTTGAACTCAGTGTTAAATCCCAAGGCTTGTAATGCGGCCTGGAGAAAGGTGAGATGCTATTCCTCAAACTGACGTTGAATTGCTTTGGTAAATCAAAGGAGGTGAAAAACAATGTATTCTGATGAAAGGTGATGTACCTGGAATGATGTCCCTCCCTTTATCTCCATAAGACCACAAGACCACAAGACATATGAGCAGAACTAGCCATTCGGTCCATCGAATCTGCTCTGCCATTTCATCATGGCTGATCCATTATCCTCTCAATCCCATTCTCCTGCCTTCTCCCCATACTCCTTCACATCCTGACTAATCAAGATCTATCAGCTTCCACCTTAAATATACCCAATGACCTGACCGCTATAGCCACCTGTGGCAATGGATTCCACAGATTCGCCACTCTCTGGCTAAAGAAATTTATGTGCATCTCGATTCTGAACGGAAGTCCCTCTATTATGAGGCTGTGCCCCTTGGTCCCAGATTCCCCCACCATAGGAAATATCTTTTTTCAAAAGTCAATAGCTTTCATTGAGATCCCACTCCCCATTCTTCTACAATTCAGTGACTCCTGGACCAGAGTCTTCAATCGCTTCTCATACGATAACCCTTTCATTCCCGGAGTCATTCTTGTGACCCTCGTTCAAATCCTCTCCAATGTCTGCACCTCCTTTCTTAAATCGGGGCCTAAAGCTGCTCGCGGTACTCCAAGTGAGGCCTCATCAGTACTCATCAGTACATATGATGTACTTCAGCATTACATCCTTGCTTTTATATTCGAGTCCTCTTGAATTGAATGCTTATGTTGCATTCGCCTGCCTCATCAACCTGCAAATTAACCTTTAGGGCAGTGGTTCCCAACCTGGGATCCACAAACCCCTAGGAGAATGGTAAGGACCCATGGCATAAAAAAGCTTTAGTGATTCCTGCACGAGGACTCTCAAGTCCCTTTGCATCTTGAGTTTTGAATTTTCTTTCCATTTAGAAAATAGTCTATCCTTTATTCTTTCTACCAACGTGTATGACCACATAGTTCTCGGCACTGTATTCCATCTGCCACTTCTTCTCCGCTAACCTGTCTAAGTCCTTTCCAGCCTTCCTGCTTCCTCAACATTACCTGCCCCTCCACCTATCTTCGTATCATCCATAAACTTGGCGCCAAGGCCATCAATTCTGTATTCCAAATCGTTGACATTCAACATAAAAAGAAGTGGTCCCAGCACCGACCACTGTGGAATACCACGAGTCACTGGCAGCCAATCAGAAAAGGATCCCTTTATTCCCATTTGTTGCCTCCTGCCTGGCAGCCAACCTTCAATCCATGTGAGCACTGCCCTGTAATACCATGGGTATTAAGCCGCCTCATGTGTGGGACCTGGTCAAAGGCGTTCTTAAAATCCAAGTACACAACATCCACTGATTCTCCTTTGTCTATCCTGGTTCTTATTTCTTCAAGTAATTCCAACAGATTGGTCAAGTAAGAAACCAGCTGACTTTGGCCCATTTTATCATGTGCCTCCAAGTACCCTGAAACCACATCGTTAACAATCAACTCCAACATCTTCCCAACCACTGAGGTCAGACTAACTGGTCTATACTTTCCTTTCTTCTGCCTCCCTCCCTTCTTGAAGAGTGGAGTGATATTTTCAATGTTCCGTTCCTCTGGAACCGTTCCAGAATCTACTGATTCTAGAAAGATCATTGCTAATCCCTCCACAATCTCTTCAGAAGCCTCTTTCAGAATCCTGGGGTGCAGTCCATTTGGCCTAGGTGACTTACCTACCTTCAGACCTTTCTGTTTCCCAAGCACCTTCTCCCTAGTGATAGCAACTGTACTCACTTCTGCCCCCTGAAACTCTCAAATTTCCGGCATACTGCTCATGTCTTCCACAGTGAAGACTGATGCAAAATACTTAATCAGTTTCTCTGCCATTTTCTTGTCCCCCATTGCTACCTCTCCAATATCATTTTCCGGTGGTTTAATTCTACTCCTCTCTTTTATTCTTTATATATCTGAGAAACCTTTTGTATCCTCTTTGAGCTTATTGGCTAACCTACCTTTATATTTCATATTTTCCCCTTGTGGCTTTTTCAGCTACCTTCTTTGACTTTTAAAAGTTTTCCAATCCTCTAACTTCCACAAATTTTTGCTCTATTATATGCCCTCTGTTTTGCTTTTAAGTTGGCTTTGACTTCCCTTGTCAGCCCCTATTGCTTTATCCTGCTTATAGAATACTTCTTCTTCTTCTTTGGGATGTATCTATCCTGTGCCATCCAAGTTGCTCCCAGAAACTCCAGCCATTTTTGCTCTGCCATCATCTCTTCTGGTGTCCCCTTCCAATCAACTTTAGCTAGCTCCTCTCTCATGCCTTTGTATTTTCCTTTACTCCACTGTAATATGACACATCTGACTTTAGCTTCTCCCTCTCAAATTGCAGGGTGAATCGTATCATATTATGATCACTGTCATAAGGGGTTCCTTTACTTTAAGCTCTTTAATCAAATCGGATCATTACACAACACCCAATCCAGAATAGTTGATCGCCTAGTGGGATCAATCATGAGTTGCTCTAAAAAGCCATCTTGCAGGCATTCTAGAATTCTCCTTCTTGGAATCCAGCACCAACCTGATTTTCCCAATCTACCTGCATATTGAAATCATTCATGACTTTCGCAGCATTGTCCTTTTGACATACATTTTCATTCTCTTGTTATAATTTGTAGCCCACATCCTGGCTACAGTTTGGAGGCCCGTATATAACTCAAATCAGAGTCTTTTTACCCTTGTAGTTTCTTAACTCTGTGTCTCCTCTTTCTAAGGATTTCATTTCATTATTTTTTAACCAGCAGAGCCACTCAACCCCTCTGCCAACCGGCATATCCTTTTGGTACAACGTGTATCCTTGGAATTTTGATACAATGTGTATCCCCATAGCTGCTGCCTGTCTTGCTTTTTAAATTCAGATTTTCATTTTTTGTAGCTTTTTTTTTGAACTTTTGGTTATCTCAGTGAACTACTTCCCATCTACAGAATAATTTTTAAAATGCTTTAAAAATATTACTTTTTTAAAAATTAAGTCATTGTATTTAACATGTAGCAGTTTCTTTCAATAATATATGATTTCAATTCAATGTCTGAGCAGGATATTTGTGTCAGATATCTGCAAATGAAAATGGGACTACTTTTCAAACAACCTATAATTATCATGTCCATAATCGGGTATTTATACATTTGTTTCAGATTTGTTAAAAGGTTAGTTTCATAATTAAAAATAACTATTAACTTTTGAAAGTTTTGAGAGGAATGATCAAATTTTGTTAATGCATCATATTATTATATAACCTTTGACACTTTTGTAGTGTGTGCTACACAGTTTTTGTCTGAAGTTGTTTCTTCCAACAACATCAAGCAATTTTCTATCCCCACTCACCTCTATAGTTATTGCCAGTTCTTTTCCTTGTATTAACAACATCAGTAGCATTTCCCCTGCTGCTGAAACAAATCACTGGCAGTGCTATATCTCTTTTGTGTCTGCGGGTATAACTGTCATAATGGCCATTGCCTTCAATGCTTTGTGTCAGTCAGTAACTTAACAACATCACATGGTGTGAATTTTTGGAAAGGAGAGAGCAAACAAAAAGTCTCCAAGAACTCAAAAAGCAGTTCAAGTTTGAGACTGTTTAAAGAGAAGCTTGTTGTTAACCCTGAGAAATATACCAAATTCACATACTTGTGTACTTCTTCCTTGAGGACATGCTCCATTTGTCCACCATTAAGGGAGCCCTCATGTGTAAGGAAGAGAAGTCCTGGAAGTAGAACTGTTTAGCAGCTCTAGGTTACTATGGAACTTACAACGATTGGCGAGTTAAGAAAGTCCTACTGCTATTTGCTCAAGTACAAAATCCATGGCTTGGCCTCTATTTGTTTTCATCAGATTAGATATTGTTCCACCCCTTGTGGTAATATACTTAAGGAAGCTTTGTGAATCATCCACTAATGGGCCAGGAGGAAAGACGGTGTATGCAGGTCAAATGAGCATCTTTTATACCTGCCAGTGTATCCTCTGCACATGCTCTGCTATGAGGAAAAAGATATTTCAAAGGGTGCTGCTGTGTTTCCCATCATTTTAGTATTGAACACATTAATGCCAAGTATCCTGAGAAGAAGCAGGCTTTTCTTGCATTAGGTCAATGCAACCCAGCAATGCACAACTGGAGCAGAACCAGACTCTGCTGTAGATCAATAGAACTTGCATAATCTCTACTTTTGCTCAGTGCAATTAATTATACCCTTTATTGAAATCTTTATTTCAGGGTAAGTTCACTTCAGTGTTGATATTCTCTGATTTTTATTGATTTTTCTGTATCCAGGTCCATTACCAAATTGTAAAATCAGCACAGTGATTAAAAGAAAGGATTCACTATCAGTTGCTATAATGTTCATGGCAGATGGTTCTCCTGGCAGACAGGAACTACTGCCTGCATTAGACCTCAGCACTTACTGAACACAATGAGTTTAAGAGGAAATTATTGTCACTCCATTAGGAACTAGCAGTGTTTCTGGACTTGCATGGTGACATCAGTCCATGTTTCACTGTTGCCAGTTGATCACTTTTATAAGCTGATTTGCGAACTCCTTTTACTAAATCATGTAAGGTTTCTTGCTAAGTGATACTCCTAATTCCTTAACATACACTCAATCAATGATAAGCTATCCAAATGAAAGCTGGAAGAGGAAGAAAGGAAAAAGGAAGTAAATTATCACAATCACACTGCAGTATGCTCTGATACAAGCAAGCCTCAATAACAACACTACTGCATTAAAAGAAAAGAAGAAGTTGATATGATTGGTTTGTCAAAACATCCTTCGACTGAATTTTCAACCTTGAGATATCTTCACTAAGTTCCTAAACCAAAACAAACTGAC